>NC_133577.1:2090018-2741672 GCF_964106895.1 Numenius arquata | reverse complement strand
TAGCGCAGATGCCAGATGGCCAGCTCGTAGCCCATTTGGCTTATACTAGATTTTTCCAGAAACCTGACCAAAGACTGAACCAGAGCAGTCCTGTGGTTTGTATATTATAGAAGATCGAGGTAGACATCTGTGGTAGCCTTCCTGGTCTTACTGTCTCTGAACGCGTGACCACTTGACTCAAAAACAAAGCCAGTGAAGAAAGCAAAAGGAGAAAAAGAGGTAACCAGTCAGCTTGTCCAAGGAAAGCAGCCACATCAGAGAACAAAGAGGAGTTTAAATGTCCCACTCCAGTTTAACAGGTGCCACTGGTTCTGACTTTGCCCTGCTCTCCACAGGGATGGCTCGGAGCTGTGTGAGTGGGGCTACCAGGGAAGTCAGAGAGGTGGCCACAGCATTGTCTCATCTGTGGCAGACTTTAGCTGTTGGAGGTGGAAATGGGGGCTGCCCTGGCTGCTGTCCTGGCCTTCTGCTGCACAGACGAGAGCTCAACAGGACATCCTCCCCCTCACCAGCATCTTGGTTCTACATCCCAGCGCTGCCATGGGCTCTGCCAGTGGCTCCAATTTACACATTAATTCCCTGGGTTGGAAACTCCACCATCGCCTGCTATTTAAGCAACGGCTTGCAGGTGGGCAGCTGGGCCGTTAACCATCTGGCTGAAATTGCCTGGCCAGCACAAAGGTGGCTTGACTTGGCCCACACAGTCCTTGTCCTGCTCTCTATGCTTCTCACCATGGCATGGCTACCCATTTCATTTATCCTGAATATCTCACTTGCCAAGCAGCCTTCACAGGAGAAAGGAAGGCTCTGGGGTGAGCTGGTGAGGAGCAGAACTCCATGGATGCTTCCCGAGCTGGGGGCCTGGAGCCTTCAGGAGAGACAAAGTGTGTGTTTGCACAATCTCCCTCACCAGGGACCAGCGTCCAGCACTTGCTCAGAACATGCCGAGAGGTAATTTAAGACTGTGACTGACAGATTTTTTTCACTTTTTTCACTATTTCCTTTTCACTTGGTAAGTAAGGGTCATGGTACCGGGGCTGTTGTAGGTGCAGGGACAGACTGGCTTTACTTGAGCAGACATGTGTGACTTTGGTGTTCAGGCTGATTACAGCCATCAAAAAGCCTGTCTTTGAAGCAGTATATTACCTCATATACTTTCAGTACTAGAAATGGGGAAGCTATTGGTTTGAGTGGGCCTGTTCCACCTTCCCATCTCCTATCTTTAAGGTCCCTTCCAACTCTAACCACTCTGTGGTTCTATACATGGGAATTCAAAGGTATCCCCTGATGCCACCAGGCTCTACTCCTGACAATGATGGAAAAAAACCTGGACGATGAAGGTATTGCTGCTGCTGAATTCAAGGTGGACCCTACACTCCTGCACTTTGCAAGCCAGCGTTACACATTCCATGAGGACAAGCAGTGTACACCCTGGCTGGCCAGTCATCATCTCCCCAGAAGACGCAGCCCTGGGTGGGCTGGTGCTGGACTAGCCCAGTGCCTCAGACCATCAGCCCAGGCTCAGATTAAGACACAAGCTGTCCAGTTTTTTATGGTGTAGACCCACGGTTAATCGGGCAGTCCCTATTGCCAGCTCCAGGATGAAAAACCAGCTGAGCCCTGGAGAACAACAGGGTCATTTTGTATGATCTATTTTGTTGAATATTTTTGGGGGGGGCGGAGCAAAATTAATTTTCCTATCAATGTACACAAATGAGTAAGAACTCAGAACCTTGCAAAAAGTTGTCCACTGCACTCAAAACACAGGAAAGTCGCAAGGCCCTGGTGGGCCTTCTCCAGGTCTCCAGCCCCACCAGTGCAGATGTCTACAGGCTGCTGGGGCCACCTTTGGGATGAACCATGGGTGCAGCCCAAATTCTCTCTTAGCTGCTCTGCTATTTCAGTAATGCCCCAGCCCCCAAACGCTTGGCAACGTCTTTGAGTCACAGTGCAGCCAAGGCTTGTTTCGGAAGCTCACCAGCCTGCTGTGTGGGCCCCAGCTGATGCCTTGCAGAAGACCTGTGGGTAGACCTCCTGCCGCTGTTGGCTTCTCTCACTGCCCCTCTGCAGACACCAAAGGGAAGGGGCTGCTGAGTCTTCCTGAAGAAGCTGCAGCTCAAAAGGCCTCATGCCAGCCTAGAAAACATAAGATAAAAAGAAGAGTCTGGGTTTTGTGCAGAGAAGAGGATTTTTACAGGGCTTCTTCCAGAGAAGAAAAGAAAAAGCTCTAGGGGACAGTGGAAGAGAGATCTTTAAACACTGGAAAAGGTTTTAATAGCAGTATATCTGCCTGAATCAACACAGTAAACCAATAGTGTTACAGAGTTAAATATCACACTGACTTCCTTCATATATTCCTCCCTATGGTCCTGACCTTTACTCTTCCATCTCTGCTACCTGCCTTCTGTGTTTCCTGTTCTCTTTCTGAGCCTGTTCTGCTGTCCCTGCTCCATGCCCACATGTTCTCCAGCAGTAAATACCAGCTGCTCTTTGGCAGTCAGTGATTGATGGGGAAAAAAAAAAATCTGAAGCTAAATTTTCTGTGGCTGTTAAAATAGACTAAACCTGACCCTGGAGACCCACCAGTTTGAAGCTCCAGGGCTCTCTGGACAAAGCTGTTGGCCCAGGAAAACCCGCGTGTGGAGAGGGAAAGGCTGGTGGTCCTGCACATTGCTCACAGCCAGGCTGGCACCAGGGTCTCCGTGAACTGAATGGAGCAGAAGGCATCACCCAAGTTTTGCTCCGCTTTTCTCTGGGAGCCAGAAAGAAGTCAAGGCTTGCTCTGAAAGCAGTCATCCTTCCCCACAGCGACCCTGAAGGACACATCCGTTTCTGCCTCGGGAGGTGTGTTAGTGAGGGATGGGTCTGGAGCTCCCAGCTCTTTGCCCAAGTTTGCATCTGATTAACAAGGTGGCCTCATGAAATTCCCTCAGCTCGAGCCGTACAACGTCTGTAATGGGCTCAGAAGGGCCCTGGGGAGGAGGCTTTGATGGGGATTAAGCGGTGCAGCACAAAGGAGACGCTTTTCACTTTGGCAGCACGGGCAACCTTAGTAGTTATTCCACTTGGCAAGTCCTGTCAGCATTTAAGGATTCAGATACTCAGTTGGGATTTATTATTTAGTTGAAAGCAGAGACAAAATTAGCAGGGATAAAACAGAATTTACAACAGCTATGTGTAAACCCCTGTCAAACACGCTTTTTGCTCAGAGCTTAACCTACAAATGTGCCATGTAGTCCTCCCTTTCACCGCGGAACAAGTGTGTGGCGTCTTTGTAGTGGTGAGATCTAGCATAAGAATAAAGTCTTTTTTTGCATTCATCTTCAATCACAGTGATGTAAACACGCAGAGCAGTCTGTAACTGTGCTTTAAGTAAGTGAAGAGCTAAGAAAACTGCCGTGCATGTATTTTTTTTTTTTTCCTAGACTCCCAGGAGCTGTGAGTCAATCACAGCTGAATATGCATAGAAAGTCCCAGATAACCTTGTTGGAATTTCATTATAGACACTGTGTAAAAAGTGTGCAGAAGTTCAGGTAGTATATAGAGACCACAGGGCAATACTTGAAATGTTTAAAAACCGCTGGTAAATGTAAAGGAGTTCCCCGGCCAGCCTTCATTAGTATAAAAGATGCTTAAGTCTTCTCCTGCTATTACTATAATGTTTTGCTTTTCCATCTTCATTTCCTCTAATGGTTTCAGTGTTAAACGTAACAGGCTTGGATCATTTTCTCTTTTTCACTTTTCCTTGGTGCTAAGTACCATCCCTAAATAGATTAATGAAGCAGAGCCTATAAACTCTGCTATTAATTTAGTTGGAAAACACACCAGCTTGACAAGCCAATAGTGTATTAATTGAATAAGTTATTTGAATTGCAAGGCATGTGGATAAATAGATTTATATATATAACAGAGCAAGAATTTAGAAGATATGTTATTCATTATGTTCTGTTCATACATATTTCTCCTAGCTTGTCTACACAGATATGTGTATATATTACAGTTAATATCTTATATATTTTGATATTTTTTAACATACATATATGTTTGGAAGAAAACCAATGTGTGCAATTAGTTCACAAGATATTAAGTACACACACTGTAGGTATTCTGCAACACCTTTTCCATCAAAAGTATGGTTATTTTACATGCTTCACAACTGGAAAGGCACGAGTATTTGGCCTAGGGATCTCTGTGTCTGGACATCCTAACCAAGAATGTTGTTCTTGAAGGAATAAATAACATTTCTTGAGGGTTTTTTTGATCATGGAAAAATAAAAATGGAACATCTTCTGTCCTCGTTTTTTAGAACTTAGATACTGAAATTTAAAAGTTGGGAAAGATACTCTTTAATAATTTACTGAGGACTGAGATGTGAGAAATGCAGCATCATAATAATAATAGTAGTAGTAATAAATAATAATAACAACAATAATAATCTTAATAAATAATGCAGAGAGGGCCTGGGGATCCCCTGCAGTGCGATGGAGGGTGCTGTATCTCACTGCCAGGGTCAACATTCTCTGTTGTGTGGCTGCTCTGCAAGGGGAAGGGACCAGTGACACCCTGCTTTGCCAGGACTTCCTCCTGCAACTTTACCTTAAGGAGAAAAGTTTCATCTCCTACAGTTTCTGGTTAATCTCAGTGGATTTTTGACAAGCCATCTGCTCTGTCATCTCTTAAAGCTGATTTAAGGGTGGGCTAGCACCAAAAGAGGTGGTTTTATCTTCCCTCAGTCACCTTTCAGTCTGCCACTGGCCACACATTCTTGTGGTGTCCCTCAAACTGGTACCAGTGTTCACGTGGCCGTGCAATGAGCTGGATCCCAGAGTTTGTCTGGCTCAAAGCTAATCTTTACTTTTGTAACTGCCATTGACAGGTTAATTCTCAGCAGTTGGCTGGGCGAAGGTAACGTTGGCTCAAGGAAGGCAGTAAGGAGATCGAGGAGAAGGTAGTGAGGTCTACAGAACCAACCATTTTAATAAAAAACAGCACATGTATTGATTTTAAGTGACTATAAGAGACAAAACCACCTTTGCAGAACATGGCTTGCAATAGGTAGTACTGTAAAAGGGCATTTCCTCCCCTCCCCTCTGTTAAATTTGCTCTAGCAAAATACGCTATTATATAGACAGCTAAATATACTATAAAATCAAATTTGTTTTTCTATGCTTCATTGTTCTTCAATTCTCAAAGAAAGCACAGAAAAGGAAGGAATTAAGAAAAAGAAAGAGAAGATAAAGGAATTTAAAAATGGGTCTTTGACCTGCAAGGCAGTGATGAGAAGAAAATTTTCTCTTTAGTTTATGGAAATTGCAGTCTGCTGCCTAGATAGCGATAACTCTGCAATGCAACTTCATTCTTGCTGAGCTTTTCTTTCCTTTAATCCCGCTGACTAGAAACAGTCTATTTCTGTATTGTAAGCATCATCTACTTTAACTGAAAAGCCTTAATTTAATTTTTCTAGGCAGGACCACGAGATGTTTCTGCAGTTGCTATTATGAACAGAAGAAAGACAAGTAAAAACTATTTATTTCTCCAATTAAATACAGTAGCGACTGAAGATTTAAATCCTATGAAACTGCACGGCACGTTTTTGATTCTCACATATCCTCTTGAGAGATTTATATATGTGACTACTGCTTCCTGGCTCCATAGAGAGAATAAAATGCATAAATCAGGTACTGGAGTTCATCTGCATCTCACCTCCTGTGAAAGCGAGAGCAAGAGAAGGAGCCCTTGTGGAGATTCATCTGATAACAAGTGCGTAAATGAGATGCTTCCTGGTGGCAGCAGTTGTGAGATGGAGAGGGCGATGCGGAGTACAAAAATGCATCGCTAGCTCATGAACTAGTCATAGCTGGCTTCATTTCACTGAAGTTGCTGGAATTGCGCTCATATCTTTTTTCCAGCTGAAGAGCAGAAAAGTGAAGAGCTCTCATCAGAAGCAGTGTAAAAATTTGCTTCACAAAGACATAAATACTGGGCTAACGGGTGTGAAAGAGGCAAAAGAGAAGTCTGTAGTTAGTTTTTCTCATTTAGGAGAGAATTACTGCCACAGACTGACACACCACAGACAACTCAACTAATCCCCTCAACAGCGCTGTAGGAAAAGATGGAGGAATTGCTAATGGCGGTGAAAGACAAAATCATAGATTTTCTGAGGTTGGAAGGAACCTTTCAGATCATCGAGTCCAACTATCAACACAGCACTGACAAAAACCATCACTAGACCTTATCGCTGAGCAAAAATGCTGCAAGAAGCACTTCATTATGCAGCCCCACTGCCAGGGTCATCCATACAAATATGAACCCAAGCTGGTTGGTTTTCCCACTGGCACCGTGGCTTTCAAATGTCCCCTCTTTAGGCCGTTTGTAAACTTCCACATGCAATGAAAGAGAAGGTGACATCTTAAGAGGGGCCTTTTGGCCAGAAGCAGAGTGGTAGCTGTAGCCACAGCAGCAAGCCAGGACCCAACCAAAGACATGGGTTGTCCTCTCACGTAGTGAGGGGCTGAAGTTAGGTGAGAAGCAGGATTCTAAGACTTCCCTCCCGTGCTATTTTGTGGCGGGAAATTAGACCAGTGGTGTCCAAATTTTTTTGATTGCATAGTAAAAAAATTTGAGCATGCACCCCCAATATATGTATATTTATTTATAAATTATATACATGTACAACATGTATGAACATTATAAAACATACACAAACCCAGAAACTAAAATAGTATGAGAAAAAGGTGAAACAAACGCTATTTATATTGTATTTTGTTTCCAAATTTTATTAATTAATGGCACAAAAAGTATTTTCTTCCCTCACACCAATGGCTTGTCTTGAGCAGCCTTGGTGTGCGCACACTCTGCTTTGGAGACCACTGGTTTAGACAGTCCCCATACTCCAGGTGCCCTGAAATCCCCTCTGGAGAACAATGTCTGCCCCTTCCCCACAAGACACCATGGGTGTTTGCCTTGTGTCTGGCCACCTTCTCCTCCCCACCCACCCGGCTCAGCACAGAGATGTCTCCATGCTCCTGGCAGGCATCGCCTTAGGAATCTACCTCTGTTAACCACTCTAATGTTGCTCGTGTCAGATTAATACAATCACTTCAGGAGCAGGTGCTGAGGTTTTAATTACACCCATGGTATGTTCAGCCTCTTTAGCTCACAGATGTGTTTTTTTTCTACTCAATATATCCATCAGTTCTAATTATTCCAAAGCACTGGAGTCAGAACAGTGCAAAAATGACTTTTTGTATGACTAGTGTTCAGGCAATAACCTTTGGGTGCAAAAATACCAGGCCTCTTCATCATTCACTTCATCCTGAAGAAGCAGACCCCCACCTGTCTTCTGGAAGTACTTTCTGTGTCCTACCCTAAGCCTAATGCCACCACTAGTCACAGCTCAACCACAACCTTCGGAGACCTTCCCCAAAGCCAAGAAACTAAAAGGCCTAGGCTAACACATCCATGACCTTCTCCAGCTCAGCAGCCCCAGGAGGGAATCAGTTTGGTTGTCCTCCCAGATACTCGGCACTGGTGAGGCCCCATCTCAAGGGCTGTGTCCAGTTTTGGGCCCCACACGACAGGAAAGACATTGAGGTTCTGGAGCCTGTCCAGAGAAGGGCAACGGAGCTGGTGAGGGGTCTGGAGCACAAGTCTTGTGAGGAGAGGCTGAGGGAGCTGGGGGTGTTCAGCCTGGAGAAAAGGAGGCTGAGGGGAGACCTTCTCGCTCTCTACAACTCCCTGAAAGGAGGGTGTAGCCAGGGGGGGTCGGTCTCTTCTCCCAAGGAACAGGCGATGGGACAAGAGGAAACGGCCTCAAGTTGCGCCAGGGGAGGTTCAGGTTGGATATTAGGAAAAATTTCTCCACTGAAAGGGTTATGAAGCCTTGGAATGGGCTGCCCAGGGAAGTGGTGGAGTCACCATCAGCTCAAGGGTAGGGTTTTATCTGGTGTTTGAGTTAGGCAATTCAAAGCTTCCAGTCCCCTGACTGGGGACCCCGCTATGCAGGAGACTGAGCTGGGAAGAAGGCTGGCACAGCTTGAGTCCAAAGCCTTTTCTCTCCTTTTGCAGAGTGAGTGCTGTGGTGTACCTCAGCGATGGTTCTATACGCTCACCACAAATTTAGGGTTGAACCCCATGGGGAAAGAAGACTAACAACCTCACCAAACACCCACACTTCATAGCTGCTCATGTCCTCCAAAACCTGATAGCTAACCAAGGATGTTTGCTCAAGTCTGCAGCACCTGAGGGGTTGTCGAGGCGGCTGCCTTCAATTACAGCCCATCTTTTCTCTCTTTTCTCAAGTGTAATTCTCCGCCTGGATGGACTTAAGGGCAGGGCACTGATTAGTGACAGAAAATCAATAGCCTCAAGAACAGAAATCATTGCTGGCATTAAGATAAACTGGAGTTTACAGGAGGAAAGGAGCTGCCAGTATTAACCAAGGTTTTTGTTCTCTTCCTTTCTTGCAGTTCCTCAGCATGTTACTCAGGCTGGGTTAAGGCTTCTTCTCGCTGGGAGCTAGGAAACCTGCATCCTTGGGAAGCCAGATTGCTCCGGGCCGGGAGAAGACTCCCCATTCAACTTGCAAGATCCAGAATCCTTCGTCTACTGAAGAAAGGACCAGTTCCCTCATTAATTACTCCAGGTTAGTGTTGGAGTTACTTATGTTTTGCCCTAGAGTCAGGCAAATCTGGAAACATTACAGAACACCTAAGTCCTCCGTACGTGACCTCTTTAAAACAATTTCTGTACCAAGATGAAGTTAACGGCTGTGTCCATCAGCCTATTAGAAAACAACAAGGCAAAGCAAGACCACCGATGTTGATTTTCAGGTTCAGAAAAAGTGCCTTTAAACAATTTTCCAGGAAAGGTTTCATTTTTAGTTCCTGAGAAGTATTTAAGACAGGATTTATGTTTGTCAAAGGAAAAATGTTGACCGGTGGCAGAGCTGTATTCTTCCAGTATCTTAGAAAAGTAGTTTTGGGAGAAGACATTTATATAATGAAGCAGTTTGTCTGCTTACTTTCTTCAATACTTAATTTCTTGGTCACGGCGATAAAATTATATACTTTGTCACTACTACATAAGGAGCAGGCATGTTTCAGTCTCTTTGGGCTTTTGAGGTAGCCATAAGAGAGTAAAACAGTTTTACAGCTTTTATGGTTGGCCTTATTTTAATAGCTGCATCGTATTAGAGGGCGGGTTTTTTCTGGTTTCTAGGTGAAAATATCAAACTCTCAAATTCTCTCAGAATGCCCTGTTTGTCCTCTGCTTATAGCATTTTTATGGCACACATTAATAATTCATGGGGAAAAAAATAATCATGGTTAAAATTCAACTCCTAGCCGCATAAAAGCAGCTTATTGACCTTTCTAAAGGCTTTTCTTTCCTTTTTTTTTATTGGCTTATTCATACGTTCTGTTGAAAGTTGATCTTCAGAGGTTCCTGATGCAAAGCACAAATTCTTGTTTGTATGACAATAAGATGATAACCTTGAAGTACCCTGAGTCAATGGAAAATTGAGGAGGGAGAAATAGCAGAAATAGCAAATTGAGTGACATACCGTTTCTCGGGTGGATAGAATGTGCCTGGACCGGGGTATGCTCTGCTATGAGGACAATTTGGGACCATTTCCATCACACAGAGGCCTGTCATCAGAAAAAAGAGTGATCACTGAGTGTGAATACTGTCAAGAAATGTGCCCTCAGTGGCACTTGGCATCCGGAAATGCACAAATATTTTACGCGCTTCAATTCTTAGAATACTAACTTGAAGTAGCTGTATTTTATCGAGCTGCACATAAAGATGGCTAAACTGAGGCAGGGAAGAGCTTCCTTGACTTACACTAAGGCCATTGCCCTGAGTCCCCTGCCCTGAATTCCGGTCTCTGCTCACCCCTTCTGATGTCGAAAAGACAGCTTGGAGGCACACAAAGGGCATCCTGGGTTTGACAACGACCACGTGCTGAGCCATCTGATGCGCACGACACGATGGCAGTCTTGCAGGTCTGCTCCTGAAGTTATAACACTAATCTCTGGAGCTTTTAAAGTAATGGTTTGCTTGGGTTTTAAAGTAATCAGTTATTTATGACAGCGCATGGGGACAAGCATCAATCAAGCACCAGAAATCTCAGTGATTTTTCTGAACTCTTTTGGGTGTGGGAGGTGGGAAGAAGGGAGAACAAAGTAGTAATAATCTGGAAGATTTTTTTTTCCCTTGAACTATCTGCATCCTATCTAAGGTAATTTTCAACACTGCATCCAGGATTAATTGTGTTGATGGTAAACAAGGATATTTTGTATCTTTTTTCTCTTCTTTGCTTTGGCCTGTGCCTTAAAAATGGAGTAGTTTATGGGCTGACTGTATGGAATTGGAGCCGATGGAACAACTGTGGGGTTTTTTCCTAGAAAACTTCTAACTCTGCTTCCACATTATCATTCGGCTCTGTGGTTGAATCTAGCCTGCAGTAAACAAGAACTTACTGTAAAGCAATCAATATTCTGTTCTAGCTGGGTCTGGAGGAAGAAAAGGTCGTGATGAGCCATTAACATCCGTGGTGCCAGCAGAATTTACACTATCTGATGATCTGTCTTCTACAGTCTGCTCTCAGAACTGTTTTATTTCTTATCCTTCCTTCCATTTCCCGTGTTATTGAAGCCTTTCTTGGAAGAGGTCCAGCTCTCCCCCGGGAAGTCAGCTTTATGGAACCAGATACACCAACACAGGCTTCAGGCTGCTGTGGATTCGAGTTTAGCATGTAATGAAGCTTCTTCCACCGTTGCATTCAGAACACATAGTGAGGGATGTCGGCTAACAAGGACCCCGCTGGCCGTGCTGGCTGCAAGCTGCTCACACCTGGAGAGCAAATAAAAGCGAGCTGTGCCTCCCCGGTCTAGAGGTACAGCCAGTTGTTTTCATCACATTCAGCATCTCTCATCATTAAAAAAAATAATGCGCACGCACACACACACACTGCCCCAGGGAATTCAGTTTTGTTTGTAAGTCTGGGGATTAGCCCACTGTAAATACACCAGACGCAGCAGTCAAGCCAAATGCTGAATGGCAACGCCGTACCATCACGGCATTAATTCACCAGTATTCATCAGTATTTTAATCACAAGATCCAGGTGGTCTTTCTGAGCCGTGGGATTATTAAAGAACAGCGGGGTTTCTTATATCTCTTGCCACTTTATTCAGGAAGCAAATATTCTGCAGCAACAATAGATTTACTCCCTACGGCTGTCGAACGCTGCCAGCAATACATCTGAATGTTTCTGAGGAGGAGCTATTCTTCCCAGACGAAGCGTGTCAGACCACAGGGTCATAACCGCAATGGACATCTCAGACCTGCAGCCTAAGGTCCAGTAAGGCTGAGAAGTAGATGCTGATACTAAGAAATTAATACCAAAGTCATGTTTTCTCATGGTCTGGGAAAAAAAATCCACAGGTTTTTTTCCAAAAAACTCCACAGCTGGACCAGCTTGATTTAGCTTGGAAACATGGGGAGGAAAGGGACTGGGCCAGGTCTGTGTGCCCAGATGTTCCCAGCTGTTGCCCAGTGCCTTAGCACCGCTGCATCCAATGGCACGTGCGTACCATCAGGCTGAGGAGGAGCACAGAGAACAACAAAGATGCTCTGGGGTGCCAACATTTCATGGTAGCTTGTCCAAGCCCTGGGTGACAGGACCACCGAGGCAAGGTAAAGCACATTAATGTGATGCTTCACATCACGTGCCCCATCCCTGGAGGGGTTCAAGGCCAGGCTGGATGAGGCTTTGAGCAACCTGGTCTGGTGGGAGGTGTCCCTGCCCGTGGCAAGGGGGTTGGAACTGGATGATCTTTAAGGTCCTTTCCAACCCAAACCATTCTATGATTCTATGATAAAGCCACCGGAACAGGTAGGGTGCAGCTGAGGGCAAATGACATACAACAACTGAAAATTTTACCTAGTCCTCTTTAGATTCAGCTCTTTGATTAACCTGCTGTGGAGAAGGGTTGTGGACTACCCGTCCTTGGAGATACTCACTAGACTACACAAGGTTTGGAAAAACCTGACCTAAGTTATGCTGCTCCAGGGGCCCCTTCCACCTTTAATTGTTCTATAACCCCATAGCTCAGGGTAATAAAGAGACAGCAGATAAAAATACATAAAATATTTGTAAGAGGACATTGTTATGATCTCTATCGTTATAGCTATTGATGTGAACCCTGAAAGGTGACTGTGTGTCTACTTCTAGAAAGGAGCTGTCTGTCAGCAACACCATTAAAAGTAAAACTTCTCAGAAGGGCTTTCTGAAAAGACGTATCCCATACTGTATTTTCCTCTAAGAGAAGAAGCTCTTGCTCACATTTTTCTGTCTATATATTTTATGGCTCTTCACTGCGATGCAGTAATGGGTACTGTTACACTGGACTAAGTAAATGTGCATTAGTATTTTGGCAAGACAATAGCTAATCACTGGTTTTAGCATACGGATTTGCTGGAAAACTCTTTTCTTAGGGGGAAAGCAACAGCTTTACTGAGTCTAATTAAGCAATACATGTGAACTGATTACACTTCTTTTCTCATTTTGACAAAAAAATTAATGATTTTCCTTCCCTCATCCTATGGCTCCCCTCCCTGATCAAGAGACCCTCCCCATCTCTCCTGGAGCCCCTTTAGGGACTGGAAGGGGTTATAAGTTCTCCCCGGAGCCTTCTCTTCTCCAGGCTGAACAACCCCAACTCTCTCAGCCTGTCCTCACAGCAGAGGGGCTCCAGCCCTCGCAGCATCTTTGTGGCCTCCTCTGGACCAGCTCCAACAGGTCCATGTCCTTCCTGTGCTGAGGACTCCAGAGCTGGACACAGCACTCCAGGTGGGGTCTCACCAGAGGGGAACAGAGGGGCAGGATCCCCCCCCTCGCCCTGCTGGCCACGCTGCTGGGGATGCAGCCCAGGGTGCGGGGGGGTATCTGGGCTGCCAGCACAGATTTTTCCGACTATAGGTTTGAATTCATGCCATACTTGTTTCTTCTTTCTTTCCCATGCCACACGGAAGGTGCTCAGAGTCATTCTGCATCCCCTTCATTGTAAGATTTGCGGCAGCAGGAGCTTCTCAAACCCCCGAAAACCAAGGCAGAAAAGGGGAGAGGAGGAGGAGAGGAACATTCAGAAACTCATTTCTGAAGTTTGACAAACTGGGTTGTGGAAGATATAAAATGGGCACAGTAAAAGGGATTAACCACCTAAATAGTGTAGTTAGAAAGAGACAGTTAAGCTAAATTGTATCTTCTTTAATTTCACGGTCCTTATTAACATCTGAAGGAGCTTAACAAATATATCCAAGGGCACGGTTTTGTTTTTGAAGTGTAAATTGACCCCTTCCCATCTCAGTTGAAAGCTCTAGTGTATCAATTTGCAAAACTTAAGATTTTTTTTTTTTTTTTTCCACGCTACTTTGGTAATATATTCCACGAATTGTGTCTGCAGCGACAGTGTTATTACCCCTCACGAGGCAATTAAACACACGGCTTAATTCAGGTAACACCAATTCCTTTGAAGTCAGTGGAAAAACTCCAGAAATTCACCTTGAATTTCAGTGGAATCTGTGAAAGGTGGGATGGAAAAACATGTAGAAAAATCCTTAGTGCCAACTAACTAAGACTGTTGTTTTTGTAATTGCCACTTCATTAGGCGCGTAATGGTTTTGTGCCTGGAGAATTCGAAGGAGCAACGCAGCAAATACACATGCAAGCACACACTTTCTTTGCTCTCTTCTGCTAAAACTGTATGTTCCGACAGCATTTCTGAGCAGCTGGAGGATTAATAATCATTGCTCCAGTTTATTGAAAGAAATTTAACACCTCCACTGCCGAATCTTTTCTCGGCAGCAATCTGCACTTCAGGCTGTGTGGATGAACACGCTCCGGCGTTACAATAACTCCACTGTGGTCACTTACGAAAAATCCTTCTATGCTCACCTGAAAAAAGAAGTGGGCAGGAAATGAAGATCAAAAAAAGATATATATTCTACCTCTGTTTAATTTTAATCCTATTAAAAGAGAAGATTCTTGATGGATCTCTCATGATTATTTGAAAATACAGAACTGACTAAAAAAGCAAAGATTTATGTTATTGCCACCTACAGTGGGAAAAGAAACACCAAACATCTAAGCTGGTCATACCTAAAGCTTCAGCACCTGCCATTATTTAAGCTTTTGAGCTGATATTCAGTACTTTTGAGATTGATATTCAGTAGTTTTGCTTCTCTTTCCCTTTAGCCACTCTCAGCTTGCCAAGGGCCACCAGCTGGTGACAGTCTTTGTCATAGAATCATAGAATTGTCTGGGTTGGAAGGGACCTTTCAGGTAATTGAGTCCAACCATCAACCTAACACTGACAAAAACCATCACTAAACCATATCTCTAAGCACCACGTCTGCCCATCTTTTAAACACCTCCAGGGTTGGTGACTCCACCACTTGCCTGGGCAGCCTGTTCCAATGTTTAATAACCCTTTCAGTGTAAAAATTTTTCCTAATATCCAGTCTGGACCTCCCCTGAAGCAACTTGAGGCTGTTTCCTCTTGTCCTATTGCCTGTTCCTTGGGAGAAGAGTCACCTCTAGCTGCCTGCCCATATTCCTCCTCCGGCATCCACTTGCAGCCAGTCACCCTCCATGAAGCCCGGGTTGGCCAAGTGAGAGGGGAGGGAGCTGCCCCCAGCTGGGGTGAGCAGAAGAGCCCACCGCACGAAGCCCAAAGAGTTTTTTTGCTGTACTAACCGTCAGCAAGGCACGGGTTCAGCAGCCAACTCTTCCCATCATTTCACATCCACTGGGAGCAGCAGGACTTGCAACGCAGGAAGATAAAGGGCATTCAAGAGATTGATTGAAGGGAATACAGTGTACTGAACACAGCACAGCAGCCCTTTGATGTCCTTGGATAAAAGCATAAAATACTTTCTGACACACACTGAGTATGTCAAGGTGGTGTAAATCTCGTTTCTCAAAAAGACGACTTGTTACATCTAGATCTTGGAAAACAACTTCTAAAATTCACAGATTTTTCTGAATAGAGACTGTGTCACTGAGCTTTCCTCACTCTACTGAAACAGTGTCTTATTTTGAGAGCAGCCCTGAGGACTGCTCCCAAGAACACTTGGGGGTGTTGGTGGATGAGAAGCTCAACATGAGCCAGCAACATGCGCTCCCAGCCCAGAAAGCCAACCGCATCCTGGGCTGCATCCCCAGCAGTGTGGCCAGCAGGGTGAGGGGGGGGATCCTGCCCCTCTGTTCCCCTCTGGTGAGACACCACCTGGAGTGCTGTGTCCAGCTCTGGAGTCCTCAGCACAGGAAGGACATGGACCTGTTGGAGCTGGTCCAGAGGAGGCCACAAAGATGCTGCGAGGGCTGGAGCCCCTCTGCTGTGAGGACAGGCTGAGAAAGCTGGAGTTTTTCAGCCTGGAGAAGAGAAGGCTCTGGGGAGACCTTCGAGCCCCTTCCAGTCCCTAAAGGAGCTCCAGGAGAGATGGGGAGGGACTCTTGATCAGGGAGGGGAGCCATAGGATGAGGGGTAACGGATTCAAACTGAAAGAGGGGAGATTGAGATGAGATGTTAGGAAGAAATTCTTTGCTGTGAGGGTGGTGAGACCCTGACCCAGGTTGCCCAGAGAAGCTGTGGCTGCCCCATCCCTGGAGGGGTTCAAGGCCAGGTTGGATGGGGCTTTGAGCAACCTGGTCTGGTGGGAGGTGTCCCTGCCCATGGCAGGGGGTGGAACTGGATGGTCTTTAAGGTCCCTTCTGACCCAAACCATTCTATGATTCGTCTTACTCTTTCTCCCTGAATGCAACCAAGAATAACCTACTATGACTATAGTCCTAATAGCTAGAAAAAAACCCCATGTTCAGTGACACTCTCATTGACTTTCTGGGGGAGCCAGCAGGAAAAAGGATAAGGGGACAGGGACGAGGATGCCTTCCCTGCTCTGGGAGTTAGGAAGAGAGGTGCAATTAGGAAATGCCTCATGGGCAGGGTGGTGTCAGAGCACAGCAAACCCCCAGGGCTGGAGCAGAGTAAGGGAGCAGCAAGTCGGGCTGGCTGGTTTTATCCTGGTTTTATCCCTGCAACCTAATTGCACGGAAATGTTTTGGGAACACACAGCTGCCGTTACACATGGCACCGGCCCGTATTTGAAAGCAGACAGAGACGCCTGTTTAACCAACCCCAGTATTTCTGCGTGGCTGCGGCGAGATGGGCTTTTTCTAACCCCAACAGAGAAGCCATTGGCAATTTATCCATCCGCAGCTGCCATCTGTTTCAGCAAGGATCATCTGCACCCAAGGACAAGTGGGACCCAAAATCTGCATGGCAGAACTAGTGTTTTCCGCTCTGCCTCTTAAGACAGAGAGCTGCCAAGTGATACCTCTGCTACCACCAGTCCTTTAATGAGGAGCAGTGATTGCTGGAGGTGCTTTGGGACCCCAGTTGACATCTAGCCTTTTCTGCCCTCCCAAAACCAGCACCCAGCAAAGCTCTGCTCTTTGGTGCTTCACCTGTTGCCTTCTCCACTTGTCCATCCTGCTCCCACCCCAGAAACATTTTCTCTCCATCAACACTGTGTTACCCAAGGTGCTGGGTGCCCACCAACCCCATGGATGTGCTGCAGCCCATCAACCCTTTTGCTGGGGGGGAGACCAGGGGCTCCGGGCCATTCCTGACCCTCAGCACCTCTTACTCAGTGATTCGCCTCTTCAGGGAGATGTTACTTATCTCACATCGATTTTTTTAGGGGGGTCTAATTGTACTTTGCTTGCTTTGAATTTTCCATATCAACTTCCCACCAAGGCACTTCGGCAGCAGTGCCCTTTTCCCACAGCCCGTCTGGAAAAGACACTGGGATTAAGGTGGTGAAAATGTGGCCCTGGTTTTCTCCATTCTTCTAAACCCACTGTTACTCGGGAGAGATGGAGCAGTTGCTGCCTGCATGCAAATTTAATTGTGAGGCTTCTTAATGGATTTAAATGGGTTTAGCTATTCCAAAGCTGCTTTCATACGCATCTCTCAGCTGCAGAGTGTTTAGACCTCCACGGAGAATCTGACTTCTCACAAACTAGCTTTGTTAGTTTGTTCATGCAAGGATCTAGGCATCTGGGGTGCTAAAGAAGCTATAAAACATTATTGGCTGCAAAGCAAAAGGACCCTGTTGTCAGCCCAGGGCAGAGGCAGTAGCTGATCTTTCTGATAAGAACGGTTTATTCAAAATTAAATCGGTCACGCTTCAGGCTTGCCACAAAAAGTGCTCTCCCTGATCGTCTCCTAAATCCAAAGCAAGGCCTGCACTCCAGGATAAAGACTATGCACAGAAATTAAGTACCTTTCACATGGAGGCAGAGAGCAATCACATCACAGCCGGCCCCAAGATCTTAAAACATTTTGGTGCCCTAAAGTTTTCAGCAATGGCAAGAGCTGCCGAGAAAACGCCCTTTTGGAATTGCAGTCACTGCCTGAGATGCACACAGGCTGCTCAGCCCCTGTGTAAATTGCCGTTTCACACTGGCTGCTCCATTTTCTTCCCAGGACAGGATTTGCCCGAGAGGATCGTGTGATCTGTGTATAACTCCAATAGTTTTTTTCATGCCGGGCTTATCGCTCACCGCCACATGGAGACCGGCGGCTGCCCTGACCTTTGGTTCGTCTATTATTGCTCACCACTGAGGGAGCCCCATAAATTTACATAACGTTTTACAGACATAAATACCTTGTTCCTGTTCCGAGGAAGGACCGTATCAGTTTTAAAGGTGCTGTGCCAGAAGAACAGTCGGATCAAGGTTAATGAGCTACTCAGGTATGATCAGAGAGGCCACATGTGCGAGGGCATAGGTGACTTTATTGATGTCAGCCTGGGAGAGATCAAAGTAATGCCACTCTCACCTGGTACCACCAGAAACAAAAGCCAATCTAACACCTGAAATGGTAATGGTGAAAAGTTGAAGCAGCAAAGCGTTCAACACCAGGCATTTTCCACCTCCGTTGTCCTTCCTGCAATAAAACCCGGCTGCGCATGAAGGAGGCTGCGGGAGAAGTGAATGCAATGTGGACAGAAAGAGTGGTGCCAAGAGAGGCACCTTCCACAGCATTTGCAGCTGAGTAAACCGGTCAAAATTCTTGTGTTGCTTCAGCTCATTGGGACATGGCGAGGGTGGTGAGACACTGGAACAGGTTGCCCAGAGAAGCTGTGGCTGCCCCATCCCTGGAGGGGTTCAAGGCCAGGCTGGATGGGGCTTTGAGCAACCTAGTCTGGTGGGAGGTGTCCCTGCCCATGGCAGGGGGTTGGAACTGGATGGTCTTTAAGGTCCCTTCCAACCCAAACCATTCGATGATTCTATGACACCCAATCACCCACCCACTGCTGGTACCTGCTCTCCTCACACCACACCTCCTCTGGCAGCAGAGGAGGTTTCTCCATAACCCACCCTGGGGAGGAGGAAGGGGCTTGGTAAAAAACCTCTCCAGTGCCTCCCAGTTGTACGTGGGAGATGGTGAACCCAAGACAGCCCACAGGGGTGGAAGAACTGAATCTATTTCAAACTTTTTTGTCTTTGGAATAATTTTGACGTAAAAAGCTGCTTGGAGCTGCTGGTGCCCATTTGTTCTTCCTCTGTACCTTCTTCTGGAGCAGAACAATGAGCATCCTGATCTGAGGCCTTTTCATCTTCTATCCGCATGCAGTTCTAGCATTTGCAGGGTTTTACCTCAAGTTTCAGAAACATGTGGGTTTTCCGCGAATGTTGAATAAACTGTAGTGCACAATTACCTACAAATTGCCATCAGATGGATGCTGATTACAGTAAATAAGAACTGAAGAGATTGTGCAGAAGCAACTTGAAAGCCACAAAAATGAAGCTCATTTATGTTTTCTCAGCCTGCCTTCAGTGACTTTGTTGCACGTACACTACATTTTCTACCCTGATTGAAATTCAAATTAGCTTCTATGTGGGAAGGTCTAGTGAGAACTAAGGATACCCTTCATCTGCGGATTTGGGAGGCCTGTATTTCAACGTGGTATTTAGCCAAAGGGCAAGGCTGTCAAGCCAAGCTGCCTGACCTCAGCAAACGAAGGGGAAGTGCTTCACCGCAGGGTTTGGGCAGAGGGGGACCCGTGCCCCTACCCCATCTGTTCCTTCAGAAAAATGCTGGGATGGACTAGACGGGCACCGCAGCAAGGAAGAGCCAGGGAAAGGCACAAGAAATGAGTCTCATGTTCAACATGTGTAACTCAGCAGGTCTCCAATCTGCAATTAGCCCTTTTTATAGCATCGCTCCTCCAGCACGGCAGGGCCTGTCTGTGAACTGAGAGCCATTAATGCGTTTTTTTTTTTTCTCGGTTGCTTGCTGTGAAATTGCAGTGACACAGTCTGGGGCAAGGAAAGGGCTGGTGTCACCGGTGAAAGCACCGAGATGTGTCTTCTAAAGAGGATGAAATTTTATGCTTCCAAAGGAGAGGAGGCAAGAGATTTACAAAAAAAAAAAGCAACGGCTCCCACCACCTGCTCCCACTTCAGCAGTGAGGGATGTCTGGAGTAAGAGGAAGCTCTTTAATACTTACAGTGCCGTAGGTGAGAGAAGAGGAAGCCCCCTAGCACTTTGCTCTGTGTCACACTCCCCATTAGCACCAGGGGAGACATGAAGCTCTCTCTGCCTTCTGAAGTGGTTCCGTCATCTTGAATCTTCATTTGTGAGCGGATCACTTGACTCTTGCAGTGAAGGGTTAGGACTTGGAGTCCATATCTGCATTTTCAGAACATGTTGGCTGTGTTCTCCTTCCAATACAGCACAAATAAAAGCCGTAACATGTGGCATTCTAGGCAAGGATTTGGGCAATCTATTCCCCAAAATAATATCCATGGGTACTTGTCCCATTGTCTTCCTGCCTCTGGAAAATGCTTCCAGCTAAACCTACACAGTGGACGCAGAAGAAACAGCACAATTAGTAATGGTGAGAGACGGTGTCTGTTTAATTCAATACTTTCCCACTTGTAGAAAAAAAGTTGTATTTTTTTCCCCTTTTGCCCTTTGATTTTAAATGATTGATGCAATAAATTAGCAGTAATTAGGCTCTGTAGGTTTGCATTCCTCCACAGCCTCTAATTAGCGATGTGGAGCACTGCACAACCAGCCTGGCCCCCAGGCATGAGATGGCTCTTCTCCTCCTTGTTCACAGCCATCCGCAGCCACCTTGGTGGTGAGGGGAAATACTGACAACGTGAGGAAATGTAGGACTCTACAAATCTTTGAGCAAAAAGGCCTCTGAAAGCTCTAGATGTGTCTTGACAAATGTTAATTCTTTTTACCCATAACTCCAATTTAAAGTGACAGATTTTGGATCTGATTTTCAAGGTGGCGTGAGCTATATTTGTTTCCCTTTGGGCCGTGACAAGGGCAGGACCAATCTGGTGAACATGAGCTTCAATCTTGACTCAGATTCCAGAGCATGGTCACAGTAGAAATGAACCTATTAACAAAGCAAGAGATGTGCGAGGTGCTGCCTGTAGATGTTCCTGTCCCTCTTCTGAAGGTGATTTTCATGTGTACAAATTAGGGATTTCATTCTTAGGATCATTTTCCTAGACCATAAGCAGCCTGGGAACCTGCAGCTTGTGAAGAAAAGACTTTTGTGAACTCTCTTTCAGTAGGGTCGCTCCTCCCTCTTGGGTTTAGGGGAGAAGGGAATGGAAGTCAAATCACCACATAGGGAGGTCTCCACACAATACATTTTGCAGTTTTTATTTGCCAGTTTGGTATTTATTTTTTTGCTATTTTCACAGCTGTGATTCTGACCTTTATCCCATAGGTAAGAAGATACATTTCCCTTTTTCAGTTGCGGTTGTGATTTCTTCCTTGCTTCTCCTGCCGGAGTGCCCTCCTCCAACGCACCTCGATGCGCCCAACATCACTTCCCAACTCATGCTCAAGACATGCCCTTCTCCCTCGGTTGTTTCTGCTGTTAATGAGCAACAAAGGCTCTACTTCCCAGCATTAACAGTACTGCAAGCGCCAGGCAGCTGCCGGTGGTCCCTGTCACACCTAATGCTGTGGCAAAGGCTTCCCTTGCACCGCTATATGCCACGTGGGAGGATGAAGCAATGCACGAGGGGCTTGCCCCAGGCCAGCAGCACGCAGGGGAGCAGGGATAACACACCCCGACAGGTCTGTTCTGGGAGACGAAACCTTGTGTTCATGCTCCAGCATTACGTTGGAATAGTCCACTGGAAAAAAAGGTAGCAAAAATATCCAATATAAAAGTAGACTGATTCTGAGCACAAGGAGAACGAACAAAGAGAAAAGAAGCTTTGCAAGGAAGGGCAACGTGATGGCCAGGAGCCCTCTTTAAGTCATAAACGTGATCCATGTAGCCAAGACATATGAGCAGTCATGGTTTCGAGCCAGACGGACAGAGCTGTGCAGCAGTGCTTTCTTGTGCTGCATCAATGGTCTGGCAAAGCATCAGCTGAAGTCGGGCCAGCCCTCCCCAGCCACAGCAGCCACCCTTCTATAAGAGATCTCTTTCCACAATCTTTCTGCAGGTGGTCAGCCATGTAATGCTGGCAATGACATCATCTGAGTATTGCTTTGTGACTTTCACAGTTTTCAGGCATTAGAAAAAAAGACCCACCCGCTTTCCATGTGAACCTCGAGCACTGTGTCCAGCTCTGGAGTCCTCAGCACAGGAAGGACATGGACCTGTTGGAACAGGTCCAGAGGAGGGCCATAATGATGCCTAGAGGGCTCAGAGCCTCTCTCCTATGAGGACAGGCTGAGAGAGTTGGGGTTGTTCAGCCTGGAGAAGAGAAGGCTCCGGGGAGACCTCAGAGCCCCTTCCAGTGCCTAAAGGGGCTCCAGGAGAGATGGAGAGGGACTCTTGATCCCGAGGAGGAGACCGATAGGATAAGGGGTAATGATTTTAAACTGAAAAAGGGGAGATTTAGATGAGATCTGGGGAAGAAATTCTTTCCTGTGAGGGTGGTGAGACACTGGAACAGGTTGCCCAGGGAAGTTGTGGCTGCCCCATCCCTGGAGGGGCTCAAGGCCAGGCTGGATGGGGCTTTGAGCAACCTGGTCTGGTGGGAGGTGTCCCTGCCCATGGCAGGGGGGTTGGAACTGGATGATCTTTAAGGTCCCTTCCAACCCAAACCATTGTGTGATTCTATAAGAGAGGTATGTATTTGATGCAAATAAATGGTGTATTCAGAACTTAAGAGTTCCACCCAGCACTTGGTTTTGCAAGCTATCGTAATCATAGGTAGCCCCCACAAAATATTCCTGAGGTGATGTGACTGATGGGAAAGCTTTAATATCCCATAATGCCAAGGTCAGAGCACAAATCTGCAGCTTAACTACAAGTCTTTGGAAAGTAGTATTTGGAAAGGCTCTCCTGTACTTGAAAAGCTTAATAGGTGATCAGCAAGGTATTTACTCGTCCACAATTATTTAGGTAAGGATTTCAGAGTACATAATGTGCTAGTGCTGCTGTCCCACAGCATTGATCTTGTTAGTGCTTTCAGGAAATACAGATGAGACTTTTTCAGTCTAAAGGCATCCATTTTTTTTCCTGCAAAATAAGAGGTTTGAAGGCCAAGTGGTCTTCACAGTTAAATCCCAAAAGCCCAGTGAACACCACGGTTATTATATGACTGCACCTTTGCAACGTACAGCTGGAGGGTCCAGGAAAAAGAGCTGGTCAGCAAATCCTAGCCTGGGAGGGGGCCATGGCAGCAGGTTTCAATCTGGTCAAAGGGACCGATCTAAGGAGGGGAGACCAGCCCAGGGTTCTGGGCAATGCCCCTCAACTCCCCAGGAGTCTGCAGGGTCCCAAAAGGAAGCTCAGCTGAATTTTTTTACTTGGGTAAACCAACACTTTGCCACCCAAACATGGGCCCTTGGATCTGTAGCACCTCTTCTTCTACATCCCATCCAGCCATGTGTGCTCTGCCGAGGACAAGGAGAGATATTCCTCAGCTCTGGAGCATCCCACCACATTCAACTGCCACAGTCTCCTCAGGGCTGCCACCACGGTGGTTTTCTTTACAACAGGAGCCATTGAACTAGTAACAGCAGGAATCCCATCAGAGCAAACTCTTTTTCAGTTTGTGTTTATGGCACCGTAATGATGGCAGTAAGGCAGAAATAACCTGACCTATCCTTGGCTAATTCAATCATCTGGAGCACTTCAGAAACTTGGCCAACTGATCTAATCCTGCTGTGGGAGTAGACTAATGAACCATCAGATGCCAACCGGAAAAACAGCAACTGCATCTCTTTTTCCCTCACTCCCCTTGTCCAACAGAGATGTGGGATGTGGCTCTTTCCATCCTCTCTCCACCTGCCAAGAGAGCAGGCACCTCCACTCTGTCTGATGGATAGATGGGGCTCCAGGCCCCATATTCTCCAGGCTTTGAACCTTACACATCTTCCAGAGGCATAAAAACTGTGTGTTTGGAAGAATGGGCAACATGGGAGGAGGTTTCTAATAATAGGACTTCTTTTAGGAGATGCTGAGTGTCTTCTGTGCCTGTGGTGTCACCTGCTCACAGAAAGAGCTGGGACCACTCCCGGCAAAATGCGTTTTCTTTTCACGTTCATGAAAACCATGTTAGTGAAAGACTACAAAAATCTAACTGCAGAGTATTTAGATTACACGATAACCATAACAACTGAAAAAGCCTTCCCTTCCTGAATATATGCTCTTTATATTACTTGCATGGGCTATTCAGCTGTACAACTGTGTAAATATTGGGCAAGCCTTGCGTAGATTTTCTCATGTGTAAAACTGACGGGGAGGGGAAAAAAGAACAACAAAGGGAGCCACTGGCACGGTGTTCCTGTAACTTAATCGTGTTTGCCATATTTTCCTTCTGATGCCTGAAGCAATGGTTTGGTCTAACAGGGATATGTGTGTTCAAAGATCTGTCTCTCCTTTGATGTTGCTAAATATGATTATAATACATACCAATGAAATTGTTAAAAGTCTGATCGGCTTTTACTGCCAATAGGACCTCTGCGTTTTATCAGTCCTCACACTGGGTCCAGATTCCTATTATTATCAAAGAAATAGGCTGAATTAATTAACGGTGCAATAACACATTCAGGTTTAGATCTTTGTTATTAAAGCAAAAAAATAAGCCAACTTCAGTCCAGATAAGTGACTGAAGCAAAACTGGGACAGCACACTGAAGGTGTGGGTTAATGGACAAATCTGTACGCTTATTTTATGTTCATGTTCTAGAGTGGTAGGACACAAGCCACCTCCAGGCTGGAAGCTGCA
This sequence comes from Numenius arquata, assembly GCF_964106895.1. Classification (NCBI taxonomy): domain Eukaryota; kingdom Metazoa; phylum Chordata; class Aves; order Charadriiformes; family Scolopacidae; genus Numenius; species Numenius arquata. The sequence goes on along the minus strand of NC_133577.1, from coordinate 2,717,374 downwards.
GAGCTGTGACTGAGCAAATGAGCCCCAAAACCAAATTTGTTTACGTGGTGTCCAGACCGGACCTGCTGGAGCGCTCGGAGTGGACTGTGTCTGTGAGCACACACCTCTCTGTGTCCTCTTGTGGGTGGGATCCATTAGTCATAAAATAATCTTACTATTTTTTAAGCATTTTTTTTTTCAAAAGAAAATTCATTATAAATAGATTAATTTACTAAGTTAAAAATGTATTACAAACACTATACAGTTATTTATTAAAGCATGGTTTTAGAAACTAGCTCTGCTTGCTGGGTTTTCTTTTAATATTCTTTCTTCATTTCTTCCACCCTTTCTTTCTCTTCCTTCTTTTCACTCAAACTTTCTTCCTTCCCTCTTTCCTGCTTGTTTTCTTTCCTCCCTTTCTCTCTCTGTTTTCCTTTTTTTTTTTTTCATTCTTCATTCATACAAGGTGGCTTATTTTTTTCCCATTCTCCTGCCATGCACTGTCATCGGCTGGATGGGGAGGTCCAGGGAGGTTGTCTCCTGGGGGAGCAACTCTATTGCCAAGCCAGAGAAGGTGTCTCCTGTTGGGCATCACCCTCAGCTTTGCCGTTGACGTACTTGGCGGGGACAGTGACACTCCCTGAAATGTGTCCCTCGAGGGACAGAAACTCACACATTCGGGTTGGGTTTTGTAAGGCCCCACGTTTTCACAGAATCACAGAATCTTCTTGGTTGGAAGGGACCTTTGAGATCATTGAGTCCAACCACAAAACAAAACAAAAAAAATTTGGCTCATGGGATTTTCCAAGTCTTTTTCTCCAGTCATCCTATGCCACAGACTGCAGCTTTGGTGACCTTACCTTCCTCCGCATGGAACCAGCTCACACTTTCTTCTAATGGGATTTCCCCCTCCCATCCGCCGCCTTTCCCGCTGTTCTCAAAACACACTTCCCGTAGCAACCACCACACCGATAGCCGGGGATATCACCTTACACAATGCTGCTGGCTACGAGACCTCCCCGGAGTGTTTCCCCTGCAGCCAAAAACCAGCAGCCGGTTCTCACTGACGGTCGTTTCTCGTGCTATCCGTGGCTGCCCTCTCCCCACCGATCACCCCTATGACATCTGCCGCGTTTGGTGCCGCCGTGCCGTACCAAATTGTCGCAAACCAGCCCTACCACTGAGATCCACAAGCGCTGGTGTTTGGGGAATGTGGGCTGTAAATGAGTTGTTTCTTTTTTTTCTGTCTTCTGAGCCCGTGGTGCTGGTGGCCCTCAGGGTCCCCCAGCTGTGGTAGCATCACATAGGCTTGGTCTCCCGTGCGCTGGCTCCGTTGCTCAAAGTGACACAAACCGAATTGGTGGTGTTCAATAAAATTAGTGATTTTAAGCTCTCTGGCTGCTTTTGAAATTGCCACCTAATACCAAAACCTGAGGGACTTACTAGCAAAAGAGATTACACATTTGTAGTGACAGGACAAGGGGTAACGGTTTTAAACTGAAAGAGGGGAGATTGAGATGAGATCTCAGGAAAAAATTCTTTGCTGTGAGGGTGGTGAGACACTGGAACAGGTTGCCCAGAGAAGCTGTGGCTGCCCCATCCCTGGAGGGGTTCAGGTGTTCAAGCCTTTACAAAGGTCTTTGCAATGGAGAACTTCACCAGCAGAGCTTTTTCATTTCTGCCTTGTTACTTTTCTGATTAAAAAAAAAAGTTTGTAACAACAATTTAAATTTCAGGATCTAATCTTTCATACCATAAGTTAATGCCAATGCTTATTCGTGCTTTTTCTTAAATGACATCTGGCTGAAGTTGAGTCATTCTGGCAGAAGGATTCAGCGCTGATGAAGTGGCACGTTGCCACCTCCGATGACTTTCAGTCCTGTTTGGTGCAGGCCGGGGGGGACAGGAGAAAACACCGAGGTGGCAGTTTAGCACAGTTTTCCCTTACCAGCAAGCTCAGCTCTCCTCTGTCCCCAGATCTTACTACACCTCCCAAAGTGTGTGCTGTAAAACCCAGTCTTGGTTCTCGCCCAAGAGAGGTTTAAGGTCACCATGAGAATTATGGGCCTCAGTAACTCATTAAAAACAGCAAATTAATAAATCTGTAAAACAGCCTGAAGGCCACGAGGCTGTCAAACAACTACAGCCCTTTTATTTGCTGGCAGTTACCACCCAGTGACATGCTACAGCTGCCCGCTGTCTCGTGATGCATCTCTACCAGACTGGGGCAACCACCAGTAACACTGGCCCCATGGTGGTGTCCCTGTGGACATGTGCCCGACTTGCTGTGGAGCCTGGTTGTGTCTGGAAGCAGCTGCAGGTCACGTTGGCAATGTCCCTTAGGTACCAGCTCATCCTCATCTGCAGCACTTGGTGGTGAGCCACGGAATGGGGCAGACCGTGCGTACCAAAACATAGGGATGTATCTTTAGCTCTTTTAAGGTGGTTTGGTAGAATAAAGTGCTCTCTTTCCCCGCTGTTTTCATTCTTGCAACAACAGACCCAGCCTGTCTGGTGCTGGTGGGGCCTTTCCTGGGTCTCTCTGCCAAAAGTGGGGTGGCTGCAGGCACTGCCTCCTCGTCTGGTGAAAGCCGGCTCCCCAGGGATACCTGAGAGAGGCCTCTGAGGCCACAGCACCCCCAGATACCTCTGTCCCTTGTCACTAACACCAGAGGGAGTTCAGGGAGGGACAGGAACATGTGTCTGAAATCTCCAGACTTTGGAGGGTCAGTTGCTCTAAGGGGGCAAGTTGGTTCCTCAGTAGCTACATGGACTTTGGGATCATGTTCAGCTCCTGCCTCACAGCTGGTCACTGCTCAAGTAACTCACCTAAAGGATCTTAAATACAAGTATGAACAATTGAAAAATAAAATGTTTAAAAGCATAGTATGAATTTGTTGGGGTTTACCATAAAAAAATGGTGAAAGAGGTTTTTAATTTTTCCCCTGTGCTAGTGAGCACCTAAACAACACGTTTTCCTAGACCTTTAGTTGTCTAAGCTGTTTCAAAAGCTCAAAACCCAATTAAAACAAAACAAACCCAAACCAATCTCAGCAAAACTGTTGAAGTGAATGAGATTTTGAATTTGAAAACTGAAACCAGAAAGTCCTACTCTTCGAAAGCCACAGAATTGGAGCCCAACACAAAACACAAGGCAGAGGAATCCCACCATGACCACGGGGAGCCAGGGAGCCTGGTACAGCCCCAGCAGCCGTGAGCACGTGGTCTCCAAAGATGTGGACTTTCTTCACCAAGCTGGAGGAACCCTTTTCCCAGGGGTTGGAAAATGTCCTAGAAGCAAAGAGGAGGCACCACCAGGAGAAATGAACATACCTGGATGGGAGTGTTGTGGTTTTATGCCACAAAAGAGAGCTTAGGTCTGTATAAAAGACTGTATTTTAAATTAATGTATCATAGTGACCTCCTGTAACACCCCCTGACTGGAACACGGCAGGCCAGGGTTTTCCCACAGCTGCTTTCTCACCTGGCTCCAACAAGGCAATCGCAGATGCTTCTCCAAGACCTTAGAGGCCCTGATGTCCCAACTAATGACGTGTCATAGCTCTAGCATACACTAAAGAGTAGCCTTAGAGGGCACACTACAATATTAGTTCATTAATGCCCTCAGCAAGGTGAGGAAAAGCTCCACTTCCCAGCCCAGTATTTGGTCTAATAGATGCTAGGAGGGAGGCAGGGAGGAGAAGTGATTTACTATGGGTTCAGGGTAAAAGAACTCGCAGGTAAAATCACTTAAAAGGTTGATTTAAATAAAATGTTAAACAAGAAAGCTGCTTGAAGTGCCACTAGGCAAGATTCGCATCAAATAGCATCAAAATGCCAAAGAAACAGTAAGAAGGTTTCATTAGATTGCAAATAGCAAAAGGAAATGTACCGTCTTCTGCACAGCAGGGAGGGAAAGGAACCAATCAATAGGGGACTAATGAAAGTATTGAACAATTAAATTGCCTCTGGCATTGCAAATGAGAGCTGTAGACAAGTCTACGTATAAAACTCAATTTACAAGGTCAGAAGAGGACTCATGCAGCATGCAAAGAAGGGGCATCGGATCATGCTCAAGAGATCAAGAACATTTTAACTTAACAAAGACCCCCCCAAGCTGGGAAAACCTATGGAGAACCTGCACTTGTTTCTTGGCGTTTTCAGCATTTCTTTGAGGGAAGAGAGATCGTTCTGAGAAAGAAAGGTGTGAGCAGGTTTTCCTCAAAGGAAGGTTTCCACGTCAGATTTTAATTTCAAAATAATAACTGAGGACAAATAACTTTATGCGATTTTTTTAGACTTCTGCTAATTTTTGTTTTTTGATGTTTTGTTCTCTGTTTCACAGGTGCTGCTGGGACTGGAACTGCTGCACAGTTGTGTTAAACTGTTCCCAAAGTATTTTCAGCCCAAACAGAAACAGGAAACCCCAGTAATCACAAGGAAGACTTTGATCTAATCCAGCCACAAGGTTGAGGTGCTTTTTGAGTTGTTTATCTAAACACCTGCTATTATCTCTAAGTGGATTTTCCCGGATTACTTATCAGTGGCATTGTGATATCTGGAGGCAGGAGACTGTTGCAATTATTTTAATTTTATTTTAAATTTTAAGATGACATAGCCCGCAAACCAAAGTTCAAACATTTGTACTCTTGCAAATGAGGAGATGTACGATGTGGACTATGTCTAAATTGACAAGAAAAAAACTTGTCTGCGTAGTTGTGTTTCTCTGTCATTGTGGAAAACGTAATTCCTCAGGTCCATTTTCGGGTAGGTTTGTCCTGTTGGAAAATGAACTCAAGTCAATAAAACTATATTGACATGTCCCAAAGATCTCCTTCGGTGCTGAGTTTTGCATTTGAAAATGAAGACTTAAATTGGATTTTTGTATCTGTTACTCTTGCCACATCCCTCAGAAGGCTGGTGGGACCTGGAGTCTTTCAAGTTTGCGTTCTGTAGTGCTAAAACAACAGGTTCAGGATCAAGCCCTGGTTCTGTTCCAAGGACCAGCAGAAATAAAGCGCTGTAACGGGCTCCTTGTGAGGAGAACAACTTGCACATCGAAGAAATGGGCTCTCTGTGGAGAAAATCAATTGAGTATTTGATGCTCAATATTTAGTCTGACTTATGCAATGTTATTATTGTAACTGAGTTTTACAGACCACGGCAACTAAGAGATGAAGCTTACACAGGAATGAAAATATTTCCTGCCTGAAAACTGTCCAGATGGTACAAAATGGCTTTAGCGTGACAGAAAATTGAGAGCAGCTTTCTTTTTGAAGGCCAAAAATAAATTCTCTTGTATGAAACATTATTAACTTCAGCATGCGGCGGTTTTATTTTTGTTAAATTCTCTCTCTATCTATCTATACTCTCTCCTCCTACCCCTCAAATTGCCTAAATCTAAGTACAGTCAAGGGGATACAAGTCTAGACCAAAGCTACTATAACTGCTTGGAAGATCTTCCACCTTCTCCTTCCTACAATGACCTGCTGTCTGAGTTTGGGCCAAAGTTTCACCTGCATGAGCCTTGGCAGAAGGATGAAAGGGGAGGCCCACACAATTCAGCCTCCACCAGTATCTCCATTTTCTCCCCATAGCTTTTGTTAGCCAAAGTATTTGCCTGAAAAAGAAGAAATACTCTTTTTGTTGCTGTTGTTGCAAGACCATGTATGGTCCAAGGCTCTTCTAGTTATTGTTGCATTGAGAAGTAGGCAGTCGCACACGAGCTCAACTATTTGAGCTCCTCATACAGCAAAATAAAAGAATTCATGCCAGTTGTGTTCAACTTGTTGGTATAAAGGATCTAACTCAGTTTTCACAGCTTATTTTGATGCAAGGACCACTGAAACCTTTCTGTTGGAAGGGCACTGTACCCTCAATTAAGGCCGCTGGCGACAGATGCTTGTTCTTACTGCTCTCCATTGAGCCTTTATAAGAATTTTAATAAATACAAAAAAAGTCCTGGGGCTGAAAACAACTGACACAAATGAAAGCTGTGCTCATCCGCAGGTGGGTGAGGTGCTAAGCCCGCAGTGGGACACTGCTTTTCCTCTGAGATTTCCCACGGCGATGCAGCCAAACAGAGATGCTGAAGCCCAGTTACCAGACCTGGAGTAATTTCCGCTCGAGGATGGTCGGAAAGGACCAAGCTGCAAAGCTGCAACCCGTTGCTTAAAATTACCTCCGACCCAAGGACTGGAAAATGGTAAATGTGGCATGAATATTTAATAAGACCCCCCTGGGGAAATCTGGAGAATTGCATGGAGATAAATCTGCCTTATATACTGAGCAGATTAACAGAAATAATATTAAAAAATAGATAAGTATCTCATATAGGGAATGAATCAACGTGGCTTTTAGAGTAAAATCTGTTGGAGTTATTTGAAGATATCAGCAAACATCCAATTAAGGATGAGCTAATCGACAAATCATTTTAACAATGTCTCTCCTCGAAGTGCATTAAGGAAACTAAGCCATTAAGAGCATAAAATTAGTAGAGTAATAGGAAATGGAATAGCTGTAGAACTCCATAAACGTTTGCAAGTGTTCATGAAAAGAACGTGAAGAGCTAGGAGACACTTTTTACAGATGATACTGAATTATTCACAGTAGTCAAAGCTAAGTCTCCATCAAGAGCTGTAAAAAGATTTTGTGAGAATATCGGTAAATAATGCAATTGCTGAAGACATTCAATAGCGATAGATACCAAGTAATGCAAAACCCGCCCTAATTCCACATTCACAATAATGGTCTCTAGATGCGCTATTACTGCCCAGGAAACAGATCAGGGCAGGGATCAAAAAGCTAAACTGAATGTTAAGAATTATTAGGGAAGAAGTAGGGGATATAAAGGAAAATGGCATCATGTCAGACCGTATCTGCCTTTGAGAGGACAACGGTGTCCTCAGTTCTGGTTCCATCAGCCCAGATGTCCTAGAGCCAGAGAGGTTTAGCAATGGCCAACAGGGATAAAAATACAGAAATGCAGAATGGTCCCCACATGAAAAGAACACGCTCTCCCAAATTAAAGAGAAATAGCAAATGGGCTGTTCACGTTCGTAAGGAATTGAGCTAAGGGGGAAGGGACAAAGGAGGATAAACCTCTGCGCCAGTGGTGGGAAAGATCCTGCTGAAGCATGAGAATCCCCTCGGGCTATAAAAAAGCGATCTGCACACCTTATCACCTCCAACAGGCTGCCCTGAATTTACCAAGTTTATGATTATATTTTTATTCGTAATCTGATCACAGCTTGGCGACAATGTTTTTCCTGTGTGTGATCAAATGTACAGTACAGCAACTTTCCGAAGCCCGAGGAGTAAGGGTAACAAAGCTCACAGCTTTTACTGACTTAGCTGAATAAAAAACTTAAATAATTTCACATTTTGAAAGACAGAAATAGCTTTACAGTTGAGGCTTTCCCAAAGTGGAGCTGGTTTCCGTATCAATCCACAGTGGATTTCCCCTCCAAGCACTCCTCCATTCATCCCCCTGGAACCATGTAAAGATTTTCCACTAACTAGATCCTTCTGCAATAGGTTCCACAGGTCGATTATTCCCTTCTTATGTTTGTTTTGTGTCCTGCCAGCTTCCTTCGATGCCCCTTACTGCAGCACAGCACAAGGAAAGGACCCAGGCTGTTGAAGCACCAAATAATAATATGCACCCAGACTGTTGCCATGTATTTGAGAAGGACCATAATTTAAAGGAACATAAATAGGAAAGGAGCGTAACAGCAAAGGAATAAGAATAAAACTTTCTCTCCAGTTATCAGGTTTGGTGCATTAAGAAGAATCAGAATCTTCTCCTGACTGTGGTAATGCAATTTCACCTCCCAAACCAAATGGAACAACAAAAATCTCCTTTCAGTTGTAATTATTATTATTATTCAGGCAACATTTCTCCCGACCTAATAGCACAGTAAGAACATTTTCTTTCAAAGTATGTCTTTATTCTCTGCAGTTACAAATCCATCATACATTAGCTATTTTGCCTAATATACATTGCATTCGAAATACCTTTGCCCTGGGAGGGTGTAAATCACCCAAATTGCCTCCCCATGAGAAGGAGACCTTGCTAATGGCACCATGTCCATGCCAGGCAGAACCATGTGGCTGCTCCTTGGCTGTTCGCTGTGGATCCTGGGCCTCCAAGGTGGCGAAGATCTGTAGTGTCCTCTTTGGAAAACAGACCTGTCCATCTTTTTGTTGCTGGGAACAGTGTCCTCACTACAACAGCCCAATGTTTCTGGTTCAGCACAGCGATAAAAGGAGAGCTGTGAATCTCAGCGTCTAAGTGATTTGGGCAAGGCTGGTTGCAGGATGCTAAGAACCATGGTATAGAACGTGCTTCTCCAGCCTGGAGAAGAGAAGGCTCCAGGGAGATCTTAGAGCCCTTTCCAGTCTCTAAAGGGGGCTACAGGAGAGATGGGGAGGGACTATGTATAAGGGAGTGGAGCAATACGATGAGGGGGGAATGGTTTTACACTGAAAGAGGAGAGATTTAGATGAGATATGAGGAAGAAATTCTTTGCTGTGAGGGTGGTGAGACCCTGGAACAGGTTGCCCAGAGAAGCTGTGGCTGCCCCATCCCTGGAGGGGTTCAAGACCAGGCTGGATGGGGCTTTGAGCAACCTGGTCTGGTGGGAGGTGTCCCTGCCCAGGGCAGGGGGTTGGAACTGGATGGTCTTTAAGGTCCCTTCCAACCCAAACCATTCTGTGATTCTATGATTCCCTGTGCACGCCACAGGTAGAGATTTGTAGCTGACAGCAGTCAGGCATGTGAGCAACCTAAGCCCACTTCTACTTCTGTGAGAGCTGGGACTACACCAAATACCACTCAATCCATTGCTGTTAAATAGAACTGAGTTTCTCTCTAGCTTATTAATTCATTTCTGACTTGAACTGTCTTTTATTATTGTCTTCTTTTGTCTCTTCCCTGCTCTTTGGAAATAATTTTCATTTTTGGTAATCAGGCTGGTAATCAAAGCCTCCAGTTCCAGACGCAAGCTCCCACTCACAAAATCCCTGGTGGATCGATTCCTGGAAACTGTGAGGATCTGCCAGGGGGAGAAACACTCGGCTGCCCCTGCTTAAGCACCTGCTGCTGGATGCTCTTACAAGCCAGCAACACGGACCTTTGCTCTAACTCAGTTCTTAGTTCTTACGTTCACAGGATTAAAGTAGATGGGGAAAATTTCTGGTCTGAAATGTTTATGTTTATTCATGTAAACTATGGTTTGATACGTGCGACTCTTGCTAAGACAGATTTCCTATTCTCACTTGGCTCTGACATGGAAGTGAAGCATTCCAAAACAGACAAAAAAAAAAAAAAAAAAAAAAAAAAGGTGAGTTTCTCTAATGTTTTGTTTGTCATAAAAACTGGGCTGATTATTCATTGCATAATGTTATGCATAACGATTTTTGAGCCCATAAATGGCAATAATGTGACTTGTAGAATGAATTTGATAATACGTCCGCAGGTTTACTTTGCCATTATTTAACGGTGTTTATCCCAGAGGCTCAGAACAGGTTTTAAAAGTATTCTCTGTTGGCCTATTTTAATTTCTGCCAATGTAAATGTTCCATCCCGGGTATGTTTTTCCCGTACATTGTTGGGTGAATTTGCCTCAGCTTGGGTAGCAATGGCATTTTCAGCCTGTGCTTCCTGCATAACCAACATGCCCACTCGTACAATTAATACAATGTCTGGACAGCAGCTAACCCATTAGGAATGGGAAGCTTTTCTCTCTCTGGTTTAAGAAATGGTTTCTTTTGAAAGCTCCCTAATTTATTTGTATGATTTCCAGGATAAGCGATGGTGGGAAACGAGGTTCCTTTAATATCGTGGGGAGCATAACTCAGTTGCTGCAACATGTTCCCACCAGACTGTGCTCCGTTGGGCTCCTGTTTCTTTTTAAGCTGGTCTTCTACAAATCTAGAAATCTAAATAACACGGATAGTGAAGGAGGAATTACACAAAACAGCCAAACACGGACACTTCCATGTGGCACAGCCCCCACCAGAGGGGGGGAGACTCTCAGGCAAACCAGAGAAACTGTGCAACGTGGAGGTTTTACCTGTGTGTTCAGCGTCCATCTCTCTCCGTTTGGTTTTTGGCCATGTCCCTTCTCTGCCTCTGTGACCAACCCTCTGGGACAAGCCACGGCTAAAGCAATCTCTTCAGATTTCTCTACAGCGAGGAAAGGCGACAGGGTAAGAAAATGCCAAACGTTTTGGTGGAGCCAAGTGCTACGGGATTCCTTTCAAGAATAATGATTAACAAATGTTAGCTAACACTTTGCTGAAACCTCCTTTTTCTAATTCCTGCAAAGACCAGTTTGAGTCTGGAATATTAATAGTAACATTAACCCACTCATGCATGAGCTAAGGGAGTATTTTGACAGAAATGCTGGTATGGGGAACAACTGACACGCCACAACATGGATGTCCAGCCAGAACTTGGCTCTTCTGCCTGCTACAGGCCACCCACAAACAGGTCTTACCTCCTCTTCTCTGTCCATGACTTGGCCTTCGGCTGATGGCAAAGCCTCTGGAATGAGTCTTCCCACCCCAGCTGGGGGTCGGCACAACCCGAAGATTTGAGACACTGATCCAATAGACAGGCCATAGGGCATTCTGAGCTAAGACCTATTTGTGTTCACCTTCCCAGCCCAGGTTTTCCTGTGCTGGTGCGGTAGGTTGCTCACCCAGCTTGGTAGAGCACATCGCTCTTCTCCACAGAGACAGGAGACTCCCCATCTATGGATTTTTAGTCTTTTCATGACCCTGGTGACTTCATTGACTACAGAGAAGATCCTTCTTCCCTTTGATCCCACGGCCTCCAGCCCCTGTTACTCCATCAGACTCCCTAGTGTAAATTATTAATGTATATAAATTATTAATTTGCATTGATGATGGAGAAATGGTAGACTAATAAAAAGCCCAGAAGCTTAATAAGTAATTATGAAGGAGCATCTTTGCAGTTCCCACAGATGAAAGTGGTCTTCCGATAGCCTGAAGTTCCAGGATAGTAAGAAGACAAAATTATGCAAATTGACCTGTGGCTTCTCCGTATGTACCTTTTCTGTGTCCCACTGAATCCAGTGATGCCCAGTAATGTGTGTAGTCTGTGTTATTTTGAAAGTAAATCCCCCTCATATACTGAAAATGCAAAAAGTGTCTAGTATAGGACTAATTAAGATAACTTTCAGTCTCTCAAAAAAGCTCATAATTTCATTTCAATTTTATAATCTTCTTTTAGGGTACAGATTAGTTGTGCGTCCTTTGTATTTCAGTGCCCTTTTTGTATTTCTAGAAAAAAGTATTATTGTGTCTACACAGAAAATTATAGAATACATATGTAACAAAAATGCTAGGTCATTTACAATTAATGTTTGCCGCATCTACCGCTAAAAGTAGTTTCAGGTATTCGTTTCCTTGATTAACACTTTCTTTGTGGTTTAAGTGTAACAGAGATATACATATTAGAGACCTGTCCTGCTCTTGAAGCTGTGCTGGGAAGGGTGAAGTTAAGACTATCTGGATTTACTAAGAAATTAATCCGCTTTTTCGTTTTTGCACCTTCGCAAAAACATCTCCCTCACCTTCGCAGTATTATTCATTTAGGATGGTGGTTCAGCCATTCTCCACATGCTCCTTTGTTAGCAATCGTAAAAACGAGAGCATCCACCCCGCTGCAGTGACACATCTCATTCGAGAGCAGAACGGCAAAGCGGCTTTTAATTTAATCTCATTAACATATTTGCTTGCTGATTCTGCCTAGTTTTGCAGTGGATCTTTTTCGGCAATTAAGCTAAAAAAGTTTGCTGATGTTACCTATACAAAGAATAGACATTTCATTTCCTCTTACCCATGGCTTGTATTCCAATATCCTGTACTTCACAAGCAGAAAGTGACACAGCTTGATGCAGGCATTCAGTTATCATGGAATGGTAGAATTTTCTGGGTTGGAAGGGACCTTTAAGACCATTGAGTCCAACCATCAACCCAACTCTGATAAAAACCATCACTAAACCGTGTCACTAAGCACTGTGTCAACCCGGCTTTTAAATCCCTCCAGGGATGGTGCCTCAACCCCTGCCCTGGGCAGCCCATTCCAAGGCTTCATAACCCTTTCCGTGTCAAAATTTTTCCTAATATCCAACCTGAACCTCCCCTGGGGCAACTTGAGGCCGTTTCCTCTTGTCCCATCGCCTGTGGCTTTGAAGAAGAGACCTCTAGTCTCTTCTAGAGTTCTGTGGAACTCTCTAGATATCCCCTTGTTTCCCGCTCTGCTCCGCTGGCGGGCAGCTTGCGTACCCCAGAATTTAAGATTATTCACGATGAGTTTCTGTAGCTCTCTCTGCACATTGAAGGATTTAACTACTTAGTCCACTGCGATTTCTAGACATAGAAGTTCAGTGGAACCTAATCAATGATAAAACATATTAGTAAAAGGAGCTTGAAATGCACGTTTTGGTTTTTTTGCTTCTTCCTGCTCCTCCGGAGATCACCCCCTCGAGCTTTGCCTTGGCTTTGCCTTGAGTCAGCCTCCCTCCGGCAGCGTTTCCCGTAGCCCTTCCCTCCAGTCCCCTGCCAGGGCGGCATTTCACCTCCCCGTGCCTTCTCAGCCTTCCCTCTCAGATGTGTCTGCTCGGAAAATGTGACAGGGAAAGGGGACGTTTCCCAGCTGAGTGACACACACAAGTGTGCACCGTTTGGCTGGCCAGATGCAGACAACGCCACCCCTTTGCTTCATTTCATCCTTCGTTCTCCTGAACATTGGGACTTACTGCATCTTTTTTACGCTGGAAGAGAAGTTCAAATTTTATCAGTAGCTGCTGGCGCTTGTTCTTGGCTTTGCTTTTCTGCTGTATTTTGGTTGTCTGAGTCAGGACTGAAGTTTTCTTTTTCTTCTCTTCTGGCTGTTTCAGTGCCTGAAGTTCTCTGTATGGCTGGGGGGAAAAGAAAAAAAAAAAAAAAAAAAAGAATTAAAAATAAAAAGGATTCTGCAAGTGCAATGCTTTCCCTGACTTCTAATACAAATTGTGATTTTGCTAAAGAAACCCCACCGGAATCTCTGGAGTCACTCCTGACCTCAAAACATCTCTTATCTGAAAGAAAAACTCCTTTTATTTCAAATAAGCTTCTGCTGAAATCCTCGTGTGTCGTTTCTTAATCAACTCCTTTTAACTACCCTATTTCTGCATTTTTTGATTGGTTTAATCCTTAATCACCCGGGGTGGGGGGGGATGTTTTCCAGCAATGAGGAGAGTCCCTTGCAAGGAACAGTTCCGTGTCCCAGTCTCTGCTGATGCACTTTGTGTCCCAAAGTCCCTAAATTGAGCAGCAGAAGAGCGGTGGGAGCGGAGCCCGGAATGCAGCGGCCGAACCCCAGCCTCCAGCTCCAGAAGAATTTGCTTATGGATGCCCGGGTGCCCTTTTCGCTCACGGGGAAGGGCAGGGCCCATCGCTTTTTGCTTCCACATGTACCATTCTAATTATTGCTCCACAACCAGTGCATTTTATTCCTCAGCCCAGATACCTCCCAGGACTGGTTTTTCATTCGGTACAAATGTCCTCATTATAAAGGCTTCACACGAGGAGAATACAAACGAGGAGCTGAGCGTAGGCTGAGGACTCGCTTACACAGAAACTGCATTGACCGGAGGAGCAGCGGAGTAAAACACATCTCGGCGTCAACGTGCTCCCTGTCTCCAGGGTTCAAACCGTTTCCTTTCCCATAGGAATGGTGCGACTCCCTGCCTCTGGAACTAGGCCAACGCAACGGTTTTGTTTAACTGAAATGTTCAGCTTGGGTCCCCGCCGTACAAAAAAGATGTGGATGAGCTGGAGAGGGTTCGGAGAAGGGCCACCAAGATGACGAAAGGACTGGGAAGCTGCCATGTGAGGAAAGGCTGAGAGAACTGGGTTTGTTCAGCCTTGAGAAGAAAAGGCTGAGGGGAGACCTTATCACCACGTTCCAGTATTTAAAGGGTGGCTACAAAGAAGATGGAGACTCCCTTTTTACAAGGAGTCACATGGAAAAGCTGAGGGGTAGCAGGTACAAGATACTCCAGGGGAGATTCCGATTGGACACAAGAGGAAAATTTTTCACAATGTGAACGGTCAGTCATTGGAATAATCTCCTCAGAAAAGTGGTGGATTTCCCAACATTGGACACTTTAAAGATTCAGCTGGTCAGAGTTGGGACCATCTTGTCTAGATCATGCTTTTGCCAAGAAAGGTAGGACCAGGTGATCCTTGAGACCCCTTCCAACCTGGAATTCTATGATTCTATGAAATAAAAAGTGCAAAGCATTTCTACAGAACATTATGGTACAGCTCTCAGGATCGCCTTGAAAGCAAACGCAGCTTCCTCAGTTGCAGAGATAACCCCTGATCACTACCTGAAAACTTGTGGAAGAATCAAAATTCAAAAAGTTTTTCACAAATTAAATTACGACATGACCATGACTTAGAATGATTTTCATAAAGCTAGAACAACACTTACTTTATCCAACTGCCCACTAATTGTGCAGCTGAACCCACTCACTTGGTTCTGGGAAGGTGTATCCCTCAGGAACTGCTTTTGTCCGGTGGTTTTGGGCTGTCTCCGCTGCCTCAGGACATCATCTGTAGAAGTAGACTGTAGTCATCTGTAGATGAAGAGTCAGCAAACAGCCACACAGGTCCTCCTCTGACCTTTGGCAGCGCAAGTAAGACCAGAGGAGTCTCCGCAAAGACATCAACCTCTTTGGCATTTGAGTGACAACTTCCCCCCCCCTCCCAAGGGATGGAAATGGCTGAAAGCTGCAGTACCGCCTCGTTGTCTCAGGCCAAGACAATATGCCTGGGGCGTTCACAGAGAAGACTGGAAGGGTTATGAAGCCTTGGAATGGGCTGCCCAGGGCAGTGGTGGAGTCCCCATCCCTGGAGGTATTTAAAAGCCGGGCAGACGTGGTGCTGAGGGACATGGGTCATTGATGGTTGGACTCGGTGATCTGAAAGGTCCCTTCCAACTTGGGCAATTATGTGATTCTATGATTCTATCTATGGCTGCTTTCAAAAAGATTGTGCAAAACCATGTCCCGGGCTAGAAGCAGAGTGAAGCAACCCTCAGGTGTCCCATCTGGCTACAAGGCTCCCCCTGGGGCAACCAGACTCCCCTCTGGATGCAGCTGGCTCTGCAGGCAGGATTTCACGGGCACTGACAAAGCCTCAGTTTACGCCTCATTTCACCAGCACATTCTCAGTTGTAACTGAATTTAAAAAGTAAATGTGGGTTTTTACTAAACTTCAACTTACAAGCTCGTGGTGGAGCACGGTGGTTTTGCTCCTCTATTTTTCCTGCTTGCTGATGGCATGAACGTGTGGGGTATCTCTCAAGACTTTTATGAAATCAGAATTCTAATGAGAATATGTGAGTCACGTCTAGACTGCCAAAAAAATGAAACAGTGCCACTCCTGTCACCAGAATGAAGCCTGGCTGACACTCTTTGATCCATGATACCCTCACATGGCCTTCAGGCTAAAACAGCACACACAAAAGCCTGCACAGCGATAATCTGAAACTCCTATAAATATATATAACATGAAACCTCTTGAATCCTAACTTCCAGACTGTATAACATTGCCGTGAAGCTGTATTTTAACCACTCAAAGCATCATATTTACTTCAGTAGAAGTAGTAGAGGGCATTATCCAGTGCGGGTCCCAAAATCTGTACATTTGGATACAATATCTGAATCCCCTTAAGTTCCAACCCCTGTTTAAATTTGTACCACCTTCAGTCAACACAGAATCACTATTTAGTTCCCTTTTCAAGAAAAGCTTGATGCACGTTCACCTACTGCGTTACCTTACAGCTCCCACCCGAGCATCCCCGTGCCACGTCCACCCAGGCTTGGAGACATGGGTTCCTACAACAGTCTCTCTTCCAGATTCGGTGTCTTCCAGTCTGTCGGTGTCTGCTCAGGATTTACATGGATTTATTGCTCTCTCTGATTAATATCTGTCAACTCCTAAAAACACCTCTGATGCCACAGCTCACCAGCGCAGACAACTCATGGCAAGGGCTGCTCAGGTGTCTGGAGGGGTTCAAGGCCAGGCTGGATGGGGCTTTGAGCAACCTGGTCTGGTGGGAGGTGTCCCTGCCCATGGCAGGGGCTTGGAACTGGATGATCTTTAAGGTCCCTTCCAACCCAAACCATTCTATGATTCTATGGGCTTCTGCAGCTTCTGCACTCCACGCCTCGACCAAGCGTAGGCATCAGAAACAGCTTCTCAGCAGCTTCCAGCCAGCCCAGTCCTGGAAGCTGGGCTACTACTTTGTTGTGGGCATCTCCACAATCAGCAGCGCAGCAACACTCTCAAGTATGAGCAAGCGAGAAGGTAGGACTGAAAACAAAACACGGACAAACTCGCACCATCTGCTTTGCAACGCCGAGGCTTTCCCAGAATAACCCGTCCATCACCACCTCAAGACGTTCCCCCAAAGGAGCGCCTAATTAAAAACCAGAATTGTTGTCGGGAAATGATTTATGAGTGTGAGGAAGGCAACGTATTTGTTCTGGTGAAGCTCAGAGCTTCCCACCTGCCTATAACAGGTTCAGTCTCTGTGTATCTGCACCTTCGGTGCTCATCTCACAGCTCCAGAGAAGAGATTTATTCTTTCATTTGGCTTCACTAGCAGTGGGGGGAGGGAAACAACAGAAAAAATAGAGAAAGCAAGAAGAAGAGTTGTCGTAACAGAATGACTCCAGATGCAGGAATTTTTTTTTACCCTATTTTGTTTTCCATTTTGAGTAAATTAATAGTGGTGCCTTGTGAAAACCAGAAATAAAGGTTACGGTTGGCATTTTACAAGAAAGCAAATGGTTTAGAAACAAAAGCCCCCTTGACTTTCGCGGGTCAAAACATCTGAAAACCAAAGATAGGTTTTAGTTGCTTAAACACAGGTATGGAGTGTCTTTTTAGAGGCTCTGGGGTACCCTCTGGCCCCCAGATTCTGATCCCAAAGAACGCTTTGCTTTCCAGAGCTGCTATTCGTGATGCCATCCATAGGAACCATCAATGAACAGAGTCTCTAATACAACCAGGTCACCTGTCAAAGTGCCTGGACATAAATTTAGTGATTGATTTCTACAGATTTACTTGAAACTTGAAGACAATGACTGTTAGAAGCTGAATGATATAAAAGGCACTTAATCACGGTAATGACTTGTATGGAGGAAAGGGAGGTGACAACCCGAGATTTAGATAGAAGACGATAAATTGTTTTCCTGTTTTCATATCTAACTGGTTAGATTGTAGTCTGGTTTTGTGTTGTCATCTGCAAGTTGGATTTAAACCGCTTGATTCCACAGGAATAGCCACCTCTGAATGAACTAGTGCTCAGGAATGTTTGATAGGACACAGAGACTTCTCAGCCTGTGGAATAAAGGAACAAGCTGGGCTCAGAGCGTCACTGTGGGGATGTATAGACCCACTTGTGAAAGTCTGGGGTTTTGATTTAATCCAGGGATGATAGCAGATTAAGATATTTTTAATTATTATTATTATTATACAGCAAATTTGAGAGTACTCATTAAGCTCAAACTCAATTTATGATGTTGAAGAGTGAAAGACATTGAGGGGCTGGAGCGGGTCCAAAGAAGGGCAACGGAGCTGGTGAGGGGTCTGGAGCACAAGTCTTGTGAGGAGAGGCTGAGGGAGCTGGGGGTGTTCAGCCTGGAGAAAAGGAGGCTGAGGGGAGACCTTCTCGCTCTCTACAACTCCCTGAAAGGAGGGTGTAGCCAGGGGGGGTCGGTCTCTGCTCCCAAGCAACAGGTGATGGGACAAGAGGAAACGGCCTCAAGTTGCACCAGGGGAGGTTCAGATTGGATATTAGGAAAAATTTCTCCACTGAAAGGGTTATGAAGCCTTGGAATGGGCTGCCCAGGGCAGTGGTGGAGGCACCATCCCTGGAAGGATTTAAAAGACGGGTTGACATGGTGCTTAGTGACATGGGTTAGCGGTGGTTTTTATCAGAGTTAGGTTGATGGTTGGACTAGATAATCTTAAAGGTCCCTTCCAACCCAGACAATTCTATGATTCCTTCTAAACCCATGCTGCCCAGAATACAAATGAATCCCTCGAGTTCCAAAGTATTGCCATTTAAAGCAATAAGGACTTGGGACTAGCTTATCTGCATGAATTTCTTCCCAGAATCAGTATCTTGGCACAACCCCCATAGTCCACTTCATGGTGTGATTCACACAAGCGCCGTTTCTCTCAAGCCTGTTAAAGTCCATTTGGAGAGGGGTGAAAACTTACACAGGGTGCAAAGGAAAAAAATACTTTATTGTGGGCATGGCACGTAGGAGACATTTCCGAATATACCGCTATAGAGCAAATGAGAAAAAAAACCAAGCTCTGACACATGAGATTGACCGGTTCTTGAGACCAATGGAGAATATGCACACAGCTGTTCTGACAGCACAGTTCTGATACCAATCACAACATATTTTACATAGCTTTTATGACCAGAGGCAATTTTAAATTATTTTTATAAAAAAAAAAAATGCAAATCTTGGACCTGCTCCTGCATTGCTGTACATCCAACGCCGCTGGGAATCCCGCGGGCATGCAGAGGGATCCACGAGAGCAAACTGACCTCCCCCCCGCTCAGGCAGCAGAAGGTGGAGATGGAGGAAACATCAAAAAAACAGAGACAAAAGCACTGTTCTACAAAAGTAAAAAGGCAAATATCATCCCAAGGAATATGATTATTTTCACCAGAAATCTTAATTGTGGCATCCCGGCTCCAGTAAAGCCAATGAGAGTCTGCCATTGAGATCAGCGGAGCCTGAATTTCAATTTAAAACATTCTTGCATTAGTGTAAACATCAGCAGAAACAACACGTCGGCATCTATACAAGTATTCAAGTGCTGTTTAAAAAAACAAATAAAAACCAGACAGTGCAAACCCAAAACATACCCAAAAGGCAGATAATTAAAAGAGTTGGGGTTGGTTTTTTTTTTTTTTTTCAAATATACAATTTAAAGTATTTAAAAGCATTCATTTTTTTTTACAATTTGTATATCATTGTTAGGGAAGGGATCTATGCAGAAAAAATCTGAATTCTTTGCAATGATAAAGGAAGGGCACAGTGTTTGCTCCGATTTGTTTGAAACTAGTATTTTTCCCCTTTCCATATACCTGCCCATCGAAGCCTGTTTCAAATCAGCGCTGAGGAGTGGCTGCACTTCATCGTTATCAAATAAAATCCCGCTGTGCGAGTATTTCAGCCCGATTCCTCAGGAGCCATTTACACCCAGTCATATTTCCAGTAAAAAAAGAAACAGAAAGGAAAATTTCTTGAAGAACTTTTCTTTTTTTGTCTTTAAACAACCCGATGAGGTTCTACACGGTGACAATTCCCAATCATGCATTTGGAGATCCAGAGTCAACACAACTTATCCATTTACTGCTCGGGTTGGGCCCGTCTTCAAACAGTTCTTTGCTTATTTTCCTGCGGATTTCGGGACTGGATAACAGCTCCTTTATCCCATCCAGCCTGGATAACAGGGCTCGCGTTTCTCTGTGCAAAGCTTCCTTTACTAACTCTGCTTCACGGCTCTTTCCTAAAGGAAAAGAACAATATAATACATTTTATAACAACTAGCGTCGTTAGGGTCATTAATTACGGAGATAAAGAGATCGTTATCTGGTTTGGACAGTGTTAACTGCTCAGCCTTTTGCCCGTATCGATTTTATTACAAAAAGGTACTTTGTCAAAAAAATATAATTTACATCAACAAATGCTACCAAAACAAAGTAAAGGAGAGCACGGAGTCGCGTTTCAGAGCCGCTCCTGCCCGGTTACATACTGGGTAATAGTATCTGCCGCGGGAATTTTTAGCTCGGGGCTGACGGCTGTTGACCAGGAAACAGCACGTGCTCTGCCCCGGAGCGAGCGGCCCCGCGGGCATCGCTTCCCCTTACGGCCAGGCCTCTTCCAGGGCCATTCCTGACAATCCCAAAGGCAAACACAAAGTTTCTCCTCAAAAGCAAGGAAGGGACTCTTGGCCTCAAGAGCCAGTGAAGACCGGAGCCGCCTGCTTCACCATTCTTGTCCTTTTTTTTTTCCACCGTCCGTCCCTCCCAGCGTTCAACAAATCTCCAGCGGTGCAAGCACTTATTAAACCCAGTGTCCTTGGATGCAGAACACACTTTTGATAAGAGACTGGCAAAGCAGAGCACCCGTCACCCGTCACCACTTAGCAAACTTCAGCGGGGCGGCCGGGACACCTTTTTGTGGTTATTCTCGGTGGGATGTTTGCCCCCGGCCTCACTTGCTGTTATCGTTGTCGCTCTCCTTCTTAGTGCCGCTCGCCGCTGCTTCGCTTTTTACGGGGCTCCCATCAGCCTGTCTGGTTTTGGTTTGCGTTTCTTCTAAATACTGCTGCACGGCCTTCAGCACGGCGTTCTCCACCAGCCTTTTGCTGAGGCTCACCAGCTCGGCATCGTCGGGCTCCACCGCCTGTTTTTCACCTACGTGTCACAACAGACAAGAGAAGGAACTCATTGCCACGCAAAGGGAGCAGCCCCAACACCAGGCCGAGCTGGACTTTAAGTTATTAGTGTTTCTTCCTGAATGTAAAGGGCAGTTTCCCCCCCTTCTCGAGCTCTGAGTCAAAAATGTTTCATGAAGTGTATCAGATCAAGATATTTCACTGCTCATCATCACAGAATCACAGAATGCTACGGGGTTGGAAGGGACCTCTGGAGATCATCCAGTCCAACCCCCTGCCAGAGCAGGGTCACCCAGAGCAGGTCCCACAGGAACGTGTCCAGGTGGGTTTGGAATGTCTCCAGAGACGGAGACTCCACCACCTCTCTGGGCAGCCTCTTCCAGGGCTCTGCCACCCTCACAGGAAAGAAGTTCCTCCTCATGTTGAGATGGAACTTCCCATGTTCAAGTTTGTGCCCGTTCCCTCTTGTCCTATCCCTGGGCACCACTGAAAAAAGACTGGCCCCATCTTCCTGACACCCACCCTTTGAGTATTTATAGGCGTTGATCAGATCCCCCCTCAGCCTTCTCTTCTCCAGACTAAAAAGACCCAAGTCCCTCAACCTTTCCTCATCAGAGAGATGCTCCAGGCCCCTCATCATCTTTGTAGCCCTCTGCTGTACCCTCTCCAGCAGTTCCCTGTCCTTCTTGAACCGGGGAGCCCAGAACTGGACACAGTGCTCCAGATGGGGCCAGATGGGGCCTCCCCAGGGCAGAGCAGAGGGGGAGGATGACCTCCCTCCACCTGCTGGTCACACTCTTCCTGATGCCCCCCAGGTTACAATCATTATTGTAACACTCCAGTAAAAGCCTACTATGAGCCAACACCACGAGCACCCACTTGGCTTAGAAGGAGAACGCAAATTTGGTTTCTTGTGGCCAAAAACCACCCATGTCCATCTGAGCGAAGATGAAGAACCTGGCACGCAATGAGTTTACATTTTAGCAGCACTCCTAAAACTTAGCTGCCCCTGAATTTTGCATTTTGCTTAATAAATCTAAAAATCTTCTCCCTGTTTATTCACTGCTTGTAATTCAAGAGTTTCTCACGGGGAAAATGACTGAAATATTCTAAGCGCAGGTTAGAAATTTTTTTCTAAACAAAGCATAAAATTTGGAAAAACCATATGCTCCCTCCCCGTCTCTCTTGTGTCTTCTAACTTAAAGCTCCTGACGCTGATGGAACGCAAGGTCCAGCAAGTCTATTCTTAGGTATCTGCTGATAAAAGCAAAAAGCTGGCATTTCCCTGCTTTGTTAAGAGTTCACATGAATAAACATGGACAACAAAATAACCACACACATAGTGAGGACTCTCATACACACACGTGTGTTAGAAATTGTACTTTTCCATTAGTCTCTTTCCTAATAAACCATATAACCTACCACAGCATCCTCCATTTATGAAGAATGCATCCAGGCAAAGCAGATTTTATTGTCCAATCTCCACTGGCCATGGAATTTGTCACTTTGCAATTTCTTGCACTGGGTAAATAACTGTTTCCCTCCATCTAAATCTAAAGGCCACGCTTTTTCATGTCCTTTTCTGGAATTAGCATTCTGCCACCAGTAATAAGAGGCTGCTTAGTCACACACATCTGGTGAAAGAGATACCATTGTATGCTCTCAGCACAAAGCTTTGCACTGTTCAATTATCCAAATTTGCTCTTTTTCATGTATGTAAATTTATTCAAGTTTGCCAGCACGTATAGACTGTAGTTATAAAAGACTTTAATTAGTCTTCTTAGTGGATTGCACAACCCAGGAGTGATTTCACTGATATAATTCATATGGGCATCCTGCTCTAGAAAGCAAGAGAGACCAAACTCTTCCAGTTCTGGGCCTCCACAGCTCTTACTGGGGGGGGAGGAAGAATTGCGCTGGAGAGGTGTCAGACTAGATCTGGGTAAAGCATTTCGTTATGTTTTGGAACAAGTTTGGGAGAACAATCTCAAAATTATTTAAAAAGGCAGCTACGGCAATAGTTTTGGTTAAAACAAAATTTTAAAAAAATATGAGAAAATATTAAAAATGGATTTAGCACTTCCAAGAAGAAATATTTTAGGTTAAATTCCCCAAAGCACTCAGAGAGCTACGTATTCCACATTACCTGGCTCACTGCTTCCCACGTTCCTTCACTGTCTCCAAAACCTGGGCTTAAGCCCATCCTTTAACTTACTTAGAGGAGGGACTTAATTCAGGCTCTTATCTCTCAGGAGTCCTAAGATATATCTGAGCAGCATCTCCTCCCAGCTTTTATCAATTGATCCCACACGGTCCTTTAAACGCCAGTCCTTTGAATCCAACCTTCCTTTACTTTTATTAAAGATGTTTGACAAAATGTTTTGGTTGCCCCAGTCTATTTATTCACTAGAAAAAAAACCAAAAAACCAATAACACTGTGGTTTCCAGTTGGAGAGTTTCTTATTTTTCAGAATTGCCGGTGAATCACAGAGCTCTAACGATCTGTCCATGCAACTCTGGCCAAAATCAATAGGAAATACGGCGCTCGGTCACTCTGACACTTGGCCCCATAGTACTTAATATGCAGAATAGGACTGATCAGCCACAGACGCCTCCAGATACCACAAAACAGAAGTGATTGCATTTACTCAGAATGTAATTCTACTTGTAGGACATGATATATTACTCTTACAGTCTAAAAAAGGACAGAGCTCTTCTCTCATCAATACTTTCTGCAAAACATTTCTCATTTACATTTATATGTATAAAATCCATACATCTACTATTACTTTTAAAACTTCAAATTAAGTAGGTAGCTCACTGTATTAAGTAATTTCTCGAGCATGAAAAAAGCCAGACTACTTAAAATAAGTATTTTAAAAGTACAGTTTATATAGCTGCAGAAGAATATTTTGGGGTTTTTCTGTCATTGTTTGTTTGTTTTTAATATTTTGAGACATTGATGGCTCACCAATAGCCTGGAGCGGAATCTATAGCATCTCCTAAGTGAGCTCTGCACTCCCACTGGGAAGACATCCTCAAAATCCAACCTGTATGTGCACATCCCTGTATGAAGAGCACCCTTGGATTTATCCGGCCCGTGGGGCTCCGTGATTCACTCCTGCTCTGTTTATATTCTCCGAATCCCTAAACAGCAGCTGTGAGAGTGTGTGTGCAAGGCTGAGATTCATCGGCAAGGTATAGCATCGTATCATTCCTATTTATGACTGTTGGCAAAAGGAAATAGGTCACGTAATAACAACGGGGATCAATCATCTGTATTTGTGTCTGTATCTACCACACACGTATGTCCTATTTGTATCTCCCTCCGTGCTGCATCTGCTGCTTGCCTGCTGCTTCGATGTACACAACTCCTTTGCAACAAGCAAATACTTCTTTATGTAGACTGTCCTGTTATAGAAATTATCAGGGTATCAGTAAAAAGTCACTGTAGATATGAATAGTTTAGATTTAAATAGGAGGTTTAAAAATTCAGAGTTGCTTTGTTTGTAAACCCTGAAAAGGGAGCAGAAATGCCACGTGCACTGTCCTTGCATCCACGCTGTGCCTCTCAGTATGGACTGGGCCACCACTTTATTTCTCTGCCTGTGAATGAAAAACTTCCACTGCCTTCTCCTGCCTGTGGCTTAGAATAAAAATGAAAAAAAAAACCAACAACAACAACAACAAAAACTCTTTCATTTTGTTTATTCCAGAATTTTCCTCTATAATTCTCAAAAGACGAAAACAAATTCATACTCTGTGAATGTATCTCAGTGATCCCGTGCTTTTTATTACAGAAACTGTCCTGAAATCACCACCATTTTTTACAAAAGGGAATTGTCAACCGCACAGAATTATTCAAAAGGGGCTTTCTGATCCTACAGCGTGCTGCTGGCAATTATGGACACAAACCAGATCCCTGCCACCAAATCCAAGCTCAGATTCCAATTCACTGCTGTATCTCTCTCCTGGACCCAGTTTCCTCTCCGAGTCTGCACCCCCTCACACTTTACGTGACACTGATCCAGAGTCAGAAACACTGTGTTGGAACAAATCATATTTTGTGGTCCTTGTAACAGCATTTTCAGCCTGTTTCAGAGTCCATGTGGATGTCAGACTGGACATTAGGAAACAATTCTTCACAGAAAGAGTGGTCAGACACTGGAACAGGCTGCCCAGGGAGGGTGTTGAGTCACCATCCCTGGATTTGTTTAAGAGTCGTTTAGATGTGGTGTTGGGGGATATGGTATAGGGGAGAACTTTGTAGAGTAGGGTTGATGGTTGGACTCGATGATCCCAAGGGTCTTTTCCAACCTGAATGATTCTATGATTCTACAGATATCTCAGATTAGTTACTTGGATCCCTCTCTGTTTTATACTACTAGTCCATTTTTTGAGAGAGATTTAATGCAAGGACCCAACAATGGATCCCTTCTACAGGAAAAGCCAGTTTTACAACTTTTTACCAGCTGCACTCCCAAGACAACGTTCTGCAATCCTTGCCTCATGGCCTCCACACACTGGGTTTTGTTTTTCCTTCCAACAATCTTTCATCACATCGCAATGATGCCAACATGGGGCAAATTATAAAGGAGACTCTTGGCATTTTGAATAGGTGGCCCAGAGCAGCTGGGAAGTCCGTACTCCGGCAGCAGAGGTCACAGCCCATGCCCTGGGGAGGGCTGTGGGAACAGACATGTCTCCATCAACACTTCGGTTCATCGGTTTCCTATAGATTGTTCTTACAAAATCTAGAAACAAACAAAAAAACCACTAGGGACTCAGGCAATCTTTCAAAATCTAAACATTAAGATATTCCTTCTGAATGCTGGAAAACTTCATTTTTCTACTGACACTGTGCCTCTTACTGGCACCGAGCGGGCGAGCCAAGCTGCTGTTGCATCCACGCAAAGCTTTCACCACAAGATTCCCTTTCTATGGGTGACTCCAACTTGTAATAATCCCTTACTATAAGATTATTAACCCCTCTGTACAGGGTCAAAGGCTTTGCTGGTGTGACGTGAAGTGGGGCTAGAAGGAAGGAGACAATTACCCTAACTGTTAATGGACTATCAACTATTTCTGCATGTGGTGGGGTTGGAGAAAACAAAGGAAGGCCAATAGAATCATAGAATGGTTTGGGTTGGAAGGGACCTTAAAGATCACCCAGCCCCAACC
Source organism: Numenius arquata (assembly GCF_964106895.1). NCBI lineage: Eukaryota > Metazoa > Chordata > Aves > Charadriiformes > Scolopacidae > Numenius > Numenius arquata. Next base: position 2,691,697 of record NC_133577.1, on the reverse strand, counting down.
CCCTGCCCTGGGCAAGGACACCTCCCACCAGACCAGGTTGCTCAAAGCCCCATCCAGCCTGGCCTTGAACCCCTCCAGGGATGGGGCAGCCACAGCTTCTCTGGGCAACCTGTTCCAGTGTCTCATCACCCTCACAGCAAAGAATTTCTTCCTAATATCTAATCTAAATCACCCCTCTTTCAGTTTAAAACCAATACCCTTCATCCTATGGCTCCCCTCCCTGATAAAGAGTCCCTTCCCACCTCTCCTGAAGACCCTTTTAGAGACTGGAAACAAATGGGAGACAGATTTCAGTGTGTGAATTCATATAGCTTGTGATGTCAATGGTTGTGCCTTTATCATGATTCTCTACCTCTACGTCAGCAGGAAAAGGCCTAAGAGTGAAGACATGATGGATACTCCCAACGCCCAGGGAGACATGGACTACTGCGAGGCCGCAGCCTGTGGAAACATTCAGCTTCTGCTACACGAGACCTTCGTGTCTATGGAATCTGACTCCAAATTAGATTAAATCTCTTTGACTTGCGTGGGAATTGGATGAGGTTTCCACAGCTGCGTACAGAAGCGCAATGTCCTATGCATCAGACCAATGGGATGAACATTTTCTTCACCGAGGAGTTTCAGATACATCTGGTAAGCCCTGTAAGAACTATAGCATTGGAGAAATACCGCCCTCGCCTCACCGCGCAAAGACAGTGAGTCCACAGTCCATAATAAATGGAATATTGAGCTATAACCAGGCACCAGACCGTACGCTTCCCACCCTTGCCACAGCCTGCGAAGGAGCCAGCACATTCAGGATCACGGCTTTGAAGTAACGAACACAAACATGAGCGTGTGCCCACATCTAATCAACACAATAAGCACAGACAGGAAAGTCACGGCTCTCAGCATTTCCTCGTTAATTAGGAAGGACTTCCATGAAATGTCTCTTGAGTGGCCACTTAAGGAATTGGCACACATAAGGCCCCGAGAGGAAGGGTGAAATTATAATCACATTATGACACGACGGTGATGAAATTTGTGTTGCTGGACGTTCGCCCGTGTAATTTAGCTCTCCTCTTAGAAATATAACAAACTTCTGGAGTTTTACATACGTTACTCTGTAAACACAGGCCTGTCTAACAGGGCAATACCAGCCTGTCCTTTGTGCTGACTACACGGCTTTCTAGTTTGCTAGAAAGATTTCTTTTTATTATTATTTTATTTGGCCCACCATGGAATAAACCCAACAAAAATAGGGATTTCTAGTAAAGAGGAAATTAAGGGTGTTGTGGCTGTTCAGGGAAAATGATGCTCTGGCCCGTTTCTGTGATGACAGCAGGAATACCTGCAACTCCCTTTGAGCTGGAGGTTTGGCAAACATGGGAAAAGTTTGTTTTGTTTCAGACAAAACCCTTTGAAGGTCAGCGATGTAGAATTTCTGACCATCTCTAACTACATGTGGAGAAACAGGATGGGCTCTACTAAACCTACTCTTCCTCCCACGAGCACTGAAGGATGTGATGCCACAGGCAAGAGCCATCAAAAAAAAACCAAAAAGAAAAAAAAGAGGTAACTAAGACCCTACTCCTGGCATACCAGGAATTCTGTTAAATATCTTGGGTTTATTTTGCTATTAAAAAGAAGGAAGTGGTGAGCAGGAGTCGCCTGGGCCAGCAGGGCTACTGGGGAGAGCGGGAATGTTCCTCGTCCCTCCAAGACACAGCCAAGCAGGAGCCTCCTGCTGTTTTCAGAGCCTGGGAGAGAGCAGGCTTCACAGGGAAAAAGCTAAATCCTGGTAAGATGATAAGCAACAAATTCAGACACCTTTTTGGTCATAATCAATTGCTCTGCATCATAGGGTTTTTGGTGACTGCAGCCACATGAAGTCAGAGTAGCTGCAGCTGAAGCGTTAAGAACGCAGAAAGCAGGATGACAGTTCACTTCATCTAATCCACAGGAATTTAAAAATTGTTGCTAGAGCGTAGCATAAAGAGAGACCACTTAATGAAATCTGTGGATGAGAGAAATTGAAACATCTCCATTTCATAATACTAAATTTAATGCAATCAATCCTTCACATAAAATAACTAGACTTTATAATCTAGGACAAGAAAAAATTAAAGAATAAGAATACTAGAGAACAACACTCATTTTTTTCCCACCCTGTTTTCTTTATGAATAGTGCATGTATCTGAAGTTGATGAACATCACCTCGTAATCAAAATTAACGTTATTCTTGAGTCTGCTTCACCATTAGAAATCAAGAATAATTGAGTCCTGATTATTTGTTTAAACCAGCAGGCCTTACTTTCGCATCCTTCCTATGCTAAATATCAAATAGTTGTAAAAGCATTTTCTTTGTGAAGGAACATAACCAACATTTCCCTACCTGCAGCAGCAGTTCTTTCATGTATTTCCCTAGAGCTCTTACACTGCACTCCAGCAAAAGAATCATTCCCTCTCTCTCCTAGAGAACAAGTCCTATGAGGAGAGGCTGAGGGAACTGGGCATGTTTAGTTTGGAGAAGAGGAGGCTGAGGGGGGACCTCATTGCCTTCTACAACTCCCTGAAAGGAGGGTGTAGAGAGGTGGCTGTTGGCCTCTTCTCCCAAGGGAATAATGACAGGACCAGAGGAAATGGTCTGAAGTTGGGGCAGGGGAGGTTTAGATTAGATATCAGGAAGAATTACTTTCCTGAGAGAGTGGTCAGGCACTGGAACAGCCTGCCCAGGGAGGTGGTGGAGTCGCCATCCCTGGAGGGATTTAAGGAACATGTAGACATGGCACTTCAGGGCATGCTCTAGTGCCCGAGACTGTTGGGTTGTGTCTGTTTGTGGGTGGGTGTGGGGTGAGGTTGTGGGTGTTTGTTTTGTGTGGTTTTTGTTTTGTTTTTGGTGTTTGGGGTTTTTTGTTGTTTTTTTGTTTGTTTGTCTGGTTTTTTGTTTTTTTTTTGTGGTTGGACTCAATGATCTCAAAGGTCCCTTCCAACCAAGAAGATTCTGTGATTCTGTCATTCTCTTCCCCCATATTTCTACTTCCTCAAACTCAGTGAGTCAAGGCCTGTTCTAGCAGCCTTTCAGTGAAATCAGTCCAGAAAAATACATCTGCTATTCCAAAAACTGAACTAATCCTCAGAATCACAGAATCACAGAATCACCTAGGTTGGAAGGGACCCTTTAAGATCATCTAGTCCAACCAATGAAAAAAAAAAAAAAAGAAAAAACAACAAAAAAACCCCACCACCACACACACACAACACACCACACACAACCCACACACACACCACCACACCACCCAACACTAATCCATATCCCCGAGCACCATGTCAACTCCTCTCTTGAATACCTCCAGGGATGGTGCCTCAACCACCTCCCTGGGCAGCCCATTCCAATGCCTGATAACCCTTTCAGTAAAGAAGTATTTCCTAATATCTAACCTGAACTTCCCCTGGCGTAACTTGAGGCCATTACCCCTTGTCCTGTCATCTGTAACTTGGGAGAAGAGACCGACCCCCGCCTCTCTACAGCCTCCTTTCAGGGAGTTGTAGAGAGCGAGAAGGTCTCCCCTCAGTCTCCTCTTCCCCAGACTGAACACTCCCAGCTCCCTCAGCCTCTCCTCACAAGACTTGTGCTCCAGACCCCAACTCACAACTTTTAGCAACTTAAACTCTGTACCCTAACAGATTGCTCATTACCATGCCTTAAAATTGATGATTCTCTTCTTACTCCCTTTTCCATTTGCAAATTTTGTCGTCTCTACCTACACAGGATTCACAACTCTACCCCTTCCTCTTCAGCATCCTAATAATCCTAACTCTGTCCCATTAACATCAATGGAGAACTGCTGATTTATGCCAGCTGATCTTCTGGTCCTTCATTCCTAACAGGCAAAACAGTTCTAATTTGGAATTTCATCTTTGTTCCCTCATTCCCTTTTATTTTCAAGTAATATTCTTCTCAGCCTTTCTCAAACTCAGAGGAAAGGAATAAAGGTTGGATGTTTGTGCCAAAACCAGTTTTTGTGTTTCTTTTCAGTACATTCAGAACAAACCGTGAAATCAAAAGCAGGTACTTTTGCTTCACTCCAGCTGAACAGCAACGCATTTCATTCCACAGTTCCCTTTGCCTTTATGTTTTCCACATAGAAAAGTTCTCCCACTTCTATGTTTGGCTCCAGGGGCCACGAAAAGCTCATGAAGGATGAGGAGAAGGAAGGAGATGGGCAGTGTTTCCCCTCAAGAGCAAATTATATCATTTGGAGACTTCCCGAGATGGGTAAACACCTACAATTATAACAGAACACACAAAACACGTGAAGAGGGCACACAGGTGGGATGGACAGAAAGTAACATGTATTTCATTAAATCAGAGGGTCAACTGTGTTTCAGAACATGTGAACACTACACTACATTTCATTTTAACAAGAGAAAGGTAAAGCCATCTGGTCTACTAACGTCTTTTAGGAGGGTGTTCAATCACCTCGTACAACTGCAAGAATAAACTTTTCATGTTGTGCTGGGAAAACCTCTCACATTCTATTAACGATGTGTACGTGAAAAGTAAAAAGGGGGCTGAGAGAAGAGAAAAAGAGAGGCAAACCTTTCTGATTGCATTAGGCCACACTGGATGGTAATGGATTTTTAAGACAGTACACAACGTTACTCTTTTGCTGACTGTCCTCAGCCAGAGTAAGAGCTGCAGAAAATATGCCTGATACTTAACATGTTTTTGTTCAAACCTCGTGCTTTTGTACTGGAGTGGAAAATTGAATAAAATGCCATTTAAAAAAAAATATTGCTATGATGTGGAACAGAGTGAGTAACACAATAATAGACCGTGGCATAAGACATTTATCCTGTTAGCAAAAAGATGCTCATGGCGAGAGCACATGAATTACCCAGGTCTGAGGACTTCAACTCCCAGGAAACTCAGCAAATGCCCAGATCAAGTTCACCTGAGACCAGCAGATATTCACAGGGATTAAGTCATCAGCAGAAAATATAAAGTTAATGGTGGATTTTGAGGGACTGGCATCAAGAGGAGATATGTAATAAGAAGGGAGTTTTCTCTATGCCGATTTAGGAGAGCAATTCCTAAGGTGACGAGAGTGACAGGCAGGGCCAGGAGCCTGACAAAAGTCCAGCTGCATCGGCAAACAGATTTACAACTCTAGAAGCACCAACTATATAAAAGACTGGCAGTGCCAAATCTATCACTGGTATATAATATATAATATTATAATAATATATATAATCTATCACTTAAATCACTTCTAGTGATTTAAGGCCCAAGGATTTCGTCTATACTCAAATGTTTATCAATGGAATTCATCTAGATTTTAAACAACGTTTGTGGCTTCCGTTCCATTTTCCTGTTGTGAAGGCAGGGTGACTTCCTAGCCCTTTCTCCAGGCTAAGATCACAGCATTATACGACCTTTCTCCTGTACCCTCAGTTCCTCTAAATCACAGTCTCTTCTACAGTTCAAGCTTATGGAAACAGAACCACTCAAATTTTAGGAACAGCAAAACTGATTAGGTATGAAATATTACTAAACCAGCAGTAATCAGCTGCTGAAGAAGGCGCCAATGCGCATTATTGTGATACTTTTCAAGATATGTTATTTTCCACTTTGCCTATAATAATTTCACAAATAATGACAGACCGGTGTCATCTAAAGGACAACCCCTCACCGGACCAAAGACTTTTTGTTTTCTTTGCCTCATTTTCTTTGTTTGCCTGCATTAATCTGAAAAGCTCGGTCACAACATTGCAAAACGTGGAGACTCTCTGCAGTCCGGCGTCTGTCAGTGGCAGGAAGCTTGCCCTGAAATATATACAAAATGTTCTCTCTCGTTCTTATTTCGCATGATGCAACAGAAGTCACCCTGTGCTATCTTAACAGTTGCTTAATCACATTAACCAGTTCCTCCTCCTGCCTTTTGGCTTTGGAGCTTTTTTTTTTTTTTTTTTCCCCCCCAAAACTAGCTAGTTCCTACTCCGGGAGCACACCTGGTCATTCCGGGTCAGAACAGAAATGTCAAATTGGAAAGTCTGATTATTTGTCCAGATTTTGGTTTCTAGAGACCTTTAATGAAATGAAACAAAATTACCCGTTTTCTCTTTCCTAGTTATATGGTATCTCTAAGAGAGGCTGTGCAGACCACTTTTATGATGTTTTTTAATTTTAATATTTTAATGGTTTCTGGAACAAAGGTGAAAACATGCCTGCCTGCTTCCAGGAATACCACTCTCCATTAGAAAACGAAGCACTCAATTAGCTAGCAGCATTAGGCATTGCAAGTAAGACAGTATAAGAGGAAAAAAAGCACATTTAAAACATCAGGTTAGGAAGAAGGAGACAAAGTACCACATTTGGGCTGTATATAACACTTTCCCACTCCCAAGCGTGGCTATTCTATTTCTGTGATAGATGTTTTTTCCATATGTTACAATTCCTACATTGTGAGTGGCTCCTCTCTTGAGCTCACAGGGATCAGGCTACGGCAGGACTCGTCATACAGCCATACAATAAGCCAGAGCAAATGAGTATCTAAATTAAGGTAGTGGTTTGTATATAGTAAAAAAGAGTGGTATTTCATGCTTGGCATGTCACACTTATTTGGCTGCAACACGGATTTGCTCATGCATCGCTTTTGAGGAAAATTCAGCTTAGGTTCTATGTTGACATTAAACAAAACACCTATCCTCACAGTAACATGAATCATAGAATCGCACAACAGTCTGAGTTGGAAGGGACCTTAAAAATCATCGAATTCCAACCCCCTGGCATGGGCAGGGACACCTCCCACCAGACCAGGTTGCTCAAAGCCCCATCCAGCCTGGCCTTGAACCCCTCCAGGGATGGGGCAGCCACAACTTCCCTGGGCAATCTGGGCCAGGCTCTTACCACCCTCACAGGAAAGAATTTCTTCCTAAGATCTAATCTAAATTTTCCCTCTTTCAGTTTAAAACCATTCCCTCTCGTCCTATGGCTCCCCTCCCTGATCAAGAGTCCCTCCCCATCTCTCCTGGAGCCCCTTTAGGGACTGGAAGGGGCTCTAAGGTCTCCTGGGAGCCTTCTCTTCTCCAGGCTGAACAACCCCAACTCTTAGCATGATTAAAGCTTAAAGAAATGGAAAGGTAAAATTCATAACTAAATATTTAGACTTTCCAACACTTTCTGTTTTTCACGGCAGGTCTTATAGTGCTTCAGAAAACCTTCGACTGTTTGGTAAGCAACAAGTGGCATGATTTGTACAGCGAGTGGAGAGGCACCACACCAGAGCACACATACAACTCGGTCAACTGAGAAAGGAGCATATAATAACGAATACAAATATGAGAAAAGGGACTAAGGGGATTTCCATTATACAGAATGGGGTATTTGCATGTTGTTTACTGGGAATATAGGGCAGCTTTTAATACTACCTGATAGCAACAGCCTGTAATTTACCCTTTGGAAATCAATAAAAACATGATGTTGTAGCCTTTGCCTTATTCAGCAGTACGTCAGGGAGAAGCAAGCAGAGCTCCTCTGAGAGCCCAGTCTGCCTCTAACTGCGGCAATGGTGTTATTAAGATAAGCTTTAAATCATCTTAACAGCTTAAAAGACAGAATATCTCCTACCTAGGTGTATATGGGGTGAATACAAAACATATTTTCCACTAATGAGCAAAAATTTTTAACCTGCATGCTTAGAAAAGTATGAGAAATCTAATACAAGACTTCCTCTTCTGAAGTGGAACATCGGCATTCAGGGCAGCCAGTGAAGTTCCTCTCTTCAATTCACCCAAGACATGTTTATGTATGCTTATTTTGCCTCTTGCCCTTTATTCTCCCTTTCAAACCCAAAAGGATACGGGAGAGCAGCAGACACGCTGCTTGGGGAAAGTAGTGTCAATGCAGAAAATTTAAAAGTGAGCTTATTTTTCTTCCAGGCTCACTCTCGCTTTAAGGAATCACATTGGAATTCTCCTCCAAGAGCCACAGGAGCAGACTACCACAGAATCACAGAATGACATGGGGTTGGAAGGGACCTCTGGAGATCATCTAGTCCAACGCCCTGCCAGAGCAGGGCCACCCAGAGCAGGTCCCACAGGAACGTGTCCAGGCGGGTTTGGAATGTCTCCAGAGACGGAGACTCCACCACCTCTCTGGGCAGCCTCTTCCAGGGCTCTGCCACCCTCACAGGAAAGAAGTTCCTCCTCCTGTTTAGATGGAACTTCCCATGTTCAAGTTTGTGCCCGTTCCCTCTTGTCCTGTCACCGGGCACCACTGGAAAAAGACTGGCCCCATCCTCCTGACACCCACCCTTTGAGTATTTACAGGTGTTGATCAGATCCCCCCTCAGCCTTCTCTTCTCCAGACTAAAAAGACCCAAGTCCCTCAGCCTTTCCTCATAAGAAAGATGTTCTAGGCCTCTCATCATCTTTGTAGCCCTAACCAGGGCTTTGTAGCCCTAACCATCAGCCCTACCAGCCTGATTTTTAACACCCAGGGCTGTGAGAACAGCCTTTACCCGGGCTCCTTCCCTCGCTATGTACGTACTTCCAAAAAGGATTCCAGCTGGAGCTGGCAATTTCTTGGCTTGCCTTCTAATCTCGCCGAGATTATTTATAGAAGGTCTCTTTTTAAAGGGGCTGGCTGATATTCCCATCCCTCTCGGCTGCAGGGACTCTCACAGCCGCGACGCTTGGCAGGGCCGGGGCCTGGGTGGGTATAAATCAGCGCTATTCTTGCTCACCGCTGCGAAGGGTTTCACTTTGACATTTTCACTCCCGCTTGAATCATGCCCCAGATAATCTGTCTCACTTTCATGGCCTTACTTGCGTGTTTAGCAAAAAATCTCAAAAAAATATTAGACAGCTTTCAAGCACTGCAGGACTCAATGGTGTATTATTATTTTTAATTAATATGAAATTATTAAAATTCCCAGTTCAGTTACAGTACATTGGAAATTTTTTCTGAGATTTTACCACTCCCAGAAAAGTATAATTTTTATTATACAGAAATAAATTCATAGGCAAAAGCAACATCTATTCCAATTCATGTTATGTTGCAAATTAACAGACAACAGTTAGCCGTCAATTATTTCCCTTTTACAAAAGATGAAAAGCTATTACCCATTACAGTATATTTAAAAAGATATATTTATTCATTTCTATTCAAGTTTTTGTTCTAACTTTAAGCCAGAGATTTACAAAACAAACCAATCGCATTTGAAATATTTGGCCCCATGAGAAATGGCGCTCACCGTTCTTTGGTCTGTACTACTCTCTGGTTCCTACGGCCACGAAGCAGCACAATTTGGAATATTAAAAGCAATTTTCAGTTGTAATCTGCCACTGCAGCTGGTGGGCCACAGAAATACCGAGGGCTATTGGAATAGGGCCTGGAGAATAAATCCTATGAAGAGCGGTTGAAGGAGCTGGGACTGTTTAGTATGAGGAAGAGGAGGCTGAGGGGAGACCTCATCACTCTCTACAACTACTTGAAAGGACGCTGTAGAGAGGTTGGTGCTGGTCTCTTCACACAGGTAACTAATGACAGAACGAGAGGGAATGGCTTCAAGCTCCAACAGGGTAGGTTTAGACTGAACATTAGGAAAGAATTTTTCACAGAAAGAGTGGTCGGGCATTGGAACAGGCTGCCCAGGGAGGGGGTTGAGTCACAATCCCTGGATGTGTTTAAGAGCCGTTTAGATGTGGTGTTGGGGGATATGGTGCAGGGGAGAACTTTGTAGAGTAGGGTAGATGGTTGGACTCGATGATCCCAAGGGTCTCTTCCAACCTGGATGATTCTATGATTCTATTCTATGAATGCTGTTGCAGCAGAACTTGCTCATATTCCAAATCATTGGAAAGTTTCCTTTTTCCTAGATTTTGGATATATTCTTGGGCATTTTCCCCCCCCATAACAGGTCAAGGAAATGACCTACGGTGGACGTAATTTATATCGATATAACCTAAGAAATACAGGGCTCAATTCTGTATCTACTGAAGCTTCCTCTCTCCTCAAACAGTTGCCAATTAGTTTAATTGAAGGAGCATCAGTGTGCTCACTCAGGGGATCAAGAAAATACTACTTTTCCTTTGGAAGCTGCTCTTCTATTCATGCGGTTCTTTGAATGAAATACCTTCCGGAAACAATGAATAAAACGTCTGGCCAATGTCACGATTCGAAACTTCTCCGCATGAGCAAGTTTCCAGCACATTACTTCTTCACACGGGCTGCCTGACCTTGGAACAAGGTGTACTAAAAAAAATTACTTGGCCATAAATTTTAAAAGAGAGAGCGAAAGCATTAAAACAAATGACAGAAATAATTCATTGCATCAACGTGCAGTAAAATAAATATTTTAAGGAAGGTCCCTCTCCTTGACAGTGCTGTATGTATAACAGCAGCAATACTGCCTGGAGTGTCCTGTTTTGGGCCCTCATCACAAAAAAAGACATTGAGGGGCTGGAGCGGGTCCAGAGAAGGGCAACGGAGCTGGTGAGGGGTCTGGAGCACAAGTCTTGTGAGGAGCGGCTGAGGGAGCTGGGGGTGTTCAGCCTGGAGAAAAGGAGGCTGAGGGGAGACCTTCTCGCTCTCTACAACTCCCTGAAAGGAGGGTGTAGCCAGGGGGGGTCGGTGTCTTCTCCCAAGGAACAGGCGATGGGACAAGAGGAAATGGCCTCAAGTTGCCCCAGGGGAGGTTCAGATTGGGTATTAGGAAAAATTTTGACATGGAAAGGGTTGTCAATCCTTGGAATGGGCTGCCCAGGGCAGTGGTTGAGGCACCATCCCTGGAGGGATTTAAAAGACGGGTTGACATAGTGCTTAGTGACATGGGTTAGTGATGGTTTTTATCAGAGTTGGGTTGATGGTTGGACTCGATGATCTGAAAGGTCCCTTCCAACCCAGACAATTCAATCATTCTATCATCTTTTACTGCATTTTATTTCCACACAGAAAGAATTGCATAACCGTAGTATAACTGATAGTGCCTTTTTCATAACCCCCTCAACCAGCAGCCCATTAGTGTGACAACAAGCTGACCAGTCCCAGCAGCGGTGACCTTTGTATGGGCTCACCCAGATCACAGGCTCCGTTCCCATAAGCTGCAAACAAGCCTTTAGCTGTAAACAAAGCAACTTCAATGCTGTCTCTCATCTTTGCTCAATGAAAAATCCCATAACAGAGTTATCCACTGCAGTGCTAACATGATTAAAGAGTGAAGAATCTGCTCTGCTAAAATTAAATAGATTATTTTACCTGAAAATCAACAAATGGCTCATAGAATGCCCTTCACAACAGAAATGAGGTATAAACTTGCATCAGTTGTTTCACTTTCTTCCACGGCTCTGAACATTCCCAGACTAGCATTAAATAACTATCAATTCTTTGGCAATAAACTCATTTCTGGAATTCTCAGAGAATTATGGTTTTGCAAGTCAGAAGAGGATGGGGAAGCAGACAAATATGAAGATAAACCTTTTATGAAATGTAAGCTTGATAAACACTGCAGCACCTTGGAAGATAGCCAGACAATGAGCAGTTCTGCACTTTATCCTGTGGGGCAGCAGCCGTACGGGGCAATACAGCTGGGAGGGATGGCCAAAGGGACATACACAGTCCATACACCTCGCAGAGACCTGCCCTTCCAACTAGTCTTGCTGCGGTTCCTCGAGAGGAACTGCAGGTTCCAACTGAGGTTGGACCACAACCAGGCAGGTCCTCCTTGTTCTCTCTGAGTCCAGGGTAGATACAGAGACACCTTTTCACTGTTCTGAGAACGCTGAATTTAGCAGAAAGGTTGACCAACGTGATGTCTATGTGATTTAATGTTTGAGCCACAAGTATCAGTGGATCAATCTCCACTCCTGGAGGTGTTCAAAGACCAGGCTGGATGGGGCTTTGAGCAACCTGGTCTGGTGGGAGGTGTCCCTGTCCATGGCAGGGGGGTTGGAACTGGATGGTCTTTAAGGTCCCTTCCAACCCAAACCATTCTATGACTCTGATTCTCTCTCTCCCGCTGTGTTTGGGACCTAACACAGCTGCAGAGCTGCTGACAGTGAACTAACAGTAGCATGTGAACCGAGAATGGCACACTTGGCCTCAATACAGAAAATAAATGCAATTTCAACAATATGGGAGGAATCTATGCAAACACTTCTGTGTCATCTGATAACCAAAAGTTCCTTATTTTTTCCACCTATGCAAAGTGATAGTTTGGCAATTATGCTGACCATAAGACGGACATTAAGCCATTTACCCTTGAATACTTAAGCTAATGGGCAGTCTAGATACAACAGACAGGGACAAACAGGCCACAAAAATACCCAGGAGGGAAGTTTTAAGAGGGTCTTAACCATCAGCACGGATATTTTCTGCAACCAGCTCCTGGTGGCATCCATGGAAGACAGAAAACAACCCATATATCACAGTACCAGCAGACTGTGCTCAGGGACCGGGTGGTTCTCCTCTTGCTACGCAGAAGAAGTGTTGGTACCTGTCCCATCACGAAGCTCATCACCTACACCCATTAGCTAGTACTGCTCTTCTGCTTCCTGCAGCTGACCTGAAATGAAATCTCTTCCTGACTTCTCATGGGTAATTCTCCGAGTCCTTTCATACAAACAGGTTTGGTTAAGGGCTTTGCTCAAATTTCTCAGTGTACAGTAGTTATGGATCACTGTGGTCCAAAGTACTCTCAAATGAGGCCTTCAGCACCACATATATCTCTATTTCATACATAAGTGCACGTTACAGAAAGATTAGACTTTCAACTGAATTTACAATTTTCACTATTTTAGAACAGTTACAAATTAACCTGGACATTTTTTGATTATGAACCAAAGAACTCCCTGTCTTTGCTCATGTTTCCTTGCAGGAAAAAAGCAGTTCTGCCATACCGCTAAATAAATTATAGAATAAACACCGCTGCTTTCTCCCCCACTCCCTCCCCATCAGTAACATAACCTAATAGCAAGGCAATCGCATTTGACTTGATTCATCTCCAGAATTTCTAGTTGCAATTCATTTTACACAAAAACATCCTGCCAGGAAGGTGGAAGGGAGCCTAACATCTGCAATCTAATAGATTATGGAGCGAGCCAGCCTGCTGCACACTCCTGAAATAGCAAACCATAGCCTAGTTTAAAAAAATGATATAATTCTGTGCTCAAAATTCCTTATACACAAATAAAAACTGGTACAAAAAATTAAATTCAGTAAGCTAATTTAATCTCTTTCCACAGGCCACATCCACGGATAGGATGCAAATTTGGACTTACATATGTTTGGATTAAACATAAAGGGAGAAACAAAAATTGAATTTCACTTTTCAATTAAAAGTCAAATGCCACCTAAAACCACTATAGATCAGTCACTGGGGGAAATTCAGCAATGTGTGTTCATACAACAAAGGAGTATTTTCTGAAAGCTGTTATCAATTAAAAAAACCAACCCAACAACAAAAAACTAAACCCAAACGCAAACAAAAAACCAACCCAACCCAAAAATGTAGAGAAATTTCTATTTCAATTCCAAGGAGGCCTGCCTATGGCATATGGTATATCTAACAAGTTTAAAAACTCCCCAATTTCAGAGTCGCCAGTAATCTTTATTCTCTTTACTTAAAGGTGACTATATTTCCCCATTTTTTGAGACCACAAATAGGCATACTTGTGATTCATAAACACTAATGACAGTCTTGGTTGTCATCAGGCCTTAGTTAGGCTTATTGCCCTGGTCATCAAACATAATGGTGCTGGTTGCAGAAGGAGAAAGACTTGTATAACTCTGACATGGTAAGTATTCAACAGTTAGAAAATTTAGTGGTCCCAACCAAAACTTTCTTTTCTTCCAATAGAGAATGGAAGCAATGGTACCAGTCGAATCACTCTGAAGTTCTAGGAGGTTGATGGTAGGACTTGATGATCTGAAAGGTCCCTTCCAACCTAGACAGTTCTATGATTCTAAATAACACCTAGTTGCTATTCAAAATGTCATTTCGAGGAATGCACCTTTCCTGCAAACTATTTTTTCATCCACATCATGCACCTCTTTGTGTATATCTTGTGTGTGTGAGGGAACGTATGCGTAGAGTGAAGAAACAACATTAAACAGGGAGATTGGCAAGACGGGGAAGAATATAAGCACTGGGGAATGGAGTGTATACGGGACTCACCACGCTCAGCTGACGAGTGGGTGTTCTCACATTCAGGGAAGAAGAAGGGAAAAGGACAGTGTTGTTATCCTACCAGAGCAGGTATTGCAACTAAGAGTTAAAACCTCCCAAAACAGAAGTGAAAAGGTCACACAACCTGTGGGACGGGGAGCTCTCAGCACTGGAAACTTGTTAGACAGCCCAGGGAATGTACAACGGTATTTAACAAAGGGGTTTGACGGGCTATTTGTGGTAGGGAACCTGTCACGTCTCATGACAGAAAGCCAGACAATGTGTCTGTTATGTGGCTACAGCACAACTGCAAAATAATTCATGATAAATTACAACAAACTGCAAATCTGACCAAGTCATTGATTCGTAAATGTGACTTTCAGGATTTTCAAAATCAGTTTAAAGACCTCAATAAAATAAGTTGTGTTTCCTTCACTGAACTTTCCTTTTTTTTACCCTCAAAAACCAATCCCTAGTTAGATACCGATAGGTAATTTTTAGTCAGACCCAAAAGAGCAAGACCTGGAGTGTTGGAGCTTGCCTGGTTCCTGCCCACAGGGTACGTAGCAACCAGGGCCCATGCTCATCTACTTATTTCCACACCTATTTGCATGCGTTATATTCAATGACACCAAGTTAAGCAGGAGTGTTGATTCCCAGGAGGATAGGGAAGCTCTACAGAGAGACCTAGATAGATTGGAGCATTGGGCCAACATCAATGGTGTGAGTTTCAACAAGGGCAAGTGCCAGGTTCTGCACTTGGGCCACAACAACCCCATGCATCGCTACAGGCTTGGGGAAGTGTGGCTGGAAAGCTGCCTGGAAGAAAGAGACCTGGGGATTCTAATTGATAAGCAGCTGAATACGAGCCAGCAGTGTGCCCAGGTGGCCAAGAAAGCCAACAGCATCCTGCCTTGTATTAGAAACAGCGTGACCAGCAGAAGTAGGGAGGTGATTGTCCCCCTGTACTCAGCACTGGTGAGGCCACACCTGGAGTATTGTGTCCAGTTTTGGGCACCTCAATCCAAGAGAGATATCGAGGTGCTGGACGAGTGCAGAGGAGGGCAACGAAGCTGGTGAAGGGCCTGGAGAATAAATCCTATGAAGAGCGGTTGAAAGAGCTGGGACTGTTTAGTATGAGGAAGAGGAGGCTGAGGGGAGACCTCATCACTCTCTACAACTACTTGAAAGGACACTGTAGAGAGGTTGGTGCTGGTCTCTTGGCACAGGTAACTAATGACAGAACGAGAGGGAACGGCTTCAAGCTGCAACAGGGTAGGTTTAGACTGAACATTAGGAAAGAATTTTTCACAGAAAGAGTGGTCGGGCATTGGAACAGGCTGCCCAGGGAGGGGGTTGAGTCACCATCCCTGGATGTGTTTAAGAGATGTTTAGATGTGGTGTTGGGGGATATGATATCGGGAAGAACTTTGTAGTGTAGGGTAGATGGTTGGACTCGATGATCCCAAGGGTCTCTTCCAACCTGGACGATTCTATGATTCTATGATTCAATATGCACCATAAGTAACAGTCTATAATAGCCATCAAACAACAAATTAAGTGCTTAATCTCATTAAATCCTAACATGTGAGAGGGCTCACATCTCTATGCTCTGTCCTCTCAAAGCTGTGAATCGCATCTTTCAGCATGCAAATAAGTTCTATGTTCCATTTTGATGTGACCAGCCTTATTTCACATCAGCAATGGACTGACAGGGGAATTTTGTATGAATTCAATATTTAACAGCCGTTTTTAACAATTTCTGCCCAGTACAACAAAGCCTTAAATCCGTGGTTTCCTATCTGGAAGCGGGTAGCAAACGGGCTAACGCATATGGGACGCACCTGGGACATGGCAATCCCAGGCACAAAACCAGGTTGGGTGGAGAATGGCTGGAGAGCAGCCCTGAGGAGAAGGACTTGGGAGTGCTCGTGGATGAGAAGCTCGACATGAGCTGGAAACATGTGTTGGCAGCCCAGAAAGCCAACCGCATCCTGGGCTGCAACCCCAGCAGCGTGGCCAGCAGGGCGAGGGGGGGGATCCTGCCCCTCTGCTCTGCTCTGGTGAGACCCCACCTGGAGCACTGTGTCCAGCTCTGGAGTCCTCAGCACAGGAAGGACATGGACCTGTTGGAATGGGTCCAGCAGAGGGCCACAAAAATGATCAGAGGGATGGAGCACCTCTGTTATGAAGACAAAGTTGGGGTTGTTCAGCCTGGAGAACAGGCGGCTCCGGAAAGACCTTATAACGGTCTTCCAGTACCTGAAGGGGTCCCAGGAGAGATGGGGAGGGACTCTTGATCAGGGAGGGGAGCCACAGGACAAGGGGTAACGAGGTTTCAGACTGAAAGAGGGGAGATTTAGATTAGACATTAGGAAGAAATTCTTTGCTGTGAGGGTGGTGAGACCCTGGAACAGGTTGCCCAGAGAAGCTGTGGCTGCCCCATCCCTGGAGGGGTTCAAGGCCAGGCTGGATGGGGCTTGGAGCAACCTGGTCTGGTGGGAGGTGTCCCTGCCCATGGCAGGGGGTTGGAACTGGATGATCTTTAAGGTCCCTTCCAACCCAAACCATTCTATGATTCTGATTCTATGATATACAGCTAAAATGAAGCGTGACAATGTTTATTTTGTAGAAGGCTTTCTTTTATGCCACATTAAAAGGTGTGACGCCATGAAGTTAAAATAAACAAACAACCTTAGACCAGAAATAAGCTTCCAATGAGATCATTTAAAAAAGCAGTTGAAAGTCCTTTGAGATCATTTCCAAAATTAAAAAGCGCTTATTTAGCATTGACATAAGCAAATCAATACGAGATCTACCTCCAGGGTTATCATCCAGGGAATTCCTTCATGGTCTCAGAAATACAAAGAATTATTTGTTAGACTATACACTAGTCTTTTTTTGGAATATACACTCTTTCAAAAGCCCCTCCTTAAACATAGCGAGCCAAATTTCAACACCCCCCCACCACTGTCACTGGAGTTTATTACTGTTGAATGAGAAAAGAAATAAAGTTGGGGGTTTTTTTGATTTGTTTTTAAATAAACAGATTTCCACCCTAAGAATTTTAATTTAGAAAAAAAAAAAAAAGTCTTCATAGGTCTTATTAGAATTTTCATAAATTTTATCAAAATTTAGGAAACCTCTAAAACTATTATTTCCATTCACGAGCATAACTTCCTTCAAATTTATAGGAACCTGAGGGATCTCAGGTTCTCTTCCTATAGATCAATATACATAAAGGCAGTATTTGGAGATGCTGAATGAGGGTTCTGCGTCCCCGTAAGAAGCTCCTCAGCCCCAGAGTGGTGACACGATCCTTCACTGAGACAACTGAAAGAACAGGTTGTGAAGGTTCTAAATGCCTAAGATTTAACAGCTTCTACTCGTGCTTTGCTTGTATCTGTGTCCCACAACCAGTGGTGGGGACGGATACTTCTTCCCTTTGCTTCTTGGCAGAATCCCCCAGCTCTTTGGTCCCCAGAGTACACTCTGGGAATTGATTTCTACCAAGCGTGGCAGAAAAACTGTTTCTTTAGAGAGTACTCAGGAAACCAAATTGTATTTGTTGGCATGGCTAATGAGGTTAATCACAAAATATGTATTTAAGGTGTAAAGCTCCTTGACGGAAAATAACACAGATACTAAAAGTTTATGTGAATTCAAGACGTGACTGGAAACATTATTGGAAGAAAAATGTATTAAAGACTTAATTACAAAGATGCCACTTCATGAAGTTCTCAAGCCTTGAACTGCTGCAGCCCTGGAGCTGTATTTTGAGGAAACACCTTATGCCTGTTCTTTTCTAATGGTCTCATTAGACCTATGATGCTGGGGAGAGGACCTTAAATCTGGTGCAGAACAACCACTCTTACGGTCTTCCCATAACCATGAAACTTGGCTAAATGTTTTCCAAGGTATTTAGAGAGAATAGAGAGGGATGTGAAATACATACTGTGTCTGGTTACAGGAGGCAAGCAAGTGGCTCTTCAAACTTAATAATGTGACTCAGCTTCCACTTGCCAGCATTTTGGTGCATTTCAGTAATAGGCATCTCTCTTAATTTCTAAGGTTAAATATATGTTCTATGTAACAGCACCACATAATATAAGCCACACCACTTTTTGAAACTATGCTATATATGAAACGGAGGCATTTCCTTTACTGAGGGATGAACTCCCAGCAATTCAATAACCGGCATTTGTCAGCTGCGTTTAACTTGAGGCAAAACCAACAAAACTTATAGGAAGACCGTAAGGAAGTTTGGATGTTTTCATCTTCCCTGTGGCTGTAGAGAGTCAAGTAGCACGACGAGCTGCTGTTGGTGGCAAATCCTTGCCTTTATTTAATGTACTTTTTGTTTCTCATCTACTACAATCACATGATAGTGATTTCCACCCACATGTTTGCTGACCAGGATAATTTAGCGGCAATAAAAAGCCTAGGTTAATTTCACAACGCAATTAGTTTAAAGGCCATCATGACAATGTGATAAGAAGGTGAAAAATGGATGTGAAAATCATTGCCTTCTGCCTGTTGCCTGTGCCCAGCTTCACCCCGTGGGTCTGGCTGGGGCAGAGCCCACAGCCCAGAGGGAGACCCAGGCACGGCAGAAGGAAGGAGGGTGGCCAAGGGACCAGCTGAAAGGAAAGCCCCTTCTCTTCTCCCTTTTCTCCAGACTCCTCTGGACAGAGGGAAAAGCCAATTTTACCCACCAGGCTCGTCACACACTTCCTCTATCTGCAAGACATCTCAGTCTACCTCATTTCCCCACAAACACTGGTAAAACAAGGCCACACCTACTTTCTTCTCCTTCTTTCTCCATGGCCAGACCTCCTTGTTTCAGATTCTCATCGTCCTATAACTATCCTTTTTGTCCCTTCCTCATCCTCAGGGGTTTGTGCCCCACCTTTCAGCTGCAACATGTCCAAAGCCCAACCTCTTTCAAAAGCCCTTGTGACTTTGCAGGCAATGACATCTCCCAAATGCTTATTTTTTGAATCCAAGCAGTTTGAGGTCATGCTACGCTAAATGTTATATTCAGCGTACGTTCCATTCACTCACAGGAGCATCTACAAAGAAAACCGGTGCCTGACAGGTAATGCCAGAAGAAAAGTCAAAAAGCAGTGAAGTGAGGGGACCGAGAGAAGCAGAAGAATCTGTCACTCTTTTGCATCTTTTGTTCTGTGTCAACAGAGCAATCTTAAAAACAATTTGTATTTGCTGTCTGTCTTCACCGATTCTGTCTATCAGAAGTGAGATGCATTAGCTAATTGCTTTTCACGTGAAGACACCCTCTACTGTCCCTATAAGACAAAAAGTTTTGAAATATAAAATATTCCCAGCCTTTTTCCCCATCCAAAATTTACAACATTTACCCTCGCACCACGACCCGTGAAGGAAAAACATTTTAAAACAGCCAACTCAGTTTCTTGAGGCTGTCTTCTAGATTTCTTGCACTATTGGTGTAATTATTTATTTTTTAATTTATGGTATAAACTCTCGTGTTATTTATGCCTAGAGGGCTTCCTGAGTAACGAGAATGAAATATAAACCAGATCAGAACACTGGATTTTCTAGCCCACAGCTAATGAATTATGTGAATTTAGACAAGGCTGATTTCAGACACGGCGTGACAGAAATTTGGCTGCATCTTCTAGAAGAAAGGTTGAAAATATTTCACCGAGTAAAAAGTCAAGAGTAAATATTTTATTGTGTAAGCAAAACTGAGGACAAATATCATTTTCGGCAGATAATTTAACAGAAACAACATTCCAGTCAAATTAGCTAGTTTGACTCAGTGCACCGAAGGAGAAGGCAATCAGAACTGCTTCCTCTAATTCAACTTATATTTACCCAACTGAAAGCAAACCCAGAGATATATATACTTGACAGTCACTCCAGACACTGCCAGATGAACGTGTGGAGATAAAGTGCAACTATTCCCTCACTCGGTCAGCTTAAAGCTACACACCCAACCAACACCCAAATGGAATAGGAACGGATGATTTCCTTCATCACCCATCAATAAAATCTCTGTTCTTTCTGTCAGCTCCTAATGAGCGTTACCATCAGCATGTGGATGCTACCAACGTTAAAACCTTCTCACCTCTTACTCTAAATCGCCCTCGTTAAAATCACACTTGCATCCGTCCTTGGATTTAGTGGCCAGCCCAGCCCAAACCCCGACACATCCTTTTAATCTCTGACTCTAAATCGCTCTTGCTAAAAAGGAAAACTAAAATACTCACTTTGGCTGCATTTGCTTAGAGAAACGGACTGCTGGAATGCTCATTAACAAAATCAGACATAATTACTTCTCTCTATTGCAAAGAAATCTTAACCTACTTAGTGGGAATATTGCTCGAGGAGTCTCCACCTATCCCCATCCTTTCTCTACGAAGCCATGGGTTAATTTTCCGAAAGGAAAAAAGACCAAACCCCAAGGAATGCCTGCCAGCTCCCCGCAGGAGGCGGCAGCCGCCGAGCTGCCCACTTACTGATTTTTTCCTCCCCTCTGGCGAAGGGAAAGCAGCAGAGCTGGCCCATGGCATCTACCGCTGGATCTTCCTCCTCCTCCTCCTCCTCCTCCTCCTCCTCCTCCTCCTCTTCTCTGCCTGCACCTCAAGCCGAAGCTGGAGATCGGGCTACTGTAGTCCGTGAAGAAATTGCTTATTCCGCTGCGGGAGCGAGCGGCGGAGCCGGGGGGGGGGGGGTTGAGCGGCGGGTTCCGCTCCGCCCCCGACCCGCCCCCGGCCCCGCCTCCGCCGCCGCTCCCCTACGGCCCCGGCACCGGGACCCCCCGGGACCGGGACCCCCCGGGACCAGCCTTCCCCCCCGCGCCGTGCAATTCGTCTTAAAGACAACTGCCCCATCTCCCCTTTCCCGTCCCGCTGTTACAGGAGGGATGGGCGCAATAGGCACCGTTCGGCCACCGCAAATAAGCGGCCACCGCGGCTCCCCCCCGCTTCGCAGGAGTGTGCTGAGAAAGGGGGGAAAATATGGTTAAATACATATGTTTAGTATTTATACTTAATAAATCGTGTAATAAACTTAATAAGTCGTGGGTGCCCCACCCCTGCAGGTGTTCAGGTTGGAGGGGGCTTTGAGCAACCTGCTCTGGTGGGAGGTGTCCCTGCCCAGGGCAGGGGGTGGCACTGGATGGTCTTGAAGGTCCCTTCCAACCCAAACCATTCTATGATTCTATGATCAATGGGCTCTCCTGCTTTCCTCCGGAAGCAAAACTGAGGTTGTAAGACTAAGCAAGGGAAAAAGTTGGTCAAGCTGCTGGAGGAGCAGCAGCCCCAGCGAGAGATCACGGAATCAGGGAATTGTCAGAGTTGGAATGGACCTCTAGAGATCATCTAGTCCAACTCCCCTGCCAAAGCAGGGTTGCCCAGAGCACATCACTCAGGACTGCATCCAGGCGGGTCTTGAAGATCTCCAGAGAAGGGGACTCCACGACCTCCCTGGGCAGCCTGTTCCAGGGCTCTGGCACCCTCACTGGAAAGAAGTTTCTCCTCATATTTAAATGGAATTTCCCATGTTCCAGCTTGTGCCCGTTGCCCCTCGTCCTGTCACTGGGAACCACTGAAAAGAGTCCGGCTCCATCCTCCTTCAACCCACCCTTTAGGTACTTGTAAACATAGATAAGGTCTCCCCTCAGCCTTCTCTTCTCCAGGCTGAAGAGCCCCAGCTCTCTCAGCCTTTCCTCATAAGGGATGCTGAGAAACAAACTGGGATTATTTGGCTCGGTTGGGTGGGAATTCGCTACCAACTCCAGTAGGAACAGAGCTGGTCACCCGGCTTTACTCCAGGTAACCAGCCTTCCTCCTCAACAGGGTACGTATTACAAGCGTGGGAGATGAAACAGTGATCATAATAAACTTAAGGTTTTCTAAAGTAATAAAAAACTAATGAGATGCAGCATCGGTAAAGAGTAAATTAGCGATTAAAGATGAAAAATAATCAAAGACAGCCCTACAGGGATTAGTACTAGTCCCCAACATTACTAAACACAGTTATTAATTACTTGAAAGTAAATAAGCGATAAAACACCTAGGAGTGGAAGCTTGGCATAGGCAGGATAGCAAAGGGGCACAGCCCGTACGGCTTGGGCAAACTGGGTCTATTCATCCAAAGTATGTGAATAAAACCAAAAGTGAAGGCGTACATTTTGTTTATTCTTGCATTCACCGGAACCAAACCCACCTGGCTTCCTACCAACTTTGTCTTGCGGTTCGTTGACTTTTTAAAGGAATTAGACAAAGGCTATCGGGGTGCTCCCATGCCATGAGCTATCAAAGCATCGCTGCGGGGTGAGGATACTGTGAATATCCCAGCTTTCCCTGCAAATAGGTGTCACAGAATCATAGAATGATATGGGGTTGGAAGGGACCTCTGGAGATCATCTAGTCCAACTGGTCTGTTAGACAGCAAAGAATGTACATGAGATACGTGGCTGAGAAGTAGCTCTTTGGTGTCCAGTGAAGTCGCACTGAAGACTGACCCATGGAAAGCCATCCGTAACGACAACAATACTGTCCCTGTGGATGCCTCATGTCTCTTAAAGATGCGCTCATACTGCAATTTTTCCTTCATGGTCAGAGTTAATAAAATCTCTCTCTTCTATCTGGATGTGTATTTCTGCTACCATGTAGAATATATTTAATATTTTGAGACTACTACATCTGTTTAATTTACCTGAAATCTGTCAATAACAGAATCACAGAACGTGTCCAGGTGGGTTTGGAATGTCTCCAGAGAAGGAGACTCCACCACCTCTCTGGGCAGCCTCTTCCAGGGCTCTGCCACCCTCACAGGAAAGAAGTTCCTCCTCATCTTTAGATGGAACTTCCCATGTTCAAGTTTGTGCCCGTTCCCTCTTGTCCTGTCCCTGGGCACCACTGAAAAAAGACTGGCCCCATCCTCCTGACACCCACCCTTTCAGTATTGATAGGTGTTGATCAGATCCCCCCTCAGCCTTCTCTTCTCCAGACTGAACAGACCCAAGTCTCTCAACCTTTCCTCATCAGAGAGATGCTCCAGGTCCCCCATCATCTTTGTAGCCCTCTGCTGTACCCTCTCCAGCAGTTCCCTGTCCTTCTTGAACTGGGGAGCCCAGAACTGGACACAGTGCTCCAGATGGGGCCTCCCCAGGGCAGAGCAGAGGGGGAGGATGACCTCCCTCCACCTGCTGGCCACACTCTTCCTGATGCCCCCCAGAATGCTATTGGCCTTCTTGGCCACAAGGACACATTGCTGGCTCATGGTCATCCTGTTGTCCACCATTAAAATAATTGTTGTAATGGACAGATAACACACACATACACACACGCAAAGCAGGATCCCACAGCCTTCTATCATTAGACTAAAAACGAAGGAACACAGATCCACATAAAAATCGTGGCATCACAGTCTAGAAAGTCTGCACACAATTTCCTGTCCAGGAGATTCAGAAAAACCACGGCATTTCACCGAAAGATCATCTGTGTGCAGTGGAAATGCAGCCCTTTCACAGCCCAGTCACTTCACTTTGGAAAAGAATTGTTTTACATTCAGAATGTAAAAGAAAAAATAATTCAGAAGAAACCAAATCCATAAACACCCTCCGTTAAAAGATCTGATCTCACACACCTTCTCTGGTAATACTTGCAGTCACCAGTGCATTGAACATAACAGAGAGCCTGTGACAGCAACGGCTCTTACCATATAATATTAATATGAAGGATGGATAAAGCATGCACTTGTTTTCCTTATCACACCAATAAAATAAATGATAAGGTTTAGATGACTTTTTTTTTTTTTAATCTTCTTGTTTATATTCTAAAGACTAATATTTACAGTTGAAAAAAGAATCTATCTACCACAAAATGAGAGTATGAATTCTGCTACTATTAACCTGCGCTTTGTAAGTGTTCTCGTGAGCATGACACGCTTTCCAGAAAACCAATAATTTAATCAGTGGCAGAAATTCTCCAGAAAAATGTCGTAGTGCTTCATACTCATACTCATACTATTTGATTCACAAAATTATATGTTGGTTTTCCTAGATGTAAGAATCTCAGACCGGAGAATCCTATGAATATTTCATACTTCTCAGGGAGATAAATCAGCTTATCTGAGAGGAACAAGTGTAATATATTTAACATATTTGTAAAGCATCGTTCCTTATGAAAACAGAATTGTCTTTAAGCTAAGTACTATTCCAAAACTAAAATGCATTAAAATAAGGTTGGCAGGTTGTAATTTTTTTACTCTTTTCCATCACTACTCTGTTATTAACATTAAATCATCTAATGTTTTAAGGATCATTATCTTCCAGTAGCAGAAACAAAAAATCAGGATGGTACACAAGTTTTTAAAATGACTGTAAGAGTTATTAAGTTCTATATTCATCGAAATTCATTTCGGCTGTGCGGCTGTGTCACCGGAGGGGATGCTGTCAGCCTAACCCAGAGCAAAAGGAAAAGAACATGACCCATATTCTACAACGTAAGTGAATTAAACATGAACACTACAGGGCATAAGTGAAGCCAGTCTTCAAAGCACAGAGACTGTTTCTAAGAACGAGCAGTATCTTCCATCCTGCTCAGGATCAAAATAAGAACACAGGCAATATTTTAGGCAAGAAAATGAATATTCTCCACCAGGAAAAAGTTAAAAAAAAATCAGAATTCTTCAGTTCAGGTTGATCAGCCTGGTCTGGTGGGAGGTGTCCCTGCCCAGGACAGGGGGTTGGAACTAGATGGTCTTTAAGGTCCCTTCCAACCCAAACCATTCTATGCTCCTATGAAACAACACATTTCACCTCAAAACTTCCCAGAAAAGGAATCTCTAGATTTGAATATATCCTTAAATACATCCTTTTATTTCACAGCCGAACGTCCTTCAAAGAGTTCAGCCACAGTGAGAAGAAGGTGTGTGAATGGCGCAGGAAGAGAAAAGGATGCTCTGACCAGTGGCAAGGTTCAGTACAGTGAATCCTCAATTTTAAATGCTTTTAAGTAATACACCAAACAATAACATATACTTTTCAATTTTATGTAGGCATAGTCTCCTTCTATATAGACATATTACATCCATGTAGTACCCAAATGAATACAAAGCTCCCAGTGCCGCCCTCTTTTGACAAGAGCGTTTTACAAGCAGCACAACTTGAGGCCGTTTCCTCTTGTCCCATCGCCTGTTCCTTGGGAGAAGAGACCGACCCCCCCTGGCTACACCCTCCTTTCAGGGAGTTGGAGAGAGCGAGAAGGTCTCCCCTCAGCCTCCTTTTCTCCAGGCTGAACACCCCCAGCTCCCTCAGCCGCTCCTCACAAGACTTGTGCTCCAGACCCCTCACCAGCTCCGTTGCCCTTCCCTGGACCCACTCCAGCCCCTCAATGTCTTTTTTGTGGTGAGGGGCCCAAAACTGGACACAGCACTCAAGGTGGGGTGTGACAAAGGTGGTCCTGATGACATCTGCAGTGCTTTGCTAGCCCAAGGCCTGTTCCGGTTTGACATCTCTTGAGATTTCAGTGAGATGCGCAAAGTACGTTTTGACAGAAGTCACAGCACAGCGGCAAAGCTCTCCGCTCTTCCAGGCACACGTAGAGGGACTGGATATAGAATTATAAGTCGTCTAACCATGTGAGGCCTAAACAGCCAAAATATTATTAAAAAAGAACAATCCTCAAGAGACACTGGTGTGTATTCTGTCGGGAGGCAGGGAAGCTGGAGGGCACCTTGGGACTGAAGCGGAGGGGTGGACTTCTTCCAGGTGATGGATGGGAAGGTGCCACCCATTCTCAAGGACGGTGGCCTAAATTAGCCAAGACAAACTGGTCCAAAGCCAGCCAACAGGCCTATGGGCCTCCACCAAGCAGAAATTACAACTTTGAATCTCAGAAAGTGTCTCTCTTCGGAGCAGAGAAAGACTAAGAGAAACTCAGAGGTAATCGTCCTAAGCAGAGGCAATTTCAGCCTTCTTAACGCTGCTCAGCTGATCCAGAAGGAACCTGGCAAAGCTTTTTTTAGATGATGCTTGTGGTGCAAATTATGTAAAATGTGGGTGAGGAAGAAAAGCTGATCTGCATTTCAACGTAAAAGTATTTCTGGGCTCAGAACCTAAGCTGTTCCCAAGCCTAGGGGTACGAACACGGGCAGAGTGCAGGAGACAGAGCATCACTGCAGGTGGTGTTTCGGGAGCACCCACCAATTCAGAATTACAATCTCCACCTAGAAGAAAAAACGGGGATAAACAAGTCATCTGTTGGACTTCCCCAAAGGCAAGCATTTTCCTCCTGTGTCTGACAGTGCAGACTGTGCTCCCATTTCTTCCTGGTACTTGGTTTGTAACACAATTGTGTAATTCTATCAAATTTTCATCGTGTCCTTCCGAAAACACTTCCAATTCTTTTTTTTTTATTTTTTGAGAAAAAGCTTAAATGACTAGACTAAATTAATTTTAATGTATTTGATTTTCTTATTCTTCAATGGCTTAACAATATTCCTAGAAACATGTACTACAAAGAAAAAAATGACACTGAGTTGGCATTTGCATCCTAAAATAGAAGTGCCTATTTTAGCTACGCTTTTTTTAAACCACATTAAAATACTTGCAGGGAAATCTCACCGCTAATATGTGTTTTACAACAGTGCCTTCTAGAGAGAAAATCCGGCTCCTGTCCCCTGTAAACCACTGTTTCTGGGAGTTCCATCTGCTGAAGGCGGTGTATGTTTTCAGCAGAGGCTGGGACGGCAGCCACCGATATACCCCCCCGTCTATTTTAAGTGCAACCTCAGAGCAAGGCTCGAGACCAAATTTGCCAACTGTCCAGCTTGTTTGCCCTCAGGAATGCATTTCAGAGCTGTGTTTAGAATAAAAGCCATGCAGCACCTCTGGGTGAAAAACCCAAATATATTCAAGCTCAGCCCATGGCATCCTTCTCTGCAGAGCGGACGTGGCTATCTGGGGTGTGTGTGTCCCCAGGCATCCCATCTATCCCCGCAGTGACCTTGTCTGGGAGCAGGCACACAAGAGGGACTTTGTAGAGGATGCCAGCACACAAGCGTCCCCCTTGACATGTAAGACTTGTAGATAAGCCCCAAAACAACGTGAAAAGCTGGGGCACTTTCAGACTCTCACACTTCAGGGTCTTCCGAGGGCTGACCTTAGCCTCTGAGATCCATCAAACCTTCATTTAATCCAATATTCCCATTGGCTGCACTGGGGTGCTGAGATGATTGTGTCTGTATCTTGGTAATGCTCTATCATGAAATCATAGAATTATAGAATGCTTTGGGTTGGAAGGGACCTTAAAGATCATCCAGTTCCAACCCCCTGCCCTGGGCAGGGACACCTCCCACCAGACCACGTTGCTCAAAGCCCCATCCAGCCTGGTCTTGAACCCCTCCAGGGATGGGGCAGCCACAGCTTCTCTGGGCAACCTGTTCCAGAGTCTCACCACCCTCACAGCAAAGAATTTCTTCCTAAAATCTAATCTAAATCTCCCCTCTTTCAGTTTAAAACCATTCCCCCTCATCCTATGGCTCCACTCCCTGATGAAGAGTCCCTCCCCAGTTTTACTGGAGCCCCTTTAGGGACTGGAAGGGGCTCTAAGTTCTCCCCGAAGCCTTCTCTTCTCCAGGCTGAACAACCCCAACTCTCTCAGCCTGTCCTCACAGCAGAGGTGCTCCAGCCCCTGGAGCATCTTCATGGCCCTCCTCTGGGCCAGCTCCAACAGGTCCATGTCCTTCCTGTGCTGAGGACTCCAGAGCTGGACGCAGCACTCCAGGTGGGGTCTCCTCAGAGCGGAGCAGAGGGGCAGGATCCCCCCCCTCGCCCTGCTGGCCACGCTGCTGGGGATGCAGCTCAGGGTGCCGGGGGCTTTCTGGGCTGCGCAGCTCACACTGAGCTTCTCATCCACCAACACCCCAACGTCCTTCTCCTCAGGGCTCCTCCCAGTCCATTCCATTTCAAAGGAAACGGAGTCAGGAGTTAATCCTTCTCTTTCAGAATATTTTCTTTTCTTTATAATCTGAACAAACAGAAGGGTTGAGGTGTGTTCCTTGGCTGCCTGCCCTGTTTGCTGAAGCAAACGACAGCACACGGGCAGATTTCAGTGAATCACATTAAGGTGCAGCAAGCTCCCAAGTGCTATCAGCTGACAACATCAAACCCTTATTAATTGTGGTTGGTTTGTTTTTTTTTTTTCTTTAAATTTAAGTTTTACATTAATTCCTTTGTTGACTTTATGCTACTTTCCTTTATTCCTGCCCTGAATCATGCAAAGCCTTTGACACAATCTTTTAAAACACAGCTGTAACGCACGGTAAATAGCGTTGGTCCCTTCATTCCCGTTCTTTAGTGCTAAGTATTTACTTGCACAGCACCAAATGCCACCTTTGCACTGGCATAACAGAACAATGTAAAAGACTGAAAAAAATGATGTAAACGCTGGGGTTTTGTTCTCACCAGAAAGTCAGCAGATATCACCTATTACTACTGATTTCCAGAACTTCAGAGCACAGGGCATCTGTCTGTGCAACATTTATTTTTCCTTCAGACTGTAAAAATAGGTATTTAAGGAGCCTTTTGCTGTTGTACTGTCAAGTACCTCTAGAGTAAATGAAAATTTTACAGCAAGGACTCCCTTAAAACTCAACTCTGTCCTGACTTGCATTCTTACCAGCAGCTGGAGTCAAGGACCTTTGTAATATTCTCAGAAAGTTAACAAATCTGGGCTCTGGAGCTCCAAATGTGGGAGATTGGGGATAAATTGCAATACTGAGGAGTGTTGCAACAGGAATGGAAAGCGGACTGTAACCAGGGCCTCCCTGTGCAGCCTTAGGCCAGCTACATTTTGGGCACCTATTTATATACATATTCCAAATCCCAGAAGAATTCTCGCCTAGAAAGGTAATGAAGAGTTAGACATCAGTGATAAAATACAGCAGCATTAGCAGATCTGACCCACAACACTGCAGTACAGTCTCAGGGCATTTAGCTGACTTTCCTGACAAACTCTGAAGGGAAAGAGTATTAGTAGTCACCATTTATTTTGTTTTTTTGTGGTTTTTTTTTTTTCTTTTTTCTTTTTAAAAAAGTTTATTCAGTTTCTTTGTTCTAGTGCAAAATTAATTTTGATTTTTTTTTTTTAAAGGAAGAATTGTTCTCCTGGGTTGCGCACAACACTCAGTGTTCCAGAAAGCAAGTTTTAACATAATGTGATCAATAATATATAAACAGTGCAAAAAACCCTCACTGTGACATGTTCATATTGCATTTTACTCTAAAGATAAAACTCTGTCACCTTTGAATAGAGAACAAGGGAAGGAAGTACAAAAACAGACCTCTAAATTCCTTTTTTTTTTTTGGTAGCCAGGTTTTCCTGTTCATCAAAATAAGCATTTTAAACTGCTAAATGTAATCATGACAGTAAAGAAAAATTCAAAACAACATTTACACAAAAAAAGGGAGTCTTCTTAAAAAAAGGCAAATAGTGTAGTGATAATTCAGGTTGCCCAGAGAAGCTGTGGCTGCCCCATCCCTGGAGGGGTTCAAGGCCAGGCTGGACGGGGCTTTGATCATCCTGGTCTGGTGGGAGGTGTCCCTGCCCAGGGCAGGGGGTTGGAACTGGATGGTCTTTAAGGTCCCTTCCAACCCAAACCATTCTATGATTCTATGAAACAACACATTTCACCTCAAAGCTTCCCAGAAAAGGAATCTCTAGATTCGAATATATCCTTAAATACATCTTTTTTCTTTCACAGCCGAACGTCATTCGAAGAGATGAGCCACAGTGGGAAGAAGGTGTGTGAATGGTGCAGGAAGAGAAAAGGATGCTCTGACCAGTGACAAGGTTAAGTACAGTGAATCCTCAACAGCTATTTTTCAGCAATTCAGCAGTCACCACCCTGAGTTTCAAATAGAAATCGAGTATGGAGCCTTCAGGCTCTAGTTGGAATTGTTTTATCTGATTTTTGTGCAGCACCATGGCTTTCACCTGAGATGCACGATGTAATTTAAAGCAGCGTGTACAAGGTTAAGCCCACATCTACCCCTGCTAGAACTGATACAGGGAGTACAATCTTGCAGATAGCAAATGTACCAAACAGAGCTCTGCTCTAAGTATACTGCTTAAAACAAACCTATTTCAGGAACAGATTTGTTCTCAGTCTTCCTAAATACACAGAAATGGGGCAATGGGAAATATTTCCAGATCTACTCCACGTATTCTAGAATATTATAATCATTTAGTCTAGCAATCACTTATTGACTGCAATTTTAAAAATCTGTTTCTTCCCTTTTACAATTTTTGTCTTGCTGGAAGGAGGTGTAGAGAGGCAGGGGTTGGTCTCTTCTCCCAAGTCACAGGTGATAGGACAAGAGGAAATGGCCTCAAGTTGCCCCAGGGGAGGTTCAGATTGGATATTAGGAAAAATTTTGACACGGAAAGGGTTGTCAAGCCTTGGAATGGGCTGCCCAGGGCAGTGGTTGAGGCACCACCATCCCTGGAGGTATTTAAAAGATGGGTTGACATAGTGCTTAGTGACATGGGTTAGTGATGGTTTTTATCAGAGTTAGGTGGATGGCTGGACTCGATGATCTTAAAGGTCCCTTCCAACCCAGACAATTCTATGATTCTATTATTTTACACCATGAAAAGGAAGAGGAAAACATCATGGAATTTGAAATCTTCATTCTCACAATCAGGCACAAAAAAATGCATTCATTATTAACGTATCTTTGCAGCAAGCGTACTGAATAATCTGAACTTATCACTTGCAGGTGACCCCTTAGCATATGGTCTACCAACACATCATGAATGCAATACCAAAGGATTGAAATGTGGTGTAATTTTAACTAACAGGTATCACACTGCCACGGCTGCCTGTGAATGAATCCGCTGGATTCATCATCGTGAAGAGAAGTGCCAAACAGTCTCTACTAAAAGATCAGGACAGGCAGTAACACTGACTCATTTCTTACGGTTTCTGCTCCAAGGGTTTCTCGAGACCAAAGCAGAAAACTCCTTTTAAATGGAAAGGAGAACTGGGAATGCCAGCCAACTTTTGCTTTCTTGGATGACGGTGAAGTCCTTTTGGTTAGTCACACACAAATTCTTGTTATTCCCTTCATATATTCTTTTCAGAAAAACCTAAGTAGCAAAAAAATCATGTTCTCCCCCAAGGTTAACAGAAACTTCTGCTGGAACCCAGCCGATATTTTGCTACAGATCAACAGCCTCCTAATTTTGATTTAAACAAATGGTTCTGTGAGTTTTTCGTTGGCCTCCAATTACAGATGAGATAAAATTAATAGAATTCATAGAAGGCATAGAATTGTCGAGGTTGGAGGGACCTGTAAGATCATCTAGTCCAACCATCAACCTAACTCTGATAAAAACCATCACTAAACCATGTCTCTAAGCACTATGTCAACCCGGCTTTTAAATCCCTCCAGGGATGGTGCCTCAACCACTGCCCTGGGCAGCCCATTCCAAGGCTTCATAACCCTTTCCGTGTCAAAATTTTTCCTAATATCCAATCTGAACCTCCCCTGGTGCAACTTGAGGCCCTTTCCTCTTGTCCCATCGCCTGTGACTTGGGAGAAGAGACTGACCCCCCCTGGCTACACCCTCCTTTCAGGTTGTCTTCTTACCAGAGTCCATTAAAATAATGTAAACTTAATTATACTGCTTACACAAGAAACTAAAACATTAACAAAATACACTTATGGATTTAAATTAAAATGCATGCAGTTTCAAATAAACTCAAACCAGCCAGGTTTTTTTTTAAGTCATTACGTATGAGAGTGTTGACAGCAATTAATCTGAATGTTACGTATACCTGGAAGAAGTAAAAGGTAAAGTAAGGACAAGTGAAGCAAAGCTTGGGCATTATGATTTTTCATCACATCTCTATAAGAAGATGTAGAAGCGATACCTACTTTATATAAAGTTGGCAACACGGTGCATAATCTGAAAGACCTCCTAGAAATCTCTGGAGTCAAAAGCGAGCTAACAGCTAGGAGTTATTTACTGGCAGGTTCTCAAAAAAGGCAGCACTAAACCTAGAAGACTTTCTTGTATCTTCATCTAGAAACACGTTTAATGTCTTTCAATCTCAGTTTTTAAGATTTATAACTATGAGGAAAGTGTGTTGTGAAATTTTAGTTTCACAGATGAACACCTATTCTATTTGTACAAAAATTATATCACTTTGAGAAAAATATTTTCCTTCTTAAAAAAGAATTCAAGGCTTGGGAGCTTTGTCTGAGATGCCTGCATTAACCAAGTAAAACATAAGTAACTGAGTGGGCATTCCAACATATTTCTTTACCCCAAGGACACAGTGATATTTAGAAAGGTCAAAAAAAGGGAATGTGATTCTGCATTTGCTGTCAGAACCTGCAGAGGATACAATATCTACCAAGTGAAATAACACATGCTTTCTCCCTTCCTCAATGTATTGAGAAGTTATTTCTTTACAAAATGGACTCATGTATAAAGAGGCTTTAAAAGAAGTAAAATGGTTTCCTTTGTTTGTTCTGGACTCTATTTCCATAAAACTTCTGTACAAAGTGCAACTGTGTTTCCCTCCTAGAGAAGGGAAAGAGACACTTGATTTCATCCTTAGCAATGACAAATATGTTTTGGAGACAGGAGAAATTACTGGTTACACCTTCAGTATCTGTTCTGATTTTTAAAATGTTGTTTTATACGAATTGATAAAATAGGATTTATCTATTTATTTGAATTACAATGTTAAACATGAACTTTTTATTTAAGTGCTAATGAAGCTTTTATGTAAGGATGCAAAAGAGAGCAGAGCTTGAAAAATAACCTCACGTACAGAAGATAACAAAGCGCAACAACTGAAAAAGTTGGTCCTTTAAATGGACATTCGTAAACATGTCAGTGTATGAGACTCTCCAAACTGTTTCCAAAGAAAAGGGAAATTTCAAAAGAAAAGGAACATTTTGAACAGGCTACCCAGGGCAGTGGTGGAGTCCCCATCCCTGGAGGTATTTAAAAGCCGGGCAGACGTGGTGATGAGGGACATGGGTTAGTGGTGGACTTGGCAGTGCTGGGTTAACAGTCGGACTTGATGATCTTAAAGGTCTTTTTCAACCTAAACGATTCTATGATTCTATGATTCAATGAATCATGTACTAACAATACATGAGAAAATGAGCATCTGGACCGTACTCGGTCCAAAGCCTGTCACGGGGAATCTGCTGTGCAAGTGGTAAGAGGCAGCTTTGATATACCTCAAGGTACTGTATGAGTCCCACGGTCAAAGGCTGTGCAAAACCACATTCATTCAAAGCTCTTCTGGTGTGCTTTTTCCTAAGCTCCCCCACGCGAACACCACCCACTTCGGTGGCTACATTGATTAAAAGGTTTCCAGCAAGAAAAAAGCTGCATAAAGGGAACGTTTTGCATTACCTCACAGTAAGGTAAAAACCAAGAGTTATGCTATGTAGAGATGCGTGTGCACATACACTAACACACACACACACACAGAAGGACATATATATATGTATGCATCAACCTTATATACTGATAAACTGTCTCTGATGAACAGCAAAAAAAGACAAGCGCCAAACAGAGCATTTAAGGCAACGGAGCTGGTGAGGGGTCTGGAGCACAAGTCTCGTGAGGAGAGGCTGAGGGAGCTGGGGGTGTTCAGCCTGGAGAAAAGGAGGCTGAGGGGAGACCTTCTCGCTCTCTCCAACTCCCTGAAAGGAGGGTGTAGCCAGGGGGGGTTCGGTCTCTTCTCCCAAGGAACAGGCAATGGGACAAGAGGGAATGGCCTCAAGTTGCGCCAGGGGAGGTTCAGATTGGATATTAGGAAAAATTTTGACACTGAAAGGGTTATGAAGCCTTGGAATGGGCTGCCCAGGGCAGTGGTTGAGGCACCATCCCTGGAGGTATCTAAAAGACGGGTTGACATAGTTGATGTGATTTTGCTCTTACATTCTACTGCTTCCATCAGAAACAACACCTTGCTGCTTTCTAGGAAACAAGAAAGGACACTATATGCCACATTAATGATGCTTCTTTAAAATACGTCACATTTTATCTTGAAATTATATCACTCATTTCTATTCATTGCCGAGTCCCGTTCTGAAAGAGAAATCTAAGTTGCGGTATTAAGTGAAACAAAGTCCCTTTCCTCAACAACTAAATTTTTATGTCAGTGTTTGTATTATTCCTGATCTCTATTGATCTGCAACCGTGTCTTATTTGACAGTTCCTGGCAGGGATTAGGCAGGAAGCTGGGCAGACTCGGTGTTACCATGCAGCACGCTGGATAAGCTCTTCGCATCTGCACTAACCATCAGCAACTGAGAAATGGTGACATTTGAACAATGGAAACCTGGGTTTCCTTTCACTCCGTGTCCTTCGAACCACTGAGAACCACTCCTCACAGGAAGTGCAGAAAAGCTTCATTCCATTAAGGGAAATCAAATGTACCTTCCCTTTGATGTTAAGATTATACAACAAATATGTATCAACAAAAGCAACATCCTAGCTAGGAAAATTTTAAGAATAAAAAGTAATTCTCTTTTACTGATCTATTGAATGAAAAAATATTACTTATTTCATTTATTCCTCACTTCCTATGTGGTCTGTTTACTTTTTTGCAATTAACTTATCTTGAAATCAACATTTTACATATTTTCAATGTATTTTTAATATATCAAATTTAGGAATAAATTAATTGTTTGGACACCGAAGTCTGCTTGAGGAAAAATGTATTTAAAGCAGAAATACTTAAGATACAAAAAAGCTGTTGGATGTTATTAAATTGTATTTTATAGCCTATGTTATGTTGTAAAAAATCAATTCTCCCTTTTTTACATACTCGACTAAATTTTCAGTCATTTTCAGTCACTAATGTCAAACACACTTTTGTGTTTTCCTGTCAGATTTACTTCATCGGTTTTATCCCACTGTCTGTACCTAATTTTGAAAGTCATTTGTGGAAAATCTTATTTTCACTTATTTTCAACTACTGATAACAGCTCTAGCATGAAAACACATCCCTACTTCAAACACCTTTTTGTTGAAAAATGAAAGGACAATAGCCTTCAGAATAGAATTATATTGTGGTATTTTGAAAAGAAAATTGCAAAAATTACCCTGTACAATAAAGCAAATACTACATACCTCATAATCACAGAATCACGAATCATAGAAGATGAGGAAAAGGTTTCACTTATTTTCAGTATTAGGAGACGCATGATTGAATTCTAAACATCATGTTCCCGTCTTTAAAGCTCCCCGTCACTTTCCAATGGAAAGTTTGTTACACGTTTGCCAACATCAAAGCTCAAAGTCGGGACATTAGAATTTGCACAAAATAAGGAAATATCATTCTGAAATTTAAATTTCTGCTTTCTAGCCATATTTACATTGCCTATTTCCCTCTCAATCAACTTGTTCTCCTCCTTATCCACACATAGAATTTATCAATATAGCTTTTAATTGACAACTGGTAGTACAAAAGTAATATAAAAATGCTATCTCATTCTGAAAAATGCCAGACTTAAGGTCAATGTTTCAATAGCAGAAAATTACCAAATACAGAAGAAACTGCCCAGTGTAACGATACAAGATGATCTATTTCACTAGAGCCAAAGAGAACATCCATCAAGTTATAATGTGAGAAATGGTGCTTTAGGGAAAGACTTTACTAATTAACACCCAATACCTGTTGCTTTTTATGTAGGCAAAGAGTGATTCAGCATATTGCATGCCCAAAATTGGGGATAAACTCATCACAAACAGTGAATTAATTGCTAATTTCAAATGTTAAGAAATAGCCCCTGGGAAGCTGCCCAAGACATGTTTATCCAATTATTATGCCATATTATTAATTAAAATTTAGGAAGAGTGACAGAGATACACAAGAATCTCAAGAGTGGTTACTCACAACTGAATAGTGGAGAAGGTAGAAGGGGGCGGACAAATAGACTATCAAGTAAAGGAAAATTAAGGAGTGAAAGAAACAGACCTAGGAGTGTTTTGAAATTATAGAAAAATAAGAAAGAAGGACAGATAACAGGTAAAATCAAAGAATGATTCATTATTTTAGAAGAAGTGATTCACTGTCATGTGAGTAAGGAGAGTAAAAGAAACCAACACACAATATGTCTAAGTTTGGAGGGTGTAGAATCTGGACAATCAAAAGAGCATTTACTTGGTTACCACTACTGTTTCCAATGTGAGAAATGTTTAATTCCAAAATATTCTGAAGTATATTTGTGAATAGTGGAGCCTCAATTTCACCCAAATGAAAATATTTTATACCATGTTAAATAAACCTCTAATTTAACTTTCTTTAAGTATGTGGATGCACATAAATATCTTCTGTACAAACATGTACAGAAGATGCTGGATATATAGTTATATACACACATATAAACGTAACTACGACACTATGCATAAGACAAGGTAATAAATATGATAAAATATTTAGATAGATAGGTAGATAGATAGATAAGTAGAAATATATCTCACTAATTTTGACTGATGTGGATTTTGCAGTAGTGTTGTCACTGATTTAAGCAGACCTCCTAGACCTTTTTTCCCATTCTGCTTTTGATTTGTTTTGTAAAAGCCTAGCTAAGCTAAATAGAATCATAGAATGGTTTGGGTTGGAAGAGAGCTTAAAGATTATCCAGTTCCAACCCCCTGCCCTGGGCAGGGACACCTCCCACCAGACCAGGTTGCTCAAAGCCCCATCCAGCCTGGCCTTGAACCCCTCCAGGGATGGGGCAGCCACAGCTTCTCTGGGCAACCTGGGCCAGGGTCTCACCACCCTCACAGCAAAGAATTTCTTCCTAATATCTCATCTAAATCTCCCCTCTTTCAGTTTAAAACCATTACCCCTCATCCTATGGCTCCACTCCCTGACAAAGAGTCCCTCTCCAGCTCTCCTGTAGGCTCCCTTCAGATATTGGAAGGCTGCTATAAAGTCTCCCCAGAGCCTTCTCTTCTCCAGGCTAATAAAGGTGGCCCTAAGCACAAACAAAAACATTTAACAGCCATTAGCATTTGCAAAGTGCCTGGCATTTTTAAAGTATTGTAGAAGTATTTAATCTTAAGTCCTCAAAACAGTCCCCAAGACCACTGAGCGCTTTCACCAGCAGTTCCAAGTTACCACAAGGCAGAAACCAAGTTGTTACCAAAGCCCTACAGAGTCCTGGAACCAGCACTAACTTTTAATAGCAGTATTTATGTAAAACTAGTCCAAACAGCAGGAATTTAGAAGTAGAACTAACTGTTCATGAACACTCTTTGTCTCCAACATAGTGTTAGTTTTACAGCATTAAGAATGAAACAATCCAGATCTTGAAAAGTAGCTGAAAAACAGCAGATGAGGCACCAGGTATAACCTGCCTATTAACCAGGTACGGTTTTTAGGATGATGAAAAAAACAGTATACGCTTAGGAAAAATTGAGTATAATGCATTATTCACATGTATTTCCATCTATTATAAGCCTTTGAAAGTTGGACCTTTCCATCAAAATTAGTTCAACTAGAAGAGGTGCCTGGATCAGAAGTTTTCCTTTTATTTTATGCTCATCGTATCTTTAAAGATTTTGCAGAAACTGGGGATAGACACGGTACCTTCATAAAATCTCCACCTTCTCGAGATTTATTAGTCCTTGACAAGGTAACTTCATAACAAACAGAAGTTTTCATCTTTTCAGGATTTCTCAGTCCTTAAGGATGTATCTTCGCAACAAACCGAAGTTTATTCTTTTTGAGATTCCTTATTACTTAAGGATGAAGACAGGGATTTCCTTTAAAAGTGTCCACACAAGAAAAGATTCCAGTGAAGATGTTTCTATTCAGACAGTTGGGATGGCAACAGGCTTGGAAGATTTCCCTGCTGTTTCATGTTTTGCTGGTTCTTTCTGAGAATATGATCATTCCTTGGTTATGAATATTTGCATTACTAAGGCTTTGGAGTGGGAAACATTCGATCCACTGAATAATTTGCTTGTTGGGATGATTTCTACTCACTTGTTTAAAAAAATGCTTCTGCTCATTACCAGAAATCCAGAAAATGTCGCAAGGTATACGAGAACAAATTCATCATAATCTTTAAGTCAGCATTTTGTTGTTAAGGCTCCTTGGAAAAGACTTTTCATATTTCTTTCCTATTATTAGAAGATCCGCACAGGAACAGATGTTCTCTTTCCCTTAAGTAGATCAAAGTTAAGATTTTGATTTATTAAGATTTACCGAGACAGTCCATATTCTTGTTGAGATGGAGCTATTGCTCACTGACACCACATCAAATAGAATTTTGCTCTATTGCTAAATTCCTATTTCTAAAGAAAAAAGATGAAGTTAAGTCTTCACATGAACTTTTAGTACGAATTTCAGTGTCCCATGTCTTCTAACACCACTACATTCAACCTTTGACATGTCTACAGCAAAAAAAAATAAATAATCCCAAACCCATAAAACCCAAGATGTACCAGTACAAAGAAAAACAAGTATAAACTGACCTCCAAAAAACATGGCCCGTTCCCTGCTACAAACCTGTGTTTTGACACCTCTAACATGGCATATATAAAGAATCAGCCAAATTAGGACAGGTGAAAAAAGCAATTAATATAAAATATAAATATATATAAATATAAAAGAATTTGTATTTTGCATTATTACTACTTGACCATCTTCCCATGTCACCTGTTTCTTAAAGATCTGCAGGTGCAGGATGGTATTTTTAAAGATATTCCCAACACCTCATGCAATACATTCCTACATTTAAAGAGGTGACTGTACTGAAGAAAAAATCCTCAACGTTCTCTAATTATTCCACTTAGAGTGTTTTAATTCGTGTTCTTCACAGAATCACAGAATAATATGGGGTTGGAAGGGACCTCTGGAGATCATCTAGTCCAACACCCAGAGCAGGTCCACCTAGAGCAGGTTGCAAAGGAACGTGTCCAGGCGGGTTTGGAATGTCT
Organism: Numenius arquata; assembly: GCF_964106895.1. NCBI lineage: Eukaryota > Metazoa > Chordata > Aves > Charadriiformes > Scolopacidae > Numenius > Numenius arquata. The sequence goes on along the minus strand of NC_133577.1, from coordinate 2,652,561 downwards.
CCAGAGATGGAGGCTCCACCACCTCTCTGGGCAGCCTCTTCCAGGGCTCTGCCACCCTCACAGGAAAGAAGTTCCTCCTCATGTTTAGATGGAACTTCCTACATTCAAGTTTGTGCCCGTTCCCTCTTGTCCTGTCCCTGGGCACCACTGGAAAAAGACTGGCCCCATCCTCCTGACACCCACCCTTTGAGTATTTATAGGCGTTGATCAGATCCTCCCTCAGTCTTCTCTTCTCCAGACTAAAAAGACCCAAGTCCCTCAGCCTTTCGTCATCAGAGCGATGTTCTAGTCCCCTCTTCATCTTTGTAGCCCTCTGCTGTGCCCTCTCCAGCAGTTCCCTGTCCTTCTTGAACCGGGGAGCCCAGAACTGGACACAGTGCTCCAGATGGGGCCAGATGGGGCCTCCCCAGGGCAGAGCAGAGGGGGAGGATGACCTCCCTCCACCTGCTGGCCACACTCTTCCTGATGCACTCCAGGATGCCATTGGCCTTCTTAACTTGACTAATAGCACCCCCAAGATCTACTATCAGCTACTGGGAACTGACCATCACAGAGAGGGTTATTGTACAAGCCATTATCTCGTAGTCTCTCAGTCTACAGACTTCCACGTTTATCACCTGAAGTTCCAGCTACACAAGACTTGTGGCAGGAACAAGAAGACAAGCCTAGAATCATAGGGATGTGAAGTTCTGTTCAGACAAAGCAGGAGGACACAACTGTGATTTCTAGCATTGTAATGACTTAGGCAAGGTGTCTGTACAATGTTTAAAGTCTCGATGGTATTCTGAACAGTTATCATGAAATCTGTTGTACCACCGAAATTCTCTCTGTATATGAATATAGTCTAAGTGAGGTCACATCTCTGCCAAACCAGAGCCATTTCACTCAGCTTTAATCATCTATAATTACCACATCTAATCTAACTCAATCACACAGGCTGTCTTTATCGTCAACAGAGAGATGATCAGTTCTGCAGAGCGATACAGCTCACTTTTAGACACTCATTTTAGGGTAAGAAATGGAACTGGATTCCGGGGATGGACAGTTGAACATAACCTTCAGTTGACAGCAAGACAGACCGCACCGTGTTCCTGGAGAGCCAGGACTGAAGGACAGGCTTCTGTCAGACTCCACCAATATTATTACAAGAATCACCTAACACAAGCTTCAGAAAAAATGGCTTTTCAGGCACGTACCTTATAGACAAAATTGAGATAAGAGGAAAATGAAGACGTACTCACCAAAAACAATAGAAGACTCACAGAAGTAGTAACCATTCGGTTGCTTTTTTTTCAACATGGAGCAAAGATCTAGGCGGTGCAGGATTTCATCTCCAAAATAATGGCTTTTAAAGTCTTCATACAGGCTTGAGTCAATTTTTTTCACCTTTAAATAGCAACATAAAATTCAATTAGGCATTCTACTGGAAGGATGAATTTTCATATTTAATTCCTAGGGTTTTCCTTTTAACCAGAAGTACAGTTAGGATGTAAAACGACTTCAAGATGCAAAAAGAAGACTGAAACAATAATGTGTCAAATCTTCTGCTTTATTCAAGCACTGTCTGCTGGAGAACTTAAATAAGGAAATAAAAGTGTCATTACACCTCCTTTCTACCCCTCCCTCTTCAGTCCTGCCGGAACCAAATGGACATACACAATGCTACAAATGCTTTAACTTCCAATGGTTTGCTGCAGTCTTCACTGAAGATGTAACTGGAAATTATTCTTGCTGTCACTGCTGGGCCTGCTACTCCAAGGAAGAATCTCAAATGCTTGTCAAGGACAGTTTTCCGGGTCTTTAAAATCACTGAACAGGAAAATGTGGTTGTATTTAACAAGCACTAGGCTTTTGATCTCAGCAAATCTAAAAACTTACATACAATATCACTATCATTATGTAGTTTAGCATATATGAAGTGGAACTTAATAAATATTCTATGTGGCTGTTTTTAGACAACTTCATTTCAGCTGTTATTTTATGAGTATAGAGTTCCTCATTCCATTGTATTTTCAATAAATAGATGATCTCTGTAGAAAATCAATATTTTCTCCTTCAATCCACCTCAAAAAAATGTTGTTTGCCTTTTAAAAATTGTTACTATATGCTAAGGGATGTTAGGAGCGACCATTGTCAGCTCCAGCAGCTCCAGCCCAGGCCTACCTACTGCCCAGCTGCTGGAGCCCAGCCCAGTGCCCCCTTGGGGACCCAGGGTCTCTGGTGGATATTCCTGCTGCTTTTAAGGAATTCATATTTCACCCCCTGGAGATACACACACATGCTCAGAGGACATGGACGTGGGCCAGCTACAGAAGCTGCCACTGCCATGGCCTTCAACAGCACATAGGACTGACATGAGGCATGAGTAGAAACAGCCCCTGGCAGAGATAGAAGGTCACTAGTGACATGACTCTCCCCAGGTTCACAAGCACATGCACGTTTCATAGAATTACAGATTAGTTCACGTTGGAAGTGACCTAAAAGATCGTCCAGTTCCAACCCCCTGCCCTGGGCAGGGACACCTCCCACCAGACCAGGTTGCTCAAAGCCCCATCCAGCCTGGCCTTGAACCCCTCCAGGGATGGGGCAGCCACAGCTTCTCTGGGCAACCTGGGCCAGGCTCTCACCACCCTCACAGCAAAGAATTTCTTCCTAATCTCAAATCTAAATCTCCCCTCTTTCAGTTTAAAACCCTTCCCCCCTCGTCCTATGGCTCCTCTCCCTGATCTAGAGTCCCTCCCCAGTTTTACTGGAGCCCCTTTAGGGACTGGAAGGGGCTCTAAGGTCTCCCTGGAGCCTTCTCTTCTCCAAGATGAACACTCCCAACTCTCTCAGCCTGACTTTTAGATCTCTAAAATCTACTTTAGTGAAGGTCAAAACCGTCTTTCAATTTCCTTAATCTCTGAAACGATGACACCTAGTGGTGGATGCTTTTCATTTCGGGAACACGACCTCCTTGGAAGTCTGCATTTATTTCAGCCTCACTGTCATTTAAAATTTGGTATTCTATGGCTAGATTAGTCCTTATGTACTAAGGTTATTTTGAAATTAAATCATCATTCTTTGCTTTTTGGCTGACAGTTCTTTGAAATACATTTAGACATCAATCAGTAATAAAAAGAAAGACCTTTTCAGCCAGGAGAGCACCTGTCAAAATGTGAAGCCTTGAGTACTCGCGGAACAAAATGAGTTAAAAAATCAAAATCACTATTTCACGCTCCTATAAAAAAATAGCATTTACAAGAGAATGGGATGTTGCTTGTCAAAAACAGATTTGTAAGGTGTGAATCAAAGGCTGAATGCTCAGGGACTGAGTTAGGCTTGTGATGCACTAGTGAAAGATATTTGGAAAAGCAGCCACAGGAAAACTGTATGATATTTTTAATAACATGGAGCTATTTCTGGAGCGCTGTTTGCAATGGTTGCAATTAGACGTGAAAGGATGAAACAACACAGGTGCATGGGAAGGTCATGGTTCGTTTCTTAATTGAAAGGGTCTGGACAGCGGAGATGAAAGAGTTGTTCCCACATGGAAAAATTACAGATGCTGATTATAGAGATATTCTATAACTGGGGGAGGGTGAAAAGCAGAGTACTTGAGAGGCCGTTCTGAAGCATTTGGTGCTGGAAGGGGAGGAAGAAGACACGCGCCTCCTGGGGAAGCACCGTGAGGAATGGATGCCTGTCAAGGGACATGGTGGTGTAACATGGGACTGCAGAGGCATTGCACGTGGAGCTCCTGCAAGCCCAGCAGGGAACCAAGAAGACAGCATTTGGCAGCCCTGTTATGGCTATTAACTTGCTGTATGTGCCTCCTTTGTGGGACCAGGGGGAGGAAGGCTCAAGGATAGGCCTTAACACGGCAGCAAAGCGAGGTGCCTGACGCCCTCCCACAAGCAGCTTCAGGTGCCATGTACCAGACCCCACAGCCAAAATGCCCATCTCCCAGCTCTCCAGAGGTGGGGGCTGCATATGAAGATTCATTTACGGTTCCTCGAAGAAGCTCGTTAAGTGAACTGCAGAAGCCACGGTGAAAGAGGCGAGCAGCGGGGAGCCGGGCAGCGGGAAGAGACGGACGTGGCTGCCCCTGGAGCACTGGCCGGCGGTGCAGAGGCAGGTCATGGAGATGCTACGTGGCGTCTGATGCTCAGCATCCCTTGCCAGCCAGTGGGCTGGGCTGCTCAGGGGGCTTCTTCCATCCTCCCCCTCAGCGCAGGGCTCTGAGGAGGCCGGGGACAGGGCAGGGGTTGGAGGGAAGAGCTCGACCCCTGAGGAGAGGGGTGCCCCCATTCAACTAGGAGGTCACAAGGGAAGTTAAGGGTCCATTCCATGCCAGGAGAGGGCTGCGGTGGGCCCCCGGCAGTCGGGGGCAAGCAGTGGTTAACAGCAGGGGAGCAGCAGCAAGATGGCGGCCGTGGCCTGGCTGTGGAGGCGTGGCGCCATCCTGACAGGACCCGGCGGTGGCGGGGAGGCCTGAGAGCAGGGAGCACCAAGCAGCGGCCCGGAGAGGGAGGGAAAAGCAGTCAAGATATAACTTTTGGGCTGGAAGGAGAGGCAGCAGTTGAGACGAGCTGCCCGTCTGTAGTGAGGAAGGTGAGTAGAGGGGGAAGAAGTGGGAGAGGGTTAGAAGCGGGCTGCTCACAGGGACTGAGGACCCTGTAGGGAAAACCGTTTGGTATGGTTGATCCCTGCAGCAGTACTTTATGTATTTGTATAGAAACTGTGTGACAGTGCTGCATAAATATTGGGGATAGGACCCCAAAACGATGACCAGCTTCTGTGGCTGCCATGTTGTGAGGAGCTGTGGTCAGTGCACGTAGGTGTCCCGTACCTCTGAGGGGAGGATGATTTTGTATGTCTATATACACGTCCATGCACATCACTGTATTTACGGGCATTTGGGCCCATATTACTAAAATAAAGGACACAAAGAAAAACTGTAAGACTATTCTGATATTGCTGGTTGTTAGCTCAGTTACACCTTGCTTGGAAGCAAGATGGCGGCTGTAGTTACTGGCTGCATCTTTTCAGTTGAATAGTTAACATGTATCTTTAATCCGTGGTAGCATCTTAGTTTCTCCAGGGTCAGAAGAGTATTAACCTGCTGTTGTCAATTACAGTTACATCTCAAAACTTTTTGGAGGAGTTGTGAACAAAAATATCTTTCTCCAACAGAATGAGTTCCACTTCAGCCACGAGTTGTGCCTTGCCACCACCACTCGGGCCCGAACAAGAGGACCAAGACTGCTCTGAGACACACATGTCTGTTCTGTGGTATGCAGGGCAGCTTGCAATTACTTATTACGATACAGAAGACTGCTCAGTCTACTTCATGCCTGACATACCTGATAATGAAGACCTCAAGCTACTGCAAAAAGTGATTGGGGAAGTTAATCCTCAATGCATAGTGACCAGCGCAAAACAGGACCAGAATATTGCCAAATTCCTGACCAACCTAACAGCTTCTGATGGTGACAAAGAAATACAAAAACCAGAAATTGTCCTGTTTCCTAACATAGATTTTGGCCTAGAAGTCAGCAAGCAACGGATCCTATCTAGGCAATTTCCATTTATCCCATCTCATATGACTGCAACAGAGAAAATTCTCTACTTGTCCTCAATCATCCCTTTTGAGAGCCCACTTGTGATACGAGCCCTAGGGGGACTCCTTAAGTTTCTAGACAGGAGAAGGATTGGAGTTGAGCTTGAAGAAAGCACCGTTGCAGTTCCTATTTTGGCCTTTAAAAAGTTTGTACTGTCAGATATTGTGCACATGGACCAGGACACTTATTGTGTCCTGCAGATATTTAAAAGTGATATCCATCCTTCTGTGTACAAGCTGTCGAGTGGATTAAAAGAAGGATTCAGTTTATATGGAATTTTAAACCGTTGCAGGTGCAAATGGGGAGAAAAACTGCTGAGGCTGTGGCTCACACGACCCACTCGGAACGTGACAGAGCTGAACAAACGGCTCGATGTTATCCACTTCTTCCTGCTGGCTCAGAACCACGAAACAGTCCTCACTCTTCAAGGCTGCCTCAAGAATATTAAAAATGTGCCTCTTATTCTAAAAAGAATGACTCTTTCCCACACCAAAGTTAGTGACTGGCAAGCACTCTATAAGACAGTGTACAGTGCAGTGTGCCTCAGAGACACGTGCCGTTCTCTGCCCAACACCATTGAACTCTTTCAGACCATTTCACGGGTCTTCACTGATGATCTGCACTACATTGCCAGTCTAATCAGCAAAGTGGTGGACTTTGAAGGCAGCATCTCAGAAAACCGCTTCACTGTCAGACCCAATGTGGACCCCACCATCGACGAGAAGAAACGAAAGCTGATGGGACTGTCAGACTTCCTTACAGAAGTGGCACGAAAAGAACTGGAGACTTTGGAGAATCACATTCCCTCCTGTTGCGTGATCTACATTCCTTTGATTGGGTTCCTTCTCTCCATTCCACGGCTACCAAGCATGGTGGATAAGAGTGACTTCGAAATCGAAGGCTTGGACTTCATGTTCTTGTCGGAAGACAAACTGCACTACAGAAGTGCTCGGACTAAGGAGCTAGACAGCCTGCTGGGTGACTTGCACTGCGAGATCAGAGACCAGGAAACGCTTATTATGCACCAGTTGCAGACAAAGATCTTGGAGAAGTCTGAAGTGCTGAACAGTGTGATTGAGTACACTGCACACCTAGATGTCCTACTGGCTTTGGCAGTGATGGCCCGGGAGAATGCCTACTGCCGGCCACGCTTTACTCACTGCCATGGCTTCCACATCAAGGATGGAAGACATCCGCTCATGGAACTGTGCGCAAAGACTTTTGTGGCCAATCCTGTGAACAGTGGGGAGGCTACCAGACGAATAAAAATCATCACAGGGCCTAACTCATCTGGAAAGAGCGTCTACTTAAAGCAAGTAGGTCTTGTAGTATTCATGGCTCTAATCGGCAGTTATGTCCCCGCCGCAGAGGCAGAGATTGGAGTAATCGATGGGATTTACACAAGAATCCACAGCAGGGAATCAGTTTCTGTAGGGCTCTCCACTTTCATGATTGATCTTAACCAGGTTGCCAAGGCAGTTAACAATGCCACAGAGAGGTCTTTAGTACTTATTGATGAGTTTGGGAAGGGGACCAACACGCTGGATGGCCTGGCCCTTCTCGCTGCTGTCCTGAGGTACTGGATCAGTCAAGGCACCCAGTGTCCACAGGTCTTTGTCTCCACTAATTTTCACAGTTTAATGCAGCTCGAACTCCTGCCTGACACACCGCTTCTGGAGTATCTGACCATGGAGACCCACCAAGATGGAGAGGAGTTGATATTTTTCTATCAGATCAAACAGGGCGTGTCCACTGTTAGTCACGCTGCCAACATCGCCGCGTTAGCAGGAATGCCAGCCAAAATCATTGAACGAGGAGTGGAAGTCTCAGAACTGATTCGCAACGGAAAAGCTATCAAATGCATCGACCACCCTTCAAAAGGAGATCGGATGGAAAAATGCAAGTCTGTCGTGGAAAAGTTTCTTCGCCTAGACCTTGATGATCCCCAAGTGGACTTGGAAGAGTTCATGCGCAAAGAGGTGCTGCCTTCTGCAGCCTCAGTCCTGTAACGGGGGGGAGTGTAAAAGCACGGATTACGTCCTATCTGCCGTGTTCAACAGGAGAGTTTGGTCATTTAGAGAACGATCACACTCCATTTAGCTTGTAACAAACTGTCTATAGTGCATGTCCTTTCTTCTTCTTCTTGTTTAAAGCAAGTACTGTAGTTACATATCTCTGCAATACGATATGAAAGCAGGAAGACTGAAAGAAGAGAATTCAAGAACCTCTTCCAGCTGTTGGGTCACCCAGCTTGTACATTTTCTGGCCCCGTTTAATCTTCCAATTAAAAAAATACTGTAGAAAAATCATAAAACATTTCAGCTGGTCTCATAAGACTGGAAAAGCAAAGTGTTTATTGGTTTGGATTGTGCCACAGTGATCATTTCAGCTACTTTAGGATCAGCATCAAAGATTCCAAATAAGTATGTGTCTGAGACTCCCATACCAGCAAGTAAGAGTTGTCACAATACAAACCACTGACGTAGAGGCTGGTAAATGGAAATAGAGAGGGATTTAATGAGCTCTGTGCCTTTTCTTGTACCAGCATTTCCACCCAAAATGCCAGAGATCACTGAGAATCACTCTCTTCTCAGGTGGCCCTATATGGAACAACTATGGATTTATGCCATATGGATATAAATAAAAGCAAAATTACAAATCTAGAAAACTGAAAACTATACTGGAGATAGTTTAGTATAGACAGAAATTCACATCTTATATTCTATTTTTGAGTATTGAGTAAAACTTAACCTTAAAGGAATAATACCAGAAGGCAAGGATTCCCTTTCACTTCTCTTGTCATGCAGAGGATCTTTACTGAACACAGTATTTGATGTATGCAGATGCAACAAAAATTCATTAACAAATTAATGACACAGGAGACACGACCTGTAAGTACTATAGAAGTAATAAATGTTCCTGCAATACGTGCCTGAGATTCCTTCTCTAAATAAGACAGAAGGGACATTAGATTGCTTACTGTCTGACTCCCAAAATCTGCTGTAACTGCTTACAGTATGGCTAATAAGAGACATCTTACTACATTTACTACATTTCTCTTAGCTATATTTGATTTCAAGGAGTCAAAAATATTAACATCACATACATTGAGAGAAAAATCACATGAGAAAAAAAAGTAATTACCTTCATAATTATCAGTATTTAATATCTTAACTGGCACGTCTAGCTGAAGAGAGCAAAAAGGGGAATGTGAGCGCACATCAAAAAGATTTGATTTTGGAGCCAGCACCTTGGGTTCGATTCAGTGCAGATTATCATCCTTTATGATGGAGGAATTATTATTATTGGAAAATAAGTACCTTATGTTATCCCTATATGAAACTAGGATAGTGACACAAGTTTCACATAACTTACATTAAAAAATATACAAGAATAAATTATGGAATCACGCAGTTACTGCTGTTTCCAGTGAAATCATAACAATACTGTCTGCAAAATAACATCTAGCGTCTTGAGGATGTGACCATTGAAGTTGAATGGCAACAGTGATTCAGGCCTTGTATAACACTTGCCAGTGGTGTAAATACAAATGGATTTTTCTCACTAATATATTCTCTTTTACTAATTATACATACAGCAATCTAAAGATATACTTTACAGAAGAATATAATATATTAAATACCCGTAAATTATATTTTTGGCATTTTTTCTTGTCAACCACTGTCTAGGCTACCGATAGCAGATGCCAGCAGAGCAATTTAGCTGCCAGTCATCTTCTGTGTATGAAATCCATTTCCCAGTATTTGCAGTTCCGGAATCACCAAACATCATACAGCATTTATCCAGCGTGGCTCCCAACGCACCCTGAAATCAACAGCAGCCTGGATAAATGGAAACCAAAAGGGTTGTGACTGACCTCTGGCAATACAGCAGGCTAGTGAGGGTGGGGGAAGCAGGAATAGAAACGTTATCTCCAAGTGCACAGCTCCAGTTGCTTCTCTTGTTGGGTTTCCTTAGGTTCTTTGTATAGAAGACAATCATAGCCCAAGAATCTTATCATCCAAACAACTGTGGAAATAGCTAAACACGTGCAAGGAAATTATACCCTTTATCTCCTTCCACGAGGACGCCCAGAGGCATCTGTACCTCCTGGTTTTGGGGATGTGTTCAGTGCCACGTTTGATCTCAGAATTGGCCAACTAAGCCTGAAGAGTAAGTTGCTACCACTTCTGAGTAGGTAAATAAGTTCTTTAACCTGAGAAGCTGAAGGAGGTACAATAACCCGGACAGCTTTTTTCTAACCCATTTTATCTCACATTTCAATCCTTTATTAATGTCTGTTTCCAAATTTTTTGCATTTACCATTTTTAGCTTAATGCTGTGCCTTCAAAGTGGAAAGCTGATTTCTTGACATCTTTATTAAGTTTGAATTCTCTAATTCTTTGCTTTGTAAATATCAGCAACAATTTGGCAAAGTTAGAAGATAAACATTTCAAAAATGCCTGTAGCTATATTAAGGTCTGAAAAACAGATTTATTTTTTTTTCCCAAAAGATAACTTGTGTGGAATTTAGATGTCATTATGAGGAGAGTGGCGTAGCAGAGTATAGCTTAAAATAAGGAAACAGGTTAAAAAATACTAATATAGTTATAAAAGCTATAGCTGTGAACTACACTCAACTATTTTAGTCGTATTTGCTCTTTTATATGGTTTCTCATGTAATCATCTTCCTCTCCCCCTTTTTTGTTTTTCGTACTGTTGTATGATCTGAAAATCCAACTAGACATTATATTAAAAGGTACTACAAAATAGTTATTCCTTTTATGTTTCATGTTTTTATTTATCGCTTTCAGTAAATGCATGAAACTATCTCACTAAATGCACGGAAACAACGAAATAAAAAAATGAGAGTAACTGACGCTTATGCCTGACAGTGGGTTGACAGAGGAAAAAAAAATACGGATCTTTAATATATAATATTTTGCTATAGAGTGTATCTTCAGAATATGATATGCATTATCCAGCATTACGGAGGAAGATGATTTGTGATGACACTGACCTGGTTGTGTCAGCAGCAATGAGTATCAGAGCACAGAAAGGCTGCGTCCTGGCTAAAGGCTCATGCAAGGTAGAGAGATGTAAACAAAACCAACCAAAAACCAGAACAGCAAAACCCCCACCCTGACTGTCTCGGGTGTTTTAACCAAAGAGTTAAATTACTGAACAGCTGATATTCTAGAAGAGCTGTGGATTTTTAAAATGTTTTAAAAACAACTGTTAATAGAAGCCAAAGCTTATGTGAGCTTACAAATGTAATAGCTATAATATACCACTGTATATAATACACCACCATATTTAATAGCTGTAATACACCACTATATATAATATATCACTATATTTAATAGCTATAATATACCACCTGTGGACAAGCCCTTATTTCTGTTTCAGAGCAAGTGTACGTGCCCTTGAAGTTTCCTGATGTATCTCAAATCTCACTGCCTTCTCCCAACTGATTTCACAACACTACCTAATTAAAATGTGCACCTTCAGTGTTTTTTAGTTATTTCTAATGAAATTTTAAAGTATTTTTCTTTAATCCTTACTGTTAAGGAAAAAAACATTTAAAATATTTATATTATGTACTTTACTTCTTACTTTAAAATATTTTTTTCCCTAAAAATTATTTTCCTGGTCAATGTTAAAGTACCACTTAAAAAATTCTACACTATATCAGCAAAATAAAATTATGGAGATATACCTTATCTTAAATAATACAATATTACTGTTAAATTAGTATGAAATAAAAAACTAGATATGCTAGTATTGCTTCTATATAATTAGCATCACAGTTATAACCTACTTTCATGTATTTTGTCAAAAAAGCTAATAAATAGGCAATAAATAACTACGTGCCAGAGAGAATATAGAAAAAGCGTTTTATCACTACTCTGAAGTTCACCAAAGCACATTCGATAGAGGGAACCGACAGTACGCATATTATGCATAATCCAGATAGAAATGCCACTGTTTATTTGCTTATTTTCTCCTATACAAGAATAAACCAAAATTATCCTGCATATAATCTACACCCTAATAATAATTCTGCAATTTTGAACAAGGACTTTCATCCTTTGGTCTTGCACAGTTTCACAAAAGAAAACAGCCTGTGATATTACTGTGCTGAGAATACCAAGAGCAGGAACTTAAAGTACAGTAGAGAATTATTGTTTATATCCTAGATGTACTCATTTTTAGTACAAAATTCAGTATTTTCAAGTCTTACCTCTTAAGTAGAAAGTACGATGCTGCAGCAGAAGTAACTCCTTTGTTTGTCTCTAAATTAAGCTTTCTAGATTGCTGCCGAGCTACGAGAAATGGGAGCTCACCTGCTTATGGAGCTGGGCTGATTTTGACAATTTCATGAAGGTCAGATGTGGTTTAAAAGCTCTTTCTTCTCCTGCCAAGATGCCCTTTTCTTGAAATATCTTCTTCATGGTCTCTGAGGGGGGAAAAAATTTTAGAGGTACAAAGATATTACATGATAGAATGTTTAAAAATGTGCCTTCAACTGTAATACGAGTCACAGCCGCTCCACGTGGAAAAACCAGGATCATGAGTACTAAAAGGCAGAGAGATTTCTAGTTAACTTCAAAGGCACATATTATTTCATGAGAAAATAGCCTTATATTTGCAGTTTATATAGGTCACAGATTTGGCTTTACTAAAATAACAGCAATGAGAAAGCTGCCCATGCTGTCAGTTTTGCTGTCAAAATAGGAATTGACATTCAACCTGTTCGGGAGTTACTCTCACTGGAAGTTTTGGAAACTTCAGGAAAACTCTGAGTATATAACAGAATTGTCCATCTTCAAAAACCACTGTTCCGTGGTGAGTTCTATTACCTGGTTTTGGGTAACCTCCCACTCAGACCAAAGGAAATCTGAAACTGAAAGCTCTAAATTCTGGCACTGGATTTACCTGGTGGAATTGGAGAACGTATCAGTTATGTTGATGACTTCTGTTTGGTTTTTTAAGCTTCACTGTTGCCTTCTAAGCCAATTTCCTGTTTTTAATGTACACTTTTATCTGTCTACAGCCCAGGCCAAAGCAACTCTACTAACCTGACCTAGTTTACCATTTCCCAACTCATCTGCCCAATGTAATGTTTCATTTCTTAGAAATAAAATTCAGTGTAACTTTTGAATTACGTTCCATATTTCTTTTAGTTGAAATACTGTACATGAAAAAAACCTCTGGTTTAATTTTGAAAAAAAGTTTAGATAAAATTGATACAACCTGTGGCGAAAATAATACCAATAAGTAAAATATTTCTACTACTGAAAAACAGAAAACCTGCAAAATCTTTTTTTTTTTCCCTTTGCAAATACAACTTCCAGTTTTTCAGTAGCTATAGGTCTACCTGACTCGTACTATCCTGGAACTAAAAATCAAAATAACTGAAAAAAATAAAATCAATCCTATCTCATGAGTTTAATCAAACCTTACCATAATGATATATTTGCATTTAAGTGTATTACTTTTTGGCTTGATAGTTCAGCTGTAACAGAAAGAGCCAGTGCTTTATTCTCCCACCTGGAAGAAAACGCATTACACTGGGAAGCGAACAGCACAGATGGCTGAAAAAAAAATAGGAAAGGCCCAGGAGAGAGGAATCCAAGCACGTAAAGCTGGTTCACAAGACTCTGCCAGCTCATACTCCTGTAACAGGTCATTCCAGAGTCCTTACTCTCACCATTTTTTGTTTTCCATACTAACTATTTAAGTGAAATCACACTTACTAAGAGATATTACAAGTTTATGCATTACTTTGCAACAGAAAAGTTCTAGAAGCAGCTCAGAGTATTCACTTGGGACCTGGAGATCAAAATTCAGTTCTCCTTCTCTGCTGCTCTGATTTCTAACCTTAGGCTCCACAGTCAATGCAACTAAAGTTGGGATTCTGAAAGAAGCCAAGGAAATCAAAGACCCAAACACCATCTCTTAAAGAGGCCCAACTTGAAAATTCTCTTTCATCCTTTGCTCCTCTCTTATAAGATGCTGATGCATTTTTCAAAAAAAGAATTAGCCAACCTTTCGGTCTAACTCACAGGATGTTGAAAGGAACAACCGGATTAAAACTTGTGAGGCATTTACACAGTGGTAAGAGAGGTCATATTGCTGAGAGATGCTGAAAATACTCTACCAGAATGGAAAGGGACTGGTTGAGGTGGAAAGGGACCTCTGAGGGCCATCTGGTCAAACCCTCTTGCTCAAGCTGGGCCACCTAAAGCAGGTTGCCCAGGTCTATGTCTGGATAGGTCTGACATCTCCAAGGATGGAGACCCCACCACTTCCCTGGGAAGCCTCCATGTATGTATATATGTATATACAAGCAGAACTGCTCTAAATATACACAACTATTTAGATCTATAGACCTTAGAGCTCCTTCCAGTCCCTAAAGGGGCTCCAGGAGAGATAGGGAGGGACTCTTGATCAGGGAGGGGAGCGACAGGACAAGGGGGCACGGTTTTACATTGAAAGAGGGGAGATTTAGATGAGATCTCAGGAAGAAATTCTTTGCTGTGAGGGTGGTGAGACCCTGGCCCAGGTTGCCCAGAGAAGCTGTGGCTGCCCCATCCCTGGAGGGGTTCAAGGCCAGGCTGGATGGGGCTTTGAGCAACCTGGTCTGGTGGGAGGTGTCCCTGCCCAGGGCAGGGGGTTGGAACTGGATGATCTTCAAGGTCCCTTCCAACCCAAACCATTCTATGATTCTATGTATACATAGATATGTCTCTATACACAAGTACAGATGTATTACTTGCATATAGACAAGTATCTACTTGTATTTATTTTCAATTGTGCTGCAGGAAACAAGCCTAAATTCCGACGGAATCTCCCAACGCTCAGCTATTGGGCAGCCGCGCACACAAACACCGCCGAGCGACCGATTAACACATCAAAACAGGAGGCTACAAATAAACGTTTGATGCTTCTTCAAACCGAGATATGGAAGTTCAAATTAAGTCTTTTAGTTACGGTGTGCATGGATTTCCGTGCATCCAACCGCCTGCTGATTTCCTGACGTTAGTAAGCTAATAAAACCTTACATTTATTTAAAACTGAAATTATCTGTAACAAAGCCATTTTCTGGCTCCTTTGTTTGGTTCTCTGAACTGCATCATTTGGGGCACTCTTTGCCTTTGATGTTCCAGAACAGGATTAGTATTATCTAAACTAGGTTTACGCTACCCTGGGATATTCTGCCTCAATCTTGGGGATTGTAAGGCTTTTTTCTGATCCCTGTAAATGTGTGTTTCAGCGGGATGGTAGAACTGAACAGCAACCACACGACCTGCGTGTCTTCATTTCTGGTTCTATTTATCTTTCTAAATTCATCTTTTTTCCACACCTGGCATCTCTAATCAAGAAAAACCATAATGAAAAAAAAAAAAAAAAAAGAAAGCATAACTTCAGAGAGAGACAGCAGCTTTAAATTTAATAGATTTGCGTGTGTGTGCGTCCACACATGTTCTCGTGGAGACCTGACTTCTCCCACAGCTTTGCCATGGCACAAATTTATTAAACATCACAGGCTCAAAGGATTGGCCACACGTGCTGGAACTCCAGAGAACCCCCAGGGAAAGTGTGACATTTTACTGGTTGAGGTGACTTACAAACACAATTAGCACAACGTTTCCGTCTTCAAAGATAATGAGAAAGAAAACTGAATAGATGGAGGGGAAAGAAAAAGAATCAAAGGAAAATGTTTTCCTGAGCACAGGAAGGTTAAAAGATAACGTAATGCTATTAATATCCATGCAGCTCTTGGAAGAAGTGGCCACAAGAAGGGTTTTAAAAGAAACGGGGAAGGAAGCAAAGATGCTGTGGGCAAGGGAAAGTTCCATGAGACAGCATGAAAGTGGATTTGAAGACCAAGCAAATACACGAAGGTTAAACTTTATGATGGGGATTGCCTGGACGGGAAGAAATTAGACGCTGGTCACAAGAATCGTAGAGAGACAATGCCCGTGGGTCTTAATAAATGAGGATCTGCCATCTCTCCCCAGACATCAACATGACTAGATAGACAGGAAAATCAAACGAGCTGTTTTTTCCGTCGCTCGGCTCAGACTGACAAACGTTTGCAGCTTCAAAGTACACCCTAGAAAATTTAAGGCAATTTTTTACAAGCTCAGTGACTTCCTGGAACAAATTTTTGGACAGCTTTCAGGCTGTCTTTCATGCAATTTGAAGTACTCTGCAATACCATTTTGTACCTTATTTTTATAATGTCTAAATTACTGAATGTCATCTGCCTCTTTTACGTTTTTACGTCGGATGCAGCTGAATCCATTAGACAACTGTTTCCCCATAATTAGATTTGAAATGTGATATACGAAACTCACCCAGAACAGCTATATACTGGAAAGGCTCAAAAATTCAACAGCTACATCAATACAGAATGATTCATAGAAAAATTGCACATTGAGCCATATTCTGTAATACAAATAGCCGCCTTCTTTTCCAGAATTTCATTAGATATGGAAAACTGCTACACATGTACATTTTCTTCCAGTCTATTAATTTCTGCTTCTCTCTAAACCATGTTCCCTCAATTAAAAGGTTTGGAATTTAGAAACAGTATTCTGGCGCTTTATAGAATTTATTTTTACTTTGCACTTGAGGCTAAAGACGAGCCAAGCACAGATAACTTACAATTATAACTAAAATGTTGAGTCATGATCAAGAGTCCCTGACGAAGAATCCCTGCTCATCTCTCCTGGAGCCCCCTTTAGGGACTGGAAGGGGCTCTAAGGTCTCTCCGGAGCCTTCTCTTCTCCAGGCTGAACAACCTCAATTCTCTCAGCCTGTCCTCACAGCAGATGGACACCAGCCCTCTGAGCATTTTTGTGGCCCTCCACTGGACCCGTTCCAACAGGTCCATGTCCTTCCTGTGCTGAGGACTCCAGAGCTGGACACAGTACTCCAGGCGGGGTCTCACCAGAGCAGAGTAAAGGGGCAGAATCACCTCCCTGGCCCTGCTGGCCACACTTCTCTTGATGCAGCCCAGGATGTGGTTGGCTTTCTGGGCTGCCTGCGTATGTTGCTGGCTCATGACGAGCTTCTCATCCATGAGCACTCCCAAGTCCTTTTCCTCAGGGCTGGTCTCCAGCCATTCTCCGCCCAACCCGTATTTGTGCCTGGGATTGCCACGTCCCAGGTGCAGGACCTAGCACTTGGCCTGGTTGAACTTCATGAGGTTTGCACAAGCCCATCTCTCCAGCCTGTCCAGATCCCTCTGGATGGCATCCCTTCCCTCCAGTGTGTCGACCACGCCTCACACCTTGCTGTCATCAGCAAACTTGCTGAGGGTGCACTCTATCCCATGGTCCATGTCTCCAACAAAGATGTTGAACAGCACTGGTTCCAGTACCGATCCCTGAGGAACACCACTCGTCACTGGCTTCCACTTGGACATTGAGCCGTTGACTGCAACCCTTTGAGTGCAGCCATCCAGCCAGTTCCTTAGTTTACCTGGGGAAGAAGGTGGGCAGCAAAACTCACTTTCCATTTCTCCCTCTCTAGTACAGACTGTCAGGAAAAACAATTTTGTAAGATTAGATGTCATTTTTAGAAAACTGGTGTTAAAGGAAATGACTAGTTTGGTGTGCTACCTGTCTGGTGCAGTCCTATTAAAATATTATAATATAATGTATTAAAATATTTAAGTCAACAAATCAACATTTCTTAAAAACAAGGGGCCAAAAGCAAATGAATTATCTGCATAAACAGAAGAGTAACTTCTTCATTCATGATATACAAGCTCCCTCTGATGGTGAGACTATAACGTGCATCATTCATCCATAAACCCAAAATCTGTAAATCCCGCAGGTAAAAACCAGGATTCACCTATCCACTTTTATCAGCTTCAAATACAGTATAATTATCAAAATGAAAATTGAAGCCACACAATTCACTACCTTTTCCAAATTCACTTAGTACTTCAAATACTCTGTAGTGTAGTGAAGCACAAGAAATTAAGAGCTTTTTAAAAACCCCTGTAAGTGTCTACGTTGCTTTTAGCTCAGGATCTCTAAAAAGACTTGGTGAGTGATTAAAAAAAAGAGTGATTAAAATACTCCTCAAATTTCTGTCGTAACAGTTTCATGCTATTCCTGGTAGATAACTGTATGATGCTGATGTCTTCTCATGGATTGTTGGGAAAACACTAGCAAATCACAACAGAAAACCCGAATTAGCTCAGCTTTTCCTGACCTTTTGTCTCAACCTTACATTGACATTCTCATCACCAGACGTGCACTTACCACGATAATGCTCTGCCACGTTCAGACACTATTGGTATCAAACAATATTTCCATAATTTATGGAACTAAACGGGCTCTTACGAGAAGCTGATTTAACTTCATATTGTTTGTGTTATCAATATTTCTCCTTCAGCTTCCACGTAGAACACAAACTCACACATTAAGTCAAAATTCACCTTTGAGCATCACAGAAACCAAATATAATCCTGAAGTAGCAAAACAGTAATTCTGTAAGAAACTAAAATAAGGTCTTGCCAAAAAACAAAAGCAGCTGCAGAATAGATCTGACTTTACTGTTCCATGGACACCACCAGAGTAATTAACTACCTGCAGGCAATATTATATTTTCTTTTTCTTTCCGCCAGCTTCAGTTTTAAAATTGCAGTTTTCTCCTACCTGTACTAAGAGCCAGAATAAACTGGTGACAATAATTGGTGACATTTAATCGCTGTCAAACATCTATAACCTCTCAGCAGTACGTAGAAGAGCTGAGAGCAATCTCCACACAGATCCCACCAACAGCGGCCCAGCAGAAAAGTTTCCAATGTTTTCTCTCACAGGTGTTCCTCTAAAATAGTGTGCCCTATCCACGGAGCAGGAATAATGGCATAATTTTGACAAACAGCCTGTTTTAAATTAATATATGAAACGTCTTACAGAAAATAGACTCAGTGGCACATTTCTGCTAATATGATTCTTTACATTAGAAGGTATTAGAAAGTACTACCTCGTCTTTTCCCCAAAATGCAACACCTTCAGTAGGAGGTTGGGCCTTTAACTGACTGGCTGCTAATGTTTTGTAAAAACTGCATAAAAACTAAACTGTGTTGCAATTAACTCTGTCAGTGTAACTCTGAAAAGGAATCACAGAATCAGAATTGTCTGGGTTGGAAGGAACCTTTAAGATCATCGAGTCCAACCATCAACCCAACTCTGATAAAAACCATCACTAAACCATGTCACTAAGCGCTATGTCAACCCGGCTTTTAAATACCTCCAGGGATGGTGCCTCAACCACTGCCCTGGGCAGCCCATTCCAAGGCTTCATAACCCTTTCCGTGTCAAAATTTTTCCTAATATCCAATCTGAACCTCCCCTGACGCAACTTGAGGCCATTTCCTCTTGTCCCATCACCTGTTCCTTGGGAGAAGAGACCGACCCCCCCTGGCTACACCCTCCTTTCAGGGAGTTGTAGAGAGCGAGAAGGTCTCCCCTCAGCCTCCTTTTCTCCAGGCTGAACACCCCCAGCTCCCTCAGCTGCTCCTCACAAGACTTGTGCTCCAGACCCCTCACCAGCTCCGTTGCCCTTCTCTGGACCCGCTCCAGCCCCTCAATGTCTTTTTTGTGGTGAGGGGCCCAAAACTGGACACAGCACTCGAGGTGGGGCCTCACCAGTGCCCAGTCCAGGGGGACGATCACCTCCCGAGTCCTACTCACCACGCTGTTCCTGATACAAGCCAGGACGGTGTTGGCCTTCTTGGCCACCTGGGCACACCGCTGGCTCATGTTCAGCCGACAGTCGACCAACACCTCCAGGTCCTTTTCTGCCAGGCAGCTCCAGCCACTCTGCCCCGAGCCTGTAGCGCTGCGTGGGGTTGGTGTGACCCAAGGGCAGGACCCGGCACTTGGCCTTGTGCGTGTGTACATCTGACACACTTAGCTGAGGGGGGAGAATCCTAATGACTCTCTTGTTTATCTCACCCGTTCTGAAGAGTTCACATGGATTCTTTTGTTTAATGTTATTCCACACTCTAAGTTGCACTGCCCTGAAGGACATCTGTGTAATAAGAAATTATCTATTTTTATCAGGTTAATTACATTAAATTCTTTGCAATTTAATCTAATGAAGACTTAGTAGAAACTACTTGGTGCCTTCCTTTTCCTCCTACTCATCCCTGGCCTTTCCACTAATTTAATAAGTAAGCTAACTTTTAAAACACACTTGTATAATCTTCAGTGTTCCATAATTACAGACCTAAAAACTGTTTTTCTGGCACAAGCATCAATACAAAAACTGAATGTGCTTCCATGGATTATAGGTTACCCATTATGAACTGGGTAATAAGGGGAAAATTATGAATTATTATCATTATGAAATGGGAAATAATATTAGCACTTCCAAGAAGGCACAAAAAGATCCTCTGAAATCAGCAGTAATTCAGAAGTTAATTATGACAGTCACTAAGAAATGTTAAGACGGCATATCCTGAAGTCACATCCATTAAACATTTTCAGGCATTTTACCATTTTCTATTGCTAACGTTCAGCTCCCTACCCTGTTTCAGAAGTAAATCCAGACAAGCAAACGTCACTGTATAAGTCTGGAGACTGAACGACAGGCCTAAGGCCAAGAAATTATCTACTTGGTTGGCAAAAATAAGCACTGAAATATTTTTACTAAACAGTGGTGTTAAGTGAAAATAATAATATACAGCTGTAGTCCTAATATAAAACCCAGGTTTGCTCGTTTGCTAAATTTGACTGCCCTGAGTTTGTCTCCCAGGAAGGGCCGTTAAACTGAAAACCAAAGGTTGAAATCTGATCTCAGGTGTTACTTGTCTAATTCTGATCAAAATCTGGTTCACTAGTCTGAGATGTGATGGGTTCAGCCTCGGCTGGACACCGGGAACCCACCAAAGGTGCTCCATCGCTCCCCTTTAACGGGGAATAAGGGTTGTGGCCAGTTCATCACATGTTGTCTCTGCTGCTTCTTCTTCCTCAGGCAGAGGACTTCTCACACTCTTCCCTGGCTCCAGTGTGGGGTCCCTCCCACCGGAGACAGTTCTCCATGAATTTCTCCAGCATGAGTCCTTCCCACGGGCTGTAGCTCTTCAAGAACTGCTCCAGCATTGGTCCCTTCCATGGGGTGCAGTCCTTCAGGAACAGACTGCTCCAGCGCAGGGTGGTCACAGGTCCTGCCAGCAAACCTGCTCCAGCATGGGCTCCTCTCTCCATGGGCCCACAGGTCCTGCCAGGAGCCTGCTCCAGCGTAGGCTTCCCACAGGGTCAGAGTCTCCTTTGGGCATCCACCCGCTCCGGTGTGGGATCCTTCATGGGCCTGCTCCACTATTGACCTCCATGGCCTGCAGGTGGACATCCACTCCATCGTGGACCTCCATGGGCTGCAGGTGCACACCTGCTCCACCATGGACCTCCATGGGCTGCAGGTGCACACCTGCTCCACCATGGACCTCCATGGGCTGCAGGTGCACACCTGCTCCACCATGGACCTCCATGGGCTTCAGGGGGACAGCCTTCCTCACCATGGTCTTCATCACGGGCTGCAGGGGAATCTCCTCCAGCGGCTGGAGCACCTCCTGAGGCATCCACTGAGCTCGGTGTCTGTAGAGTATTCTCACTCCTCTCTCCAGCTGCAGCTGCACAGGTTTTCTTTCTTCACCCTTCTTAAAAATGTTATCCCAGAGGTGCTACCATCATCGCTGATGACCCCCAGCAGTGGGTCTGTCTTGGAGCTGTGTGACATTGGCTCTATCGGGCATGGGGGAAGCTTCCAGCAGCTTCTCACAGAAGCCACCCCTGTAGCCCCCCCACTATCAAAACCTTGCCACGCAAACCCAATACAGATGTGCAGAAAATCACTCATAACGAACTCCTTTATTTCTTGTAATCAAAAGATATTTGTCTCTCCATGTCTAGCAACTTATTATTTTGGAGTTCTTAATTATTAACTAGAAACTTCTCAAAACCAAAAGTTACTGTCACCAACAGAAACCATTCATCTCCTTTCACAAAAGGAACTGAAATGGAACATGGTTTATGAATTATCTGTTTATAAAACAGCATAATACAATATTCTCTCACCTTTGAAAGAAATCTAAAGACAAATTCAAGAATAAGGATGAGGATGCAAACAGTCCAAAAGACCGAATCTACCAAATACTTCTTCAATCTTGGAAATAATTATGGGATTATTTGACAACCGAAGCCTTCCTGGAACTGTAAGTACTGTTTAATTTCTACCACACTGAATATTAGAAATACTTCTCTATTGAGCGCTGCTTAAAATAATAAAGCATTACCCAATAACAGCATAAGCAATTTGGTAAGCTGGAAGCTCACACTCTTCTATTCAACCTTTCCTTAAAATCAAAGTTAAAAAATACTAAACATTTTCTAAAGGCACTTCAGAAATTAAACTAATGAATAGCTAAAGAAAGCACTGTATTAATGAAGACTTTTTCAATTTTTTCTCAGTGGCGTGACAGCAGCAGCCTCTGCCACTCTGCAAAATGTCCCATACGGGTTATTGCACTATCAAAAAATTGTGTGACCTCACATTCCTCAGAGTACAAAAGATAATTCATCAATACTGAAAAACTCTTTTAAATAAAAGAGTCTTTCCAAGGAATAGTTGGAATTGCCTGGATAGTTTCAAAGGACACCAGTGAATTGCAGACAGTACTGTTCTCTGAGAAATTTTATTTAATATCTGTAAACAACATAGTTCAAGTATGGACTCACGGCCAGATAAAAATGTTGTTTTGGTGTAGGTAATAACTGCTGTTTCTCAGTGATACTTACACTTTTTTTAATTTATATATTCCTACTGTATCTTTGGCTGGATTTTATCGGACTGGCAAAAGCAGCAGCCTGAGCTCCATTTTTAAAACAGAACTGAGAGTTCCGCTCTTGAAGTGCACATGTGGTTACACATGAATCGTAGCATGTACCTACCACATCTTTCAGTAACTTCCTAATTGCTAAAGCAAGGTAATTAACATTGAACAAATCACAGGCTGGCACCACAACTGCTCCAAAAAAATATTTCAGGCTAAAGCAGTTTGGAACCCAACCCCGTTCCTCTGGTAGATGAGTCATGTCCTTCTCCTGAATTCTGCTTGTCCTCTGGGAGTGCAGAGAAAGGCCAGTTTTTATTTTATACAGAAATGGAACTATATGCATAAAGTACATATATATGTGTGTGTGTGTATATGCACTTCTGCATGTCGGAGCGGTAATTTACAGTTAATTCACTGAGATTTCAGAGTGCTATGTGTGACATACAGGAAACACAAAATTTAGAGACTCCCCAGAGCACGGAAGAAGAAAGAATGTCCCTGTCTCTCAAAGCTCTATTCAGCATGAACACAAAGAAGAATCACAGAATGATACAGGGTTGGAAGGAATCTCTGGAGATCATCTAGTCCACCCCCCCCTGCCAGAGCAGGTCCACCCAGAGCAGGTCCCACAGGAACGTGTCCAGGTGGGTTTGGAATGTCTCCAGAGAAGGAGACTCCACCACCTCTCTGGGCAGCCTCTTCCAGGGCTCTGCCACCCTCACAGGAAAGAAGTTCCTCCTCATCTTTAGATGGAACTTCCCATGTTCAAGTTTGTGCCCGTTCCCTCTTGTCCTATCCCTGGGCACCACTGGAAAAAGACTGGCCCCATCCTCCTGACACCCACCCTTTCAGTATTTATAGGTGTTGATCAGATCCCCCCTCAGCCTTCTCTTCTCCAGACTAAAAAGACCCAAGTCCCTCAGCCTCTCCTCGTAAGAGAGATGTTCTAGTCCCCTCATCATCTCTGTAGCCCTAAAAGAGAACTATGGAATTCTGCAAGTCAGGTAAGATGCACCAAAGATACAGTTCTTAAAGTCGGTAAGTATGAATATAAAAACTGAAAGGGGTATAAAGGGTAAAAGGGGTCCACACAGGGCTTGGACCAAAACAAGGTAGGATGGAGTTTTTATATCCATCTACTAACCTGCATTATGTTTTTTACATCTGCAGTATGATTTTTATGCATGCTAAATGAAAACGTATCAGAGAACAGTGCTGTCTGTAATTCATTAATATCCTTTTGAACTATGCTAGGAAATTCATCATGTAGCCTTTGTAGTTGTTAGAGGTAAATGAATATTGACTTAATTTGCACCAACTTATCTTTGTGCTCCATTCTCAGCAAAATGTCCGTAAAGCATTTAAACTAGATGGACAAGTTGTACCTGCTATTTCCGTAAGTATAGTTTTGTGATCATTTTCTGCCAACTTCACGAATCCAACTTGATTTTTGAAGTGATCAATTCCTTGAAAGGACAATTCCACGGTTTTTCCTTTCAGGAGATCTTCTACAAAATCCTTGCTGTCTGAAAGAGCATCAGCTGCTCTGTCAAGAGGAAACAAAATATCTATGTGAAAGTCAAATATATGTAATACTGTTCACATTGCTATTAATCATTCTACCACAAATCTCACAAAGATTTTTTAGTATCAATTTATTATCTACTCAGGTGCTATTCCACTGCTTCCTACCAATGCACTCAGCATTACTATTACCATTCTATAAAGGTAAATGGGTTCATACACCCTGCTGTAAATCCACAGAAATAATAAGGCAGATGTAGCAGCAGTTCCTCAAAAGAGTTGCTCTCTGTCCTCACGGTGAGTAGAACTTAAGATGATGGTGTCTCTATTACTCTCTGCATCCCATTTAAATAAGATGCCGACTCAGAAGCATTTGGTTTTCCATTCTTAATTCACTTTTTTCATCTCTTGATAGCTCAGCTGAACACTCTAAGATTCTGCTTCATTCCAAGTTACTACAGAGTGGTACTTAATATTATGAAGAGAGGTTAGCGACTATATATATATATAATGACAAAATTATATGGAATTTACTGTTAAGCTCGTTGAGAACTGTTATTAAAAGAAGTAGTATCTAAATCGATACTTTAAGAGATAAGTAGCACGCACACATGATCTACATGTAACTTAAAACAGGAGTAAATCTGGTAACATTTTAATAATAATTTTCCTTAGCCATATTAAATGCATGTACTAGTACATGAAGTACTTGTTTCGACCTGCACTTGAAGTGATTCACATTCTTAGTGTCTTCTAGAAGAGCTCTCACACGCTTACAGGTTTCAATTCTGTTCAACAAAACTTAAACTTTTCACTGAACCAACACTGATTTTATAAACACTAGATGGCAGTGACAAGTCACAAACTCTCCAGAGTTTATTTTCCTTTTTTCTGTCCCAGTTGGATGAAAGCCATCACCACGATTTCTAAAGTAGGCTAAATTATATTCTTTAAGCTTGTACATTTACAAAAAACTCTACACATGCTTTCATTGTGTTTAACAAGGCGGACTCTTGATGAGAACTATCCATTTAATTGAAAGTCGGCCAGATTAAGGAAAATGTTGATAACAACAAAATATCCTTGAGTGATACAGTCCTTTGGTTTTTCTTAGAGGGCTTAAATCTACTACCTAGAAGTACTTAGGCTGAGAGAGTTGAGGGTGTCCATCCTGGAGAAGAGAAGGCCCCAGGGAGACCTTAGAGCCCCTTCCAGTCCCTAAAGGAGCTCCAGGAGAGATGGGGAGGAACTCTTGATCAGGGAGGGGAGCGACAGGACAAGGCGGAATGGTTTAAAATTGAAAGAGTGGAGATTTAAATTAGATATCAGGAAGAAATTCTTTGCTGTGAGGGTGGTGAAGCACTGGAACAGGTTGCCCAGAGAAACTGTGGCTGCCCCATCCCTGGAGGGGTTCAAGGCCAGGCTGGATGGGGCTTTGAGCAACCTGGTCTGGTGGGAGGTGTCCCTGCCCATGGCAGGGGGTTGGAACTCAATGATCTTTAAGGTCCCTTCCAACTCTAACCATTCTATGATTCTATGATTCACTTTAGCTCCTCTATAACCACGCTAAACAACAACGCCATTACTTGGTCCTTGGCAAAGGTATTTTTTTTTCCTTGAGCATTGTCTCTGCCACCGACCTACCCTTCTACCACCGTGAGACAAGCCTGCTCCTATGTCTTCCGTATGTTGTTATACTTAATTCCTTTCAAAAACACCCATCTAATGCCGATTATACCTGTCAGATTACTTCACAGGTAACCATGAGTAGATTTATTTACCGACATGAACATGAAAATTGTTCCAAAACAAGTATAGATATTTCAAATACACCGTGTCAAAGATTCCAGTGGGCTTTTAAGTACTGAATTGTGCCCGGATCCAAAACCCATCTCTGGATTTTTTGCAGTTGAGAACTAGTACACGAAGAGTCACAGAAAGCTCTGTTCACCAGCTAAACATTCTAGAATATTTCGTATTTTCATATTCTATCAGTCACTTTATAACGTCTAACAATTGCTTTGTAAGAATAACGCACAAGGCCAAATACTTCCACTGAAGTCAGTAACACCACAGTGTTACTCTCTTGTTATTCTCTACCAAACTGTATTTAAGATGACAAATAGCAGTTACAGTCAGTGCAACCAACCCACAGGGACAACAAAACAGTTTACAAGTGTTTTGCTCCGAAGTGGAGCAAGGAAATGAAAAAAAAAAGCATTAAGCAGTATATCCTAAGTATCCTTCCATAATCCTATAGGATTATAGAAGCAGTGCCTGTTTTTTTTCGGTATTGTTGGAATGTAAGTATTATAGCACTTAAAATTGATGTAGTTTCTTTTTACGAATTTCTGAATTGCTAATTTGGATTACCTGTTGGAAAAAGCAACCTCGCAAAAAAACCCCAAACTGAATCCTTTCAGCACTCATATTTATAATGAAAAGGTCAGATTCACACAGTCTTTTACAGATAACAAGCAAGAAGAGGTTGACGCGAGTCTGGTAGCAAAGGCGTCCTGATTTGTGGTACCCGATCCCATCCCATGCCTATGCACACAGGGACTAGGAGGGAGTGCTGTATGACTCTTGCTTGCTTAGTTTATGGTTTCTAAAACCTCACATTTCATATAGTCCTACAAAAAGAGACGTAAAGTGCACTCCTGAAGCATAGAGCACCGCCAATCCGTCAGGAAACTCCCATGGGAATTGCAGGTCTAGATTCTTTTAGAAGGAGGGGCCTAGAGCACAGATCTTCCATTTTTGGGGTAAAAGCTTGTATGTACTAACATACCATACAAAGGGCTTGCGCTGAACTGACTGTTACGTTAGCACATTCTTATCGCACGTTTTGACTCCAAATAGCATTCAACACATTTCATTTCTGTATAGACAGAGGCCTTACTGTGGAAACACAGCAGAAAAACTGCAGGTATCTAATTAAATTAATGGATCCAAACCTAAGGATCTGCGAACTCTTGGATGCTGCGCTTTGTCTGAGGGATTACTCTCACCCTACGTTACACACAGGTTCTTCTGCCAGCCTGGATCTTGCTTTCTTTCTGTTAATCTGGTATCAAAAATCAGTGAAGGAAGAAAAGTCAATTTTTTTACTCTTCAAGTTCTCCCAAAAGATTAAACAGAAAACATCAGTTATAAAAAAAAATAATAAAAAAATCCCATATAATAGCAAATACCTGAGGACAGCCGAGCTAGATACCTGTAGGAGGCATCTGGCCAGGGAAGGGGTGAGTCACTGGGGAAGCTCTGCTGACTAGAGAGCAGCTCCTGGGTGCCTGGAGCGGGGAGTTCTGCTGGGAGAGGCAGAGAAGAACCCCGTGAGTACATGTTTGGGTGGCAGTCAGACAGTGAGAGCCGGGAAAGAGCTCCAGGAGAAGCAGAAGATACTGAACTTGGGAATATTTGGTTTTGATATACGGTTTAGGACTCCAAAATATTCACGAGGAGGCATACTCGCCTTTCAGATAGCCTCTCGCAATCCCTGTTTTTAAAAGTTCATGCTTCCAACCCTTTTAAAAAAACCTCACACATAGAGTCAGTGCTTGTTCTCACCCATTTTCATATGCTACCGCAGTCTGCCCATCAGCCAGGGCAGCAGGACGCTGGTGTGACTACTCCAGGAGACAGAAGGCACAGGGAGCAGATCCAATGTCCTCTGCTTTCCCTTCTATTCCCTGTTCCTGGATGTCTCTCGCCCTTTATATCAGGTGTTGGAGACGAGGATGCTGACAGACTCGCACCCTCCCAGGAGAGGTGAGAGCACAGAGGCCACAAGCATAGAGCATTAGAGGAAAGAAGTATGAAAAACAAGCAGGGCAATTGGTTTAGATATCCTGATATCTCATTATTTTTAGGTGTGTTAAATGATTTTAGCCAAAATACTTCTACTTATTAGAAGTATGCCTGTGACTAGCAAATGGTTCCTGTATTCTGTCTTGAATTCTCACTTTCTTACGAGCAATCTGCACTTTAACAGCCAAACCTTCCAGGGAAAAAAAATATTCAACATAAACTTATTAGATACATTATTTTGTAACCGTACTACCATACCCTAACCCCAACCCAAACCCCAACCCACTGAACTTGTTTATTATTTGATCTAGATAATTCATGGACCACATGCCTGCTAACACTGCAGAGAAAACCAGGTTTTTATATATGTATTTTATATATTTATATAGATATATAAAGAATATATTTACATTTTATATAAATTATATAATATATATTTATATGAAATATATATATTTCATATATATATTTTATATATATAAGACAGAGGGCTGCTGAAAGAACTCATCTGGGAGAGGTGAAACTCTGAGGCTTCTCTTTCACAGAATTACAAGGACCTGATGATGTTTGATTCATTGGCAATTTGCTACCAAATTGATACATAAGCACTGGAGGATTCCCAGACGTCCCTCTAAAGCCAGTTGGCCATTTATCAGCATTTTAGGTAATATTCTGTTAAAGTTAACAAAACGTTTGCCATCTCAATTCTGCCATTACAACGTGCAAATATAGAAACGTCTGACGTGCAGCCCATTGGGCACCGCAGCTAAACAGAAACTGTTGGGAAAGTCTCTGTAAAGCAGGACTACAAAATACAACATATGTTTTCATTTCAAGTCAAAATTAAAGCTAGACACACTAATTATTATTTTGAGCCTTCATAAATGGCAGCTGTAGAGACAGACTTAAAAATCTCAACATCTTCCTATTAACCACTGAACTTGTACGTTGAAGTAGGCTTGTCAGCAGTACAGCAGGTGATAAACAGTAAAAACCACCAAAAATCTGCATTTTTATAAAGTAGTCGCATCTAACACTTAGACACATGACACCACTGTATCATACATACGCCTTTCCACAACTTTCCTACCTTTTATATGATCAAAAAAAATCAGTTGTATCACTGAAGTAACATAAAAACTATACTTCTGATTATGCCTGAGCCACCTTTCTTTCAGAGTACTTAAATAAATAAGTACTTAAACAGAGTACTTTAGAGTACTCAAATAAAATAAAATAAATATATAAATATTAAAAAATATAAATAATAAAAATAGAGTACTTTAGGGTACTTAAATAAAAAAGCCAAACTATAACTGCATGAGGCATTAGCTTGGAACTAACGTTTATTTATTAAAGTCTTTCAGTGACAATTACTGATTTGTCTTATAAATTTGCTAAACTACGACATTCTGAAAATTCCCCTGTTAATCTGTTCCGTGTCCCCTGTATCAAAACACTGTCTTAAAATAATTACTTCATGAAGCATGAGATTTGTGCATGCAAGTTCAGCACACAGTATGAAAAATGCAAAGGGAAAAAAGCATTCTTTATTCAGAGCTCATGACGTGCCATAAATTATGAAAATGGCTAATATTAAGATTAAGAACAACAAGAATTAAATATTCAGTAACCCTAGTAATTTAGGACTGACAAAAAAAATAAGCATCAATTTTCCCTTCTAGTCTTTTTCTTAACTCCTCCAGCAAAAACACTTGTATATACTTAATTGAACACCAAATACCTACACGCTAATTTCTTCTTCGTTGGATAAATGCATCACGAACATGGTGACGTGCAACGAGCCAGAGCGAACCATCGCTTTGGAAAGTCTTTGGTCCTTCTGTATTATTGCATCTTGGAGAGCCCGGACACCGTGGGTAATCTGGGAAGAAGGACAGACACCAAGACAATAATTAGCCATTAAAATTACTGTATCCCGTCATGGGAGCGAACAAGAAAGCACACAGACTGAAATCAAATGTTTATGTAAAAACCATTGTAGCAGAAGGAAGTTTTATCCTCTGATAAAGCTGTGCTAATTGCCCTGAGTGGTACAAAGTGGGTGTTAATGGAGTGATTAATAAATCACTGGACACTCCCCATCACATCTGAATAGGAGTTCCCTTCCAGAAGTATGATAAATTCCTGGAGTGTATTACGATTATCCAGTTTGACACTTCTTCAAGGACTTCCTCTGCCCACTTTGCTAAACTGGAATGTTGCTACATACAGACAAGCGTCTGGGATCACAGAATGATACGGGGTTGGAAGGGACCTCTGGAGATTGTCGAGTCCAACCCCAAAGAAGGATATCTTTGCAGGATCGGGCACACACAAAACAGGAAGATTCAGTAAATAATTTGTAGAGATACCCAATTTACAATCCTGGTTAAACCGCCCAATAGGCAGTATACTCTCCTCAAACATATTTTAATTATTTTTAATGATTTTCCATGTATGTATACAGTTCTAACTTCATCAGTCTTTTCCTTTAAAATTATTTTAATTACATTTTCTTCATTGAAAATTATGTGTATGGTTATACGTGATTTATAAATTGTATCCAAAACGTTTACTGTGCTTGCCGTTATGATAGTTGTGTTGTAGTGATTTATGAAAAAAACCCACCACCAAAACACAGAAAAAAAACCAAAAACCTGCAACAATTCCTGAATATGTTAGTGGAAGTTAAATCAAATCCAATAACCTTGACCATCTGACAAAATGAGTTATTTCTTAAAGCACGGTAAGCAAAGACATCACAGACAAATCAGCTTTGGTGTATAAAGTCTAAAAGAAGCGTGTAGAAGACTTCAATCTGATTTTTTAATTATTTTTTTAATTGAAACTCAGTGCTGAATGCTTCACAAATATACTGTATGTATTCGCTTCTATAGCATAAGCACAAGTAGCTCTTAGGTTAAAAAAAAACCAAAACAAGCCTTGCTGTATTTTGGTAGCTCTGTTAATCATGAGGAACACATAAATTTCCTGAAAAAACACAATCTAGTGGGAATGGTCAGGATTTTCTGGACCAAATTCCTTCAGATGAGTTTTGCCATGCAGGAGTTTTACCTCATGTGCCATAGATACCTAGTAGGGCCGTATAAATAAAACCAAATCATAACTGAAAGGAGGGTGGGGAGGAGGAAGGAAGGTAAGAAAAAGGTGCTCTGGCATCTACAAAGCCCCAAGTGCCTCGGGTAGGGCAAGACATAAAGAAAACTACACCAATATTTTGCTCATAAATCATAAGACCATCTTCTTTCATGTCAGAACTGATCTTATCCTGGATAAATATCACTTTTATTGTCTCAGAAGGAGTAGGAGAAATTTAACCAACCAATTTTTTTTTTTTAAGCAAAAAACTGGTAAGCATATTCCCTGATAATTGCAAGGTATTGACTGCATAATTATTTAAGTTTATAAACTAAAGCAAATGCAGTTAGCCCTGTAAAAAAAAAAAAACCAACAACAAACCCAAACAAAACAAACATCGAAAGTAAAATCATCTATCATATGAATTACAATTTTATTCCATTTTCAACTCTTGCTTCTAAATTTAATTTGTACCTGAGAGCTGGCAAAAAAAAAAAAAGTAAAAAAATAAATAAATGTATATATACAAGCCCTTCAGAACACAGAAGAGAATTGTGGAAGTGTTTTATCATGGCAGTAAGACCATCCTCGCTCCGAAAAAGATCAGTTATTCAGATTATCAGCCGATATCCCCCAATATCCCCACATCCCCTTACCCAAATAGTTTCCTTCAGTCGTACCTCCGAGTCCCTTCCTGCTTGTGTCCTAAACTACCTCCCGCTCCCCACTACAGCCTTCAAGAGAAGCATGTTTCTTAGAAGCTCTCTCTTTTATGCAAACACCAATTCCACCAAAACTGTGAGAAATTAGTACCTCCGAGATGTCAATTTTTGTATCCAGATCTGGACAAGAGGTTGGAAACCCAGAGCAGGTTCAAAACCTCCAAAACCCCAATGGGGTTATAACAAAGCAAACAGACAGGCAGGCTCCCACCTGTATATACTCCATTAGGAAACCAAGCTAAAAAACCAATTAACAACATCCGTTTGGAATAGGACTAATTCCCAAAATGGCCAGTTCCAGAGACAAGCTATTGCTGAACCCACCAGGAAAATACGAAATAACCTGCCTTTTTGATAAAGGCGATATAGAAAGAAGACTGAGACCTATTTCAATGTCCCCTCTCCCATTACTTGGAAGAATTTATTCTGACGAGTAATAAAGTAACTTAGTTTTGCTTATTGCAAGGACACTACTAGTAAGTGAATATAAAGACTGTAAGCTTTAAAGGTTTAACAGCTTAAATATAATCAAGACCCTGAAAGGTGAACCTACCAAGTGATAACTTAAAATTACCAGAAAAGGATACAATAATATGGATAATCACCCATGTAACTATTTTTGCACAAGCAATAATGCAAAGTTCAATAGAAATTCAAAATTAATGGAACACCACATTTTATTTCTGAAGATGTAAAGCACAATTAAAATGAAAACAAGGAAAACGTTTAGTTTCCAAGAGGAAGAGGTCATTAAATGTTCCAGAAATATCCCTTATTACAAAATGGTTCTCTGTGTAAAGCTTAAAATTCTACATAATATACGAACAAAGAGAACTAATGCCCAAAACGGGTCACTGGAATTAAATCAGATCCTCAAACAAAAAGAAAGGTCTCTCATTACTAACTGAAATACTTCCAGTAATTACCAGATTCCCTCTGGCTATCGAGAAACCAGGTGTCTTAACTCTAAATTTTGGCTAATGTTGCCTATACAAATTCAAACGTGTATTTTCTACTTTCAGAACAACCCTCCGTCTAAGGCAAGTATAAACAAAACTTTCTAGCAAAGTCCTGGAATTCCCAAACGCTCTTCGATTTAATAAAGCTGTTCCTTTAGCTCCATAAATGATGTAAGACACAAAAGGTGACCCGAGACACCCCACAGCGTGTAAGAAATCACCCCCATTCACTGTCTAAAGGAGACAACACGTGATAACTACAAGAAAATACATTTTCTTAAAGAGCTCTCTGCACTTCTTGAATCCATTTGAAAAACCAAGTTAAAACAGCAACAGATCCAAATTTAAATTCCCCTCTATAAGGAGAGCTAAAAATATCGCTAGGGATTTTCTTATTAAATTAAACAGGAATGTCTCTCTTCCTTATTCTCAAAATAAGCAATACTGGACTAGTACAGAGGGGAAATTTAAGCCAGCTTCAGTCAAAATAATGTGAAATCCACAGGACTGACAAACCGAATAAAAAGATAAATATTTTTCCTCTAGTCTTTTCCAGATAAGAAATTTTATTCACAAAAATGTTATATAAAATAAAGTTATTCTTTGAATAGGCTGCTAGTGTTTCTTTAAAAATACCTGAAAAAAAATTATTTTGCTCAAGATCCAACACTGTTCTTCCTATAAACACATACAGCTGTTGAAATAATTCTGGTTATACCAAATTAGTATAACAAAGAATATCACCTTTGGATTAGTAATTGGAAGAGAAATGAAATAATTCGGTTGACACTGTTTTTTCTTTTTCTTCTTTCGCTCGCTGCCTTCTTCAGTTTCTTTTCCAGTAGTCCTCTTTCTTTTCGTTTTTATATTTATTTCAGGGGTTGCATACACTGAAGAGAAAAAAAAAGATTACTTTCAGCAGACAAATGAAAACAAAGACACTGGTGGAAAAGGACAGTTGGCCAACTGTCGGCTGAACATGAGCCAGCGGTGTGCCCAGGCGGCCAAGAAGGCCAACACCATCCTGGCCTGTGTCAGGAACAGCGTGGTGAGTAGGACTCGGGAGGTGATCGTCCCCCTGCACTGGGCACTGGTGAGGCCCCACCTCGAGTGCTGTGTCCAGTTTTGGGCCCCTCACCACAAAAAAGACATTGAGGGGCTGGAGCGGGTCCAGAGAAGGGCAACGGAGCTGGTGAGGGGTCTGGAGCACAAGTCTTGTGAGGAGAGGCTGAGGGAGCTGGGGGTGTTCAGCCTGGAGAAAAGGAGGCTGAGGGGAGACCTTCTCGCTCTCTACAACTCCCTGAAAGGAGGGTGTAGCCCGGGGGGGTCGGTCTCTTCTCCCAAGCAACAGGCGATGGGACAAGAGGAAACGGCCTCAGGTTGCACCAGGGGAGGTTCAGATTGGATATTAAGAAAAATTTCAAGAAGAAAATTTAATTCAAGCCAGATCTACTCTCTACCTCCTCCTTTCCCAAAGACCCCTTCCAACATAGCAAAAGAAAAGTGTGTCCCCTCAATTTTTCCATAAATTATTTTTCTCCCAGCTTATTTCCTCAAGACTTTGCAGACCCTCTTCCACCACATGGCCTGATTCATACCCATACGCTGACCAGGCTGCAGACATCCCCTGCCCAATTAGAAGTGCAGTAATGGTGGGAATTAGTCCCATCTAGCCCCATGCTGGGAATACACATACTGGAAGACAGCTCATAAAAGCATAAAAGCCACCAGGTGAGAAGCTCATATACAGTAGTGTGAATTGGCATAAGAAATGTCTTTACTCTGTGACTCATTGCTGCAATGGATCATGAAATGGTAAATTTTTAATATGCTAAAGTATTTACAGAACTGAGTACCTGTAAGAGAGGTTCTGGACTAGACCCTGTTCGCAGGGAGACCCTGTTCCACACGCCCACGTGTACACAGCAAGGGGCAGGACCAAGAACTGAGTGTGTGACGTGTCTCTGCTTCCACATTACTTCTACCAACAAATTCCGTCTTCAATATCTACTTACTAACAAATTCCTCTTCAATATCGGTGTCGACAAATGGCATTTCCGCCATCAGAGATTCTACCGAATCAGCAGGAAACGGCTCTTTTCCCTGGTGGGTCCTTTTCTTATTCTCTTCAGAGATCTTCTTTTGCTGTACGTTTTCCAGCCCATCTGCAATACATTTAAAACAACTGAGTGTTAGTTTTTGACATAAACAGCTAAGAGACATAATACACAAGCAATATAGCAAGTATACATTTCTCTAATGTCTCTCTCAGCAAATGAGTATTGACACACAACTCCCCTGAGAATGTTGCTCTGCTTCCCTGTCAACATATCAGCAAAAATACTTTAACACTTTATATGGAACAGCAAAAAAACGAAGTTCAGCCTTCTGTATTTAATAACTTAGGGTCTTGTTCACTTCTAAGTAAATGCAATTACACGCAAAAAAAAAAAAAAAAGGGGATACTTATAACCAAGAATAAAAAAAATAAAATCTTCAGCCATCATGTAAAGTTCACTTTAGGTAACAAATGAAATTCAGCGCAGACAAACACTGGCAAATGAATTCCAATGTAAACACACTGGAAAAATATTGTGTCCAGTTCTGGGCTCCCCAGTTCCAGAAGGACAGGGAACTGCTGGAGAGGGTGCAGCAGAGGGCTACAAAGATGATGAGGGGCCTGGAGCATCTCTTACAAGGAAAGGCTGAGGGACTTGGGTCTTTTTAGTCTGGAGAAGAGAAGGCTGAGGGGGGATCTGATCAACGCCTATAAATACTCAAAGGGTGGGTGTCAGGAGGATGGGGCCAGTCTTTTTTCAGTGGTGCCCAGGGACAGGACAAGAGGGAACGGGCACAAACTTGAACATGCGAAGTTCCATCTAAACATGAGGAGGAACTTCTTTCCTGTGAGGGTGGCAGAGCCCTGGAAGAGGCTGCCCAGAGAGGTGGTGGAGTCTCCATCTCTGGAGACATTCCAAACCCACCTGGACACGTTCCTGTGCAACCTGCTCTGGGTGACCCTGCTCTGGCAGGGGGTTGGACTAGATGATCTCCAGAGGTCCCTTCCAACCCCATAGCATTCTGTGATTCACTTTAGATAACACATGAAATTCAGTGCAGACAAACACTGGGAAATTAATTCCAATGTAAACACACTGGAAATGAGGCACAAAGGAGGAGGAAGGGAATGCCACCATTCCAGATATAACAGAGAGTTCTCAGCTGAGTACAGCAGTCAGGAATGAGATGATTATTCTTCCCCTGCATCTCCCACACAGTAGAACGTGTAACAGACAGCAGTGATGTAAACTTCTGGTTCTAAAAACTGATTTTTAGTGTGTAAGCTAAAGAAGGAATCACCATATATCAAAACTCATCTTGCATGTATAAAGAGATACATGAAGTTCTATCTCAAGAGTAACGCCACAATGACAGAACAATCTCCAGTAACAACAACTTTTTAAAAATGTCTTTTTCCCCAAGAGTACCAACTAAGCCTGAGTCATTTCCCTATGTCTGCTTCACGTTTCTGCATCAGCATACTCTAATATTTGCGTATTAAGTTATACCTTAAAAAATGGAAAAGTAAAATCTTCTCTAGCAGCAAAAACCATGCACGCAACCAGGCACCCAGCAATATTCTCTTGGGACAACTCCACAATGGGATTACTGTAGTGGAAGCGGCCTGATGTCGGAATCGCAGTTTATCCTGGGCCAGCTCATTACTACAGACAACGCGCTTTCAAAGCTCCTCTTGTGACCAGCGCAGATAGTCCAGATCTGGCCCAAGGGGAAAATCTGGCAGCAAAAGCACCTATTATGTTCTTGTGGCATGCAAAGCTACACTACATCTATAAAATCAATATTACAGACCCAGTCTGGGTTATTAACACCCTCTGGACTGTTTCTTGTGTATATCAATTTACGGTAGGGAGGAGAAGTAAAAGGACGACCTGATTAAATGCTAATTCACTCTAAAGTAGGGAGGCATAAATCACTCTGTGGTTGTGGACTGACACCTAACATTATCCCAGAGGCTATTAAAAAAAAACAAAGTACTTAAACTTGTTGCTTGTAGACGCTAAAGAACGAGGTACAACAAACAGATCTTTAAACAATAATAAAATTATTACTTAATATTTATATTAAAGTCAAGCTCACACGAAACATACTGTTGCTGGTGATCCAGAAACATACACAAAATAATGATCCTTCCTTCAAAGAGATCTCGAAGTGAAGGACAAGACAGAAGTTCATGAAACTGAAAAAATTAGGACAGTCTGGGGTAGAAAAGCTATCAAGAAGATTCAGAACTGCAGAATTACAGCCAGCAAAAGGGATGTGTTAAGCTGCAGAACAAGGACTCACATAAATCTGAGGGGTGGGTATTGCAGATTACACGTTTCCTTTGCTCTCTCTGCGCAAAAAAGCAACATGTTTGGGCCACTTTGAAAAATCCTGTCTGCTCACGATAGCCGATGGGCACAGCGAAGGCACAGCCAGTGATTAACTGCAAATCGATTCACTGAATGAACAAGCACCGCTTCTAAATTCTACAGGTTGTGCCGCAAGCAAAAAACCTCCATCCCTCACCTCTTCTGAAATATTTGTTAAAGAAATCAGCAACAAAAATCAAGGGTTGTGTTCCAGTCACTAAAACAACCTGAAAACAAGATTTTTTTCCCAATTCTTGACATCATGTTGGTAATGTGAGACCTAAGTAACAAAACCAGCTCCTTGACCATCAAGCTGTTAGAGGATAAACTCTTTTTTTCTTAATGGCATGCTTAATTATATTAGCTTGAATTTCATATAGGAGCAGGTGATAACATTATTTCTGTAGTTAAGCGGCTGCTGATCTTCACCAGTATTTAAGTCATCTGTTCCAGCAGCAAAAAAAAAAATCATGATACACCTACCTTACAAAGGAGAGAATAAATGTTTGATTGCGTTCCCTTCCCAGCCCTCTTCCTCTCCATACTTACATTATAGTATCAAGTAAAATAACCTGGATTATTTGACACCCACACGTGGGAGATCGCAGGCAGATTAAGTCTCCGGGCGCCGTTTCCCTGGTTAACGTGTTTATGTTCCTATGTTTATACGCTTAGTAAGAAATGAAGCCTTTGGAGACCATCTGACTGAAAGCTCGTGCAGAAATAAACGGTCTTGCTCTCTAGGAATTTGGAACGTTGGTAGCGTTTGCACAGAGAAGTGAAAAAGCTTGAAAAAAAAAGAGGAAAAAAAAAAACCCAAACAAACCAAACTTTGCATAAAAAGAAAAACAAACTTGGGGGGGGGGGGAATAAAAAAAAAAAAAAAGTAGGTTTGATATTCAGCCAGATCAGATGCTTACACTGACTGAGGGGAGAAATTGGGGGGGGGGGGGCGAAATAACAGCAAAATCCTCCTTTTTCACAGCAGCCCCCGATCCGCTGGAATGGTGTTTTGTTTGGTTGTTTTTTTTTAACACACACGAGAAGCCCTCGCTGTGAAATCCACCCGAGAGCCCAAAAAACCCCGGTTTTTTGGAAGCCAGGGGTTTCCACAGCCGATCTACCCTCACGGGACACCGGCTCCTCAGCAGCTGAGGGCGCCCGGCCCTCACCGGCGAGGCCCCGGGGGCCGGTTCCCCCCTCGGCTGCGGGCGCCTGCGGCCGCAGGCGCCCGCAGCCGAGGGGGGAACCGGCCCCCGGGGCCTCGCCGGCCCATACCCTCTCCCCGCCGCCGCCCAACACCGCCCCCGCCGCCTCCTCACCGTCCTCCGGGGTCGCGTCGGGGGGGTTCCCGCCCGCCGCCGGCGGCGGCGGCGGCCTCAGCGCCATGAGGCGCGGCAGCGCGGGCTCGGCCAAGAGGTTGCGGGCCGCCGCCGCCGGCCGCACCGAGGAGAAGACGGGGAGAAGGCGCCTCAGCAAGCGCTGCATGCCCGGTGAGGAAGAAAGAGGGAAAGGACGGCGGGAGCCCTCCCCGGGGAAACGGGCGCCGCGGGGGCCCGCTGGACTACAGATCCCAGAGTGCTCCGCGCCGAGTGGGGCCTGCAGCTGGCGGGCTGTCATGGCGGCTTGTGGCTGCGCCGCCCCGTTGGTGGTGAAGGCAGCGAGGGAGCGTGTGGCGAAAGGTGGGACGCGCCTTTGCACACATTGCTTTCACTCAGGATTTTAATCAGAAATTGTGTGGCCAACAGCACTAGGGCAGTGATTACCCCCCAGTGCCTCACCTCGAGTTCTGTGTCCAGTTTTGGGCCCCTTACCACAAAAAAGACATTGAGGGGCTCGAGCGGGTCCAGAGAAGGGCAACGGAGATGGTGAGGGGTCTGGAGCACAAGTCTTGTGAGGAGAGGCTGAGGGAGCTGGGGGTGTTCAGCCTGGAGAAAAGGAGGCTGAGGGGAGACCTTCTCGCTCTCTCCAACTCCCTGAAAGGAGGGTGTAGCCAGGGGGGGTCGGTCTCTTCTCCCAAGTCACAGGCGATGGGACCAGAGGAGACGGCCTCAAGTTGCCAGGGGAGGTTCAGATTGGATATTAGGAAAAATTTCTTCACTGAAAGGGTTATGAAGCCTTGGATGGTCTGCCCAGGGCAGTGGTGGAGTCACCATCCCTGGAGGTATTTAAAAGACGTGTAGATGTGGTGCTGAGAGACATGGTTCAGTGGCGGACTTGGCAGTCGGGTTAACAGTTAGACTCAATGATCTTACCAACCTAAACAATTCTATGATTCTCTACACTTAATATCACGCCAACAGGAGCTGGACTTCAGACAACTGACTGTAGAACTTCTTTCCAGCCATCTGATGTGCCCATGCTCTGAACTAAAGGTCCCTTCCAACCTGGACAATTCTATGATTCTGTT
Organism: Numenius arquata; assembly: GCF_964106895.1. Lineage (NCBI taxonomy): Eukaryota > Metazoa > Chordata > Aves > Charadriiformes > Scolopacidae > Numenius > Numenius arquata. The sequence goes on along the minus strand of NC_133577.1, from coordinate 2,613,128 downwards.
CTATGATTCTAAGAACTCTACACAATCCAGAGGAAAATTTTCCCTCCGTTTAGCTGCAGTCCAGGCGAGATTAGATGGTCTTGCTCCAAACTGCTCTAAACTCCATCCTTTACGCAGCCCTCCCACACAGCCCCAGGCCCCTCTGAACTGTTTCTCTATTTGGCTCCTCTGTGCTTTCCCTTTCTGGGGGATAAAATCTGTTTGGAAATATTTTACCACTGTTTTGACCCATTTCGTGCTGTGTTTGCCTTCACTGTCTTTCACCCAGTATTTTCATTTGGTCTGCATAGTTCTGTGGAGACCAAAGGCTGGACGTGACACAGAAGTCCCAAGTTCTGTGGGATCTGAGAGAAGCTTTGGGATGAGGCTGCTGGTGGTTTTTCTTACTGTACACATTTCATCTGAATGTCAGCTGTAATTAGGAGACTAAAACTGGAACAGGTTGCTCAGAAGAGAAGCTGCTGTGGCTGCCCCATCCCTGGAGGGGTTCAAGGCCAGGCTGGACGGGGCTTTGAGCAACCTGGTCTGGTGGGAGGTGTCCCTGCCCAGGGCAGGGGCTTGGAACTGGATGGTCTTTAAGGTCCCTTCCAGCCCAAACTGTTCTATGATTCTAAATACATAGGTGGCCACCTCTGCCTAGCCTGTTAGTGTTGGTGGTTCCATGGAGTTACAGATCAAATACTGGAAGAAAATCTTTTAGTTTTAAGTGTCTTTTTTAAAAATACGAATTTAAGCACAGTTTTGGATCTGAAGCTGCTCCCAATCAATCCGTTAGGTGTTTCGCAGAAATCTTCAGCAAGCAAACTCTAGAAAGAACATTTCTGTTTGTACAATTGACAGGAGAGCCCAGTGCAATGTTTAGATAAGTTAGCATTTAATAGTCCTCTTAACAATTGAAAACACAATGCATTTTTAGTGGAGCTAAAATTGTATCTAACCCATACACACCTGCCTAACACTAATACGTATGTGTATTGTGGGGGTTCATGAGGTGCCTGAATATACCATCTCCAGGATGAGGGGAAGTGAGAACTTAAAACCACCTTAGCTGGAGCTGGTAACAGCTATCATGAATTGTCCCTACAAGTCATAGAAGTGGTTGGAGGGAGAATGTTCAGCTGAGGACAGAAAGCTGCAGTAACAAGTTGTGCTTTTTCTGCCTGCCCAAATGCTGCACAAGTTCCACAGGGGTCACTGGCCCGGTGCCTGGCAGAAACTGGTTTTCACTATTGCTTAGGTTTGGGCTAAAGCCAGCACTTTATCTATTTTCTGTGGCCTTGCCTTTATTAAAGAGAGTTTCTGATTAACCTCTCAGCGGCACAGTTTTGTCCTTTTGAAGAAACAGAAAATAAATAAATCACATACTGACAGCTGAGTGACGCGAACGGAGAGAGGGAGTGGAGTCAGCCCTGCCAGTGTATTTGCTCACCTGGCCGCACTGCCTGTGCCTGTTCCCCTCTCACCCACCTCACCCTCTCTTAAGCCACCCTCTAACCTCAATCAAATCTAGTAGAGCATAAGTCCATGACCTGGGAGTCCTGGTGGACAACAGGATGACCATGAGCCAGCAATGTGCCCTTGTGGCCAAGAAGGCCAATGGCATCCTGGGGGGCATCAGGAAGAGTGTGACCAGCAGGTGGAGGGAGGTCATCCTCCCCCTCTGCTCTGCCCTGGGGAGGCCCCATCTGGAGCACTGGGACCAGTTCTGGGCTCCCCAGTTCCAGAAGGACAGGGAACTGCTGGAGAGGGTACAGCAGAGGACTACAAAGATGATGAGGATCCTGGAGCATCTCTCTGATGAGGAAAGGTTGAGGGACTTGGGTCTCTTTAGTCTGGAGAAGAGAAGGCTGAGGGGGGATCTGATCAACGCCTATAAATACTTCAAGGGTGGGTGTCAGGAGGATGGGGCCAGTCTTTTTTCAGTGGTGCCCAGGGACAGGACAAGAGGAAATGGGCACAAACTTGAACATAAGAAGTTCCATCTAAAGATGAGGAGGAACTTCTTTCCTCTGAGGATGGCAGAGCCCTGGAAGAGGCTGCCCAGAGAGGTGGTGGAGTCTCCATCTCTGGAGACATTCCAAACCCGCCTGGACACGTTCCTGTGGGACCTGCTCTGGGTGACCCTGCTCTGGTAGGGGTTTGGACTGGGTGATCTCCAGAGGTCCCTTCCAACCCAATATCATTCTGTGACTCTGTGATAAGAGGATTCAGAGGTACAATATTCTCACACCTTTACTGAAAATGAGTGGCTCCCAGTGGGAGCTCATTTAGCTCCCAAATGAGGGAAAGAAGAAACAATGCTGTGCGTCAGTTTCTTATGTGAAACAGTGGCTGGCCATGAGTACGGGGCAGCTCGTTACATGATAGGTCACAGTACAAATTTTGAATCATAGAATGGTTCGGTTTGGAAGGGACCTTAAAGATTACTGAGTTCCAACCCCCTGCCCTGGGTCATGAACACGTATTATGTCTTATCTTAGTCAAGCAAGAGATACGGGGGAGCTATGAGTAGTTGGGATGTGACTCACTATGGGAGGTTGGGAAATAAAGGGGCAGGAGTGGGATGTGTTACAGGGAGAACTAAATATCGGAAGGGGGTGGGATATTGGGTGGGATATGGGAGGGAGTTGAAGGTATGGCAATGGGAGGCCATGTAGACTATAGGGGAAGCTTGGGTTGTTGCGATAAGAAGGGAGGACATGACTGACACAAAACAGGGCTTCATTACTGATACAGCTGATACGTGACCACCTCTGGAGGTATCTAAAAGACGTGTAGATGTGGTGATGAGGGACATGGTTTAGTGGTGGATTTGGCAGTGCTGGGTTAATGGTTGGACTCGATGATCTTAAAATTGTCTTTTCCAACCTAAATGATGCTATGATTCTATACAGTGACTTGTCTTCTGACAAGGGAAGAAGAATAGAATCTGGTAGTAATAAGAGATTCGCAAGAGAAACGAAGACACGTGTGAGCTGCAGAACTACAGATAATGGAAAATGAGAGACAGAAGAGCACCTGGGATAAAGTAATTTAATGCAAAGATCAGAAAGCAAATAGGCTGGGATTTCTGCAATAACTGGTATAAAAGGAAGAAGCTCATGAAGATACTATCAGTTGTACTTAATGAAGAGAAACTACATTTGATTGACATTTAACATGAATATGAAGATGAATGTGACAAGTATTAATGTAAAAGGATATTTTCATGATGTGTTGATCGCAGGCAGTTCATTTACACTGCAGGTGGAGGAGCAGAACAGTGTGGGAATCAGCTGAAAAATTAATTGGTTACCCAGAGCAGTAATTCTTCACTTGCTGCCCTGTGAATAGGGACCTTTTATGAGGGACAGTGGCTAAAGATCAGCACAGACAGCTTGGGGACCCATCCTGTATGCCTGCACACCACCTAGCATTTTAGGGGGATCTTAACAAGCTGGAGAAGTGGGATGACAGATGCTTGCTACGTGAAGTTCAACGAAGACAAATGTAAAATCTTCGCTCTAGGACAGATGGGGCTTGGCAAAAGCAGCTGGATGCACATCTGTGCTCGCTCACAGACTGCGGCATTTTTTACTAACTTGGACTCTGTGCTGGGTGGTATTATTAGGGTGTAATCTCTAGTTTGAACTCCTACAGCCCTTGCTCCTGAAAAAACAATTATTAGAGCTAGTTCCTTTACCCATTTGCCCCGCAAATTGTGTCTCATTGGCTAGTTTTAGTATTTCCCCTTAAATACTTGAAGCAGCCAATTAGCTTTCCTAATCTCATTTTTCTTTCACTTGTCAGCACAGAAGACCCACCAGAAGTCATCGAGGCAAGTCCTCATTCTGCAGCAGTTACATCAACCTTCTATAGTCCACAAAACCAGCCTTCCCTATGTTGCTCCACCGTCGGGTTAAAGGAATCTGTTTGTTTCTCTACCTTTGTCTCAGAAGCACAAATTCCAATAAACCATTGATATACATAACTTCAGTTTCTAAAATATGGGATAACTTCTATGGAATACTTGGTATTTTGTGATGTGAGTAGCCAGCTTTCTTTTTACTAAATATTTATAGGCACACAAAACTATAAAACAGAAAATAACTTTAAGTGATTTTGATGACTGCAATCTTGTTCCTCTTATTCTCGATACCTATCGTTTGGATTGAAGCAAAAACTTGCACATTCTGGAGGCCATGGAGAATGGCAGTCTGCAAAGCGAAGACACCATTCGTTTTGACAGGAAACTGTCACAGATCTGCAACGTGAGAGACCGTATGCTGAAATAAAAGCACATTTCTCTTTTAGGAACTTTACTAAACCCGCTGGACTTTTTAGCTCCAGAGGTCAAGTTAAGTTTGATCTGAAATCTCCAGTTTCCTGGAGCTGTTCTTATTTTCTGACTGAAACAGAGAGTTTAAAAAAAGTATGTGCAGGGGGAAAGTGGAGGGAAGGTGTTTTATTTAAAAAGATGACACTGCCTGCAATTAAAAAACAGTTTGATTTTGAGTGCAGTGCATATTGCCAGCTACATGCGGAAGTCATACAGCTGAGACACTAGATCCTGCATTCCTTGAGCGAAAGACACTTTACTGGGAGTCTTAGGCGAGTAAAGAATGCAGTTCTGAATCCAAAATTCATATTATTCCAGATGTGGGTGGGGGAAATACGTATTTACTGACTGAACTGAAAAATCTTGATTCTCAGCTGCCTGAGAATCTGTTGTGTTCCTTGCTAACCGCTCTTGATCCTCTCTCTGTCCCTCCCTTCAGCCACAAGCTGCTTTTCAGCCCTGGCTTCCTCACCTTCCCAAGCCCCAGGTATTGCCCAGACACGCTCTGTGTTTGTCACCACGGTGCAGGCTTCACGTGTGGCCTTGCATCTTTTCCCCTCTTTTATCTATGGGCTTTTTATAAAGTTAGGATGTCTGAGGAACAGGGGCACTATCTTTCCTGTGCGTTTGCAGAGCAAAAATTCCAATTAAAAAACCCCCAAATCTTACCTTCTTATTGCCAGAAGTTTAGATCATCACTCTTACCTCTGCCTTTCTTCCCCAGAGCAGCCCAGACGTTCGTTCCAAGTGCTACCAGAGCTTCAGCCAGTTGCTCATTTAGCCTGAGATGTGAATGTACCTGCCCCTGGGACTCTTCACCAGTCAATAAAGACAGAGGCTTCTCCAGAGGGAAATTATAATTCACATCACGAGTAAGAGTTGTTCTAGAGACGCTCTTCTCTCTCCATGGACAACAGAGATGGCCAGGACCACCAGGCTTGTGTCCTGCTTAGGCCTGTTGGTTAGAAGGCTCAAGTTCGGTGAAATGGATCAAGGCTTGAATTTTGTGATCGCCTGGTTCAGGAATAGGAAAAAAAACTTTGCGCTCTGGCCCAGGAAAAAGACCTTTCAGGCTCTGGCAAAGCCTCTTGGAGCCCAGACAATTAAATTCAACATCTACTCTCTAACCGGAAACACTTGTGTCAAAGCAGTATCTCTCACTTGTTGTACTAACCCTCATCCAGTTGGAAGAACCTGATGGTGGCTATGGCTAAAGCTGCAAAGGTCTAGTGGGAGGTGTCCCTGCCCAGGGCAGGGGGTTGGAACGGGATGGTCTTTAAGGTCCCTTCCAATCCAAACCATTCTATGATTCTATGAAAGCTCAAGTGCTCAGAAAACTTCAAGCAGTGTAAGTTTGGGGAGTCTGCCAAGTCAGAGCCTACCTAGGAAGAAATAATGAAGTGGAGTTGTTTTATGTCCCGCATGAATTTGGAAGTTGATTTACCCCTGGTGTTGCTGGGCCTAACTGGGCAAAAAATCCCACCCACTGCTTTCAGATCAGCAGCCTCTTACGGTGTCTGTTTATATTTAACCAGAAGTTTAAAACAAAAAGCCAGTGATGTTCAAAATACCTTTCCTATCAACTCTTCAGGGAAACAGTAACTTATTGTTTGAAGTAGAAAAGGGTCCCTGACCTAAAGAGAGAGATCTCGGTTCTAACGGCGTTTTGGCTGCCACTCACACCTGGAGGAATGGGATCTGGCCCCCAGTTTCTGTCACTGAAATCTCTCACCGTTACTGGATGGGTCTGGCTGGATTGCTCTGAGGGGATTCGCCATCTCTTTGCTGACAGTGGAGTTTCCTGATCCTCTTCTCGAGGCTCAAGCTTTTAACGTATCAAGTCACAAGGGCGAACCAATTTAAAGCTCCCTTATTTTCTGTCGTTATTTTAATTTACATTAAGTGAAAGACTTAACTTGTGTCCACGCCCTAGTATTATGACAAAACACGAAAAAGGAAACAAATACAATTAAACAAAACCACAACTAAACAAAAACACCTGCATACATTCCGGCTAATGGGGAAAGAGACAGCTTTTAATTCTCCAGCTTAGCACATACCTATGTCTTTAACAGTCGATCTCTTAGAGTTCTTATTCCATCCTGCAGGCTTTTGCTGAGCCACTTTCAGTTCCCATTCACTCATACAGCAGCACTAAATATGCTGCGATAGTGAAAGGGAGGAAAACATTAACGTTGTCCTGGTGGACAACAGAACGACCATGAGCCAGCAATGTGCCCTTGTGGCCAAGAAGGCCAATGGCATCCTGGGGGGCATCAGGAAGAGTGTGACCAGCAGGTGGAGGGAGGTCGTCCTCCCCCTCTGCTCTGTCCTGGTGAGGCCCCATCTGAAGCACTGTGTCCAGTTCTGGGCTCCCCAGTTCAAGAAGGACAGGGAACTGCTGGAGAGGGGACAGCAGAGGTCCACAAAGATAATGAGGGACCTGGAGCATCTCTCTGATGAGGAAAGGCTGAGGGACTTGGGTCTTTTTAGTCTGGAGAAGAGAAGGCTGAGGGGGGATCTGATCAACACCTATCAATACTGAAAGGGTGGGTGTCAGGAGGATGGGGCCAGTCTTCTTTCAGTGGTGCCCAGGGACAGGACAAGAGGGAACGGGCACAAACTTGAACATAAGAAGTTCCACCTAAACATGAGGAGGAACTTCTTTCCTGTGAGGGTGGCAGAGCCCTGGAAGAGGCTGCCCAGAGAGGTGGTGGAGTCTCCATCTCTGGAGACATTCCAAACCTACCTGGACACGTTCCTGTGGGACCTGCTCTGGGTGACCCTGCTCTGGCAGGGAGGTTGCACTAGGACTAGATGATCTCCAGAGGTCCCTTCCAACCCCGTATCATTCTGTGATTCTGTGGTGAATCTGATTATCAGTGCAGGTTAGAACAGTGTTTTCAGCCCCCCTAGTGAAAGGACCAGATTTGGGTCATTTTGTCAGGCATCCAGTCTGTCTCCATGTTCCTGTCACCATGTGTCTGTGAAAGTGGGTGAAGAGCCTTTTAATACGGTTAGAATAAAGTGAGGAGAGGGTGAGGAAAAGCATCTCCCCAGGGCTCCAGAAGAACCGTAGTTCATTTTGTCTGATCACAACAGCTGTTTGGTCTTACCATAAGAACTTGTACCCATGCAGGAGAGAAAAACTTTTTAATCAGTTTCTGGGGGATTTTCGTGTTTAGAGTAGAATTTGCCAGACTCCCTTGTATGTAAGAACATCAATCTACAGCTTAAAAGTCGTGAAAGCTCAGCCATACATTAAAATGCATTTTGTCAAGAACTCTGCTTTTGGTTGGCAGCCAGAGAATCAATACATTTTTTTGACGCCTAATTCATACTCAGTTCAAACTATTTCAGTAGTGGATATACTTGCATTCAGTTTTGACCAAAGGGTACTATAACTTCCAGTGTGACACAGCATCGTGACATGACTGCTCTCTTTCTTTCTGATTTCCACAGGTTCCTCAAAACTTCCTCGTCATTATCTTGAGCAAAACAGATAAGCACCAAAAATAGCACATTGAAAATAACAGATAAATAATCCTATGGGATGTGTAGTCGTCTTTCTGCTGCGTCTTGGCACCATGGTATCTACAATCCTAAAAACAGCCTTCCTCACAGCATAGCTTCCTCACTGGTAAGCTGCATGGGAACATTCAAAAAGTTAAATCATACCCAGAAAAAGGTTGTTTTATGCTTTTGGGACAGTTGGGAAGGGAGTAGGATCCCTCACTTGAGCATTCAGTGAAAGAAGTCATGTTTTCCTGCCAGGACCCTTAACTGAAGAGGAGCAGGACCAGCGAAAGAACAAGGAGGGAAAAAAGCAAACAGAAGTGCCTAAGGAAATGTTGAGTTGTCACATCTCAACATTTCCTTTTGTCACATCTCTGTGTGGATCTACAGCAGATGTGATCAGTTGTGTACTGTATTTGGAGGACTCCAGCGACTCATGGGAAGTACCACTAATGGCAGTTGACTTGTCATACCCATGTCATTGGAATGATGACAGTGGAGATTTCAGAGCAAGGGAGAGCGATTAGATAGAGTTCTCTGAATTCCCAGGAGAACTGGCCACCTAAGGAGCCTTTGTCCCTTTGATCATAAGTCTGTATGTACTTGCTTTTCAGGATGTTACAAGTCTTACCCATTCAGTTACAGGCTTAGTAAATTTTTACATTTGCCCTCTAAATTTTTCTCAAATTGTATGTTCTGCAGACCAGTTTCTGCTTTACAGCCGAAACTGTTTTCACCCACGTTTCAAATGACCCAAGTCCCAAGAAACAAGTCTCCATCATCATTCTTAGTGGCCAGTTGACATCTTTCAAATCATGTGGTGGGATTTCTCCCACCGAAATCTTGTCTCACTTGCTTTTTATGACAACATTGACTCCTGATTCTCCCATTTTTCAGCATCGCCTTTGGAGGATTTGTCTTACTCCTTCACCCCTTTCTGCGTGCCCTTTGCTTCTTACCCTCTTTCATCTAAAGCACAAGTTACCACCTTTATCAAAATCACTCCCAGGTCTTTCTCTCCTTCATATGTGGTTCCTTCTTTTCTCATTAAGATCTCAGCCTGTCTTTGACTCTCAATCTGCCTGGGGATGTCTGGCTCTCAGCCCACATGCAACATCATCAAACACGGTTTGTCCTCCCTCTCTGTGCTCCTCACCAGGGGCCACAGCCCGTCGTTTAGCACCTGTCACCCAGGCATTATGTTTGTCTCAAACCTCTCCAAGCTTTTCTCTCAAACTGTCCTAAGATGTGTTATGCCGAAATTAACTTTTCATCTGAGATGAGTCTCGTTAATGTATCCTGTAACTCTTTCTATTGAAAATCTTGTCCAGATCTTCACCTTACATCTCAAGAACTGAAACATTCTTTTTTTGTGGCCTTGACAAATACAATTTAATTCCCCCATGCAGTAATTTAGAAAGTCTTTGGAACGGTGATTTTTCTAGAATTTCAACTTTGACGATGTCACCCATCTTTAAATTCCTCCAGAGCTTCTGCATTTTAGCAAACAACTGAAGTGTCACGACTTCCGTTCTTTATGGTTGATGCCTGCCTTAATTACCTTTTGTTTAACGCTGAGAAGGTTGATTCCTTTTTTCTGAAAGGATTGTAACTTAATTTCTAAAGAGGAGCTATCAGTTATGCCTGCGCGGCTCAAGAGGAACGCAGTCCAGATCTTCCCAGCCAGCGGTGGGCACTGGAAAGGGGACAGCTGTGTGGCTGCGGCGGTACATCTGGGTGAATATATTGTGCCTCTCGGTCGGGTAAACAGCCCAAAGAAAATACTGCCCCGATGGATCTGTTCTGCTTCCAGTGCCACGTTAACTCCTTCAGAAGCAGCTCAAATATCTGTCCACATCATTCCGTTAGTATCGTGCAGACGCGGAATCCGCGTTTCTTCCTGTGCTCCCTCCTCTGTCTGGAAAAACTTTGCTCTTAGCACCAGCAAAACGACTTTGTTGTTCTCCTTTAAACTGTTGTCTGCTATGGTATTGCCAGAAAATAAATCCCAAACAACAACAACAACAATAATCCCTACAACTGCTGAGCTAGTAATGCACTAAGACAATCTTCTAAGCCGTTTAACGCGTGTCTTATGGCTCCCTTGTTTATATCCCAGTCCGTCTATCTCAGATGGAGCTTGTCTGCTTTAAAACTGAAAAAAAACCCCAAAAAACCCAACAACAAAAATCTGTTGAATCTAATGAAAACTGGACAAGAAAACTTCTGGTTTGTGTGATAAGTACCATCAGTTCAAGCCTGATATCCCTTTGTAAACCTTTATTTTAAAATCTCATTTTAAATTACTAGTACATCACTTCAAAAAGAACTCCTCAGAATTCCAGTAAATCATATGCCATAATAGACACATCTTTCTGCAAATACCTATTCCTGTATCTTTTAAAGTATTATTCCTGGAGAAGTTTACTTTCCTCCAAGTACATTTCCTAATGTTGATTTCGGAGTGACTCATTGCATCCTATACTGTTGAAAATGCTCCAGTTAAATTACACGAGATGACATCTACATTGGGGGAAATCCAGGATGTAAAGTGGTAATAAAATCTGTACCAGAAGGAATTGTCTAAAGAATGATTAAGTCCTTTATATTTTATTTAAATCTGCTTTTTTTGAAAGTGGCGTTTTTATAATCTCGCCCCAATTATTTCCACCATAAAGAAGAAAAATGTGTATATTGCCTCTCTACAATGAGGACACTAGAATATTTAATTAGTCTTTTGCAAGCAAAAGGGGTATATGTTTGCTGTAATTATGCTACACACAGATTTTTTTGTGTGTGATTCTCCTCTTCAGGGGTAAATCCCCCTGTTTCTTGCTAAACAGTTACTATGAGATTACTGACACTGAAAGGAGATGGTAGCTTTTGAAATATGAGGGTAATTTCTGCCAAAAATACTGTCCCCTTAGGATCAGAAAAAACCCCACTGTTGCTGTTGTGTTCCTGCTTTCAGCCGTAGACTGGACGTGCCCAACAATGAGTAAAATTTAAGCCCAAATGCATTTAATTGAGTTATGTTATTACAGTTTCTTGGCTATATTGAAATATCTGGGTATAAACCAGAAGATAAAATATCTAAATAAGATGTTTGGAAAAGGTATTTAATGTATTTTTCCTTAGCAAAACCTACCTTGTGCTAGTTTTTACATGCCTTATTCCCGAGTGTTCACTGTGAGAGTCACTCTACTCTCCTTATTCAGGGAAAAGGAATTTTTGCCAGAATGAGGATTCCATGAGCGGGTCGCTGCTCTATGAACCAACGCATGGAAGGTCATTAGGACCTGGCTGAACACTGTGCACAGAGGCTGACAATTCTTTTTCTCTCTTCTTGTATATCCTGCCAGCACCTGATTTTTTTCTTAGGAATCTAAAAATCATATTTTTACTACTGCCAAACTGTTTACATTTCTGGTGTTCATAGCTCTGTCTGCACTGCTAGTGCCAGTTTTACAGAAAATGGGTCACAATCTGCATTAATTGACACTGGTTTAAAAAAAAAATCACACCAGGAAAGTTTAAATACTTGCATAAAATATTTGCCTGAACTATGAATGTAAATGCAGGCACAGTAGAATTAAAAGTTTTTTGTATCATAACTAATTTCTGAAAAGATCGGGACAGTTAAGTCTGGAGCAATTTTAATTATTATCTTTTGGTCCTTTAATAATTCTTTTTCCATAGCTATGGTTGGAATTTGTAGCGGCAGGGGAGATTCTACCCACAGATAATGTTTGACAGGTTTTACTGCTGCCCTCGCAAAGAGTCCCAGCTATTGGAGTTTATTCAGTGCCAAGATGTTGAATTCACGGGATATTTTACTCCTGATGTCGGCAGGGCCTGGATTTTTGCCCTTGCGCTGTGGCTGCAAAAGACGAAATTCTATCCACTCTGCAGTAAAAGACAAACTTTCCAGTATCTTCAGTCAGGACAAAATTTCACACTTCAGGGGTGACTCAAACTTAATACCCCGTTGGTAGCAGAACCAGTTTAAGACTCGTCTCCGAGCTCCTTTCCCCACTCCAGCTGTGCACATTTGCCCCTGCACCACTGAAGTGGAAGAGATGAGAATGAGAATGTGGGAAAAATTTGGATTAATAATACCTTAAAAATTTTAATTTGTTTTTTTTTTTTTTTCAGTCCCAGTCATTTTAATGAACCATCTTACCCTCGGTCCACAGACAGCTCTGTTTGCACAACTGATGTGGATGCAAAGCCCAATGCAGGTTGGATCAGATGGGGAGCAGTAGAATGAAGCCCATCGACTTGACTGGAGCTGGTTTTGCTGCGGAAAGCGGTACTACGTGGATCTGCAGCCATCGTGTGTCAAGGAGCTTGTGCACCATGGGAAAAGATCACAGAGTCACAGAATCTTCTTGGTTGGAAGGGACCTTTGAGATCATCAAGTCCAACCAAAAAAAAAAAGATGCCGTGTTCTTCTCATGACACGTGGAGAAGAAAGAGAAGTTGAAATTTTGGGTAAGAACATGGTGGTTGTTGGGTTTTTGCTCACACTCCTCGGCTATCATGGACAACATAACCAACAGTCAGAGAACTGTGGTCATAGAACCATAGAATGGTTTGGGTTGGAAGGGACCTTAAAGACCATCCAGTCCCACCCCCTGCCCTGGGCAGGGACACCTCCCACCAGACCAGGTTGCTCAAAGCCCCATCCAGCCTGGCCTTGAACCCCTCCAGGGATGGGGCAGCCACAGCTTCTCTGGGCAACCTGTTCCAGGGTCTCACCACCCTCACAGCAAAGAATTTCTTCCTAATATCTCATCTAAATCTCCCCTCTTTCAGTTTTAAACTGTTCCAACTTCTTCCTACTGCTCCCCTCCCTGATCAAGAGTCCCTCCCCATCTCTCCTGGAGCCCCTTTAGGGACTGGAAAGGCTCGAAGTTCTCCCCGAAGCCTTCTCTTCTCCAGGCTAAACAACCCCAACTCTCTCAGCCTGTCTTCATAGGAGAGGTGCTCCAGCCCTCGGATCATCTTTGTGGCCTTACTGCTACTGAGAATATAAAATATAAAAAAACATACTGGAAGGGATTTGATAGCCTGGTCTCCTAAGGCGCACGTGACTGTGCTGTCAGCCATTGCCCTTTAGCTTTTGAAGTCAGTGACCGGTTTCAGCCATATGTGCAAGAGGATAGCGATCTTAAAGACAATTAACGTCTTACAAGCTTTGTGAAAAAACCCACAGTTGGCTAGAGGAGAAAGGAAAATAATTCTTTAGCAGAGGGAAAGGTAGGCTCAGCTCCATTACCATCCTTTCTCCAGGACAGCCACAGTCCACGTTCTCCTTTCTGTAGAGCAGGTGCCACAGAAGACAGAGGAGGACCTGAGGTTACTGCAGTAAGGAAGGCGATTTCAGGACTAAAAAACACGACTACAAAGATGATGAGGGGCCTAGAACATCTCTCTGATAAGGAAGGGCTGAGGGACTTGGGTCTTTTTAGTCTGGAGAAGAGAAGGCTGAGGGGGGATCTGATCAACACCTATAAATACTCAAAGGGTGGGTGTCAGGAGGATGGGGCCAGTCTTTTTTCAGTGGTGCCCAGGGACAGGACAAGAGGGAACGGGCACAAACTTCAACATAAGAAGTTCCATCTAAAGATGAGGAGGAACTTCTTTCCTGTGAGGGTGGCAGAGCCCTGGAAGAGGCTGCCCAGAGAGGTGGTGGAGTCTCCTTCTCTGGAGACATTCCAAACCCACCTGGACGCATTCCTGTGGGACGTGCCCTGGGTGACCCTGCTCTGGCAGGGGGTTGGACTGGATGATCTCCAGAGGTCCCTCCCGATCCCGTAGCATTCTGTGATTCTGTGACAGATCTTTACCAAACCAGACTCTTTTGATTACAATGATCAGCGAAACGTTGGTTGTTTCCTCATTAATGGCTGCGGAACTTTTCTGACACGGGCGCAGTTGAAAGCCCACAAGCTCAGGATTCTCTGGCAATGCAAAGAAACTGTGTGTTTTCATTGTGAGATAAAAATAAAAACACTAAAAAAGAAGCAAAGAAATAACTTCCTAAACAGCTTGAAGGGAAGAGGATAAAAGACCTGCCTTTTTTCTGCTTCTCTCTTTACCGGATACAGGGCTCCCAACACCCGGAGCACAGCACCTATGAATGAGTAGTATCCAAGAGCCCATTTTTAATTACCGCCTTTATCTGCACTTCTGCAAAACAAAGAAATTAAAAAGCCGAAAGCTGGGCTTGCGCAGGGAAACCCTAGGTGTTGGTAGGGCTGAATTCACCACACTTCTCCTCTCTCTTCCCTTCATTCTGACTTTCGAATCTGCCCCGATGCCCTCATCTGACACAGCAACTCCATCGGGGAGAGAGAAAACAGGATGGGCTTTCACTTTTGTCTGGCAGCACAGGCTTGCATTCTGTGCTGGGGAGGTTTTCAGAGGCTCTTTATTCCATCTCATGTTCCTGGAGTGGAGAAGCGTATCTTTTGTTCTTCCTTATAAAGGGATATTTTTATACACAAAGATATACAGTACGCTGAACTACAAGAGTTTTTATGTATTGGATTGTGAGGCTTTGACACAGAAATTTCTGATGATTCTTTAATTCCGCCTTAGCCAAAGCATTTAACTTCCAAACCTATAAAGCGTACATGAATCAAAGCCTCAGAATCCATCCAACACATCAACTAATTGTAGTGGCATCAAAACCAGAATGAGACTCTTAATTTAAACAGATTTCACCCCTAGCATGCTAAACACGCAGCCCGCGTATACGTGCTAAGCTGCATTAGCTCCCTATACATACGTATGGCTCTATGTACTTGCAAGTAATTAAAACGAGGGAGGACAGACAAGAAAGCAGAAAGAATTCTTTTACATTTAAGCGTATCCCTTGTTGTTTTAAATGTTGCTTCCACATTTGGTTTTGTGGTTTGTTTTTTTTTTTGCTGCAAAACGCTGTCTGTCCGAAGCGTGGAAGCCTGTAAAGGTCTTCTGATTCCTTTAATATCGTTTCCATATTAGACGGCCAGATGGTGGGGAGCGATAATACTCCGCGCTAATCACTTAGGAAGTCCACAGAGTGGTGCTTTGAGATTTAGACCCACAGCTCCTGCCATCACTCTTTTGATGGGAAGCCGCAGATGCTATTCCAACCGATTGAATGTTTTGAAATATATCAACGCTGAAAAAAAATAATATTATCTAAACAGGAAAAAGAACTGATAAGTACCATTCAGTGCTCACGAACAGAGGGGTTTGTCCGAAGGAAAGAATTGCTTTTACAACAATCAGGGAGCAACATGGCATTAGGCAGCAGTATTTATACACATCTGAAGAAATATTTTTGATTCTTTAGAGCCATCAGAAATAGGAGAGAGATAGTAATTGCTAATTTACATTAGAAAGAAAAAAAACAGCCTAAGAAGCAGAATAATTACCTCAACGAGTTTCTTAGCGCTTGATTTTTAATTCCATACTGATCTTCTGTTCTGCCAATTTCAAGAGTTTCTCATCCCAACAGATTAATCAGCAGAAACTTTTTTCCTATAGGAATATCTGTTTATATACAGGAAGACCGTTCTGTTTTGTGTTTATACCTTGAAAGTACTTGGTTTCCTTTCCAAACAGAGCATTGTTACTCTGTGGGGTGCATTTTATAGGAATGAAATAGCAGACGTGCCCATTCCTAATGCATATTTTTTTTCATATGCGTTATTGCTGCAATTTCTACATTAAAAAAAAGGGGAAGGGAGGGGGGGAATATTTCTCTTTGAGTTTTACTTTTATAAAAACCCACCCTGCGGGCTCCACTCCAGGCTGGTGACCAGAGGCACCGGGAAAAGAGACTGGGGCGGCACTAATCAGCGCTCCGATACCACGAGCAATCGGCCTAAACACGTAAACAAGTCCCGAGTGCTTTGTTTTGGTACCACCGATCGTCATCTCAGCAGAGGAACAAACAACCCACTTCAGCCTATATCTGCCTTATTAATCAGAGAAGACTTTAAATAGGAAAGAGAAAACACAAAATAACGTTAAGCCAAAAGGTTTGTAACCCACTTCCCAGAACTGGGCTGCGCCAGCAATGATTTTCAAGCAGCAGCAATGTTTTACTCCAGCCTTAGGGTAAAAGGAGCATCTTCATTCTCCTGACGTTCGTACAGCCCTGTACTAATGTCGCAAAGATGGTGGACTTCACAGAATCTACCTATTTGGCATTATTTTTTCAGCGCTACTGAACAAATATTTGCTCAACATTTCTGAAAATCGGGCTGTTTTAACACCTGAGAACAGAAAACTAAAGATTAAGTCCTGATTTAAACAATAATAATACACTTTCTTAATTCCACGCAGATTTTTTTCTCTTATTATGCTTAGTAAAAAACAAATGAAATTTTGAATGCCAGTGTTAAATTGCCAATTTTAATTAGATTTTTTTCTCCTATCCTAAGTCCCTTACTCTGTATTATATATATAGTACGTATCGTTGTAGATTCATTAGTTACATTACCATGCAATGTGGTATTTCGTGATGCTGCCCAGGGCAGCCTGAAGCCAGAAAGCTTGATTTTAACCTTGAATGACTTCCTGGAGTTATTCTTAATCCACAGTAATACATTAAAGAAAACAAATAGAGGGTCATAAATTGTATAAAACCAGCATTCGGCCCATACTACTGTTACAGCATGCGGCTGTGAAATGTATGTGAGAATTAAACAAAGCGTTAAGGAATGGCTTTAAACTGAGGATGATGCAGGCACATGGAGAGGAAGAACATGGAGAGAGGTGGTGGGAAAGAACAGATGCATCCTGTTTAGACGCACAGGCAGCTCGCCTGAGGGAAGTTTGGATTACGGAGCTATCATGGCAAAAATACATAGTCTGTTCGCGTTTAAATCATAAGAGGTTCTGGGCCTGTTCCTGCTGCTTCTCTGAAGAAGTGTGTGGTTTCTTAGAGTGTGCCGCAGTCATACAGCCAGCCACTTTGCAGGTCAGTTTGCCTAGAAGTTTTCTTCAGAAAAGTGGGTAAATGCTGCATCTGGTACAAAATTCAACAGAGATGCAAGTTAGAATCATAGAATCACAGAATCGTCCAGGTTGGAAAGGACCTTTCAGATCATCCAGTCCAACCATCAACCCAACACTGACAAAACCCATCACTGACCCATGTCCCTCATCACCACGTCTGCCCGGCTTTTAAATACCTCCAGGGATGGGGACTCCACCACTGCCCTGGGCAGCCTCGTCCAATGATTAATAACCCTTTCCATGAAGAAATTTCTCCAAATATCCAATCTAAACCTCCCCTGGCACAACTTCAGGCTGTCTCCTCTTGTCCTGTCGCCTGTTCCTTGGGAGAAGAGACCGACCCCCAAGTTACAGAAGCTTCTCCAAGATTGCTTCAAGTGAAGAGAAGAAAAATGCTTCGATAAGGGTAATAACAGATACAGAACCCCTGTGCTAGACATTTCATTTTTCAGAGAACACAGCTCAGTGCTGTCATCACTACGTGCAGGCGGTTCCGGATATGCTTTTTACGTGTGAGCCAGCTTCCCATGACAATGTTTCACCATAAAAAACCCAACAGCTGGAGGAGGAGGGGGAGAAGGAGAGGGACAGGTAACATCTCCAAACACTCTGATGGTTGTCCAGAGATTCACAGACCACAAAACTCATCTCGCTTAACTTTCCCGGCTTCACAGTAGTTACAATCCTAGTGAAAAATTAAAATGGACCAAAGAGGAAACTTTTACAATTTCATCCACATTAGGAGAGAAGAAAGACATGGGGTTTTTTTGGTTCTTTTTTAAATCTGTTTGTAACAAATGGTACCCAAAGCACGGCAAGGCACCACTAGGGAAGGACAGAATCTATTTAATAGGAACAGCAGCAATTTTTCCACAGTGAAATGAGTGTTAGAGCTGAATAGCAGCAATAGTTCATTGTCACAAAAATGACTTTTCCATAGACTCAGGCTCGCACCTTCTCACCAGCATCAGAATCTTCCCCACCCCTCATCCCTGCCCCTTTCTGTCACTTTGCTGGAGCTTCAGCAGAGACCAGGGGCTGAACACGGGGTCCTGCAGCTGGTCAGGGAAAGGCAGAGGGGAAGAGGCTGCAGACGAGATGAGTGATGCTGAGGGAGGTGCAAGTTCTAAAGGACACGTATTTTGTGCAGGGTGCCCTGAAGGAGGGGACGGACATGACTCTCCCCAGCAACTCCAGCTATATAGTATTTTCTCCTCTTAAAGAAGGAGAACTTAAGAGGATTTGTAATGTGTTTGCTGGGTACGCAGAACTGCTTGTGTGCACCTCCACGTGCCATCACAGGCTCTGAGGAAGGCGTTGGTTACACTTTCTCCCTTCCACTGTCACCCCCCCAATCCTCCTGCAGCACCCCATTGCTCCTCTCTGGGTCTGGCACTTCCCACCCCACTGCTTGGCCCCAGCCCTTTGGACCAAATGAGAGAGAACATCTCAGTACTCCATAGAATCATAGAATGGTTTGGGTTGGAAGGGACCTTAAAGATCATCCAGTTCCAACCCCCTGCCCTGGGCAGGGACACCTCCCACCAGACCAGGTTGCTCAAAGCCCCATCCAGCCTGGTCTTGAACCCCTCCAGGGATGGGGCAGCCACAGCTTCTCTGGGCAACCTGTTCCAGGGTCTCACCACCCTCACAGCAAAGAATTTCTTCCCCAGATCTCATCTAAATCTCCCCTCTTTCAGTTTAAAACCATTACCCCTCGTCCTATCAAGGGGTAATCCTTCTGTAGGGACTATGAGAACATTTTGGATTTGCTATGGTGGCTTCCCAGGGCAGCTACACACAGTGAGACCATGGACTGATGGAGTGGAAGGGGGAGGAGAGGGACCAGCACCACCCTGGGTGTGTAAGGGTGGTACACACCCTTACTGTGTAAGCTTGTACAGTAAGATCAAAAGCCCAAGGAGCAAAGGTCTCTCCAAGTTCTCCTGATCTTGCCTACAGCAACTAGTCCTCTGGCTCACCACAGGAAAGTGGAGGAAAAGAGGCAGTGTGATGGTGATGGGTAGAGAAGAGAGACAATAAATGGTGAGATCACAGAATCACAGAATCACAGAATGATATGGGGTTGGAAGGGACCTCTGGAGATCATCTAGTCCAACCCCCTGCCAGAGCAGGGTCACCCAGAGCAGGTTGCACAGGAACGTGTCCAGGTGGGTTTGGAATGTCTCCAGAGAAGGAGACTCCACCACCTCTCTGGGCAGCCTCTTCCAGGGCTCTGCCACCCTCACAGGAAAGAAGTTCCTCCTCATGTTTAGGTGGAACTTCCCATGTTCAAGTTTGTGCCCGTTCCCTCTTGTCCTGTCCCTGGGCACCACTGAAAAAAGACTGGCCCCATCCTCCTGACACCCACCCTTTGAGTATTTATAGGCGTTGATCAGATCCCCCCTCAGCCTTCTCTTCTCCAGACTAAAAAGGCCCAAGTCCCTCAGCCTTTCCTCATCAGAGAGATGCTCCAGGCCCCTCATCATCTTTGTAGCCCTCTGCTGTACCCTCTCCAGCAGTTCCCTGTCCTTCTAGAACCGGGGAGCCCAGAACTGAGATTAAAGGAAGTCAGTGGGTCCTGTAAATTGCTTCTCCTTTGGAATTCATCGGGACCTCTTTCCAACAGAGCCACGATTGCCAGAAGACCTTACACAAAGGATGACCGAAGCCGCAGGAGCGGGGCGGCTATGACTGTAGGAGGGAGACTTACTGATTTTGTTTGAGAGAGGGAGAGTAAGTACGGCTGCTGGGCTGGAAGCCAAGGCACCAGAGAAGGGTTGTGGAGCAAAGGGGAATCCAGGCGAAGTCCCTGAAGACCAGCACCTCCCCACGGATCGGTGAGAGGCTGCCAGCGGGCGAAGGAACGGCCGAACGCCCCGAGAGATATTTAACCTCCCTTTGCAAGGCGGCGAAAGACTGTTTGGCTGTAAGGTGAGCATGCGGCGTGCTGCATACGACTCTAGCTGTAAAGTAAGGATAACGTTATTTATACATCTTTTTTTATACCCCTTTTTTTTACACCTGTACTGAACGATGTTGACGGTACCTGAGGTTACAGCCCAACGCTCGCCAAGAGTTAAACTGCGCGGGGTCTGCAAACGGGGCAGAAATACGCTGTGTGATGCAGCACAACGTCACTAATCCCCAGTAATGCAGGGAAGCCCCAGCCCAGATTAGCGGGGTTTGTGGATTAGGGACTGGGAGGGCATTCGAGGGGAACTCAGCCCAGTCTCCCTCCAGACCTTCTCTCCATCCCACGGTGGGTCGGTGGCAGGAGCTGCGAGGGGCACGGCCGCTCTGCTCAGCCCCGGAGGGTTCTACAAACATCGATGCCGCCATCGCTTCTTTGTCAAAAGTTGTTTTAGGTCTGCTCCGAGCAGAGAATGGCACTCCCCGTCCCCCTTGAATCCCTTCAGACATGGAGCACACCCCTGCAGAGACAGTAAATCCATTTAAAGAGAGGTTACTCTGTGCAGAGGGAAAAAGAAAAAGACATTGAGGGGCTGGAGCGGGTCCAGAGAAGGGCAACGGAGCTGGTGAGGGGTCTGGAGCACAAGTCTTGTGAGGAGAGGCTGAGGGAGCTGGGGGTGTTCAGCCTGGAGAAAAGGAGGCTGAGGGGAGACCTTCTCGCTCTCTCCAACTCCCTGAAAGGAGGGTGTAGCCGGGGGGGGTCAGTCTCTTCTCCCAAGGAACAGGCGATGGGACAAGAGGAAACGGCCTCAAGTTGCGCCAGGGGAGGTTCAGATTGGATATTAGGAAAAATTTTGACACCGAAAGGGTTATGAAGCCTTGGAATGGGCTGCCCAGGGCAGTGGCTGAGGCACCATCCCTGGAGGGATTTAAAAGCCGAATTGCCATAGCGCTTAGTGACATGGGTTAGTGATGGTTTTTATCAGAGTTGGGTTGATGGTTGGACTGGATGATCTTAAAGGTCCCTTCCAACCCAGACAATTCTATGATTCTATCAATTGGCAGGAAACCTGCTCCGAGCACATGGATACACCCCGGCGTGTCTGTAAGCCAGACCCTGAATGCAAAATTTCTGAGACTTTCTCGGCAAAACAGCAGTGATGTAAAGAGATACAGTGTGTTCCTATTATTTATATGCAATGTCTGTTTCCACTCAGTTAAAGGACAGCAACGCTGCCCAGTTCACAATGGTCTAAAACTAACCTAGGGGATGGATAACCAGGTTTCTCCCTCATGACACAACCAGTCACACGCATTTTTAACAGCAAGGGATGCTTTTACTTGCATAAAACTGAAGCACTGCTAAACGTCATGTGGATAATTATCAAAGTTAGCATCAGGATAAAATATGGGTACAGGAACCATTTGGATTAAACATTTTAGAAATGCATGCAATATTACAGAATTTGAAATTGAATAACTGGGCCCAATATTGATATTTTTTGTCATTTCTTCAATAAACAAAATGAATAATCCATGTTGAAAAAAGAAGAGCGTGAAGCTTTTGACTTACTTCAGGCAATTTTTAAATTCTCTGAAAATGACGATATTTATTATTTTTGATATAAGACATCCCAGCTGTCTTGGCAAGGTCACGGCCGTACACCGTACGCTTTTTTTTTTATGCCAACAAATGACTCGAGGCGAACACTTGAGATAGATGATTTTAGAGAGGTTAACCCTTGGTGATGCATTTGCCCCTCAGCGCTCTGGAGGCTCAAACAATGAGTCTCTGCATTTGGAGTTTATTGACCTTTGGGAATATAGTACTTGAAACCCGGTAACGGATTTCTTTGAATGATTTCAATGGCAGTGAAGAAGCTGTTTGTTATCCGCTGGTTTTTTCGTGAGTGTGATTAATAAAAAAAAATAAATCGTATCGGTGAAGTTGTAAATTCTAATCGATTACGAAATGAAATATTCATTCCATTCCACCTGGGAAAAGCAAAATGTAAAAGAGATTTTCTCTGCATCTCCCTCCTATGTACTAATGTAATTCATTACGGACCAAGAAAACTTCTAATAATCAATCCTGACCTTTCCAGGCGGAAAGAAAACACCTTGTGGAAGTTTAATGCCCATATAGTAGTAGGAAACAACCAGCTCATTTGCTTCGTCAACTTATTTTGATCTAAGCTCTCAAAAGAGTCGACTCCCGCTCCTGGGCCATATTCCAGCGTCAAACACACAGGATAAAGCTCAGGCCCCGTTGCTGTCAAGAGAGGTTGGTTTTTAGCGATGTGGTGAAGCCAGGATTTGCCCTTTGTTTCTCTTACCACCATTAAAGTCTTACATGGAATAACGAGAATTAGAGACTTCGACTCAAGTACCAATTTGTCTTTAAAATATGTTTTTCTGATGCATTTTCTGACGCATTTTCCGACAGCAGCACACATGGCCTTTCCTCAGGGAATTTCCCATAAAGGTATTTAAGCTGCACGGGAAATCTCTTGTGGGCAAAAGAGTTTCTAGCTCTGCAAACAGCCCAAAAATAAGAACTACGCACCCGGAGGTCTGCGGGAGTGAGGTCTCAGATACCGATGAATACAATATTAATACAATACAATATTAAACCCCAGTTTTAGGGTAACTTATCAATATCCAAGGTTCCCCAAATCAGCCGTGGTTGTAATATAGATGGGGCCCCACAAGCTATTCAAAGAAAACATCGCAAAAGCCGCTCGCCGCCGAATGATTGCGGTAACACCATTATCCGCCACCTAATCGATGCTGTGATTGACAACTTTGCAAATCAGATTAGATTTCAGGCTGCCTCCCAGCCTAGCGGGGCTCGCCGTGGAAAAGCACCCGGGCCCCGCTTTGTGGCAGAGGAACTGCGGTCCAAGGTACAAACCAGCAAAAAAAACCACCCCACTGATACTGGCAGATGAGTTGTGACGACGAAACCTCGGATTGTATTAAAATCCGGCCCCCCCACCCCGTGATTTTATTCCCGACCCGCGTCCCCTCGCTGCGAGGCTGCTCCGTACAGCCAGGGGAAGTTCCCACCCAATGACATCATGGTTTGTCTTTGGCTACAGCCGGCTACACATTTTTAAAGAGGTCCTGTTTGTTCCATAACTGAACTCTTCACCTCTTGATTATATGTTTTGTTGAGGGGGGGGTGGGGGGTGTAAAGGGGAAAAAAAAAAAAAAAAAACAAACGCCTGGTAGATTTACTTAAACTTGGCGTCCGCAGGCTGAGGCTTGGGTGGGCTGCGCTCCCTCCTCCGGTTACACCCCACCTGAAATCCTCGGGTGTTAAATCACTTGACGAGTTCAGCCTTAATGATACGGGTCGTACCCCGGGAAGCAAGTGCAGAGATACTGGAAATGGCGTGTGCTTACAAAAACACACATAATTGTAAAAAAACACGCGGATAAACTGAGTGAGGAACACTGGGGCTGTGTTGAGAAAAAACCAGTTATTTGGAAGAAAAAAATGATATCTTAGTCGTGAGGATCCTCGGTATTTTTAGTCTGGAGAAGAGAAGGCTGAGGGGGGATCTGATCAACGCCTATAAATACTCAAAGGGTGGGTGTCAGGAGGATGGGGCCAGTCTTTTTTCAGTGGTGCCCAGGGACAGGACAAGAGGGAACGGGCACAAACTTGAACATGGGAAGTTCCATCTCAACATGAGGAGGAACTTCTTTCCTGTGAGGGTGGCAGAGCCCTGGAAGAGGCTGCCCAGAGAGGTGGTGGAGTCTCCTTCTCTGGAGACATTCCAAACCCGCCTGGACACATTCCTGTGGGACCTGCTCTGGGTGGACCTGCTCTGGCAGGGGGTTGGACTGGGTGATCTCCAGAGGTCCCTTCCAACCCCATAGCATTCTGTGATTCTGTGATGAAGTGTCACAAAATACACATAACGTGCTACATCCAGTGACACATTTTTATGAATAAAAATAAAACCCCTGCTAATCAGGAAGCTTTAAATTAATTTTTCATACCAACACCAACCTGAACATTCCTCTCTTCTTCAGCTGCTACAAGTGCATCCCCTATTAATGATGTTTTCTTTGCTCCGTGAAGGGCTCACACAAACCCCCCACAAACCCAGCCGCATCCTGAGGGCTGGAATGAAGGAGGAGTTGGGTTGTCACACAAGTAGTGGTGTGGGAAAAAGGTATTTCTGTAAATCATAGACTCATAGAATGGTTTGGGTGGGAAGGGACCTTAAAAGACCATCCAGTCCCACCCCCTGCCATGGGCAGGGACACCTCCCACCAGACCAGGTTGCTCAAAGCCCCATCCAGCCTGGCCTTGAACCCCTCCAGGGATGGGGCAGCCACAGCTTCTCTGGGCAACCTGGGCCAGGGTCTCACCACCCTCACAGAAAAGAACTTCTTCCCCAGATCTCATCTAAATCTCCCCTCAGTTTAAAACCATTTCCCCTCGTCCTATGGCTCCCCTCCCTGATCCAGAGTCCCTCCCCATCTCTCCTGGAGCCCCTTTAGGGACTGGAAGGGGCTCTAAGGTCTCCCCGGAGCCTTCTCTTCTCCAGGCAGAACAACCCCAGCTCTCTCAGCCTGTCCTCACAGCAGAGGTGCATCTTCACGGCAGTGGAGTGAGCTGTCAAGAAGCTTGAAATATTGGCGAAGTTTTATGTCACGATCCAGTGAAGTGCATTTATTATTACAGTTACAGACACCCAACTGCTTTGTGTTTTCCATAGCAGCGATCTCCAAGATGGGATCAGCAGGCAATTTTCTAATGCTCTGTAGATAATTGATAGGATGGTGGTGCTGCTTCCTTGCTTCCAGATACTCGGAGGAGCAGCCAGGAAAAGAAAAGTCAGGAATCTTATTTAACCACTTGGAATGGGACAGAAATAAGTATCTTAACTGCCTCTTGTATGCAGTGTTCTCGCAGAGAAAGCGAAGGCCAGAACCACAGCTGGAACAGCGAGGAATGACTAAATATTTTCTTACTGTTACTTTTCCATTGGAGCAGTTGCTGTGGTTGTCCCTGTTTGTTCCACAGATTAAGCGGGAGGTGACCCACACCCCCAAGATTCCGTGGTCTTCATGGAGGCCTGGGAAAACCTACTTTAGAGGATCCTCAGCACATCAGCCAAGAAGAGAAGCAGATGCTCCATGTGATTTTTATTTTGAAAAAACTTTAGCTTTCAGGTGAGTGGTTGGATGTGGTATCAGACGTGTGGTTTTCCCACTTTCCTAAAACTGTGAGGGGAAGAAATGGGTCAGTACCGTCGCTATTTGGGTTTTCTGGTGGTTGTTTTTTAGAGGGGGCGAGTTGCTGGTTTGATTTTGTGCCTATGCTGTGAGTTCCGTTTTTTTACTCTTTACCATTGGAAAGTTTTGAAAACTTAACAGGAAAATCAAGTCAGTGAGCGATAGAAACTTAAAACATTTTAGAGAGCAATAGGGAATGTAAAGAAATATTCTGTTCAAAGCTCTAGCAGGAATTTGACTTTATTCCAATAGAAGTATTCGGATACATATTCTGCTTTGTTGGGGTAATGAGGCCAAGACTCCCACGCAGCGTCGTGGGGTTGACATGTAACTCATCTAATTAACCAATGTCATCTTCTCTCGTTGGGTGGTCTGTCACATTGCGACACACTCTTCCCGAAGCGTTCTGAGGGAATGGTTTGGTTTCCTACCGTAGGACACCGCGATACGAGAACTTCTTTAAAGAATCCTGAGTCTGTTCCTACAAGGTGTTAAGCGATTTATACTGTTACAATTCTATGATTCCATGATAATCAGCCTCCGTTTCTTTGAAGTCTGCTGAGCGCTAAGGTTGCCCACAGCTTGGTCTCGGGTTCTTCAGCTGGATAACTCTAGGAATATATGTGACAGATCCTACCCTGGTGACATAAATATCAACTTTACCACTGAGGATAATGGGACTAGGGTGGGACCTGAGCCTGTCTGGCACAGCTCTCGTGGGATTCCAGTATAAATAAAAAACATCCCTCCCAGCCTACATTTTTGCCAACATTCGATTTATCAGCTCCATTAAAAAGCCTTTCAAATGTGATAATTATCCATAGCTTTTGTCAGCTGAGAGCCCTCTCTCACATAACCCCATCCACTCACTCTGAAATTGGGAACTAAAAGTCAAACCAAGAAAATCTTTACCCTGAGGAGGAAAACAGATGAGCGCGATGAGCATGGCCCACAGGCCTTTTACAGCAACAACTCCTCAAGCAGGAGTAGAGATCAGAGCTTCTACGGGCACATGGAAATCTCCTGATGGGGCAGTAGCACGTATGGACATCCCTGCACAAAGAATATATAGGCTCCTTCCTTGCATTATCTCAATGAGATAGACATGGATTGTGCCTCTGCAAGTGAAGATGATGATGATGATTATTATTAATGCACGTGTATCCATTTTATCTAATCCTTTCCACACTAACATCAATATTTTAGAATTTTCTTCCAGAATTTTTCTTCTCTTGTATTCAGCTCCTTTTTTCTATATGATGGAGCCAACTGGTTTGGCCTCTTTAGGAGGTGTTTGTTCTCTCGTCCCAAATGCTCTTCACTTTATGGCCTTACAGCTAGAAGTTGTAGCCGGTGTCTATATGCCAGATTTATCCACCGCAGCTCTTGACTTGATGAAGGCAAGCTCTCTCCAACCAGACTCCATGAGCTTTCATCAGTGCTTAAATAAATTAAGATCAGAAGCATTTTAGAGAGATGTTAACAGAGATGAATTGATGATTATTGGCTTTGCAATTAAAATCCCAGATCTGCAGCAATCACCTTTTTACTTGACACGCATCCTTTGCTTTTCTTAAAATCATTTTTCCCTGGGTGTCTCCATCGGTTGTTATGGTACAGCTATAAAATAATTATTCTCTTTCTTAACGGCTTCATTCTCTACCTTATTACCACACAATAATGTTTCGACTCCATTTCTCTTGGCGTGTTTTTTGAGTGCCGGTTGGCCTGCCAGGCGGGATCTTTCTGTCTGTTGTGGGTGTTTGCTCTACAAACAAAATCTAGGTCTTCAGCGACACTTGCCACTTGCCCGTGCCAATATTCGTTACGCGCTTCGCTACCCCGGCTGTAGCCGTGCCGAGCAGCAACATCAAGAGAATACAGGCTTTTCACATCAGCGGTCACTACGAACCACGAGTTGTTTTTTGCTGTTCAGGAGAATTTATGTTGCGGCATCGATTTTGACACTTAACAACTCTGCACAATCAAACAAACGGGGACTCAAAAGACAAATCTCACCGATGGGTATCAGTTGCACAACCAACATGGAGTATTTCCCACACGATTCACCCCCCCTTCCTTTATCTCCAGTTGAATAAAGAGTTTAAATTCATCGTGTTTACCTTCCGTCACACACTGCTCATCTTTCAGATTTTCTCTTATTTTGTGTTTTGCCTTTAGCACATGTAACTCTACAACTTCTATAGCTATAAGAGGCGCAAAGCCCCTTAAGGTAGGCCTTTTCTTCTGGAGATAAAAGCAAGTGTCTTTTCTTTAATGGGATGCTCTGACAATCAACATCTCCTTCTACAGAGGTGACGTGTCCTAACTTGAGGACAATCCCCGAGTCAGTGCAGCAGTAACTAGGAGGAATCTTAGATATTCAGAAGGTGCGCTCACAAGAAAGAGTCCTTTAACCCAGAGCGTCTGCGAGATTGGAATCTTAGTAATTCCCAAACCCCACAATTACATTTATCATCTTATAATCGCCATACAAGAGCTGTCGGAGCGGGATTGCTGCGTCCATCCTCCCTCTCAGCACCGCAGCTGGGCTGTGAGAAAACTCCTGCCTTGGCACTGCAGTCATATAAGGAGTCTCTTCTTCTGGGCTGTGTCTGACATGTCAGAAGCCGAGGCCAGAAGGAATCCACATCTCCACAACGCAAAGCAGAACCGCACGTTAAAATGTACCCAACTGGAAGGGGCATTCCTTGACCAGCCAGCAATCAAATGGAGAAGCGATATCCACTCCTGTGTACTTTTCACGTGCCTTCATGCACATGTATTAATTGTGTAACCCTAAGATGAGGGTGCCCTGATTAGTGCCCTATAATCATATTATTGGGCACATGAAACCTCCTGTGACGATAGACTGAAAAAAGGCTCCATGAGGAGGGTCTTGATTGATAATTAAAATTTCAGGCACAACGCACTTCTTTTCCTAGTGCATGTTTTTATGCTGTAGCACATTTTCTGTTAATTATGGAAGATATTTTCATGTACCTTTTCAATGCTTGGAACCTTGCTGGATACCAGCAGATGCAACTATGGACAAAAAAAAAAGAGAAGATAAATCCATTTCCTTTCCAGAAAGCAGCCTTCTAGAAGCTTATTCCCACCTATAAGAAAACTTTATGGAAGAAAAGGAAAGGCCAGGCTGGATGGGGCTTTGAGCAACCTGGTCTGGTGGGAGGTGTCCCTGCCCAGGGCAGGGGGGTTCGAACTGGATGATCTTTAAGGTCCCTTCCAATTCTAACCATTTTATGAGTCTACGATAAGGAGAGATACAGTCTTTCAAGACCAGCTTCTAAACCACCCAGCATTTTACGCATTAAAAACCACAATGGTGGTGCCGAATAATTAACGTTAAAGTAACTAAAATTTAAATTTAACAGTAGTTATATTATGGTAGTAGGAATAGATTATGCAGTTTTACTGCATTTACATTAGCCATTTCCTGGAACTTTTTTTCACTCTTAAAAAATCTCTAAAATGGAGAAATCCTTACGTTACAAGAGGGCAACGTGAGGATTTTTTCCTTATGCCTTGTTTTCTTCTAACATCAAATAGTTTACAATTGGAAATGGGTATTTTTCCCCTCATTGATTTTTTTTTCTGTAACAGGCACTGCTGATGGCTGGCTAATGTGAGTCCTTGTAGGGTGAACACAAGAAAGGAGGAGCTACGCGAGTGTAATTTACAGAATCATAGAATTGTCTGGGTTGGAAGGGACCTTTCAGATCATGGAGTCCAACCATCAACCCAACTCTGAAAAAAACCATCACTAACCCATGTCACTAAGCACTATGTCAACCCGTCTTTTAAATCCCTCCAGGGATGGTGCCTCAACCACTGCCCTGGGCAGACCATTCCAAGGCTTCATAACCCTTTCCGTGTAGAAATTGTTCCTAATATCCAATCTGAACCTCCCCTGGTGCAACCTGAGGCCATTCCCTCTTGTCCCATCGCCTGTTCCTTGGGAGAAGAGACCGATCCCCCCCTGGCTACACCCTCCTTTCAGGGAGTTGGAGAGAGCGAGAAGGTCTCCCCTCAGCCTCCTTTTCTCCAGGCTGAACACCCCCAGCTCCCTCAGCCTCTCCTCACAAGACTTGTGCTCCAGACCCCTCACCAGCTCCGTTGCCCTTCTCTAAAGCCAAGAACCCACTGGCACCAGGGTTGAGCCTTTTTGACTACAGATTTATAAGCTGTACAGGCAGCAGCTCCAATATGAGGTTTAAAATTGGCTGTGCTACTCACAGTTCTATTGCTGCCATCTTTATTCCCGTTAAACGCTGCCTTGCTTGGATCAGCACTTTGACAAAATTTTGCATATTGTGTGCAACAGCAGCTTGGTAACAGTCCTTATCGCTGCGGCACCTACACAAAATTGAGATGTAAACTCAGAAAAGCGGAGGGGAATATTTAAAACTGGATTAATGGCATTTCTCTAGTGCTAGGACATCTCCTAAAAATTAGCAGACTAGGAAAGTCACCACCCGACGGGCTGTAGATGGAATGACATAGACTTCATTTGCCTACCGAGACGTTTCATTACTTAGAAAATTCTCTACATCCTTCTACTCCTCAGACCACGCGTCTCCCACAATAAAAGAGTTGAGAAAAGCATACGCCACAAATTGTATTACATTGTAAGTTTTTCTAAAACATAGCTTTTTAAACCAATGAAACTCCTAGAATATTTGTACATCAGAGGAGAAGAAAAGTTTGTCCTACGGCAGCAGATTTTTTTCCAGAAACAAATAGCCTAAAACCAGTGAGAGAATAAAAATCAGCATAAATAAACCTCTCTGGGGGACACTGCTCACTGGGGGGGGTCTCAGCAGAGGTGTCTGAGGTGCAAAAAAAGGCAAATTTTGGTTTCTTTTAAAGCAGTTTCTTTTAAAATCATCCTAAATTTTCTGATCTGGGGAAATTTCACTCCAGGCATTTCCACTGGTTTTAGCAACGTTGTGAACCTTATTGAAGACAAGATTGTTGCAGGCGCAGCTGTTTTTATTACTGTGCCAATTAAACTTGCTCAGGCCAATGGTATTAAATACTGGCAGCCACACAAGTGCCAGCAATAAGAAAAAGCAGTTTAGATGGTGCAAAATCAGGTACCCTCTGAAAGCTGCAGAGACCGACTGTCTCCCATTGTGTCTGTAGATTAAGCCTTTAAAAGTAGTAGTTACTGTTTTTAGGAAGGCATGTGAAGCTGCTGTATTATTTTCTCGAGGATCTGCAGCATATTCTATCATTTCTTCATGCTTAGAGATGTTAAAGTATCTGAGGAATGAGCCAGGGAAGATCATACGTACAGTTTTAGAGGCTGTTCTGCACTTAAAAAGCATCTAGAGGTAAAATCCTAACGCAGTTGGTGTTGTGGTAATTGTAGCATCTGTTATAGCGAAGCAAGAACCACAGTGACTGGTTTTCCTGAAAAAGAAAAATGATACTCCATCTCCTTTTTGAAAGGGTTGAAGGCTTTTTTAATGCTGCTTTTGAATGTGGAGCAAGAGATACTCAAAATACTTCATTAGCTCCATTTAAATTATACACTGTAATAAATAAAACATGAAGATTACACCATCAAGCAATATAGCTATTAAGAATTAAAAGTGTTTGTGCACATGCATTATAATTCCTTCTTTAATTATGGGTCCCTAACCTCTTTCACTGGCTGCAGAATGAACAATGCTGAATTAAGCACAGATATCTAATACTGTTGCTCTCTATTCACTGCTGCTCTCTGGGCTTACATTAATTTCCTTTAACAGCGCTCCCATGAGCTCCAGGGTTGCTTTTACTGCTGAAGTACCAGATTTAAAGAAAAGAGATTCATCAGTGTCTACTAGGACGTGATTTCTCAGTCTTATGCATAATGAAATACCCAGAATATGTATGGTATATTGCCCATTGACTTCATTTTCAGTAGTAAGCTACTCTACATGAGGCTCCGGCATCTTGATGTTGGCACCGTGAAAACACATCCCTCAACCATTTCACAAAATCAGACACCAGCGTCGTGGCACGTGGCATCACATGGAAATTATTGATGAAGAAAATTCAGTATCTTACCATTCCTTTAGAATTCTGTAAAGAACACTCAGCAGCCTGTCACGATCCTGCTCTCCCCCTTTCTAATTTTCCTAAAAATCACATAGGGATTACATAGAAAATAGCTTATTTTACTGCACAGCTCTGCTCCAAAGTAGAAAAATCTCTTCTCTGCACTCAAGAAGTCATGGCTCAGTGCGCATATGAGGGTGAAGTGGGAAGCCTGTGGCTAACTTCAGTTTATAATGCATAAAAGGGAGGAACTGAAGTTGTACAGGCAGCACATACTGCCTGAACCACCACAACTGTGTGCTGGATTTTGCAAATTCAGTACGAGCGCATGTAATGTAAATAATTGTCTTAATGAGAAAAGATCAAAGCTAAAAGAGGCCTCGCTTACTTAACCAGACAGTTGTTTTGTTGGGTCTTTGTTGGTTTTTGGTTTTTCACACCTGTTAGTGCTACATTTCTCTCCCAGCTTTTTCTTTCTGTCTTGTACATATATGCACAAGTTGCAGGATAGAGCATCACTTCTTGGGCCAAGATTTTACTCACCTTTCACGTGCTGGAAGAAAAGTTATAAAATGAATGAAAAGGCTCATCATAGATGGTTTAAAGGAGAGCCCAAAGGGGTGGGGTAAGAGAGTTGCCCTTGTGTGGGGAAGGTGCCAAGGGCAGAGAACCCACAGCACCGCTGGGGCTGCAGCCTCTACAGCCCAGCAGCTGCCCTTACACTCACAGAATGGTTTGGGTTGGAAGGCACCTTAAAGATCACCCAGTTCCAACCCCCTGCCATGGGCAGGGACACCTCCCACCAGACCAGGTTGCTCAAAGCCCCATCCAGCCTGGCCTTGAACCCCTCCAGGGATGGGGCAGCCACAGCTTCTCTGGGCAACCTGGGCCAGGGTCTCACCACCCTCACAGCAAAGAATTTCTTCCTGAGATCTCATCTAAATCTCCCCTCTTCCAATTTAAAACCATTACCCCTCATCCTATGGCTCCACGATCAAGAGTCCCTCCCCATCTCTCCTGTAGCCCCCTTTAGGGGGCCTCCATCAGGTTTTCATCATATGAAAAACCTCCATCAGGTTTTTTATCCAGGCCTTCTAGCAGTCAGCATCCACAAAGGCATTTGAAAGATCTCTAACAAGGTGGAATACAACCCCTACCAAGACGTTAGAAAATTCAAGTTTTAAGGAGCTGCCCAGTCCATCCTCCTGCTGGGACCAGGCTGCTCAGGCCTGTGTCCGCTCAGGTGGGGAAAACCCCCGAGGAACCCCCTCCATTGCCCCCACCGTGAAGAAGCTTTTCCTTACACCCAGCCGGAACCTCTCATTTCAGCTCCCACCCGCTCTCCCTCAGCCTCCCACCCTGCAGGTGGCTGCGGCTTCTCCATCCCCTCCCCGCGGGTGCTGGGGGGCTGCCGTTAGCCGCCCCCCCCGCCATCTCTTCCCCGGGCTGAACCAGCCCCGCACGGTAGCGGTGCTCCGGCCCGGCCACCTCGGGGACCCCCGCTCAGCTCCCTCCGCTGCGCCCGCGTCCCTCCGGGGCGAGGGGCAGCGCCGAGGCGGGGGTCCCAGGAGGGCTGGGCTGAGGGGGGCGGCCGCCTCCCTCCGGCCGCCGCTGCGCCCCGGTTCCGCTCGCCTCCTCCGCACGGCAAGGGCTCGTTCCGCCTCACGCCAACGGGTTACGGGCCTGCGGGGAGACTCCGCTGCGGGGACAGCGGCACCTCACCGCCCAAGCGGGGCCCAGACCGCCAGCAGCGCTCCCCAAGCCCGGCCCCGCCGCTCCACCGCAGCCGCCGGCCGGGCCGGAGCCCCCGCAGCCCTGAGGGGCAGCGGCCGTTGGAGGCGGCCCAGGGAGGGGCGGGGGGGGTGAGGGGGGAAAGGCGTGGGCGAAGCTCCCCCTTGGACGATTGACGGCCGCCCCAGCCAATGGCGCCGAGGAGACCCGGCTGAGGAGGAGCCCGGGGGCGGGGCTCGGGGGCGGGCGGGGCGCTGATTGGCCGGGGGGCGTGGCCGGCGGGGGGTTTCTCCCGGGCTGGGGCTGACGGCTGCGGTTGGGGAACTTCAATTTCGTATGTGAGCGCGAGCGGCGGCCGTTGTGGCGGCAGGTACCGGCGGGGAGCGGGTCCCGGGGGGAACGCGGCCTCCTCCTGCCGCTGCCGGTGAGGAGCGGGGGATGGCGGGCAGGAGGGCGCCGGGCAGCCGCAGCGCTGCGGGGGAGGGCGGCTGTGCACCGGGAGGGGGGGGCGGCCGCCGCTACGCCTCGCACCCGCCGGCGTTTTTCCCCGCTTCACCCGCTGCGGGCGGGGCCGGGCCGGGCGCTCGTCCTCCGGGCAGAGCTACCCCTTCCCTCCCTCCTCCCGGCCCCGGGCGGTCGGGGGCTGTCAGCGCCGGGGCCGGCTGTGGGAGGAGCGGGGACGGCAGGGGGCGGCAGCGGCCCCCGAGGAAGCGTGTCCGGAGCGCCGGCCGCGGCGGCGGAGAGCCCCCCCCTCCGCCCGGTGGGGCCTTTCCCTTCTCCCCGGGCGGGAGGACGGGGGTCTCTGAGGGGGGGCCGGCTACTCCTTCCTTCCTTCCTTCCTTCTCGCGGGGGTTGGGTGCCCGCTCCTCGCCGCCCCGTCTCCGCTCTCCCCGGCGGGGCTGTCGCCGCGGGCAGCGCCCGCAGCCTCCGCCCGCCCGCCCCGCCGGGGGGCGGCACCTCCGGGCGGCCCCGGCCCGGACCCGCATCTGCTGCGCTTTCGGGTCTCCCCCATCCCGCTCCGAGGCTGCCAAAGCAGAGAGGAATGAGTCCCCCCGACCCCCCAAAATCCCTCCCGATGTGTGCCGCTGACTCGCCCGCACCCGTCGCGCTGCGCCAGGAGAGGAGGGGTTTTTTAAATTTTTTTTTTTTTATTTTTTTATTGCCTCCTAGAACAGCACTCCTCATTCTGCTAACTTCATCTGTTTGCATCTGGGGCTGTTCCTCTCTTCCAGCTGTGAGTGAGCAACTGCAGAAAAATGAGCTAAATAGGACCCGGCACTGAAGCTGTTTATCAGTAATTAGGCAGGGGGTGAAATTGAGGACATCCCTGCACGTTCCTAATTTCCTTCCCCTTCGGGATTAGAATAAAAATCAGTGTAGAATCCTATGGTATGTTCTTTATCTGCTACTTAAAAAAAAAAAATAAAAATAGTCCACCTTTCAAGATGTGATGACCTGGCCTCTGTGTGCACGTAATGCGCCGAGGTCTTTAAAAAAATTGGAGGTGTTATTTATAACTTTAAATCCGAAGTTCTTTTCCTATTATTGTTCTTTTGTAAGGCTTTGATTACAGTACTGTGAAGTCGTAACGCTCTCAAAAGAGCCATTAACGCCGTGGTAACGTTTTTAGTGCGGCATTTTTCCCCAGATGAAGATCCCACTGAGTTGAAGCTAATCCCTTTTGATGTTAATAGTATTGTGCACGCGTGTGTATGGCGAGAGTGGACTTAAAGGAGGTTAGTGTATGAATGATTGCTGATCGACATAAAGGGACTTGGTTTGAGGCTTTGTCATCTTAATGATTATGATTTCCAGAAACAGCTTCTGAAATAAATCACTGCCAGGGAACAAGTAACAGCCAGCTAGGGAGTAAACTCGGGGTAAGGTGCTTTGATACCGGTAACGACTAGCAAACAATTCAATTCGGATGGTTTTTTTCTTCTTGTAAAGCTGTCTAAGGTGAATTTTTAATTAAAACCATGTAATTTATAGCTTTTTCATTGACATATAGTGCTTTGCTTAGCTTTACTGCCTCATTTTCCTGTCTGCTACCATGAGTGCTTCCAGAGTGTTAGTGAAATGCAACAAACGCATAATTTTGGAAAACTTAGCCTTCAGCAAATTCTCATAAACTTGCATATTTCCAGGCCTGGAGAGTTTGAAATGGCAAAGTGCTTTTTTATCAGGAACTGGCTTAAAAAATAAAGCTGCACTCTTTGTCATCATCTTGTTAAGTTTCAACCGGCGGCTGAATTCGGTCCCTAAGCTATAACCGGGCAGTTATAGAACAGACCCAGTTTTGCGACATCCCGGGAGGCCAGGAGAGGATCTGCAGGAACATCCCTGAAAGGATGTTCAGCCCAAACGTTCCGCTTCAGCTGCTGCTCTCCTCCCTCCCAAAAAGTTTCCATTTCTGCTCCCTGTGCCGTTTTCTATCTGCTGTTAACCTCTACCGTGGGAAGTTGAGCTGCTTTCTCTTGCAGAAACTGCAGCGTTCTGCTGAGTTTGATTCCCTTTGGGCTTAGAATGTGACCTTCCCTTCCGTGTTTTCAGAGGTTAAGGATATCAAAGTTTATTTCAACTGTTTTGTACCCGTGGCAGAGGAGCTTGCGTTTTAACGGTGTTGTTTAGAGTGGTCTAGTCAAGACTTTCAAAAATGTCTATGTTCTGCATGCGCACGTGCTGCGAGTGGAAAAGAGGGAGAGTTCAAACCTCTTGACAGCGAGGGCCACGTGGAAGAAACTTCCAGGCTTCATTCCTTTGGAAATGCATCTTTTATTCCACTTCTAATTTGATAAAT
Organism: Numenius arquata; assembly: GCF_964106895.1. Lineage (NCBI taxonomy): Eukaryota > Metazoa > Chordata > Aves > Charadriiformes > Scolopacidae > Numenius > Numenius arquata. The sequence goes on along the minus strand of NC_133577.1, from coordinate 2,577,504 downwards.
CTCCAGCAATTGCGGTCAGTTAATATTTTCTGATTTTTATTGCCACTTTTTGATGTAACTTAAAAAGTAGGAGCAAACGAAGGCAGGTCTCTGAAGCCAGCCTGGCTTGTGGATGTCTCTTTGCGGGGTTTCGGTGACAGCACTGCGTAGCTCTCGTTTAGAGAGGGTGACCCGAAGAATAATTGTAGTATTTATTGGATTTAATATGATCCGAATCATTTAGTGAGTGTGAATATAGGGAAAACATGCATTTTTCATTTGGCCAACTCCCAAGTCGCGCATTTAAGGATGAAGAACGTGGGTCATGGGTGGAGAACGGGAATGTTCTGGGATGTACAGACATTTAAAGGAGGTATTATGGGTTGTGATTAATAACTTGAACATAAGATCTCTTTTAGTCATTCAAAAAAATCTAAGTATATAACCAACATAAGTTATATGACAAGATAATAAAATCTTTCTGTGTTTGGTGCTTATGGGATTCCTTTTTGAATTCTGTGTTCGCTTTTGGCATTAAACTTTAGAAAGTTGGTGATAATAACGTGAAAGAATTTGAAGAGTTAGAAGAACTGGGAAACATGTCTCCGTACAAAAGATTGACCTATTTAAGGATTAAAAAGGGAGGGAGCAAAATAAAGTGGTGATAGATGTACCTGTAAGGTGGGCGAGAGCAGCTGATAGTGGCTCTGAAGGGATTCTGTGGCAGAAAAGGATCTAAATAACTTACATTTTTCATAATTATGTCCATAGTTTACAGCATCGCTCTAATTATTGAAAGAGGACAAGTTTTGTACGTTTTAGTTTACTATGTGTAAATTTCAGTAGGGTAAAAACGATTTTACCAAAGGTTATAGTGTATAGTTAATTTGCCACTAGATATTTTTAGAGCAATATTGAACGCTTTCCTGAGAAAAATGTACTAATTCAAACGGTGTTTTCATTCTGGAACTGATCTTCCGTTGGGGGAGAGCGAGGAGAGGGAAGGTGGGCTTTATTCCTCCTTGCAGGCAAAATTATCCCAAGAAAAGCAGTGTTGGAAAACCGTTCGTTGTGTGCTCACGTGATGGCTGGCCACAAGAAAGAGGACGGGAGAAAGAACAGGGGATGTGGGAGTGTGTGATAGTGTTGTAGCCCGGGTTATTTCATCATAAGGGGTTATTTCTGGCCTTCTGCACGGCAAGAAAAGGCTCCTCTTGACTCCAGGAGCGTTAGATTTGTCATGACTGCCACACAATTCTTTTTAAAAGAGATAAAATCCAAGTGCAAGTTAAACGATTGTGTATTTTTCCCTTCCTATTTGGAAGGTATATTTTAAACATATATTTATCATTCAAGCACAGTTCAATTTCACTTGGTTTTCTAATTCACTCAGTTGACGGGATAATTTTTGGTGTAATTTGACTCCAAATTTAACTTTTTATAGGTAAAGAAGATACTGTGCTGTTATCCAGTTGTCACAGGTGATTGCGTTCTACTCATCTTCAAGACTTGTATTGGAATTAGAGGTAACTTGTGATTTATTTTTTTTTTAATATCTGAAAGTTCATGGTAGGAATTTACTAAATAGGTGAAGTTCTGTGTTTTGTTTCAACTTCTCAAATATTTTTGTTGTCGATGCCATAAATTTACATGGTTTGAGCTGTCAGTTTTGTAATATTGTACTGGCAAGAACATATTGATGGTACGGTAAATATTTTGACTTTTAGCAAGCCTTAAGTTCTTAATCAAAAAGTTTGTGATATAAACCTTTAAACTTTTATAAACTTTTCTGTGGAAGTAATTTTGCTAGTGACTGACTTCCTCGAAAGGCTTCATCTCGTCTTCGAGTACTTTGGAAAGATTGACAGATGAAGTGAAGGCCATATCAATAGAATATTGATTAATTACTATTGGAGAAATCCAAAAAAAAAAAAAAGCCGTTCTGTTTGGCCAGTGAAATGAGAAACGTATGTTCTGTGTACGGCATGAGAATTAGAGACTTGCATGTAATGCAAGGGGGACAGCTCAGCAAGAATGTGTAATTGTTTATTTTAACGGACTTGGGGAAAAAAAGTTTGTTTCCGTTGCAGTAGTGTCTGATGGTTTAATGTCCCAGCGTAGCTCGTGGCTTTGTTTCTCCATTTTTATATTCTTTTTGCGGTTCCTTACATTTGACATACTACTTTGAAAATAAAAACAGTCAGAAGAAATCTATGCACTCGACCTGTAAAACTTCAAACCCCAACAAAACAAAACTGAAATCCGGTTTCCCTTCTCCAATAGTTCTCTTCCCCTTCTTGCCTTCTACACTCCTGTACCCTGGGTTTTTTTTCCTAGTTCTGGAGGAAAGCTGGGGCTGGATCTTTTTCTGCTCTTATGAGAGTAGAGGACTCGATTGTAGATATTGTTGATGAGGTCTAGTAAAGGAGAATTTCAGACTTGTTTTGCTCTGCGCAGCACAACTGCCTTTGGTGGCATGGTATTTCGTGAGAGGACTCAAGAATGAGCTGCTTGGGAGGCGTGACCCCTGTTAAGTTGGCTTCTTGTGTAAATACTGATTGGATGGCTCTGAACCTTCTCGGACGCGGGCAGTAGTGTTCTGGTTTGGTGGGTTTTTTTGGTCGGGTTTTTTTTTCTGATGGAGATAAGGTATTACTGCTGTTTATCTTTGTAGCGCTTTTGTTAACAGTAGCTTGGCTTTTCAGAGACCTTGTTGTGAAGGAGCATTGCAGGAGGATCCTTTCTTTAAAATTGGAGACTTCTTTGTCAGCGTCCAGAGGGGTTAACTGAGTGTTTTAATTGATGTTACATCTACCATGGTGCTCGTATTCCTCTGTGTCTTGGTTTCTCCTCCCTGGATTCTTTCTGAAGGGTGCGATATGGTCTGTCTTTTAATTTACTTTGCTGTTCCTCAGTGATGGAGCCTGTGTGCTCTGTAAGGTCATCGTTAGAAGACTTTGGCATTGAATAGTAAAATAGGGTTAGCTAAGGACAGTTCAAAGGGAACTATGGATTGCCTTGGTGCTCTAGGTTGCAGCCTTCCCTTTTGCTCCTGACATTGTCTGTGCGGTTTTGTGTTTGCAAAGCGCTAGTTCTGGAGAAATGGTCTGTTGGAAAAGATGTTCAGTTACCAGAAAGTAAAAATAGACTTTAAAAAAGAAGTGTGGACTGTCTGAAAGATCAGTTTCGTCTTAAATTGCTTGCACTGATGACAAAGCAGAGTTTAACCAAATATTTATTGTTGAAATTACTCTGTAATTAGTAGCGTTGTACAGCTAAATGTAACACCAGATTTTACTGTAAATTACTGCTATCCCATTGCTGTGGCTTGAGAAGTATAGACTATAACTGTGGTATTCTTTTTAGTGGCCTGGATAAGAATTTGACTACAGCGTTTTAAGAACATAGTTTTTGTATTTTTAATAACATTCTCCAGTATGTATTTAAAATGCATGATGTGAGCTCTTACCACAGTGGAAAATCAGAACAGCCTTTTCTCATTTGAAATACTCAGTTATCCTGTATAAGTGATTTAAAATATATATTCTTATTGCAAGCTTTTGAATTGGTAATAGGCAGAGCTTGAAATTCTGGTTGACTCAGCATGTATCCTGCTTCTTCTGAAAACCAAACCATAACTAAAATCTGATGATAAATACACACTTGGGTTTCACATTTGTTGAAACATTTTTATTGCTTCCAGTTACTCGCAAAAGCAAGGTTTCATTAATAAAGTATTTTAGAATATACTGAGTATCTCCTGCAAACTCCTTTGAGGTTGAATGTTTCAATTTCGAATCTGAAAGTGCAGTTCAGTGCAGTGTTTTGTACTTTGTAGACACTATTTGTAAATGAACTATTTGCGGTTTCCTCAGTTGAAAGAAGTTGTTTTATATCCTCTGTTTGGCTTCCTCCTTTTGAAGTTCTGCTTAAGTGCTCTACTTTAATACTGTAAGTGCAGTTGTGCCATCATCAATCAATTAAAGAAATGTGGCAAATTACTAAGCCTGTGTACCATTGATCTTCTCTCAGAGGTCCGGATTCTTTTTCCTTGTGTGGCTTTTGGGGTACTTTTCCTGATAGGATGTTGCATTACAGGACCATGAGTCTGAAGCAAATCCAAGGTCTGGAGGAAAAGAGGAGGAACAAACCCACAGCCAAAACCCCAAAGAGTGACATAGCATAAATTTCATACTTAAGTAAGTCCGTGTTTGGTCCAAGGGCTGCTTTGTCCCCTCTGGTCAACTTTTTTGCAACTTTTTTGTTGCAGTGATATTTGAGAAGAGATTGGCTATGGATGGGTCAGGGGCGGCTGCTTGGATCAACCCCAAGTGCAAGTGATTTTAATATTGAATCTCTTTTGGACCTCTAATTATTAATTAACTTAAACTGTTGGATATTGGGGCTCACTTTCACATTGTGCTTTTTCTACTCTTTGTGTGCTTGAGGATGTGTCACAGAAAGCCATTAAAGTTTAATGAGATCTGTGCACTTGCAGAAAATGTATTTATTTTCTTCCCCCCTGCCTGCGTATAGTGTTTCCGTACAACATGAGACCTTTGTGACTTTTTCCTAATGCGTTGAAATATTTTCATTCAGGAGGGTAAGATGCATTTCTGAAGTTTAGAAGTTTACGTTCTTACCAGCATGTTGTTCTTTTACCGAAGCAGAAATGAAACTCTGTATAAGTGAATTTGGGAACACTTCAGTCCTCTCTTGTAGGTGAGAAAAATGCTTGGAGAAAAACTTTTCAGCAGGGTGCGTTGCGATAGGATGAGGGGTAATGGTTTTAAACTAAAAGAGGGGAGATTTAGACTAAATAGAAGGAAGAAATTTTTTATGCTGAGGGTGGTGAGATGCTGGCCCAGGTTGCCCAGAGAAGCTGTGGCTGCCCCATCCCTGGAAACATTCAAGGTCAGGTTGGACGGGGCTCTGAGCAACCTGGTCTGGTTGAAGATGTCCCCGCTCATGGCAGGGGGGTTGGACTAGATGGGCTTTAAAGGTCCCTTCCAACCCAAACTGTTCTATGATTCTTGTTTAGGTGTAGGTCAGACAACTTCCCTGGAGTTCAGAGTGAACAGGAACCTAAGAAAACAAGTTGATTAAGATATTGTCAGTCTCTTGTATTGTCTATTTCATGGGTCATCATTAGGAGAGATGGTTAACCAGTACTTTTATTTAAAAACTTAAAGATAGGCTGCTTGACATGAAAATGGTGTTGACATAAAATTTCCTGCATCTTCTATAAGAAGCTTTTAAAGCGTGTGAGATTTTTTTTGCTTGCTTCTAACCTTAGTAAAAACACGTCTCTCCCTTATTAGGAATTAATTGTATTTTCTTTGAGTGCTATTTTCTTATGGTCTACTTTCTATTTGTTATTGGATCCTGTTCCCTATTAAATTTGAATCAATTTTTAATTAATTTTTGCAGTTTCCTTCTTTGAGGTAACTTCTTAGTGGAAAAGGTTGTTGTGGTTTTGTTTTTTGTATTTTGTTTTCTTAAAAATTTTAGTGAAGTTAGGTGATTTTAAATATGTAATTAGTTGAGCTGCGATTTAGTAGCGCAGCAGCCGCTTAGACCTGATGCTGATTCTTCAAAGTATCTCACCCTGATTTGAGGAAGGGGGCTCCTATACACTTTACACATTGTGATGGTGTTTCATGGCAGACGAGACTCTTGGATTAGTCTGGTTTTGTTACACAAATCCAAAAATGCCTGATTTTGTACAATTAAGTCTTATTTTTTTCCCAGATGTGCTCAGGTGTAGTTTTATTCTCTGATAGTCCAAGAATGCAGCTGATACTCAAACCTCTACATACCAAGAAACTTCAGTAAGAGAATTTCCACACCGTTATTCTAGTAACTTTCTCACACAACAGAACACTGTTAGTTTGAATTCTGTATGGAAACAAAGTTGGAAAGTTTGCAGTGTATATTTATTTTATAAAATCAAAGAGAAACAAAGTCATGAAATAGCAACTTTGACATCTGTCAAAACAAAGCTTCGTGAGTATTAAATATTATTATTAGGACAGCAACATTCTTCTTTTAATGGGAATTGCACCTGTGCCCTTTTTCTAGTTGTTTGTTTGCGATTGTTTGGGTATTAACAGTTTTCTTTTTTTATAGAAGACAAACTATGTTTTGCCATCAGATTTTTGGAAGCTGAAAATGATAGTTATCTCTCCTTTTCAGTAGCATAAATACAGAAATTTGTTTTCTTTAAACGCAGATATTTTTGCAGAGCATTGTTAGTCTGAAATAAGAACTATGAGAACCGTGATGGCATGGAGGGAAAATGAACCACTGTAGGAGCGAACTGGAGCTGGAGACACTTGAGACATTTCCGACTGTGACTCATTATTTCTTGGTCTGGTTTGGTGAGCTCGGGGAGCAGGGTGTGACTTTTCTACCTTTGATCATACTTATCTTGCTATTCAAATGTTTGCACATACAAATTTGGCCACTCACTGGATTGTAATTTTTTTTTTCCAATACTAAATCTGAGTTCATCGAAGTAGTGATGTCAGCGGGCAACTCTGTCCATGGATCGTTCGAGGATAGTACTTTTGAATTATTGCTCCTATCGTGGGACCTTTAAAACAAGAAAAGAACTTAAAAACGACTTATGCCTTTAAACTATGTGGCTGAGAGTCTGTAGTCTCTATGGAGGTTACATTAAGCAACTGAAGTTGGGCTTGCAAATGATTTCTATCCCCTCCCTTCCATTCAGTTTATCCTCTAAAGGATAACTGCTTCCCCCTGTTTTCTCTCCCCTCCATTGTTTCAGCTCCAAGCCCTTTGTAACCTCCTCCCCGCTTCATTTTCTTCTGTTCCCCTGTCTTTTTTTTGTTCTCCCCTTGAATTGACTCTAAAGTAAACACTACTGATGTTTGCAAAGTCCTGTCCTACTGAAGAACTGAGGATGGCTTCTGCTCGGCTATTCATGGCTGAAGAAACATCTGTCATGAGTTGAGAGCGGTCTGATGGCGATACCTGCAAATGGACGCAGAGCTCTTTGTCTCAGCTTCAAGCAGTAAAACATTACCTGATCCACAGCTGGGATTTTAAAACGCTACACTGTTTTAATAAGGAAGGCTTCTTGTTGCTTTACGTGAAGGTGATCACATTCAGGGCTCAGCTAAAATTGAAGCAGCCACCTCAGAATTCTTTGGTTAGAAATAGGCAATGTAGCTATTAGGGCAAAAGAGATAATCTAATGCAGACCTTACCTCAACATGGTTACAGAATAAAGACTCTTCAACATCCAACTAAGCTGAATATGCACCCGTGAAGCACTTCTTTTGTTTCAAAAATAGTTATTTCTCCTTTCCCCCTGCTGGACGGAGGGAGATGCCTTGTTATCTTTTGAGGTGGATCTTCCTTTGCATGAAAAACCTTTCTGTTTACTGACCTGTCTCTGCGCTTGAGAAGCACTGCCATGGGCTACGCTGACTTCTCAAGAGTATTCGAGTCATTCTCGTGTCAAAACTGTCTGTGATGCTGGTACCCCCGAAGGGCTGGTAATTCTGCAAAGGGCTAACGGGTTTTACCATGTGCATCGTATCCGATTTTTTTCCAGTTTGATCCACTGATTGGGTTGTAGTTACTTCTTTCAATCGTTTCGATGCTTTATTGTTTTGCTGCTGTTCTTCAAAACACACGTGCAGATTTTAGCGTAGAAATTTTGAGGAACCAAGCAGAATGATCAAACTGTTCTTAAAGTTCAGGGAGAAGTGACAGCCAGAGAAAAGTCACTAATGGGTGTGAGGTGTGCATGGGTACGAGCTCCTGGGCTTTGGCTTGCACTGGCTTTCCATTTCTGATTGCTGGGCTAAGGGGGGCATAACTTTGGTGTGGGAAGTAAGAAAAAAAAGGAGGAATCTAAAGTTGTGTGATTTTTGTTTATTTATTTAGGGTGGTTTTTTTTTTCTTTTTGTTCCAAAGTCGTCTGTAGTTCTTGTTCTGCAGCCTTTTGTACTCTGTTAGGGTAAGCTGTATTGTAATGGGGTAATGGTTTTAAATTGAAAGAGGGGAGATTTAGATGAGACATTAGGAAGAAATTCTTTGCTGTGAGGGTGGTGAGACCCTGGAACAGGTTGCCCAGAGAAGCTGTGGCTGCCCCATCCCTGGAGGGGTTCAAGGCCAGGCTGGATGGGGCTTTGAGCAACCTGGTCTGGTGGGAGGTGTCCCTGCCCAGGGCAGGGGGAGCCACTGGATGGTTTTTAAGGTCCCTTCCAACCCAAAACTATGGTTCTATGGTTCGTTTATTCTACCTCATGGGTAAATGCTGCTCATCTTTCTTCTTCTTGCAGCCAGCAGGCTTTGTGGCTTTTTGTCTGGCGTCACAGTGCAAAGATGTGACCAGCAGCTTGTTCTGGAATAGCATAAAGCAGAAAAAGCGCGAAGAGACGAGACTCGCAGCCTGGGGTAACGCAATGACTGCCTTACTGTGGTTTTGTGCTCACAAGGCATTGGAGTCAGAGCAACAAGCCATGAGCAGGAAGATGCTTCTCTGTTTCCTGTGGATGCTTTTTATTTCCTCGTATGTAGGGAATTTTGACTTAAACATTTAACTCGGTCTATAAAGCTAAAATATTTCTAAAACATCTTCACTGACTGTTGCTGTTGTTGACTTACAGAACGTGTAGGAAATACAGGAGTATTAATTAGCAGAACTGATCTCTTCTGATTATGATATACTGTCATTGCCTACAGTAATACCATATTTTTAAACTGTGTGACTTCTCAGTTAAAAAGTTCTGGCATCGCAATGGTTTGTTATAGTGACTTTCTAAAATCATTGCCAGCAGTTTGCACAGGAGAAGGTGTTGAAATACAGCAGTTGATGGGTAGGCAGAAAAGTACCTTTTTTGGGAGGGATTTATTGTAGTGAAAATTGTGATTCTTTTACCACAAAAATGCAAAGATTGATGCATTAAGAGATTTCTGAATGTTTTCTAATGATTTTATTTTTGGTGGTCTTACAGCTGTTGTATCCATGTTGTTCTGCAGCATACGTAAGCATTAGGAGATGGGAGTGTTATTAAATATGAGGTATCTCCTGACCTTTCAGAAAAGGTTGAGATGCCGTTATGAGAGTTCTAAATCAGATCTGCTGAGTTCTTGTAATAAGATGCCAAAGACCCTTCGCTTTTTTTCTTTTCCCCATAGAGCCTCAAGAGTATTGTAACTTGATTTATACTTTTGCTTTCTCTTCTTCCAAGTCAAGAAGCTTAATTATAATGCTCTGTCACGGATGGGCCGTGTATGTTTTGGCAATGATTACCTTGGAACTCCGTATAAGAACACAGAGTTAGTATTTGGTTCTGAAGACGAGCTTCTAAGCTCGTGTAAGGTATTTCAGATGGTAGTCACAGGGTAGAAGAGGATTAGTCAAAAGAAGATCAATGCAGAGAATAGGGTTTACTTGAAGTATGTGTGTACATTCATACATCAAGAGTTTGCCTGGCTTGTGATTTATAAACTGATGGTTAAAAATAAAAAGTTAAGTGACTTAGCTTCTAAAGCAAAGGTGAGATTTTTTTTTTTTTCTGTTTTGTTTCGTTTTGATCATTATTTATTTGTACAGCTGTGTCTCGAGGAGATGTCAGATGGGGCTTAAACTCGGTATGTGGGGCACAGCAGTTACGGAAATCTTGTAACTGGGAGAATAGAAGTTAATGTTTCCAGTTTCAGTTGAGAATTCTGATTTACTTTATCAGGCTTTTCCCCCTCTGAAATAGTTTACCCTTTTTTTGCCTGCCTTTTGCTTCGAGAATGGTTAATGGTAAAGAATTCAAATTCAAGACTGGTTCTGGTAAAACCGAGTATTCATAGACTGCTTTTTGCTGTCAGACGGGTTTTGCTGCTCGACACAAACTCACGCTGCGTGTCGTTGACTTTTGTTCCAAAAACCGTGTCAACTGGTTTGCTGTATCCTCTGTAAGCTTTTAAGTTTGCGCAGCTGAATATATCTTATTTAGGAACTGAGATCTCTGACAGCTTGTCATGAGTAAAAGGTCTTATTTCCTCCTTTTTCACAAATCGGAAAAGATGTTAACCAGCAGAAGGATGTTGTGAGTTAGGGAAAATACAGTCATGATTGTTTCCTTAGGAACACTTAAATCATTTGCTGGGCGTCTTTTAGTCCCTGGACAACTCTTCTCTGTTAGACCTAAATGACAACTGATTATTCTTCTTTGGAAGCCTTATTATGAAAGTAGGAATTTTCTTAAATGCATTAAGATTATTTTTGATGCAGAGTTTTACCATAGTTATTAATACTTCCTTCACATTTGTTCTTCAACAAGATCTTTTGAATTTGTTGTTAGCTGCCCTTAATTTTTACTTACCGAGGACTCTTTTGAAATCCTAGCCTTGGTTTGTTTAGTATTTTACTAGTATCATTCATATGGCGTTGTACTAAATGAGTTGCCAGAACATTGCCATGCTGGAGTAACGAAACAAACGGGGTGTCTCAGCACTATAATGCCGTCTGGTATTTCATTCCCTATTTTGCTTTTCTACCTACTAGCTTTCTGTTGCCTTTTTTAAGCATTAGACGGTGTCCATCAACCTAGGACATGCCATGACTCAGGTACAAAACCCACTGTCCTTCACAGGTGTTCCTTTACTGGTTCAGACCAGGGGAGGACCTACTAGTAGACCACACACTAGAGTGGGCCTGGCGACACCCGGGGCCATATTCACCAAATAAATAATAGCATCATAGAATGGTTAGAGTTGGAAGGGACCTTAAAGACCATCCAGTTCCAACCCCCTGCCATGGGCAGGGACACCTCCCACCAGACCAGGTTGCTCCAAGCCCCATCCAGCCTGGCCTTGAACCCCTCCAGGGATGGGGCAGCCACAGCTTCTCTGGGCAACCTGTTCCAGTGTCTCACCACCATCATAGGAAAGAATTTCTTCCTAATATCGAACCCTCCAACATCTTTTGAAGAGTTTCATAAGTAATGGGAGACAGAGACTCTGGGTTAGATTCCAAAACTTGTCATGGTGGTTGTCATCTGCATCGTTAAGAAAATACTTGATCAAATGAAGCTGAGTATTCCAGGCTGGGCATTAACTGAGCTGCATTTAAATGTGGAAGCTTTGCCTTTTCTTTTCTCTGACCTTAAGCACATGGGAAAGGAGATAGTTTCGAAGCAGAGGGAAAAGGAAATTGTCTCATATTTATTAAATCCTTTTCCTATCAGGAAGTATGCATCAGGATTATATGCTTGGCAAGCAAGAGTACATATTTTGGCACATACTTCTCTCTTTGTAACTTTAACAGCCTGCCAACATTGCAGGCAACACTAGCAGCAGTCTGAGTCCCAGACAGTTTTGATTATAAATCCCAGTGCCTGCAGTGGGAGAGAAAGTTCCCTGGGGATGGGTGCTATTTGGTCTCCTTGGCTCCTTTTCCTTCCCTAGTGCACTGGGGAAGGAGAGGGTAAGGAATAGCTGGACAAGGCAAGAAGATGGTCATGGTGGTAGTAACCCTCTCTGCATCCCAGTTAAATATCCTGTGAATATTGCCTAAATTTGAGGATGTTCCGGGCTTGTTGTGATGGAACCAACGGTCTGCAATCTAATTGTATCTGAAAGATCTTCTATAAACCATTGTTTGAGTGCACCAGCCCCCAGAATTACAAATGGCATTGCCTACACAGGCATTCCAGAAATTTTGTACGCGGCCTTTTCTTGCTTATCAAATGCAAAGTTGATTGTTATTTCCAATTTTTAAGTATATGGCTAAATCTTTTGTGAAGCTCCTCTGGGGCCAAAGTGTCGTGAACTTAGTCCTCAGTCAGTGATCAGCTCTGTTCCATTTAAGGTGGCAGTGGCTTCCCTATTTGCACAAGAATAGGGGCAAAAATAGTTGGGCATAGTTATGTTTTCTGTTAAAGCTTTTTGTGAAGTGATGACAGTGCTATTAAAATACTTCATTTAGTATGTTTAAGCTAAAACTCCTGAAGCGTGAAGAGAGGCAAATGATGAGAGTAGATGCATTTGTGTGGGAAAGACTGGATGTCCAGTATCCTCTGGGTTTCTAGAAGAGTTAAGTACCTTTTTTATGCATTTTTTTAAAAAAAACCAAACCTCTAAATTGTTAATATAAATGTTTATTAAGGCTTAATAAGGTAACTAAAGTGTTATGTTAATACAGTTTGAGTATTTTATGTAAACATGTTCTTCTAAATCATTGGAATAGAATACAGTTCTGAAATTTGATGGAAACGTTCCATCTACAACTAAACTGTATCATCATTCTCTGGAATGAACATGAAGAGTACCGGATCATGGAATCACATTTGTCTTTCCAACTTACGTCTTCAAGCATATTTTATTGTATTTAAAACTCGCTTTAAGATGCGTAAAGCTTGATTCTTAAAATGTAGTATATCCCTGTTAATGTTTAAATTAATTCTTTGCAGTACTGGAGAAAAATATATAAGGAATATTTTGAATAACTTGTTTGACTGTAAACTGCTTTTATGGAGCAGTTAAATACATGCTCTGGTTTTGGTAAAAATGTGTTGATTTTTTGTTTGTTTGTTTTTGTGTTTTTTAAGGAAGATTTTTAAAGCCAGTCAGTTTTCTCAAATACAAAGGAGGAATTTAGGTTTTGAATAGCATCTTAACTTAAAATAGGAACTTATCTACTGACATGCTTTTTAACTTCATGTAAACTATGCATTGGGGTGTATTTTTGTGGCATGTAAATTCCCTATCTATGTATTTAGTGGTGTGAAATGTCTGACAACAACAAATTCTTGGTGCTCTTAGCTCAGTTTCATCACGTATCTGCTAGTCTGTGGTTTGATCTCAAATGTGGCTTTTTAAAGTCTGGAACAAGGAATGCTGAAGCTACAAAGAGTAAAAGCTTTGGTTACTGTGCGTATAGAAGCTACTCTCCATAATTCAAAGGAATTGGATTAACACAACAATGTGTTTGTTTTTCTTCAAGGGAGCACTGAAGCGCTGCCAATAAAAGGACTGTTGAAATAACTGTAGAGTCTTCCGTAGTTTCACTTCTATCTACCACATGCAAAGTGGTTTGTATCTTATTAGAATCAAGGTATTAAACATGACTTAGTCATGAAGATAAAGGAGGGTTGGTTTTTTATCTAGTGAGAAGTCTGAGCATTGAGTTCATAACATCACTGCTGCGTCTGTGCTGCTTCCTGATGAAATTCATGGGACTAGATTTCTCTATACGGAGATTCAAAAAGTAGATTCCCAAAGCTGGTACCACAGCTTGTAAAGTTGGATCTTTACCTCTAGAGAGATCTTTGGAGTCAAGGATCCTGAATCTCATTTCTGAGGACTTGGTATTTCACAAGAGATTGTGGCCATAGACAAGATGAAATATATATTACTATTACTACTTGACTTAACCATATCATATAGCTCACTCATTAAGTTGGTATTAATTAGCAGAAAAGGGTTATTTATTTTTCAGATTGTCTCTTGTCTTTATAGCGTAGAAACGAACAGAAAGGTTTGATTACTTGTTATAATTCTTTTGGCAGCAGTTCTGCCCCTGTGCACGCTTTCCCTGTATCCCCCCTTTCACATCAGAGATGGCTGCTTCAGCTTTCTCCGCGTGTCCTACAAAGACAGAGAGATTGTCCCTTGTTTATTGTAGTCAGCTGTTTAGGTGGCTTCTTCCTAAATCAGGTACGTGAAAAAGCTCATTTTAGACATCAGCTAGAGAGATGCATAACGCGTCTTGAGTAATTGTAGCCTTACTAGATGGTACCCAACGTCCTTACCTTGGTTAGGGATGGGCACACTTGATGTGCACTGCAATAAAAAGCTGTAATTTTTTTTTTTTTAAGGGTATCAGTGCAGGATATAACTGGATGGATACCATACTTTAAAAAATGGTGCGCTTTCGCCTACCGGTGCAGTCGTCCACCTCTTTGGTGTTCCTGGATGAAAGGAACAATGCTTCTTACTTTAAATATAAATAACCCTTTGAAATTACTATTGAAAATACTTTATGCCTATGGCATAATTCTGACTAAACTGCAAAGCTCTTAATGACTGACGGCTTGTGGAAAATAGTGGAGAAGAGTTTTTAAACACTTAAGAATGAACTTAGGGATGGGAAGTCCTGGCAAGTTACAGATCCTGCCGATGCCAAGAGCAGTGTTGAAGGGAAAATGCCGATGTCAGACAATAGTTCTTAAAATTTATATAGCCTGAGTGTGTAAAACGCAGGTAGCTGATGGCAGCAGTTCAGTTAAGTGTAGCTGTAAACACAGAGACAGCTGTAAAGGGATGAGGAATTTATAGTACAGCTTTGTAGAGTAATTGCAAGCTTTACGCAGAAGAATGTCTCCTGCGGCACTTTGGGAGGTTCCAGTGAAATATTTCACTGTAATAATTTAGCTGTAGCTGGAAACAAACTAATTTCTTTTTGTTTTGCTTCTGTAGTAGTGTTAGCCTGATTTCCTCCTCTACTCATCCCAAAAATGAGGTTCAATTGGTATTTATTACCTCTCTGATGTAAGCGGTAGAGGCAAGCTGGAGCGAGGCTTGGTTCTTGCGGTACCCTTACCTCTCTCTGTCCACCTGGCTGAAACTGGGCTGACTTCTGGGAAGCTCTCAGGCTGGAAATTTGGAGAGAGAGGAACCAGGAGCACAGTATGGGGGCGGTGGAACTGGAGTCACTGGGCAGTAAGGCTGGGAGGTCACTGGGGCTCCTGAACTCTGGGAGGAAGGATGGAAGTGGGAGCCGGTGCTGCTACTGCAGCAAAAATGAATTCGACTGGAAAAAGTTAGTCTTATCAGTAGCACTGAGAATTTGTGCCGCTCTGTCCCTAAACTTTCAAATTAATTAAATGGTTAATGGGCTTACTCAGTCACGTGACTCATGTCTTTTAAGAGAAAAGACAAATCTTGAAAAACTAAATGTCTGTGTGACTCGCTTTTGAAACTGCATTCATAAGAAGTGATATCATGCATCTCCTCCGATAGCTTGGCTTCTCTTTAAAATGTTTCCCTTTATTTCTTTGTCATATCAAGATGCTAGAAATACGAGAAAAGGTTGAAGGAATCTTGAAAAGCTTTAGTGTTCCAATAACGTGTACAAAACTTAAAGCTAAGGTAATTTGAGAAATGTGGTGCTTGACCTGTGATACCGCTGGAATCAGATGAACTGGCCAAACCAGTAAATCCACTGTGTAGAAAACAGCATTCTGCAAAAAAACCTCCTTCAACAAATACTTTAGAAATCAAATATGCTAACTGCCAAAAAAGGTAATGCAGAATAACTAGTTTAATATTGGAATAAAAGTGGTTGTGTCATGACAACAGAAAAATTTTTACTACTAAAAATTTCACTTGTCAAAATTGCTTCTTCCTAATATTTCTGGAGGTACTAAGTGTTCACCTTTACAAGGAGTAAAAAACCTTTTTTATAGTACAATGATTTAAAGAGAATTTGTCATTAGTATTTGTTGTGTCTGTTGTGGTGAATGTAGTTAAATCCAGTTGGTGGCCAGTTACAAGTGGTGTTTCCAGGGCTCAGTATTGGGGCCACTTCTGTTTAATATCTTTATCAATGCCCTGGAAGAGGAGATGGAGAGCACCCTCAGTAAGTTTGCGGATGACACCAAGCTGGGTAGGAGCGTTGACCTGCTGGAGGGTAGAAAGGCTCTGCAGAGGGATCTGGACACGCTGGATGGATGGACCGAGGCCAATGGGATGAGGTTCAACAAGGCCAAGTGCCGGGTCCTGCCCTTGGGTCACACCAACCCCACGCAGCGCTGCAGCCTTGGGGCAGAGTGGCTGGAGCTGCCCGGCAGAAAAGGACCTGGGGGTGTTGGTCGACTCTCGGCTGAACATGAGCCAGCGGTGTGCCCAGGTGGCCAAGAAGGCCAACACCATCCTGGCCTGTGTCAGGAACAGCGTGGTGAGTAGGACTCAGGAGGTGATTGTCCCCCTGTACTGGGCACTGGTGAGGCCCCACCTCAAGTAAAGTGTCCAGTTTTGGGCCCCTCACCACAAAAAAGACATTGAGGTGCTGGAGCGGGTCCGGAGAAGGGCAACGGAGCTGGTGAGGGGTCTGGAGCACAAGTCTTGTGAGGAGCCGCTGAGGGAGCTGGGGGTGTTCAGCCTGGAGAACAGGAGGCTGAGGGGAGACCTTCTCGCTCTCTACAACTCCCTGAAAGGAGGGTGTAGCCAGGGGGGATTGGTCTCTGCTCCCAAGGAACAGGCGATGGGACAAGAGGAAATGGCCTCAAGTTGCCCCAGGGGAGGTTCAGATTGGATATTAGGAACAATTTCTCCACTGAAAGGGTTATGAAGCCTTGGAATGGGCTGCCCAGGGCAGTGGTTGAGGCACCATCCCTGGAGGTATTTAAAAGACGTGTAGATGTGGTGCTGAGAGACATGGTTCAGTGGTGGACTTGGCAGTGTTGGGTTAATGGTTGGATTTTATGATCTTAAAGAACTCTTCCAACCAAAACAATTCCATGATTACTTGGATGTCAGTCTTGGGATTGTCCTGCCAACGAGTTCCGAAATGATCAAATGCATCCCCTGTAACTTTTAATGCAGGTAGTGCCATATCTCATTTTCAGCAATGCAGTGTACCTTAAACTGGAACTGTTTATAAACTTACACTATATTCCAAAGGCAGCCTTAGGTTAGAGATATTGAACAGTCAGTTGTTGCAGAGGAAGGTACTGTGTGTTCCAACATGAAGTAAGTTTTCTTTGAAAATTTAATTTCCGTGGAATAATTTTCTTGTCGTCTTATGGAGTCTGATGCAAACAGTTGCATTGTGTCAATTTATTAGAATTTTGAAAAGTAGAAAAGTATCTTCTTTTCAATATGTCTGGTCACTTTTTTCTTTTCTTTTTTTCCCCTTATCGTGAGTATCCCTTTAATTATTTTGAAAATTTCAGAAGTACGCGTCATTTTAAAGAGACATTGAAACAAACCTGGTTTAACACTGGTGGACCCACTTTGCCATTGCTGAGTCTCGGGATGATGCTGTGATGTCCCTATGACTAGTGGGGATTTAGGCGACTGCGTTTGCCCCTGTGATAGCCTGATATTGATAGTCAAGTCAGGAGAGGAGCCACTTCTAGGCTGCCAGGAGCTACATTTGCTGTAATTGCAAATTACACGTTGTTGCTCAAGGGGTAAAGTGGAGTTAATTAGTTAGGCTTTTTAAAGTCTTCTATAAATGTATTTGTCTTATATTTAAGACCACAGAGACACTTCTGAAAAACAACATTACATTTCAGGTTTAATTCTGCAATTCAAGACTTCTACAGAAGTGACAAGTGGCAGCTTCTGGGAGTTTATAGGTAATTTATATTAAATACCTGTATGAGTTGTATGTGGTGATGTACGCAGTCTGGCTGCCATCCCTGCTTGCTGGTAGGAAACAGCTTGTAGATCAGTGAGGTACCAGGGACACAAAGTTAAAATGTTAACAACAAACCAACCAAAACCCACCTTTTATTGAAGAGAATTGCAGAATCCCAGAATGATTTGGGGTTGGAAGAGACTTCTGGAGATCATCTCGTCCATCCCCCTGCCAGAGCAGGCCCTCCTGGAGCAGGTTGCGCAGGAACATGTCCAGGTGGGTTTGGAATGTCTCCAGAGAAGGAGACTCCACCACCTCTCTGGGCAGCCTCTTCCAGGGCTCTGCCACCCTCACAGGAAAGAAGTTCCTCCTCATGTTTAGATGGAACTTCTTATGTTCAAGTTTGTGCCCGTTCCCTCTTGTCCTGTCCCTGGGCACCAGTGGAAAAAGACTGGCCCCATCCTCCTGACACCCACCCTTTGAGTATTTACAGGTGTTGATCAGATCCCCCCTCAGCCTTCTCTTCTCCAGACTAAAAAGACCCAAGTCCCTCAGCCTCTCCTCATCAGAGAGATGCTCCAGGCCTCTAATCAGAAGCCTGACCGCTTTATTTTGTGGGTGGATTTTTGTGTTGCTCTGTATTGTTCAGAATTTACATCTTTTAATTGACACATAGCAAAATTACGTTTTTAGTGCCCGAGTCCCAAATGCAAATGTTTCTGAATTAGAGAGACTAACTATGGCAAAGGCTTGGTGGATTTGCTGGTGTTTGCTTGTCGAGGCGCTGCTGTGTCTGACCTAATTGGGTAGTAAATTCCAGCTTTTGTTCTCAGCCTTTTCTGAGGGCTCGGCAGACTTTAAAACTGAACACTGCATGAAAAGTTGCTTCTCATCAACTCCTTTGGAAAATTCGACAGTAGTAACCTTTGGAGCCTGAAAAGTTTTCCTTTAAAGTATTGGCTTTAATTAAAGGTTCTTCAGTTCCCTCAGGTAGTTGTGGTGCTGCTCTGTTCCTTTCTAGTTTTGACACCTGAAAGTTGGATGGTGTAGTGATTTGCAGCTTAGTGAGAAAGTTAGCAGGAATTTTGCTCTATTGGTCTTTTTTTTTGCTTATACAGAAATAACTCCAAGTATATAATTTTCAGTTACACTGGAAAAAAGTCATATTTCATGATATCAAACACTTGTAGAGGTTAAAATAAATGCCTTAAGTGCGGGAGTAGTCATGATGCTCTTTATCCCAGTTTTGATGTGTATATATACTGTCTTAGACATCTCTGATACGCTGTGGATTTCTTGTGGAAGTCACTTATTAACTTGCATTATGAAAGCAGTTGCATTCAAAGTGAGTTTTCTTCTAGCAGCCAGAATTCACTCCAAGACAAGAAATACCTAAGTGTCTGCCCAGTACATTGGCTCTAGTAATTAACTGGAGTGCATTGTATTAACGGATTGAGTGTCCGTGTAGAAGATTAATTATACTCTGACTCATCGTCAAACCTTACTGCAATAAACAAGAAACTTCCTCTGGTTTGTCTGGGAATCTTTTCTGGCAAAATTAAAGAAATAGCTAATCTCTGTACATTGTGAGGGTGGCATTGCTGGTTTGCTCAGGTCCATTGTGGGACACAGCATAATACAAACCAGAGAGCCTTCCAAATTGTCAGCATCTGCAGTTCTGCATTTTTTTTCTCCAGATAAGTAAGCAGAGCTTTGGCAGGATGTCCGTGATGTCTGCCGTGTCTCCCATGGAGGTCATAGAATCACAGAATGGTGGGGGTTGGAAGGGACCTCTGGAGATCATCCAGTCCAACCCCTTGCCAGAGCAGGTCCACCCAGAGCAGGTCCCACAGGAACGTGTCCAGGCAGGTTTGGAATGTCTCCAGAGAAGGAGACTCCACCACCTCTCTGGGCAGCCTCTTCCAGGGCTCTGCCACCCTCACAGGAAAGAAGTTCCTCCTCATCTTTAGATGGAACGTCCTACGTTCAAGTTTGTGCCCGTTCCCTCTTGTCCTGTCCCTGGGCACCACTGGAAAAAGACTGGCCCCATCCTCCTGACACCCACCCTTTGAGTATTTATAGGCGTTGATCAGATCCCCCCTCAGCCTTCTCTTCTCCAGACTGAAAAGACCCAAGTCCCTCAGCCTTTCCTCGTAAGAGAGATGCTCCAGGCCCCTCATCATCTTTGTAGCCCTATGTCACCCTGTAGCATCAAGCTGCTGCCAGAAGGTTGAGTGGGTGAGACTTCTGGTATTTGCCAAGGACCTTCAGGGGCCGGGTGCTCACAGCGATGCTTCTTTACTTGGGTTTCTTTATAAACTTAGATTTATCTGCATATCCTGACTGCAAATGTTAACACTGGAAATTGGGCTTTTTTTTTTTTTTTTTTTTAACCTCTGTTATTAATTGTATACTTGTCTTAAAAGGGACAAGATGAGAGAACTTTAAGGAGCTGGGTGTTGTGCAGGTGTTCTGCATATGGCACAAAAAAAGGCGGGATTCAATGAGTTACTCTATGTGAAATCATTATTATTATTTTTTTCAACCACTCAATTTGAAAAACTATCAGTTGCAAATTCTTACAAAGCTTCAGTATTTACAAGAATCTGTGTTATTTTCTGACCAGTTTTTATTACAGTAGAAACTTGTATGATGTCTCGTGTAGGAGGATATTTCTGTCTGTTAGTAACTACAAATATATAGTAACGAATCTTGGATTAGTGATGTCTTAGCGCTATCTCATAGCTGATACTGCTTGCACGACTTCGTTAACCTGAGTGTGTGAGTAGGGCTTGTTAAATTAATTTATCTGACTGCTATTTTGCAGCCCCTGACTGTCACACAGCCTGGTGGCTCCTGAGTCTTCGTGTATGTTCTGCAGCTCCAAACAACTCCTGCACTTCCAACGGCAGCAGTGCTTTTGAGCGATGCTCTCGTAGGAGGAAGGGCTGAGGGACTTGGGTCTTTTCAGTCTGGAGAAGAGAAGGCTGAGGGGGGATCTGATCAACGCCTATAAATACTCAAAGGGTGGGTGTCAGGAGGATGGGGCCAGTCTTTTTCCAGTGGTGCCCAGGGACAGGACAAGAGGGAACGGGCACAAACTTGAACATAAGAAGTTCCATCTAAAGATGAGGAGGAACTTCTTTCCTGTGAGGGTGGCAGAGCCTTGGAAGAGGCACCACCAGGCTGCCCAGAGAGGTGGTGGAGTCTCCTTCTCTGGAGACATTCCAAACCCGCCTGGACACGTTCCTGTGGGACCTGCTCTGGGTGGACCTGCTCTGGCAGGGGGTTGGACTAGATGATCTCCAGAGGTCCCTTCCAACCCCATATCATCCTGTGGTTCTGTGATTTTGGTCTCTCAGCACGAACAGCTTATGCTGCTTCTATCAGAGGACCTGTCAGCTGCTGTGATGATAACATGATAATATTTTCTTCCATGAGCACCTGATTTGAAGGTTATATATTAATATTGTAATTTAATATTAAAATTTGAAGTTGTAATTGGCCTACTGTCTGTGTTGAAATAAACAGTAAAACTATTTCTTGAAGGTTTTCCTTTGTTTCTCTTCTGAAAGTAGCACGAGAGACCATGAGACTTCTAGATTTAGCCTATGGATAATCAAAGGAAAGCAACTTGTTTGTTCACCGACTTTCCAGCAGCTCTGTAACGGGTCTCTCGTGGCTGATACATGTGACACTGCTGCTCGTAAATTGACCACGCTTGAGTGCACTGATGATAAAATAAATGAGTGGATTATTTTTCACAATAGGCTGTTATGACTGACAGTGATTAAATTATGAGAGATTGCAGAACACATTCTTTGAGTGGCTACAAAGAGAGCTGTCTGTTCAGAGCAGCAGAGAAAGTACATCGCGTTTCTGTGTTCCTATTCTGAAAGAGTAAAGTGGTGCGTAAAGGAGACACCGAGCACTGGGACAGCAATATAAGTCGACAAAAGTCCTAGTTTCACTTTTGCTGAGCGTTAGGATGTTTAATTGTTCGCTATTAAAAGATTCGGAGTAGGTCCCCGGGTCATCAAGGATTGAAACACATAACGTTTCAAGACCTTTACAAGGGCCATTGAAAGGTTGGGTTGGTTTGTTCCATCTTCGTACTTCTTAGGGAAAGTGGCCCCAAGATCTCATTCGTCGCATGAAAAAACACTTATTAAATATAGTTATCCCAGAAATGTATACCTATTCATGGTTATATCAGAATTTCTCAATTAAATTGTTTGCGATTTCTTTCCAATGTAGTGTTACTGGATAGTTTGGGTTTCCACATCTAGTGGTCAGGGAGCTCTGAAAGCTGCTGTAGCTTTTGCATTACAGCAAACAAATGAACATATTGTGAAAAGCATGTTATAAACACACATTTTTATGGTAACATCACTTTTATTCAGAAGTAATGTGATACAAAATATTCTGTAAGTCAAACATATTTAGAGACTTTATTAAGAATTAACATTAATCATTTCAACCATCTTGAGCTATTTTGATTTATTTTTTTTCCCTCTTTGCACAAACAGAACTTCTATTTATTTTGGGTACTACAGTATATGATGTGCTAATCAATACTGATTGTTGTTATGGTAACTAGTGGAAAAATAATAGGGCAGTTAGTATTCATCCTTTATTTATATGTTTTTATTCTCTTCTCCATTAAACTCACAGAAACAGGGCAAATCAAATTCTGCACAAAGTGGGAAAACGTTGTAGTCTGTTATTCCAGAGTATTACCTAGGCTAGGGAGTAGACATCTAAGTTGGTTGATGTGATTTACCTAGAGCTATATTGCTGGCACAGATGTGACTTAATTTGTCTTCTCGGTAAGCATTTGCAAATCCTTTTCTTCTACTACCATGTCTTTTTTTAACCTTGAAGATGAGGAGAAACAGAAGAGTGCTTGCATACCTTTTAGATGCAAAAGTGATACAAGCATTGACTAAAACGTAAAAAGGACTCTCTTCACAGGGAATCCCTTTTCCAGTGTTCTTTCTGTCAGAGGGAATCAGCACATTATTACAGCTCACTTTCTGACAGGTCTTTATCTGCTATTATGTAGATGCTGTTTCAGTGTCAGGGTTAATGTGTTTAGTGAACTTTGTATATTACTTTTTTTTCCCATCCTGGATCTTATCATAGAATCATTGAATTGCCCGGGTTGGAAGGGACCTTTCAGATCATCGAGTCCAACCATCAACCCAACACTGCCAAGTCCGCCACTGAACCATGTCCCGCAGCACCACATCTACACATCTTTTGAATCCCTCCAGGGATGGTGCCCATTCCAAGGCTTCATAACCCTTTCAGTGTCAAAATTTTTCCTAATATCCAATCTGAACCTCCCCTGGCGCAACTTGAGGCCATTTCCTCTTGTCCCATCGCCTGTTCCTTGGGAGAAGAGACCGACCCCCCCTGGCTACAGCCTCCTTTCAGGGAGTTGTAGAGAGCGAGAAGTCTCCGCTCATCCTCCTAAAACGACTGTTCCATTTTATGGGTATATTTTCAGTTCAGACTTAACCAAATGATGTGGGTCATGAAAGAAGGCAATACACCACTACAGTTCCAATGGGCCTGGCCCAGCGCTCCCCTTGCTCTGCGTGGCAGCCTCCATCCTCTCCTCACACCTGACTTTTCGGTTCCTGCCGCAAAAACGATGAAGTGGGAGGCGGGCTACGCTGTCCACCACCTCGCCTTTCCCCTTTCTCATCTTTCTGAGCAGCGGGGGGTGTGTGGTGCCCCCCCACAATGCTGGAGCTGAGCTCTGTTGGGTGGAGAAGGGCTGCCAGCCCTGTGCAGGGTGATCTTGGAGTCAGAACCTCAATGTGCTGAGATGACATGACTGGAGGAAGTTCTAGCTCTACTGAGAATACTACTCGAAGTTGGCATCTAAACTTAAGGGTTTTCTGACTTTGCCATACATGGAATTTTATTCTTCCTGGTTATTTTTTTTTTATTTTTTTCCAGAAAAAACCTGTCACTGTGTTCCTGAAAGCTTAAACTGACTAGTTTAGAAGGGCTTCCCAGGTGTCTCAAATGACAGCTTTGAACATTTTTAGAAAGTGGCTTTACAGAATCTTATGGTCACTTCATTAATGAACTTGGAGATCTTAACCTTTTAAACCCAGCTTCCAGAGCTGTTTGAGCACCTGTGACTAAAGCAACTTTAAAAGAACTTTAAAAACACAGCGATACAAACTAAACCATTTCTTAATGAAATTACGTACTTTTTTCTAAACAGTGCTTATAAATATGAGCTTCTTTCCATCAACTTAAAATGTTTTTAAACATTAAGGGCTTTTCTTGGATCACTCTCAACAAAGTGCTCAGAACTAGAAGAAGAAAAATTTGCTCTAACACAGCTTCTTAAAATTTGTTTGCATTCCTCTTCTTCTTGCTGTGTTTCCTGAAGGGATTAAACACTAAGTAGAAGAAATATTGCACAGCTTCCAAGAGACTTGAGTATTCTTTCTTTTTCCGTGGGCCTGTAATGCTAGGAATTAGCGGAAAGACAAATGGCATCTCTCCCTCTTACAGTTTTTCTTTTGATAGTTGATTTTTCTTCCTGCTGGGTTTATTTTCATTTCCTAAAGGATATACTAAGGATTAGTTAGAGCCAATTCTTAAGGTAGTGTTATGGTCAAAATTGAGAAGAAAAAAGCATCTGATATTTCTGCTACCTCTGCATGAGATCTGCAAAGAGCAAAACCTGCTGGGAGTTGAGTAATGCAGAATCTATGTATTTTTCCTGAAACTTCTCTGCTCATTCTTTGAATTGGACAATTCACTCCTTAAATAAACGCAGTCCTCTATTAGAGCAAATGGGAGGGATGTTCTTTGTCGTCTGGGCATGAGCAGATTGCAGCCCTCCACGTATTCTGACTCGTAGGGAGATGAACGGAGCCTGCGCAGCACACGCTGCCTAAACCCTGGCTCAGATTGAGCAGTCGTAAAATGGATTGGTGACTTAGGCTATTCATCCCAGCCAGGACGGCTTAAAGGAGGTCACCGACAACGTCAACAGAGCGTACAATCCTTTTCTTCCAGATAGGCTTTGCTTTGGGTTTTTTGTCAGGCAGGTTCTTTCAGAAGCATTAAGGCCTTTCCACTTTCATCTCCGTTAATCAAGGGCTGTTTGGGAAGAGATTCCCAATGAAAGGAGCTCCAGTGTTGGTTTTTGATGCCTGTAATCCCTTCAGTTAGGGAATGTGGAGGTCTTCATAGACTGTGGATCAAGAACATAATCAATTCCCGTTTTTCGGAACTTCGGGAGATTAGAGCAGAAAAATCTAGTGTTTTATACCATTCTCAGATTTGATTATCTCTTTGTTCTAAGAGGATTTCTGTCGTTTCCCCAATTATTGGGGATATTGAAAACACTAACAAACATATGTTGTGATGCACAGAAAAGGAAGAACCGAATTCCCTTTGTTTCCCTGTACCAAAGAAACCCAATTTCCCTTGGTCTCCCAAGACCTCTTTGATATATTTGCTATACTGGTTTCCAGTTGCTTTGGGTAGAAAAAAACCTCCAGTTCTAGGTAGTAGTGTAGTCCTGATTTAAAAAATTAGCTGCAGAAATACATTCTCTATTTCTGAAGCTCTTTCATTCATACTAAATATGTGACTGTGGCATAATTTGTGATTAGTTGAACAGCTTTTCAGTGCTATGTTTGAAATTTTTCTGGTTTTGATCAGTTAGCAAATAAAAACATTCATGTAATTTTGCGAACAGCTTATTTTGCTTGTTCTCCTGTGGATATGATTTGAAAGAAAAATCCAGTTTGTGTGTTGAATCAATCCTTTATGTCCTTTTTGTTCAGGTGAGATGTTAAACTCCCTGGACGTGAGCCAGGCTTCCGACACGGTTTGACGCGACCTGGCTTTCTAGCAATGGTGATGGAATTAAGAGTGGAAGGCATAGGACTTAATTGATAATCAGGAAGATTCTAAAAAAAGTAAATAAGATTAAGTGAAGGTACAAGAGGGGAGGGAGAAGAAAAGAGGATGAAAGAGATGTTTACACATGAAACTAATGTGAAGTGAGAAGGGTGTCTGTGCGTTGCGAGTGGTGAAGGCCACACATCACAGCTTAAAATAGTCTTCTCCTATGGCTTGGGAATTTTAGGGAATCTCTTTCCCACTGCAAGATTATGGAACGTTGTGCACAACATAATTCTTTTTTCACCATTTCCATCTAAATGTCTCTTTATGGTGTGGCTACATATATATATTTAAAAGGCTTATCTATGTATCTTAGCGTGGGGTGACACAAGCTGGTAATAAATTTTCAGAATAAGAATTAGAGAAGTCACTTCTCAACTTCTTTGAAATCTTTTTGGATGGCTTAGCAGAATTGACATTTCACGTGAAGCATGCTACAATATTTTGGTTTGTGTAACTTATGTGGGATGAGGAATTATTTTGTCTTTTTCAATAATTTGGAACTCTTATTTGGAAGTCACCCCGAGCATACTATACGGATATCTTAAAAGGAATGCCTTGAGCTACATTTCTGTTTTCCTTTTCCAGGAAGCTGACTTTAATCCTTACAATTTTTATCTCAAGTGCTGCAGTATATTTTGCAGATACGTGCAGTCTAAAATCCATTCTGCTTTGTTAAAGACGACAATGAAACATTGTTTTAATTGGCATAAGAAATGTATGAGAAATGCGGCAATTTTTCTGTGTGGGGAAAAAAAAAAAAGACTGCTTATTCATTTAGT
Organism: Numenius arquata; assembly: GCF_964106895.1. Lineage (NCBI taxonomy): Eukaryota > Metazoa > Chordata > Aves > Charadriiformes > Scolopacidae > Numenius > Numenius arquata. The sequence continues at coordinate 2,551,458 of NC_133577.1, read as the reverse complement.
TTCAAGTATGGAATTGTTTCTGTGTAAATGTGGTCATGGTGATTAATGAAGTTGAAGGGAATGACCTGATGACAGCAGTACCTCATAAAAGGAATCTGCCAACACAGGATTCTTTCTTCACCTGTTGTGGATGAGAATGTGGTTCGTTTGTGTATAGCCGTGGTGAAACCTAATTCCCTTGAACTGGGATGTAGAGTTAGCCGTGTCTGTCTCCTCCGGACTCGGATTTGACCTCGGATTTTTAGTGATGTCATACAAGCATGAATTAGCTTGGAATGTTCACCAGGAAAATGTTACATCACTTGACAAGAACGAACTTTCAGCTTGTGGAATAGTTATTTCAGTGGAAATTGAGCTGGGAATACTTCTGTTCCAGGTTATAATTTTAAAAGTGAAAAAGCTCATTTCATAACTCTTTTGTAGTTTTCATAACTCCCACGTAACCCAGTACTGACGTTCCATACATCTATTACAATTTCTGTGCATGCCTAGAAGATCTAATAATCTAAATGGATTAAAAAGCCTTGTCTCCACTTTCTCTTTTCTCTATGAAGTTTGTAAGTATTGTCTAAGCAAAAATAAACTTCTATGGACTGTCACCTTTATATTTTTTGGAGAGAAGTGACCTCTGGGTTTCAACTGAAAATAAATGAGAGGCTCTGATGATGTCTCCTTACATGGAACATCTTAGAAGTACTTGATGTCGGTATGAAGGAGAGAGGAGGCCTTGAGACCTCGTTTTGTTCTGCTTCTACTACTGTCCTAGTGAGCGCATCTTGTGTGTCATTTCACAGCACCCAAGTTTTTCTAGCTGTAAAAAAATCAGAAATCTTTTTATAGATAAGCCAATTTTATAACTACCACAAAACAGCTTGTGTCTTCAGATAGGTATTTTAGGCAGGTGTTTAATTTTTGAGCTCTTGAGCAAAAAGTAAGTGGGATATAGAATCGTAGAATGGTTAGAGTTTCATAGAATTACAGAATAGTTCGTGTTGGTAGGGACCTTAAAGATCATCCAGTTCCAACCCCCTGCCCTGGGCAGGGACACCTCCCACCAGACCAGGTTGCTCCAAGCCCCATCCAGCCTGGTCTTGAGCACCTCCAGGGATGGGGCAGCCACAGCTTCTCTGGGCAACCTGTTCCAGGGTCTCACCACCCTCACAGCAAAGAATTTCTTCCTGATATCTAATCTAAATCTCCCCTCTTCCAATTTAAAACCATTCCCCCTCATCCTATGGCTCCCCTCCCTCATCAAGAGTCCCTCCCCATCTCTCCTGGAGCCCCTTTAGGGACTGGAAGGGGCTCTAAGGTCTCCCCGGAGCCTTCTCTTCTCCAGGCTGAACACCCCCAACTCTCTCAGCCTGTCCTCACAGAAGAGGGGCTCCAGCCCTTGCAGCATTTTCATGGCCTCCTCTGGACCCATTACAACAGGTCCATGTCCTTCCTGTGCTGAGGACTCCAGAGCTGGACGCAGTACTCCAGGTGGGGTCTCACCAGAGCAGAGCAGAGGTGGTGAATCTCCTCCCTCGACCTTCTGGCCACACTTCTTTTGATGCAGCCCAGGATGCTGTTGGATTTCTGGGCTGTGACCACATACTGGCATCCTGCGTTGAACTTCTCATTCATGAACACTCCCAAGTCCTTCTCCTCATATAATACATGGCGTGTTTTAAAACTAGAAATAAGCTTGCTGTGGAGGAACTGGTGAGCTGATGATGTAGTTTAATTGTTGAAATATTGTCTCTCAAATCTTGGTATTGAACGGAACCAAAACACTTACAGACATGTAGGTATGCCCGAAAACCAGAAGTGAACTAATCAGAATTCTGTCATTTTTGGGATACAGTAATCCAGTTTCTCCAGAATGTCCCGCTTTTCACTTAGTCCTGTAGACAATCCAAAGTAAGCATTTGCTGCTTAATAAATAAATAAATAATTACAAGTGCAAAAGAAGGAGCCCTCTGCTTAAATCTTAGAATAGAAGAACAGCAGGTCTTGAAACTCGTCATGAAGTTAATGTACAAAAATGAAGATGCTACTGGAAAAGTCTTAAATTAAAATATTGCCTCTTGTGAGGCATTTGATTGCATAGAAAAGAGATTTTTGGGCTCTTGAAAAGACATTCTTCTGTGGAAACACTGTGTCATAAGGGTAGTGGGTTTAAGGGTTTAGCTTTTCCCGCTTTTTCCGAAAGTGCTTTTGCCCTTTCTTGCACAAATGCTTTTGTGGTTAAACAGCTTTTCTGGGCAGGATTTTACGAGGGTTTCATTGCTGAGTCTCCTGTGGCCTAGCGCTTGAGGGACCAACTCTTGGAGATGTCGTGTTCTGCCCAGGAGCCTCTCCAATGTAACTCAACCCGTACTGGGATACTGGTGTCTTCCCACCCTGCCCCCTTGCCGGCCTCACTGCAGTTTTTTGGCTGTTACACAAATCGTGACCTTTTTTCCTGTTTTGTCTTCAGTGTCTGTTTCCTGTTTTCTCCTTCCCACCCCCACCCCATTTTTTGTTCCTGACTTTCTCTCCAGTGGTGTCTTTTCTTTCTGTCACTGTTTGCTTGTTTTTCCCAAGTTTTTTGTTCATAAAAAAAAAAAAAAAGGAAGAGAGTATTTAGAGCTGTAACCTAAGTTCTTCCATTTTACTGTGTTTCTGTATCCACGCTTCTGTCTGAATTTATTGAACATAAATTCATAAATTCTTGGAGAAGAGGAGGCTCCGGGGAGACCTCATAGCGGCCTTCCAGTCCCTGAGGGGGGGCCTACAGGAAGGCTGGGGAGGGTCTGTTTACAAAGGCCTGCAGTGACAGGACGAGGGGCAATGGTTTTAAGTTGGAGAAGGGGAGATTTAGATTGGATATTAGGAAAAAGTTCTTTACCATGAGGGTAGTGGAACACTGGAACAGGTTGCCCAGGGAGGTGGTTGAGGCCCCTTCCCTTGAGATATTCAAGGTGAAGCTCGACGAGGCCCTGGGCAACCTGGTCTAGTTGGGGGTGTCCCTGCTGACTGCGGGGAGGTGGGACTAGATGACCTTTGGAGGTCCCTTCCGGCCTGGACCAATCTATGAATCTACGAAACATTAATTTGCGTGTTGTTCATGCTGTTTCCCAAAACTCAAGTCTCTCAGATGGATGGATTTCACCCATCCTGACAGAGATCTACACATTTTCAAAGTGCTAGAAATTTCAAGTCTTTAATTTGTTGAGTATCCTATATTTAGGCAGGCTTCTGGAGTAGCACATCCTGGACTTTATCTGGACCACAGCTCTGGTTCTTGGTCTCTGACATCTCACTTTGGGAGCTATTGCTCAGGTGACCTTGATTTCTGAGAGAATATAATGTAATTTTAAACTAGAGTCTGAGTCTTTTTTTGTTAGTCTATACTTCCTACAGCTTCCACACGGGAACATGCTCTTGTGAGAAAAGAACAGTTATTAACCACTGTATTATTGTCACGAAAAATTTGAAATGAGTTTGGTCTGTTTATATGTTTATATCAATTTTCCCTTTCTGATTGTGATTTCAAATTACTTCAGAGGTGAATTCAGAGTTAAGGAAAATTTGGATAGGATGGGGGAAATCCATGACTGTGAGCTCAAAAATGGTCTTGGATCTAAGTTTGAATTCAAGAGAAGCATAGCCACAGAGAACAGCAGTACACTGAGGGTAAATATGCTTTCAAGCATTTGTTCAGTCAGCACCTAAACTGATGAGCCCAAAAAGAGGCAAAGAAACCCCCAAACCCATGCAGATTGGGAGTTTAATTCAAACAAATGAGTCTTTTTTTGGCGTGGAGTTCATAATGCTGTGCTATATGTGTTTGTGTAATAAAACTGATGATAAATTGCTGTCAACTTGGATTTGTGTTTGCCTCGGACTGTTTCAAAGCTTTGGAACTTCTCTGATTATATAGAATGAGAACTGAAAACGTGGCCCAAGAAGGCAGAATAAAAACCTCTACTTAATTTGGTCTGAAAGCTCCCTGTAATAACACACCATCCCCAGTTGTATGTGATCATTAAAAGGCTTTTTTGCAGTGGGTGAGGCTGCTTTGGTAAACTGCAGTTTGTGATGTATATTTATCTGGGAATGGCATTGCCGTCGTGGCTTGGCAAATCAGCGTCTGCTTTCCCTTGTCTTTCCTTAGGACAGTCCTAAATACTCCTCCCCACTCTGTTCTTGGTGTCCACAAGTGAGTTACTCTGTTAAATCTTTCTTATCTGTCATCTTTTTCTAACTCTCCAAAGAAAACTTTGTTTAAATAGTTACTCTCTTGGGACTCTCGTGCATATCCTGTTATCTGTTTTATATTACGATCTTTCATGCTGGGAATGTCCTTCCAAAAAGCACAACACAGCTAAATCACCCCGATGACTAAAACCATGTTAAGTGTTGAAGTCCAGGCACAAACCCAGCATTATTAGCATAAAATTATCTTTTACTTTTCTCCCTCCATTAGTACTTTTAGACTTATTTGTACTTTTAGACTTATTTCTCACCTTTAGGGCATCATTTAGTTTTGTCCAACCCAGAGATGTTGCAGTGATCGAAATGTTGGTAGTGATAAAGCCATAGAAACATAGAAAGCTGCTGATATTTTCACTTTTCTAATCAAATACCAGCATTGAGAAGAGCCTATGGGAACGAGGAAATTTTGGCTGCCAATTTTATTCGCTCAGCGAAGAGGCATCTCCCCTTCACTGCTTTTTGTTGCTTGGGATTGGCAATGTTACGCTCCCCCAGGAGCGGCAGATGGATATTTTTCCCAAAGAGCAATATTATTTGGAGTTTCAATACTTTGTTATATATTCGAGTAAACATAAGTATGTAGGGAAAAATTTGCAGTGTCCTGCTTTACATATATCATCTTAGGTGCATTGTAATTATTTGGGGGGGTTTCTGCTCTTTCAAGGGAATACTTGTGCTCCAGTAGCACAGGAAGGACTCTGAGGTTTGGGGAATGTGGGAAAGCTGGCAGGGAATATGGAATAGCATTTATTCATTGTAGCAGCAGTTGGGAAAGATCATGTTTTCAACTATTCTATTTTTCATTTGTTTATTTTTCATACAACATACTGTACAACCAATAGCCTGGCTTTGTTTAGTTGCACGTGTGTCAAGATTTCTGCAGGTCCTTCAATGGTTGATTCGCACACTTGTAACAACACACCCAGCAAAGAGACAGCTAAAACCTACCTGCAGAAATCCAGAAAAATTTCACTTTGCACTTATTTGCAATTTGAATTAAGCTTGTCTAAGATAAATTGCCATTTAACCAGGTATTTTCGACTGACTTCATTGGGGATAGGAAGTGGTGGCACTATCAATTTTTGCATTTCAACTCGCGTCCTGCTTCAGGAAAACTGATATAAAAAAAAACAAACCAGAGGTAGAAGATTCTACACTTGTCACCTATATAAAATAATTTATAATTTTAATGTCACTTTTTCCAAGTTTTTGTTTGCCTCAGGGATGTGCAAACACCAACCAGTACCGTTCAGCTGCCTTGCCCAAGAGGGCTGTTGTCTCTGTACCGCTTGTATTTGACAATAGCACAAACGATGGAGTACGCTTTACGGCTGACATCCAGAACTGACGTTGCTGCCAAAAAAAGGCACTTCTGTGGCTGTGTTTACACCCCGGAGCTTTGTAAACAGCGTTTGTCCATTGAACTCTATTCTTGTACGTGACAGAGCAAACTGTCTTCATGCATTTGTCAGTTGGTTTCTGGCCGTTGTTCCCCAGTTGGATTAGCAGAAATAAAAAGCTAATCGGCATTTTGAGTGTGATCTCAGTAGCATCCACATCTGTATGACGTTCAGCCTCCACATACTGGTGAAAGAAAGTTAATGGTTTTATCCGCTTATGAAAATTACCTGCAAACGTGCTCTGCTCGTAGGGGTCCGTGAGTCGGATTCTACCAAAGCCACAGCTTAGTCCCTTCTCGTTTCTTTTTCCTGACCTTGAATCCTGGTCCAGCAGTTATTTCCCTCTTTCGCGCGCTGTTGTACATTTCCTGACCGTGTGAGATGGTAATAATTCTCTATATGACTTCCACCAAAGAGGAAATGGATACTTGTCAAATCAATGACGTGTGCCTGGGATTCCAGCATCCAGGAGCTTTATTACACTGAGGCCCCTCAGTTTGTAGGGAAAAAAGAAATCTCAGGTTGTCCCGGTTTGAAGTGAAACCGAACCAATTTTCTGTTCTGTAACTTTACATCCTGGCCAGGCCTCCTCTAACTCTCTGTAATTAACGGCAGATTGTGGAGAAAACTGCTCGTTCTCAGAATGACCAGCCCAATGTTTGTGCTCCGTGCCAAGGGATGGTGAGCAGGGAGGCCCTTGCTTATCCTTATTGCTGTAACAACCAAGGGCAGACAATTTCGTTATTTGCTCCTTAGGGGGTCGGAAACGGAAAAAACGTAGAGGGGTCACATCGGTGGGGAGGAGGGGACAGGAGAGGTGACCCAAACCTGACCAACTGGGGTATTCCATCCCATCTGCCCCACGCTCAGTATAAAGGCTGAGGGATCAAAGGGTCAGCCCCTTCCTGCGATGGCCGACGTCCAGAGAGGACTCTGTCTGTCCATCTGCCTTTGATCCCGATCCGTGTGTTCCTGACTCCAGAGCTGGAATCCAGTTCCCATTCGTCACTGAGTCCAGTCTGGGACTTCCCCAGTGCCTGCCGGTGACGTGACTGTCATCCTGGGAGCTTGATACGGTTTTGTATATATATATTGTATCTATTTCATTATTTTCTTCTTTATTTTTATTTTAATATTAATTCTTCATTAAAGTAGTTTAGTTCATTCTAAACTTCTGAATCTCCTTATCTCTTTCTCTCCTCTCTCCTCTTTTGGGGGGGGGGGGGGAGAAGGGGGGGGAAGGGCCATCTGTCGATCCGGTTTTGGTAAATTCGGCCGAAACCACGACACAGGTAGTAGGACTTTATTTTTCAACCTGAGTTGGGAAGTGCTTTGATTAACCACGGTACCTTAATTGCCCTGGAAGCGTACTTTATACAAGAGTAAACTTAATGTTGTAAGTATAAAAAGAAACTGGTTTTAATCTTGTCAATACATTATAAATAGAATGAAAGTGAGAAATGAAAAAAATGTTGTGGCATCTAGAAATCAAGCATTTCTAAATCGGAACAAGTTAAATAAATTACAGAACCCAAACAGATGGAGATTGGAGGGACAACATTGCTCAGAGCAAGTGATTTCTCACTGCTGGTTTTAATCTCCAAAATTGCGGTTATCGCGAGGGTTTAATTTGAACAGTCAAAACCCACTGTGAACTCGCAATGTTGATTTTTAAAGATAGGGCAGAGACTTTTCCCAAACTGTTGTTCTTAGTTTGTTGGAGAGAGAAGAGGAAAACAAGAGAGCTGTCTCTTGACCTATGTCCGTTTTCTGGCTGCTGGAATGAATTTGGAACTCAACCCCGGTTTTCCACTGAGCGTGCCCTTCTCCGGCGGTGTCAGGGCCGGGGTGGGGTCACTCCTCTTCAATACAGCTTTGCAAAAAGGCTGTGGGATTCTCAGCCACTTACAACATCTTTTTCAGCGCTGGGGAACAGCACAAAACCAGCTTAATAAACAGATTCTATATCCGCATATATACCCTGGATAAGAAGAGAGTTCTCAAACTGAATTAAGTTTCTCTTTGAGATTTATTTTTTCTGCCTCGATATATCAGGGTATTTGTAGATTGAAAATAGAAAAGGAAGAGATTGGTGTTATCTCTGGCTGATGTATAGCTAGCGCTGGGAGAGCGGCAGGATGCATATTTGCTTAAATGTAATCTCAAAGACATTTAGATGCGGGCATCGCAACCTGGCGACCTGTAGCACTTGCAAGGTATTTATGTTCTGATTTTGTTGACGTTTTTGGATTTGTTTATGATGAACTTTACATGTTGTGTGGGTGCTGTTATACACCCGATGCAGTTCTCAGTGTGTTTCATTTAGTTCCAGAAACAGCACTTTCTAATATTATTTTCTATGTTTAATTAATTAAACTCTCTTAGGCTGCTTCCTAGTGTCGGGAGACAAATTTTAACAAAATAGCATTTAAAGAATTCTCGCTTGTTTTCCTGTCCAATGGTATTATCTTTCCTTTCTGGAAAGTTGTTTCCCTTCAACTGAATTATCCTTTAAAACTAATCCTTTGAAGTTGTATATGGATCGCAGTAACCAAGTTCTTCACCAGGCAGTGGGGATGCAGCAGGTGTTTTATGGAAAGCTGGGAGCACCGGAGTGGTAGGGAATTAGGTACATGCTGTTGTGTTGCTTTAATGGGAAAAAGATTTTGAGAAATAGTCACATTCCTGGATTTTATTTTGACTTTACAGACCGGTGAGGTAATCTCCCTAGAGTGACTTCACAGCGATGTGTCAGCATAATAGAATATTTTCACAATAACATTATCTAGACTAGAGATACTCGCTTTGCGATTTCAGACAGGAATAGATTTCTCTGTCTCTTTTCATTCCCTGTCTATATCCTTGATTATTTTTTTTTCATTTTATTTTTTGGTCTTCACAGTGATATTCAGAATGACTCTAGTACTTATGTCGTCGTTTCAGAAGTATCTTTTAAGTTCATATCACCCTGCGTCGGGTCAGTGTTTTTCTGGCGAGTCCTGTGTATCGCAAGGCATGATGACACGGTTGCAGTGATTTTCTAGCCCTACAAATATTAGTTCCAGAGATTGATGATATTTAAATATTTGTATAAGGATAAAAATGTTTTCCTAGTAATGCGGGTAGGCTGCTGTATTTGGGAGGGAAATGTGTTGCTTGCAAATACTCGGCTGTATGATGGCATGGGTGTAAACACAAAGGCTAAAAATAACAAGTTACATTTAGTAAAATATGCTTATATGAAAACATTTTGATTACTTGTCGTAACTTGGGAACCACACTTGAAATTGGGATAGCCTTGCTGTTTAAAGTTTGACCTTAGAGATGTGCTACTGATTTTTTAGAGCTATTATGGCACCATCTGCTGACGGAGGCACAGACTGGCAACGACAGTTTGCTCACCTGGTTCATAGATAGATTCATAGATTGGTCCAGGCCGGAAGGGACCTCCAAAGGTCATCTAGTCCGACCTCCCCGCAGTCAGCAGGGACACCCCCAACTAGACCAGGTTGCCCAGGGCCTCGTCGAGCTTCACCTTGAATATCTCAAGGGAAGGGGCCTCAACCACCTCCCTGGGCAACCTGTTCCAGTGTTCCACCACCCTCATGGTAAAGAACTTTTTCCTAATATCCAATCTAAATCTCCCCTTCTCCAACTTAAAACCATTGCCCCTCGTCCTGTCACTGCAGGCCTTTGTAAACAGACCCTCCCCAGCCTTCCTGTAGCCCCCCTCAGGTACTGGGAGGCCGCTATGAGGTCTCCCCGGAGCCTCCTTTTCTCCAAGCTAAACAACCCCAGCTCCCTCAGTCTGTCCTCATAGGAGAGGTGCTCCAGCCCCCTCATCATTTTGGTGGCCCTCCTCTGGACCCGCTCCATCAGGTCCATGTCCTTTCTATATTGAGGGCTCCAGACCTGCACACAGTGCTCCAGGTGAGGTCTCACCAGAGCAGAGTAAAGTGGCAGAATCACCTCTCTGGATCTGCTGGCAACACTTCTTTTGATGCAGCCCAGGATGTGATTGGCCTTCTGGGCTGCGAGAGCACATTGCCTGCTCATGTCCAGCTTCCCGTCCATCAGCACCCCCAAGTCCCTTTCCTCAGGGCTGCTTTCTAATACCTCATCCCCCAGGCTGTATTTATACCGAGGATTGTTTCTTCCCAGGTGCAGGACCCTGCACTTGCTTTTGTTGAACCTCATGAGGTTCATCTGGGCCCACCTCTCCAGCCTGTCCAGGTCCCTCTGAATGACATCCCGTCCCTCCGGTGTATCGACAACACCACACAGCTTGGTGTCATCTGCAAACTTGCTGATGGTGCTCTCAATCCCTCTGTCTATGTCTTTGATAAAAATGTTAAACAGTACTGGTCCCAGGACGGACCCTTGAGGGTCACCACTAGTCACTGCTCTCCATCTGGACTTAAAGCCATTGAGTACCACCCTCTGGGTGCGACCATTCCCTCCCGACCATGGTTCCCTCCCTGCAAGTAGGGAGGGCAGTTTAGGAGGCAATTGGGGCAGAATCATAAGGAAAACGGGTGATTTTTCCGTTGGCTTTTGTTTAGGGTAAATATTTTTAGCAGGAGATAGTATTGCAACGGCAAAAGTCTGAATCGTAACGCAGCGTTAGCTGTCCGGTCACCTGGATTATTGGCATACGGCTCTTCCATGATCTGTGAAGCTTATAAAGAAACAATTTTGGATATTTTTGGGGGGGGCTATACGTGGGCATAGAATTGTTCTTGGTATTCTGTTTATCAACGCACCACCTCCTAAAGTCTGCAAAGAAGAGCCGTGACAGCATGAGATCGGTTCAGGCCCCGGCTCTGGTGCTCTTGTCACAGCGTGGGAAGCTGTGGCTACTGGTGAGACCCAGAAAAAAGCCGAGTCCCAGTCTGTCTCTGCAGCCTTGAAAACCTCCTCCAGTTTGAAAATAGGTGATTAGATTTCATACATACAAAACATGTTTTCCTGCGGGTTCTCTGCTGTAACTTTTAAAAACATGTTCAGTAGTTTGCTAAACTGTTGATCCTGGAATTTAGTCTCATCTGTTTTTTTCAGGAATGTGCTTATTAAAAATGAACTTGATCAAAATAATTAAACTCAGCAGTCAAAGTACGTCTGTTTGCATGTGTATACGGTCCTGTGTATGTATAAACACAGAGAAGGATGCAAGTTCCTATGGGAGATGTGGGGCTTTGCTGAGTTGATGCTTGACTGCAGCTCAATATTTTATTGGAAGCCACGCAATGTAAATGTTGGGGAATTAATATAACTAAGACAATTTTAGGGATATTTTCGCTTCCTTAAGGATCTCAAAGTTGAAAACTGTATTCTTTAGTTATTAATTTATTTCTTTGCATTCAGAGGGCTCCATATCTTTGCAATTGTAGTAATGCGCCTAAATAATGACTAAAAGGTGAAATTGGATTTACCTTTTACTTTGTCTGCTAATAGGATGTGTGCAAGGGATATTGGCACCTTCAGCAAAACGATGCTGCACAGAACCATGTGATGCCATGAGTTTTCTTGTTTACGTACTGATAATAAAATACAAGTTTTAAAATTTAACAGAAATGTAAAGGAAAAAAATATTTTGGTCGGTACGTTCAGCCTCATTTGAAGTATGTTATTGTACTCTACAGAATATAATTGATTTATGCTTTTGGAAAATCTTCTGGGGGTAGTATCAAGTTCCTCGGGTATTACCCAGTGGTTAAACCAGACCCTTTTACACTCTGTCACATTTGAATGGCTGTTTCCGCCAGGATTTTGCTTCCTTATGGTTTTTATGGCAAGAAATTTTATGTATTGAGACCAGCGAGCATCTTGTTTGTAAGTGACAGTTTTCTGTGCTTCAAATCAATAATATGACATGAAAAAATTCCACTTTCCTTAAAGCAAAAAAGCTCTGAATTAAGTAGTGGAAGTACACGCGACCTCGTGTTAATCTCTCATATATATTTTTCCGACTTTCTTTGCTCCCTTCTCGCTCTTTTATGTACACCCCATGTGAGCGCTAATATTTGGAAGTGCGAGTACGTAATTAGTAAGAGAACAAATTGGTTCTTTCTTAGAGATGCATGAGAAGAAATCACCAATTAATAATGAGAAGTCCATTTTGACTTTATAAAGCAGAGAGGATCGCTGTTCTCTGATCAGAAGAAATTTGGATTTTTCTCTCAGGGAAAGTTGATTTTTGTTTTCTATGTATTGTTCATTTTGATAATAAACTTTTACAGTATTATTAGTAGTATTATTTTTAAGATTGACACCTACCATTAGGAAAGAACAGCAGCAATTCTGTGTAAGATCTGAAGGTGATAGCAAAATGTAATTGACTAGTAGCACCTTTAAAACTTCATACTTTAAATTAGCATACTAATATGTGGCTTGAAATAGCAAATTCTGTAATCTCAAGAGCTAGTCAAATGGGACCTGCCTTTCAGAGGCCTGTCGTCTCTGAGAAATAATACTTACACAAATATTAATAAAGCTGTTAATAAAGTTTGTTGTGCTAGAATGAAGTTATAAATGTAATTGTAAATAACCTGCTAACCTTCAGGCCAGACAAACAGACCAGCAGTTTAAAACTAATTGTTTGAAGAAGGCTGTAAATAAATATCGGTGGCTTCTAATGTGATCTAACCATTTTAAACTTCGTTTGTTGGGCCCTGGTGTGCTTATTTTTGCTGGCTCACTTCAACAAATTGGGAGAATTAGTTATATTACATTTTTAAAGTAATGCAGTCAAATCCAGTGCCGCACAGCTAACACAATTTGTTTATTCTAGTTAATATTTTTTCAAGAAATAGCAAATAATTTTTAAATTAAAGATTAATGTCGCATATCCTGTTCTTACAGTGTTATGATTTGTCTTTAATTTCACTGAAGGAAGCGCAGGCAGAGGTGGTCAGAGTATAAGAGTTATGCATGATTTTATGTTGATCAGTGTAAACTCATGATTAAGAACCCAATCTTACTTTGAAAAAAAAAAAGTATCCTTCGTAGCATTAGTAGTAATTTCAACAGTATCACTGTCTTACAATTTCTAATTCTTTTTATACTCAGTATCATGCTCACCATCCTTTTTCCCTATTGTTTGGGAATCTTGCTCATTCCTTTTCCTTCATCCCCACCACTGGTTCACTGTGGACTAAGATAAGGGAATTGTGAAAATACACCCTTAACTTTAAATGCAACAGATTTGACTATAAACTAAAACTTAAATGCTGAAGCTGTGACTTCCCGTCTAAAATCAATGTCTGCTCCTGGTACTGTCAACTGTAAACCTACTGGTTGTTTCTTTGCTGAAGAGGTGTGGATGAGGAGGAGTTTGGAAGAGTTATGTTAGGTCTAAGAGTAAAGGTACGCTCACATTTCTATCAAGGAGAAGGAACATATTGGTGGATCTATCTCTCTAGAGTAGTATTTTTGAAAATCTTTACGTTTTAGCTTACTGGCTTTACTTGTGAGCTATGCATTTGAAAAGAAGTATTTCTTTAACCCTGGTAAGTTTAATTTAGAAACTCTTGTAGATTATTACTACAAATTATTGCAAATAATGTGTCAGTAAAAGTAATAATGCTACATAACAAAACTCTTTCTATTGTTGCTGTTTTTAGCGTAAGTTCTGACAATGACAACTGAAGTTGGCTCAGAGACTGAAGTAAAGAAAGATTCTGAGCAGCTGGGACCAGATAAAGCCAAGGACAAGCCTGAAGAAGCATCAGAGACTCCAGTAAATCAAAAGTCCAGGGAAACATCCTCTGAAGGAGCTCAAGACCCATCCTCTGCCCCAGCACCAACTAGCCAAAGTAGTCCAAGCAGCCAGAAAAAGGAAAAAGCTTCACCTGAAAGCAAGGGTATTTCTCGTTTCCTTCCCCCCTGGCTTAAGAAACAAAAATCCTACACCTTGGCAGAGCCCAAAGATGAGACCAAGAAAAAGCCCCCAGGGGAAGAAGGAGTAGTTGAAGAAAGTGAGTGCCAGACACCAGAGGGGGCGGCTCAGCCAAAAAAGAGCTTAGAAGAAGCGTTGGCCGAAAATCAGCATAATGCGAAAGCAGACGACAAGGAGGAAAAACGCTCCGTTAGTAGTGCTGAAACACAGGTACGTGTGGGAAGGAGAATGGGTGCTTTGGAGTCATTTTAATGAGACCTGATTCATGATTTACATAATTCATGTAAGGATCATAGAATTGTCTAGGCCGGAAGGGGCCTTTAAGATCATCTAGTCCAACCATCAACTTAACTCTGATAAAAACCATCACTAACCCATGTCACTAAGCACTATGTCAACCCGTTTTTTGAATACCTCCAGGGATGGTGCCTCAACCACTGCCCTGGGCATCGTTGTTAGGTTCATATAATTCATTGTTAGGATCATATTGGGGGAAAAAATGACTGCACTGGACTCGTGTGCAGTTGGGTTGATAGAGTTGTGAGGAGCGTAGCAGGTTCCAGACCACTTCTCACTTCAGTTTTTCTAGATGCATAATTTTAGTGTAACCTCACTCTTTGGCATAGTTCAAAGGAACATCAAACTGTCTCATTGTGGTAGAAATGAGCAAGGATAAAAGGAGAAGCTTCTTGAGTCAGCTTTGTCTCTGAAGCCATTGGATCTCAGGAAGACCTCCTTCGTGACTTAACCACGAGTAACAAATCTCTGCGTCCTTATCATCTCGGTTTTTGTTATCCTTTACATAGAAACCATGCTTGTGCTCATTGTCCTTAGTGATTCATCCTGGGAGGTTGGTGCTGAGTTCCAGAGTCTTGCTTTCTGAAAAGTTGCAACCTTAACAGTCAAACCTCCCTTCTAGGGTGGCAAAGATGACTAAGGGCACAGAGGATCATATTAAGGGCATAGAGAATCTTTCATATGAGGAAGGGCTGAGTGAGCTGATATTGTTCATCCTGGAGGAGTGAAAGGTGAAGGGGAATCTTATCACATTGATAAGATGTGATAATATTCAAAACCCAACTGGGATATAGTCCTGGATAGAGGGTCCCTGGGGGCATTAGACTAGATGATCTCAAGAGGTCCCTTTGAACCTCCACCATTCTGTGATTCTGTATATCTTCACTTTCATAAACACTGGTTTTTAGTTTTGTATAATTCCTGGAGCTTCTTGTTAAATTTGTTTCTCTTAGGGGAAAAAAAAGCCAATGAAACATTAAAAAAAAAAAGCTAATTTCAAAGAAAGAAAGAAAAAAAAAATCAGAAAAAAGAAAGAAAAAAAGGTACCCTCAGTGGTTTGAGAGCAATATCTGGCCCCAAAGGAAGATGTTAATGCTTACATTGGTTATTGTGATTCCAGTATGTGCATAACTTTAATGAAAGCTTAACATCTTATTTATTAGTAGCTTATAAAAGAAATGAACAAGTTAAAAATACCCACCTTCCTGAATTTCAGTCGTTGTTTCCCTGTATTTTCTGTAGCCTGCCAAAGACGGTAAAGAAATGGAAGTAGAGAAAGTTGCAGAGGAGAAGGAAGAAAATCAAGAAGAAAAAAGGGAGACAAAAGAAGTGCAGACAGCTGAAATGAAACCAGAAAACATTCCCCAGAAGTCTCCTAAGAAAAGTAAAACTGTGCAGTGCAAAGTGATGCTCCTGGATGGCACGGAATTCAGCTGTGACCTGGAGGTAAGGCATCAAATCTCATCATAAAGAGCTCTTTTTATTTATCGAGAAAATTTGCTTTCGTTTCACCGAGAGTTTAACAAATACATTTTTGCATGTCTAATGACCTCATTACAGTGTTACATTTGCATCACTATCATTAAGGGCCAGTTAACATTTCATTTTAAAATTTCACCTTTAACACCTTATAAGTATATCCTTAAAAATGCATTCTGAGGTACAGTAGCAAAAAAGATAAAATGCAATGTATAGATCCTTTCAATGGGAATAGTCTGACAGCTCAAACTTGATTTTTTTACAAAAGATTAAGGTTTTCTTGAAGGTCACATGCACTAATAAAGTTGTCTTGAGTTCACTGGTTTGTTTATTTTTTTTAAAGTTACCTCAGCTGGAGAACTAAAGTTTGGAAAAAAAAAAAAGTTTGCTTCCAAGAAAAATTCTGTTACAGGTATAAAATGCATATTTGTATTTAAAGTTATGTTCTAGATCCAAATTTTCATGTCATTACAACTGCAAATCACTGGGTTAGATACTGTATATATTTATCTGTTAAAACTGACTTAAAATTGCTAACTGAAATAGGGATTGTGAGCTAAATGAAAAATAGCTTCTTGGGTTTTATGGCTTTAATATCCTTTGAACATATACATACTTTCAGTCTGATCATAGTGTCCAAGTTCTACGTCAAATAGTAGTTGTTTAATATTTTAGATCAAGATTAAATTATGAAACACGTAATTACATGAAAGGAGGAAAAAAGTTGCACTCCAAATGTTACTTTAGTTAAATTACCTTTAATTTGATTTATTATGAAAATTTTTATGAGTAAGGTAGTAAGTAGTATTTAGCAGATTACTTCAGGGCAGTACTGTCCAGAAAGATGCTAGTCTCTTCAGGACTAAGGTGAGAGAGGTTTTTCTCTATTAGAAAGTTCAATTTTAATCACTTTTGCCCATACAAGATGCAGCACCGACTATTATAAACTGGGTGACTTCTTCAGGCACGCCTTCTGAAGGGTTGGGAATTGTTTTAACCAGAAACTCCCTATTTCCTACTGGACTGATGGATACCCCTGAAATAAGCTTATTTATTTAACACTGGGATGTGGTGTCCCCTTGGAAAGAAGAGAATGTTCCTTGTAGGACAGTTTAATTTGGAAACCACACTTCCAGACAGTCTGTTGTAAGACACATTGAAATTTGCTTAATTCTATTTTGTAATTCCGATAAACTTTGCGAACACTTGAAAACCGCATTTGTAGAAGAGTTTAGCTTTGTATCTCCAGGTTTGTGTAGGTGATATTTTCGGAAGTTCTTCCAGCACCAAAGGCAGATTCTAATGTGGAATGTGGAATTTGTCTCGTTGCCATTTGTTTTGGTCACACGAGGTGGCTGTAAGGTGAGGAGACTTTTCTATGGCCATAAAGGCTGTTATTTAGAACGTCATCATTTTCATTTATGGGTTCAGTAAGGTAGAGATGTGACCAGCAACACGACATGATTGAGGGTGTTCTGCAAAATGGTACCTAATATGACACCCACAGCAAGTAGAATTTTAAGTGAGAATTAGAACCACAATGCGTTGGTAGTTTTGTGGAGAATTTGTACATAAGAAGTTCCATCTAAGCACGAGGAGGAACTTCTTCACTTTGAGGGTGGCAGAGCCCTGGAAGAGGCTGCCCAGAGAGGTGGTGGAGTCTCCTTCTCTGGAGACATTCCAAACCCGCCTGGATGCGTTCCTGTCCAGCCTGCTCTGGGTGACCCTGCATTGGACTAGATGATCTCCAGAGGTCCCTTCCGACCCCTACCATTCTGTGATTCTGTGATTTTATACATGTACCTCAGTTCCTTCCTTCTTCCTTGTAAGTCTGGAAGAGGAAGTGATGGGACTCTGAAGAGTGCACATAATAAATGTGATAAGTGGAGGAGGATGGAAAATAAATGTCCTGCCAACTCCAGGTCCAGTTTGCACAAAAAACTACTCCAGGCCTCTTCTTTGTGGTACTAGAAGTAGTCAGAAGATATCTGAATACATTCCGCATCCTATTTTAAGATTTCTGTTGCAGAGTTTCTTGATAACGTCACTTGGAGAGAGTAATGAAGAAGCCCAGGAACTCTTAGTGAGGTTCTGTCTTCAGCCTGGTCCATCTTGGAGGGCTCTGTCATGTTTATGTGTGTTGTGTTCAACGGGAGCCTTTCTTAGGCCTCTGGTAACACACACTTCTTAAACGGACTGGGAGTTATTACCTATAAATAAAGATAAATTGCAAAAGTTTTCCTTCGGAGATGATACTTGATATTGAAGTGTTTGCATTCTGAATGCTTGAGACTGACATGCATTGAAGTTATTTTTCTTGCAGTATTTCTTAACTTGTTTTATGCACAGAATATTGAATTATATGCAGCAGAAATGGTATTTCCGTGCAGTTGCCACTACTTGCACATGCCATCATAAGTAATCGTTCCTGAGAAGCTGGCAGTTTC
The DNA here is from genome assembly GCF_964106895.1 of Numenius arquata. Classification (NCBI taxonomy): domain Eukaryota; kingdom Metazoa; phylum Chordata; class Aves; order Charadriiformes; family Scolopacidae; genus Numenius; species Numenius arquata. The sequence continues at coordinate 2,533,696 of NC_133577.1, read as the reverse complement.
TCACTGAAGATAAAGCTCCTGCTAGTCTGGCCACACATTCAGGAAGAAGTTGCCTTTTGGTTTTTTGAGTGGCCTTGATTTAGCTGCTTTAGGGTAAGATTTCTGCACTGTAATACTAAACGACAAAACCATCTTTTAACAAACAGTAGTGTTAGATTTGGGGAGAAAATATAGGTTTAGTTGCAGATGATTCACATGAATCTTTTTTTTCCCCGAGCATCTTCCTCTCCCACCCCAGTAGAATTAGTCACTTTGACTTTCCAGGGCTGGAATAAGAGGTGAAAATGCCTCTTTGTGTGACAGCAACCAGTAGACAGGGTCAGTAAGTAGGTTGTGGGATCTTTCGAGCTCTTCTGTTCTTTGATTTGTTTTTGTGTTTGTTTTGGTTTTGTAGCTAAGTAACTATTGTGAAGATGTTCTGGGATTTGGTTTGGTCATGGAGTTTCACAAGTGCATTGTGAAATACCAATGTAAAAGTAATTCCTCCTTATAGAGGAAAAATGGGAGTGTTCTAGGGCTTCTTATCCCTATGCCCTGGTAAGCAAGGGTTGATGCTTCATTATCATCGACTGAAAAGGGCACAGATAAAAGTAAGTTTTGCATAAGGGAATCGTACATCATGTTACTCTGCCTGGTTTTGGTTTTTTCCTGGAATCTTCCAGAAGGAGTTGAATTTTGGGAGGATATAAGGAACTCGGAATCTATGTACTATCAAAAAAACCCCACAACTTAGCACAAATGATAAATGTATTACAATTATAAACTTAGTACAAAATGTCCATGGATGTGCACTTTGGTCTCACTGGAATTATTTTAATTTACTTTGAATGGATTAGGTACATGTGCAACTCAGCTTGTATCGTATGAGTAACGTTGGGATTGATTACAATATAAAGTCTGGTTAAAATTAAATCGACGTAACTTCTGCATAAGAAGATACTTTCTTGGAATCTATATTGAGTCAAAGCCCTTTCTGTTAAAAAAGTATGTTTATATGTGAAATGCAGAATGTATTGAGAAACACTTCAGAGTAAACGAAAAATTCTGGGAAGGAATAACCCCCTGCATTAGTACAGGTTTGGGGCTGACCTGCTGGAGAGCAGCTCTGAGGAAAAAGACCTAGGAGTCCTGGTGGACAACAGGATGACCATGAGCCAGCAATGTGCCCTTGTGGCCAAGAAGGCCAATGGCATCCTGGGGGGCATCAGGAAGAGTGTGACCAGCAGGTGGAGGGAGGTCATCCTCCCCCTCTGCTCTGCCCTGGGGAGGCCCCATCTGGAGCACTGTGTCCAGTTCTGGGCTCCCCAGTTCAAGAAGGACAGGGAACTGCTGGAGAGGGTACAGCAGAGGTCCACAAAGATGATGAGGGGCCTGGAGCATCTCTCTGATGAGGAAAGGCTGAGGGACTTGGGTCTTTTTAGTCTGGAGAAGAGAAGACTGAGGGGGGATCTGATCAACGCCTATAAACACTGAAAGGGTGGGTGTCAGGAGGATGGGGCCAGTCTTTTTCCAGTGGTGCCCAGGGACAGGACAAGAGGGAACGGGCACAAACTTGAACATAAGAAGTTCCATCTCAACATGAGGAGGAACTTCTTTCCTGTGAGGGTGGCAGAGCCCTGGAAGAGGCTGCCCAGAGAGGTGGTGGAGTCTCCATCTCTGGAGACATTCCAAACCCACCTGGACACGTTCCTGTGGGACCTGCTCTGGGTGACCCTGCTCTGGCAGGGGGTTGGACTGGATGATCTCCGGAGGTCCCTTTGAACTCTACATCATTCTGTGAAAAAATGGTTTCTATGGCAAGGTGTTTCTGAAAGCAATTCCTGTGTGTGTCTTCTCTCTGACATGTTGTGTCATTTGTTGGCAGGTGCCACAGAATAGAAATTCATAGGAGATGCTCAGATAGGAAAAAAGAAATAGCTTTAGCATGTTGAAATAGGAAGCTTTTATATGAAATTGTTTGTGGGGAACACAAACCAGTTCAGATGACTATAATTTGATGCTGTTATTTTGTAGTTCAAAATTTGGCATCAAATGCTTCTGTAAGTAGATTTGTACCCTTCTTGTTTCGTTGCTACTTACTTTGTATATTGATAATTGCTTTCAGTTCTTTTTTTTTTTTTTTTTTTTTTTTTGCAGCCACCTAGTGTTGTTTGACAACGGAATTATTTCTTCTGGCCTGTTTTTGCATGTCTTTCCTGTTGCCCAGGGCGCGCCTGACATGGTTGATGTTTGGCTTCCAACATAAAGCACCTCTCAGATATTTCTCTTTTTTGAGAGTTACTTTGTAAATTAATTTATTACCTCTGGGAGTAATCTGTTCTTTTGCCCTTAAACTCTTCATTCTGTCTCAATAGACCTCTTCTGACAGGTGTCAACTTGCCAGTTTGAACTTTAAGTCAATAATTCTTTCTACAGAACTGTTTAAACAGATATTTCATCTTCTTTTGTGATTATTTCCTTTAGGTTTTTTTCTCATCTGTCTTTGTCGTTTTATTACTTTGCTTTTGTAGAGGCAAATTTGAAGGACCTGGTTTAGAGGATTTTTTTTTTTTTTTCTTGAGTATAGCTTCTCCAAATATGCTTGTCTGAATCCCACTGTAGATAGAACATTTAAGGTGCTCCACTATTGCCCAGAAAAGTCCATGACCTGTCAGCAGAATGAAGCTAAGCCTTGTACCAGGTGAAACCTATTCCTCAGTTCACTGTAATTTGAAATTCTTACTGTAGGGTTTCATGGTCTTTGATTCCCGCCCCCCCCAGAAATGAACTGCAGTCTATTCTACCATCAGCATCTCTGTGTTGGTATCTTGAATAGTTCATAAAATATGTGTCTCTGGTCTGTAAATGACTTTTGTATCGTGGCTACTTGTTCTGAGGAATGAAAAACTTTAAGTTGGAGTAGTGTTATGAACTCTTGATACCAGCTGCTCTTCAAACTTGCTTTATTTTGGTTTTTGGGAACATTAAAGTTTCATAAGGAAGCAAAATGACCTCCATTGAACTGTTATATTTAAGCCCTTTAACTTTTAGTCTAAAATGAATACAGTTCCTTAAATCCACAGGTTCCACGTTAACAGATTGATTTTCTGCATTCAATAACGTTAAAGTAAAAATGTCCGAAGCCCTTTATCTCAAGGAAACTTCGGAAATATATTATGAAATAATGTTGTATGGAAATACTATACTAAAGAAGATGTTATGTGTAGACAATATGTGCATACCTATAGAGCATGAGCAATTGAGTAAATTAAATGAAATTAATACCTTTAAACTACTGTAACTCCTAGAGATAATGTCCACATAGCCTCAGACTCCTCAGAGTAAAGCGTGAATACCTGGAGAGGAGGAAAAAGGAAGAAACTATTGTTTGAATAGTTCTGGAGGAGCATGACTTAAAACAACTTTCACAGGCTGTGAACTGTTAGAAACTTTCAATTACCTTTTATTACTTCATTTAAAGGGAGTTCAGTTCACTTACAGGGGTAACAACACCTAAGTGTGTCAGAGAGACTTGTCAAAGTACGTGAGGATGAAAGATATTCAGGGGTATTTGCCAAAAATTGTAAATGACTGAATCTTTGTGCTTACTTGAAATGACGGAAACATATGAAAGGGTAAAATAACTTAGATTCATCATTCAGTATTGTAATATTTGTGAGATGTAATGGCAGTTGAGTTTTATTAGCTTGAGTGAGCAGACTGTTGGAATGTTTGAGATTTAATTTCTAGAAGCAATTTTTAAATTTTTTTTAGCACCGCATATGACATAATTCTAACCTCCTCCCGTCCTGATGATTGACAATCGATAATTGTGAGATTATTGGTCTTTTAGGGTGATCTGCATGTGCCTCTTGCTTTCATTGCGGGGGGGAGGGGAATCAACTTGGCTTTTTTTCCCCCTGTTGTTCTACGGTGTCTTAGGTAGTTGAGAGGAAATTTTGTCATTAAATCTGAGATCTGGGATAAAAGCTTGTTCAGATTTTCTGCTTTGTATATAATCTGGGTTTTAGTAAGGGATAACTCAGTTTAAAGCAACAAGAAGAAGTCCTAACTGCATAATGATTACTGGTTAGAAGCAAATGAAGATCCTATTGAGTTTGTTTACTGCAGTCAGTGTTCTAATTAAATATTTATAACAAAAAAGCATTTAAAAGATGCCAGCATTGACCGTATTTTATGCACGTATGAACAAGTGAAATATATTGGAGTTGACAGAGGTTCTATGGTTACTTACGGTTTGCTAATACAAAGTAAAAATATGTTTGCTTAATGTACAATTAAGATCAGTTTTTAACCCTGAATTAAGAAAAGTCTGAATTAACTTGATACGAAACTGATGTTTAATTGGTTTTGAGTTTTGATTTGCAAATCTTTATTTCCTGACTGCCGAGATGTGTAGACCAGTGTTTGAATAAACCTAAGTGGTCTGTTTTAAAGTGCAGCATCTTTTATTTAGAAAAAGAAAAATAGGTATGACATTAAATTTGACACTTTTTAAAAGTACTAGTCCAGATTCAGCAGGCACCAGTGAAAGTAATGTTTATGTGTGAAGTCATCTCAAAGCCAAAACCTGCTCTCTACAAAGTACATGCAGAGGGAACCAAACCTCTTTCTTTCACCCCTGGCATCACTGCAACCATTTGTTCAGGTGGTTGAATTATCTCAAGATGATCCACAGCTCTCACCCCCATCAGAAGGTACACACCTCCTTCCCACCAAGGGACAGAGCCCGTGCCTAGGATGGGATATGATTCAATTTCACATTCAATCCCTCTTGCTAGTGCAGGGCTGGGAAAAAATGTCATCAGAGATTCCCTCAGCAGGTACTGATAGGGAAAGGAGGAGGTAGGAAGGAGAATAGAGTAGAGAATGTTTTTCAGTTAGAAGAGACCTGCAGTGATCATCTGGTCCAACTGCCTGACCAATTCAGGGCTGACCAAAAGTAAAGCTTGTTGTTAATGGTATATTGTCCATGTCCTTCTTGTGGTGGGGGCTCCAGAGGTGGATGGCGTACCCCAGGTGGGGTCTCAGAGTGGAGTAGAGGGGGAGAATCACCTCCCTCACGCTGCTGACCATGGTTCTCTTGATGCAGCCCAGGATGCAGTTGGCATTCTGGGCTGTGAGAGCAGAGATGTCAGCTTGTGCCCAGCTTTTCTTCCACCAGTACCCCCAAGTCCTTCTTGGTAGTGCTGCTCTCGATCCCTTCATCCTCTAGGCTGTATTGATACCAGGGGTTGCCCCAACCCACATGCAGGGCCCTGCGCTTGGCCTTGTTGAACCTCATGAGGTTTGCACAGGTCCACTTCTCGAGCTTGCCCAGGTTCCTCTGTATCATCCCGTCCCTCATGTGTGTCAACCACAGCACTCATATTGAACCTGCATCCCTAGATCCCATTCTGCAGGGTATTGCTCCGCTCCAGGTGCAGAACCTGGTGCTTGTTCTTTTTGAATTTCATGCCACTGGTGATGGCCCGAGGCTCCAAACTATCTAGATCCCTCTGCAGGGCTTCTTGCCCTTTGAGAGGCAACAGCACCTCCAAGTTTGGTATCATCAGCAAACTTTCTAATGGTGTATTCAACTCCAGCATCCAGATCACTGATCAAAATATTGAACAGAACTGGTAGCCCTGAGGAGCATCACTAGTGTTTATATTGCATTTGTAGCTGGCAACTCTTTTATAGCCAAACAGATCCATAATATCCTATTCTAATTCCCAACTGCATAGATATTTCCATTCTGTATGTTTGTTGCAACGGCTTTGCTTTAGTTTGCTCTCTTTGTGAGAAGGAGGTAAAGGACTGAAACCGTGTTACCCCAGGTTTTATGAAGTTGTATTATGAGGTGGCATCTGAGGTGTCTAAATACAGAGGTGGAATCAGTACTGGAATAACCTTGGTTACGTATGTTCTTCCTATGTCCACTTCAAAAAAACAAAAAGCATAACTTGGGGCAATATAGAAATATACTGCTGTTCTGAGTACTGTCGTGTTTTAAACTACTGTCCTCACTTCTTCTCAGCCTCTTTGTACAGCTGGGCTGAGTATGCTCTTCTCTTGGGGGGGCTGAGTATGGACTTAAGCTTTTACTGGCATTTCAGCATTAGAATCCAAAACAAGGAGATTTCCTTGTTTTCGGTGCTGACGTTTGCTGTACACATATATATGTACATAAATGTATATCTATACATGTATATACAAGGTTAGCAATTATCATTTTACATCTTGGTTATGACTATCACTTGACACCTCAACCAGCTGGTAGAAAAAAAAATAGAATCCATTTTAAAGAGTGACATTAAACAGTGCAAACCATGATGCTGTCTTCTTAGAGTCCCCTGCTCGTGTTAAACAGTTTCTAACTTCTGAAATGTCTGAATCACAGCAGTTGTCTTCTCTATGTAACTTCAGTTCTTGTTTAGAGACACTCTTCTAGGATCGTGGGGTTTTCCAGAAAAATGATGTTACCGTATAATTTAAGCTGTGTAGTAATGGCTGTCCCCAAAGGGATTACAAAAAAAATTGCACTTGAAAAGTTTGGTTTTGCAAATTAAATACTTTTGTAGATTTTTAAAACTATATCACAATATAAGCCAAAACATTAAAGAACTAGGAGTCTTTTAATTTTGCAAGTAGGATTTTATAATGAGGACCGTTGCTGATACTGAGAGGCTTCTTATGCTTTTGAATTCACAACAGAGCTCTATAAATGTCACTTTCTGATGCTATAACTTCTTTGTATTGTGCTGCTGCCTAGAATGTAGACTAACATAACTTGGTCTTCAGGGCAAGTTTGTGATGTTTTTCCTTATGTGCAAGAGCCGTAAACTTACAAAAAGATCTTTAAAGATACAGTGGACATTGCCAGGGTATTCAAGCTCTGTGTTGACTATGACTTCCTTAAAAGAGACTGGGCAATATTTGATTGTTATACTAATATGTTTCCTGTAAATTTGGCTGCTTTATGTTTCTGTATGTCAAAGACTTGAAATTAACTGTGTTTTTTAGTTTATGAACTTTATAAAAAGCTACCTAATTGGCATGTGACTCCTGATACGGACTTAATGACAGCATAGATTATTTCTGCACTAATTTGTATATTTCCTTTACTGAAAGGAAATGCATACCTGGACCTTGCCTTTGCAAGGTGTGATCATTGAAGTGCACAATGACTTAAGGAGAAAAATTATATTTATTAGACACATCTAAGCAGGCTGAGATTCTTCAAACTCTCTCTTGCTTATACTTTCCCTGTTTTCAATTTAGCTCCTCTCTATATTGCTGATTTTTTTATTAAGCTGAAGGTGAGGCTGTTAAGAAAACTAAGTGGTTACTTCAACCTGCTAGGTGAAATAAGTCATCTGTCTTTCTGACAAGTAAAATCTCTAAAAGTTCCAAACAACTCCCTGTATCGAAAGTGACTCGAGTTCCATCTGCAATGCTCGGGCTACAAACTGTGCTCATTTTATAAGTGTTTCCTTGAAAAACTTTCTCATCTTTGGGACCGCTGAACGATGCAATCTCGAATAAATAAAGCTTTGGATTCTCGGGGAGCAGAACAACAAAGCCTTGGCTATTTGCTCAGCGCTGTACCTTCCTTTCTCCCCGCCGTCGTACACGGTGGAGCCGAGCTGGGGCCCGTCGCGAGGCCTCTGCTGCCGGGGACAATGGCTGCAGTGTCACCCGGGCCTACGCAGGCCCCGTTGATGGCGTTTCTGTGGAATCGCAGCGGTGCATGGCATCCACTGAAATCCGTAGGATAAGCAACTGCAAAAATTCCTTTCAGCTGCCCAGGCCTCTGAAAATGCCATGTTGTGGCCTCATTGATGAATGCCACAAATAGCAGAGCAGCCACGAAGGAGCTGGTTGAACCCGGGCGGCTGCGTGCCATGCATATTCGACTTTTAGCTGTGGAAAGAAATTCCACAATCTTCCCCAGCCCTGAGTCTGTGTTGTGAGCCGTCTGCTCTAAAACTTTGTCTCCTCTCCGCTGCCATCTTCACTACAACAAATCTTTTCCCTAAAACCTGGCGCACAGAAGCACTTTTCATTACCAGCACCAGGGAGATACGGGGCGCCCTCATTTACCTTCCCAACTCCAGGTACAAGAACAACCATAAAAACTTCAGGACTAATTTTTATTTGCTTAAGCTGTTGCAATGCTGAGCTGCAGCAAGCATTTAAGAGTGTGTTAAAATGATTGTCAGTCTTCAATTACTACTTTAAATTAGCAGGCTACAATATTGAAACTAACTACAAGTAAAAATGTGATTTTCTTTTTCTTTTTTGGTTACTGACTTCCACAAATACTATTTTGCGGAAGAATACACTGTAAGACTGGTTTTTATTTTTGAGTATCCGATGGATTTCCTGGGTACTGAGAGAGTTCATAAATCTACAGATAGAAGGCAGCCCTCTTATCTTATTTTCTGCCCCTCAAAACCTCTGCAGTATAGAGAGTTGGACATGTTGCTTATGCTCTCCTTACCTTTGTGGGCTCCTTCTACTGGTCTGGTCATTTGAGTTGGCTCAAATGAAGGAGCCTTCAGTTATTTTAAAAATAAAGATGCAGCAAAACTAATTTAAGAACTACTTAGTGACACTTAACGGTGCAAAATATTTAAATCAGTTCAGATGCTGAATTTTCCTTGTGCATTCAAGTCAATTTTTTTGATGAACTGATAAAAATTGAAATGTCTTTATTTTTGTCGGTGATACGTATAGCTTTCAAAATGTGGTGAACAGTGTGTCATAGGAAAGCTTACAGTATTATAATCTATTTTATTGACACTTAAAATTTTCCTAATACCACTGATTTACAGTACCTGTAACTAAGGATTTTACTCATTTACTGATAGTACTCGTTCTTCTTTTTTTTTCAGAAAAGAGCAAAAGGCCAAGTGCTGTTTGACAAAGTGTGTGAACATCTCAATTTACTGGAAAAGGACTATTTTGGGCTGGTGTTTTATGAGAATTCAGAACAGAAGGTAAGCCTGTATTGAGGGTTTTGTTTGTTTTTCTACATTGCTACTGACTCCTATGGTTTAGTGAGGTATATTGCATTAAATGTGTACCGTTACAAACATTTGAGTAAACTGTTGCAAAATGTCAATTCTAGTCTGCTGTAAACTTACAATGTGTGCAAGATACTGATGTGTGTATTGGTATCTAAACACAGTGCCCATTTATTCTTTAGAGTGGGGGAATATTTAACATATCTGCATTTTGAGAAAACTAATCGAGCAATTGCTAGGCTTAATAGTAACCCAGTAAAATAGTATAGTAAAACAGTATGCCATCCCTGCAAGTAAAGATAGGACATTTTAACTTATATCCTTGTCTTAACAGTCTGGAAACTCCTCAAATTTCTGAACACTTTAAGTATTTACATTAAAAAAAACCAACAAGGAAACAAACTTTGCATGATAAATAATTAAAAAAAAATAATGTTCTGACTGACTTTCTGTCTTTTCTCATGTATGTTTAATACAGCTTTGAATAGGAGCATGAGGAAATCTTGCCTCTAAGTCTGTAACTATTAGGCCTTTAAGTTCCTTTTTGATTAATTTTAAGCTTATACAAAATTTTGTCATTTATAAAGGTGAGACTGAGCTACCCCATCACTAGTGGGTGCTAGTTTTAGAAATGAAGAGATGTTATGATATGACTATATTCAAATAAGATCTCTTAAGTACTTTTTGGTCACTTATTTTCAGTCTTCTTTTGCACTTGCTTACATGTTGCATGGTGGAGCACACCTAGATAACTGAGCTGAGAAAAATCTTAAATCAGTCGGTGGAATGCATTCCACTAATTACCAAAAGCCAATTTAGCTTTTTTCAGCATCTGAATACCTACAGTTAGTTATGGACCAGCTGTTGCTTTGTCCATGAACTAAAGATATACCTGTGGTCATCTTTTCCCTCATAAAGAAAACAGACTAATAATTAGAATCATAGAATCACAGAATGGTTAGAGTTGGAAGGGACCTTAAAGATCATCCAGTTCCAACCCCCTGCCCTGGGCAGGGACACCTCCCACCAGAGCAGGTTGCTCAAAGCCCCATCCAGCCTGGCCTTGAACCCCTCCAGGGATGGGGCAGCCACAGCTTCTCTGGGCAACCTGTTCCAGTGTCTCACCACCCTCACAGCAAAGAATTTCTTCCTGAGATCTAATCTAAATCTCCCCTCTTTCAATTGAAAACCGGTACCCCTCGTCCTGTCGCTCCACTCCCTCACAAATAGTCCCTCCGCATCTCTTTTGTAGCCCCCTGTAGGGACTGGAAGGCCATTATAAGGTCTCTTCAGAGCCATCTCTTCAGGCTGAACAACCCCAGCTCTCTCAGCCTGTCTTCATAGCAGAGGTGCTCCATCCCTCTGATCATTTTAGTGGCCCTCCGCTGGACCCGTTCCAACAGCTCCACATCCTTCATATGTTGAGGACTTCAGAGCTGGACACAGTACTCCAGGTGGAGTCTCACCAGAGCAGAGTAGAGGGGTAGAATCACCTCTCTCGCCCTGCTGGCCACGCTTCTCTTGATGCAGCTCAGGATGCGGGTGGCTTTCTGGGCTGAGAGCACGCACTGCCGGCTCGTGTCGAGCTTCTCATCCACGAGCGCTCCCAAGTCCTTCTCCTCAGGGCTACTCTCCAGCCATTCTCCACCCAACCTGGATTTGTGCCTTTATTTGCAATTACAAATTGAAGTGGAAAAAATGTCTTACAATCTCTGTATTTGTAGCAGGAAACATCATTACATGAGTGCTATACTTAGTCTAGAAGCTTTTTTCTGTTATGTTTCTGTTTTTCTGTTTTTTTCTCATCTCACTAGTTTGAAATGAACTCTAATTTAATGATCGGAATAAATCTGAATTTCTCACAACTTCCATTCAAATACAGTTGTTTCCTAGAGTTATTTGCTTTGGTGCGAGGCTTTCTGTGCAGCATTGAGCAAATTACTCAATCCCTCTGTATTAAGGATCTCCATATGAAAAATGGGCTTGATGTATTTTTACTTGAATATTTTATATTTGCTGTAAATTTGAAATTGTATAGCTACACAGGATGTGTTCTGTAAGACTGGAGCACTCATTTTTGTTATCAAAGGGATTTTTTTTAATACATGGATGAAGATCATTTAAATTGTTTCCAGTATGGTAAATATTTGTGGTATGGTTTTAATGAATGCTTCTGTCTTAGGATATTTAAGTATCTCAACTTTTTTTCATTGTTTTAAAAAAAGAAAAAAAAAAAAAACATTTTAATTTTTGATTTAATTAATAGGTGGAAGCGTAGGGGGCTGATCAGTTTTCTTCAGCAATAGCTGCCAAAGAAAGCTTGTGGACTTGGGACTTTTACTGGGTTTAGGGCCTTCTCTTTTGTTCCCCTCTGTAGTAAGTTTGAATTCTTTTTTCATGTCAGTACCGCTTCTTTCTGGTGCATTTCTTCTCCTGTTATGACTGTTACCTCTTCAGATTAAGACGCCAGAAATCTCTGACCTCCAGGCCAGTCGCTACTAAATGCTGAATGATGTGTTTTTCTCATTCTTGCGCGCTAATCACAGCCACCCATTTATGAGCCAGCTGTTGAACTCGACGGCAGCTGTGGGGTGTGGGAGCTGAATGCCAGGCACTTCTCAATTAGCGCTGCTCCCTAACGCCCCGTCGGGGTACCATCGGAGGAGGAGTCCCATTAACTTCTCTCTATGGCTGTTCTGTGCAGCTGGGAGAGAAGCTATGTCTTCAAATCAGACCGATTTTTGTTAGCTGTAATACACATTTTAAAACTATTTAGGTCAAATTACTCATTAATGATTTCTTTCGTTGTTTTGCAAATTGGTCTAAAGTTTAGTTAGTGATTCCGTTGCATTACACCCTCAAAAATTCATGAAGGCCCCATTGACGCTGTAATTGGCCTGCAGAAGTGTTAGAAAGCTCCTGCTCTTATGTTCTGGGCACCAGCTGGAAATGCTGCTTTTCTGGATTTGTACCAAATACTTTTGTACTGGTAGAGAACATTTTGTTTTCTTAGACAATTCCTTACTTTGTCTCATCTATAACCTTATCATTCACAAATTAAACCAATAGATTTCTGCCTCCTGGGGCAAAGTAGCGTGTATACACTTTGTCTTTTGTTTTGAAAGACAGACCTGTGTATTCTGCATTAAGAGGTCTATTTCAGGGTTGATTCTTTCCATAGTGTTTGTTTTATCCATAACAAAAGGCACAGATGCAACAAAACCCCTGTAATTGTACACGTAAATGGAATATAAGCATCTGATTTTATTTGACAGAGCAGTAATGAAAGTTAGTGGCAAATTCTGCTCCCAATACGCTTACTCCAGGTTTGGCAAATAAGAAAATGAACCGTGTAACTTCTGTAAAGAAAGGATTATTCTCCTCATCCTGCAGCTTATTCTGTATTGTATGTTCTTTTCTCTTACTTCATAATGATAAAAGAAAAAGCACTGAAAGTAACATACACTCACGAATCCTAGTTTTCTGCTGTCATTACACCAAGTATATTCTATACGTATTTACTTTATACTATACTTCATCTAGTATTTAAGAGTTTAAGCTACTTGTAGTTATCTCTGTAATTGGAAGAAATGGCTGTGTATGATTTTGGAATGGAATTCATTCCCAAACTGAAAGCCTAGGATGATAACTGTAGCTGAAGTGAGTCTCGGTTAAAGCTATTTGAAGGCTTCTGTTGTCTTCCAAGGCCTTTTCATGTCAAGGCTCTTCCAATAGAAAGCAATTTTTCTGACTCAAGCAGAATAAATGGTATCCAGATTTTTTTGAGGAGTGTTTTTTATATCTCTTCCTTTGCAGCAGTTATAGTAGCTGTGAAATGTAGAAGTTGCAGACTTTTTAAAGCAAGAAATGTGAAATTATTCTCTTTTTTTAAAATTACATCTATAAAAATGATAAGAAGGGGGTTTTGCATTTAATTTATAATCAATATTTGTCTAATATATACATGCTGCATTTGTGATGAAATCGGCTTTGATCAAGGTCATTTATAACAGGGAATTTAGTGGTTTGGGTTGTACTCATAGAAGCCCCATCCTTTAGCAACAGAGGTGATCTATATTAAGGATTTGCAGTAGTGCGAAAACATACAGGTCCACATCCTCCTGATCCATATGGACCCGTAAAGCTGTAGCCTGGCGTGTTTTGTCTCGTGGAAATAAATTTGACTTTGGACGGAAAAGTCTGTAATAAAGTCCAAGGGATATAGTATTGGAAAACAGTTGTTGCATCTGCAGTTTGATACCATAGAGTCACATTACCCCATTATCCACTACTTGGCTAAATTAGGCAAGAAATGTTGGTAGAGATATGCCTTCAGCAGCATTTGTGCTGGCACAGAGGTCCCCTGTGACTTTAAAGCTGCAAATATGTGCAGTGGTTTGGGGAAATGCAAATGTTGGCCTTGACCACCTTACAAGTCAGGGAAGTGCCCAGGGAAGTGGTGGAGTCACCATCCCTGGAGGGATTTAAAAGCTGGGCAGACGTGGTGCTGAGGGACATGGGTTAGTGATGGGTTTGATTGGACTCGATGATCTGAAAGGTCCCTTCCAACCCAGGCAATTCTGTGATTCTAAGTCAGTTGCTAATTTTTCCCTACTTTGCATGTCTCTGTCTTTGAAACACGCCAAGTCCTGCTGGCAGGCTGGTGGTGTGCATGGACCTTATAGCAGTCTTCCAGTATCTGAAGGGAGTCTATGGGAGAGCTGGAGAGGGACTCTTTGTCAGGAAGTGTAGCAATAGGACAAGGGGTAATCACTTTAAACTGAAAGAGGGGAGATTTAGATGAGACATTAGGAAGAAATTCTTTGCTGTGAGGGTGGTGAGACACTGGAACAGGTTGCCCAGAGAAGCTGTGGCTGCCCCATCCCTGGAGGGGTTCAAGGCCAGGCTGTATGGGGCTTGGAGCAACCTGGTCTGGTGGGAGGTGTCCCTGCCCATGGCAGGGGGTTGGAACTGGATGATCTTTAAGGTCCCTTCCAACCCAAATCATTCTATGATTCTTCTTGGAATGTTATCAGAACATTAAGACAAATGAGAGGAATAAGAAGTCTCTGGAGTTCAAGAGAAATACCGTCTTAAGCGGCTCTATATGGGTGCGTAAGCACAGACGGGAGAGATTCCATAGCCATTCCTGAAAAGTTTCTTATGTCAATAAACGGAATATGAAGGAAAATTGCATTTGTCAAATGTAATTTGCTAGACCACCTCCACTGTGAGACTATCCATTTTTAATATTAGAAGGCGTAAATAAAGTAATAAGACTACCAGGAAGGCAGTGGCATTGCGCAGTTTCGTTTACATGCGTGGCTGGGGAGATGTGCTGGCAAATCACAAGTTCAATCTTACAGTCCTCAGGGTTATTTTAAAATAGAACATATGTCTGAACAATACAAACTTTAACTGCACTATGAAATTACTTCACCATCTTCAGTCTGCAGTGATTTTAAATGCTGGTTGTGGTTTTTCTTTTTTCAGAACTGGCTAGATTCTTCAAAGGAAATTAAAAGACAAATTCGAAGTAAGTACTTCTGTATTCAGATGTTATGCTCCTTTTATTTCCTCACAGAAATAGTCTTCATAAACTTAGTAGCCTGAATGTTGACTAAATTGTATACTTGCAGCATTAAAATATTTTGTATCTGATAATGATGTATTCAGCCTTAGAAGAGAAAGCAAAGCTTCTAATTCTGTCCACTGTCCAAGAAGGAGAGAAGGAATCACTCAGCCCTGTGCTGTAGGAGTTAATCATTATACTGGCTTCTGTCCCCAGATTTTCCTGTGTTGTATGTGACTAATAGTTGATCTTTTTTCATCCCGAAACCGTAGAAGTTTTTCAACTTTATGCTGATATTTGGCTTATGGGATGGAGAATGGCATCTTGCAAAGCTGGTCGTGGTTGTTGCTATGGGAATGCCTAACTTCAAAGATTCACCAAAAGAATATGAAACTATGAAAAGAGAATCAATATGTCATACAGAAAATGTATATTCAATACTGATCAGTCCAGCATTGGCTTTTTTGATGTGTCCGTCATTTCTAGAACGGAAATGGAATAGAGAGCATAATCTTGGAACGTCTCTCTACGGTGTTTTTTAGACTGAATCTGTGTGAAAAGTCTGCTTCCTATACTCATTAGACGATGAGTAATTTATTTTACTCTGTTTGCATAAAGCCCTGTCAAAGCTCTTCACTAGCCAGGTGGCTTTTGTAGCAGATAGGGGAGTGAATGGAGAGGTAAGTTTAGGAGCCGAGATACTCTTCCTGAGTCTACACGTCACAAAATAAGCAGACAGCCCTTGCCCTTACTGCCGTTCTTCTCATTGCTTTACTCATTTGTGGCCAATGCAGGGTTTTGTTGTTGTTTTGTTTTTGATAGAAACTTTATTTTGGTAGTGCCCGATAGTAAATGTAAGTGGGGAGGAGATGGTGATGGTGCTAAGATTTACATTGTCTATACTTCCCACACAACAAGAATTGAAGTTATTTAAGAAAGTGACTTTGAGTTTTTTGGGGGGATGTTGAATCAGTGGGAGCACTTGTAATTAAGAACAGCAGTGCGGTGGTTTCTTTCCTGTTGCGAACTTCCTCTTTTAAGGCAACGCTCACATTTTTTCAGAAATCACCATGGTGTTCATTCTGTTTCCTTTACACCTTTCCCAATTGATGAAATCCCTTACTAGGAAGTTGTGGTTTATATTTTCAGTAAAGAAATGAAAGTTACAGAAGCTTCCTTGGAAACTATTTTTTTGATCTAACATCCTCTTGTATAAGCAAACTAGACCTAATGAACTTGATCCACAAATTCCTGGCTCTATTCTCAAGGCTGCTAGGAAGGTGGCAAAAAGCTTGTTTGCTTTCAGCCAGCCTGATCTCTTCAGGAAAATTAATTCTTAAGGTTTTTTTAACACATGTAATTGGATATCCACTGGCATGTGTTAAAAACTGTAACTAATTCAATCAAGGACAGGTGGGTAATCACACTTCTGTCACTATCTTCTTAAAAATTGTGACACATGAAGACGCATGTGACACAAGAGCCAGAGAGGGACTCTCTGTCAGGAGATGTAGTGACAGGACAAGGGATAACGGTTTTAAATTGGAAGAGGGGAGATTTAGATTAGATATTAGGAGGAAATTCTTTCCTGTGAGGGTGGTGAGACACTGGAACAGGTTGCCCAGGGAAGTTGTGGATGCCCCATCCCTGGAGGTGTTTAAGGCCAGGCTGGATGGGGCTTTGAGCAACCTGGTCTGGTGGGAGGTGTCCCTGCCCATGGCAAGGGGTTGGAACTGGATGATCTTTAAGGTCCCTTCCAACTCGAACCATTCTATGATTCTATGAAGTGGATTCAGGCTTTTGCAAAATGGAGAATTTTGGCCTGGATATAGTAATGGTAAAATCCCACCAGAGTGTGGTGGTTCACACTCATATAAAATTTCATTTGATAATTTATCCGTGTGAGAAGTTGTACGTGCAGTTTGTATAGAACACATGATGCTCCGCTCCGTTTTGTCTGTGAGTATTTCCATTACTCTCATTCTCAGTGTAACAAGGTTGAATGAGTAAACTGAATAAACTTGGTTTCAACGTAGTTAATTGCAGCTGAAGACCAATCTTTTGGCTGCAATTCAAACGTTCACAGTTATATCATGGGTAAAGATTAGAGATGTGAATATGTAAACCATCAGTTTTGGGAACCCCAATTATTTGCTCTTGGTGTTTGTGTAACGGAAGTATATGAAACTGAGTTACAGACCTTCTCACAAGTTTTGAAACTATTTTTGGGATATATCCTGGTTTTGATGTGGATATAATTTATACTTTTCCAAATAGATACTTAATTTCCATGCTATGTGAAATAGTTGCTTAAATTCAAGGTAATGTCATTTCAATTAAACCTATTTCTAGTCTTACTTAGAATTTTTTCTATTTATTCTAGATTTTAGAATAATCTAGAATATTGGATTATTCTAGATTAGTATTTTTATTACAAAATAAATAATTATTTTGTAGTTACATTATTTTTACTATATTATTAGTAGTATTTTTATTACAAAAATAAAATTCTATGATAAAATAGAGAAACTTCTCTATCTCATATCCTGTCTTGTTTTCTTCCAAGAAATGGGGAGGATTTGAGTGTTCTAAGGGCAGAATACATGGTGTACGGGTGTTTTTCCGTGCATTCTCACCTGATAAAAGATACATTTACCTGGTTTTGCTATTGAAGTTAGCTGTGAAATTGTCAAGAGACACGTTTTTTTAGCCAGACAGATTCTAGAAGATCATCACTGTACCTGGAATATGATTAATCCGATCTAATGTAGGTTACCTGTGTCTACCTAAGGTAATTGCACTTGTTTTCTGAAGGAACAGGCACTTTCAGGAGGTGAGTGGGTGCCTGAGAGGGGAACCAAACCAGCCTATACAGGTGCCTGTTTTTTGCCATGGGCTGTAAAGGGCATGAGTTGTGTTTTATGTAGATACTAAATGTCAGCAGTCAAGGGTTGAACGAAACTATGGCCACTGGCATCAAAAAATATAATGGTTATGGTGATAGAAAAGTCACTTTATTTTCTGAAAGGAGTGATTAACTGAAGGAGTGAAGACAGATAACTTAATTTGCTTCTTCCTTGATTCAGTTTAATTTTTGAGGGGGTTGAGGGAAATCCTCTGTAATTCTACGGAAGTAGATTTGAACAGATGAAATAGTACAATTTCAGCTGGTGGCAAATCTTGGGCTACAACTTTAAACCTTGCTCCTTGTTCTTGTTAAACCTTGTTCTCAACATCCTTTTGTTTATGGGCACCCAGCCATTCAGATTTGGGAACATAAAACCAGCCAGATGGGATATTTGCCTTGTGCTAGAGACATACGTAGCCAAAAAAGTAGTTCTGGGAATGCTGTGGAATTGAAATGGATTTTTGGCATTGGTTCTATGGTATATTCTGCAATGCAGTCTAAGCATCTTAAGTGCTCAGGAAAGAGAATGATATGGAAAGGTAATGATATGGTTAAATAAGTACATTTACAAATTACACACTAGGCCAAATGGTGATAAATTCAATTATGTGAGAATAATATAGCACGAGTTTAGAATTGTGCAGCACAACACAGGGTACTAAAATATATATGAAATTTAAAGTCTTCATTTAAAGTGCTAAGGGAAGTTAAAATTAATTAAGGAATAGGCATGCATTTTAAATGTTCTTTCTGATTTTAATGCTATCAAACCACAGTTAAGCTCAGACATCAAAATACAGTGGTTACTTTATTTTATATCCATCTCCTTTAATTAAATACATATCTGTAAAAATTGTAGCTGATTTTGATCTAAGTTAATTGCACTAGAGTCTAGATTTTAGTTGGTGAAGAGAAATAAGCAGAGAAATAATATAAGAGAAATAAGGGAAGGGTTGTCCTGCAGAAAGGGTATGTCTACTAATGATAAAGAAAGATTTTGCAGTTTGGAGATGTCCAAGTTTATCTTGTTAGTCCATCTAGGGCTGGCTGGACTCTGGAGTGTTTTTTATGTGTTTTTGAAAACATGGACTGGATATAGATATTATTTCTTTAATATTCTTGAGGATAACCTAAGCAAAATCAAAGAAGAAGTAATTTTCTTCATTTTACAGGGCTTTTTTTCAGCTGTCTGTGAGCAGTGTATCCATCCTAGTTGCACAGAACCAAAAAAAAAGTTAGCTGAGACAGGGAGGTATCATCAGTAAAAGCCAGAAAAAGCCTTTACTGGAAAAAAAAACCAAAACCAACCCTCACTGGTTTCCCAGTTTGAATGGGTTGAATCACGTTAATTGTATGCTGCTAGCTGGTTAGTTATATTGCATTCTTCTTCTCTAAGAATGTGCCTAAAGTTGCCACAGAAGCATTTTTGAGGTAACAAGCTGGCTAGAAAAAATGTTGACATTTCTATAGCCCATACCATTAAACATCAAAACAGAGAGCCTTATCAGGGACAGAATGCTAAATATCATTCTAAATATCAGATTTATTTATTTATTTTTGCCTTGGACGCCAATTCAAAGCACCAGAAATAGTGCGTGTTATTGTGTGAAGACAATTATGTTTGTATGCCCCCATTATGTGGCTATAAACAGTATGTTGTAGTGAGAAGTATAAATATAGACTATGTGCATTGTAATATACTTGTTAGTCTATATTCAGGGGATAAATGTGCTTTCAGTAATCGGGCAAAATTTAAGGTCAGCAACTGTCCAGAAATATTTACTAGAAAGTCAACTAAAACATTTTTCTATGTATTAACCATGGGAATTAGTATGAGCAGACATTGAAATTTTTCACATAGTGTAGATACTGAGCATTTATGCTATTTTTTTTAGCTTTCTATAAAGAATATAGATTTATTTATATTTTTCCTCAAACACTGTGTAGGTCTACTGGCTATAGCACTTTCTAGAAGCAGAAATGCTGACAAGAAAGAGAACTAGGTTAGTGGGAATTCAGCTGTGACAAGTTGAACTGCAATTTTAGACCAGGAAAAATTGCTTCAGACCAGGAAACATTGCTTCATTCCAGGAAAACTAGACGACTGGTTCAGTTCATCCATCTCTCCCCATCCCACAGTCCTGTTAACGTGGCAGCCCTCCCTAAACAATTTTTGCATAGGGAATTTGGCCCAATTACTTCTCTTCATCGGTTTGGCTTAATCAATATCAGCAGCTTTTCATTAGACAATTCTAATTCCTGGGGAGATAAATGATGGATGTGGACTAATCCCAATTTTTATTCTGTCTGTTCATGCTACATAGAATCATAGAATTGTCTGGGTTGGAAGGGACCTTTAAGATCGTCTTGTCCAACCATCAACCCAACTCTGATAAAAACCATCACTGAACCATGTCCCTAAGCGCTATGTCAACCCATCTTTTAAATAAGTCCAGGGATGGTGCCTCAACCACTGCCCTGGGCAGCCCATTCCAAGGCTTCATAACCCTTTCCGTGTCAAAATTGTTCCTAATACCCAATCTGAACCTCCTCTGGGGCAACTTGAGGCCATTTCCTCTTATCCCATCGCCTGTTCCTTGGGAGCAGAGACCGACCGCCCCTGGCTACACCCTCCTTTCAGGGAGTTGTAGAGAGCGAGAAGGTCTCCCCTCAGCCTCCTTTTCTCCAGGCTGAACACCCCCAGCTCCCTCAGCCTCTCCTCACAAGACTTGTGCTCCAGACCCCTCACCAGCTCCGTTGCCCTTCTCTGGACCCGCTCCAGCCCCTCAATGTCTTTTTTGTGGTGAGGGGCCCAAAACTGGACACTTTACTCGAGGTGGGGCCTCACCAGTGCCCAGTCCAGGGGGATGGTCACTACCCCAGTCCTACTCACCATGCTGTTCCTGAGACAGGCCAGGATGGTTTTGGCCTTCTTGGCCACCTGGGCACACCGCTGGCTCATGTTCAGCCGACAGTCGACCAACACCCCAGGTCCTTTTCTGCCGGGCAGCTCCAGCCACTCTGCCCCAAGGCTGTAGCGCTGCGTGGGGTTGGTGTGACCCAAGTGCAGGACTCAGCACTTGGCCTTGTTGAACCTCATCCCATTGGCCTCGGTCCATCCATCCAGCATGTCCAGATCCCTCTGCAGAGCCTTTCTACCCTCCAGCAGGTCGATACTCCAGTCCTACAGGGAGTTTTGTGTCCTCTCTGCTGGAGACCATTTCCAAACCGTTGGAGCGGCGTCCAAAGTTCTACTCATGCAGTCCTGTTCCAGCAGCCTGGTTTTCAAGCCCAGACAATATTAATACTTGACACCTTTCAGCAACGCAGTATGGAGTTGTACACGACTCAGGGCAAATCTTATTCCTTCCCATTCCTGATAAATGTTTCAAAAGGACAAGGCAAGAAAAAAGTCTTTCTCACCTCTCCTACCTGTGTCCACTCTCCTCTCAGGCCTATATAGAAAAACCTTGGTGGTCTGCACTCCAAAGGGAACTTGCCCAGAGGTGGTGCCGGCAGAGGACGTTGCTGGGTAGAGCCAGGCCGGGTGCCCAGGGAGCCAGGGTCTCTGCGCTCAGAGGTCCCACCGACTGGGAAGGAAAGGGGAGAGCTTCTCCTGCTGGAGGCCATATTGGCTGCCCTAGGCTTTGGCTGGCTGGCAAAGGTGTCTATAGCGGAGGCTGCTTGTGGTGGCAGCTCTGGAGAAGCGGCTGCTGGTCCTGCGGTGGCCAAAGCTCAGCCCCGTGGAGCTGTGGGTGCACCCTGAGCGGGACAACCTTTCTGGGAGGGGCCCTCCCGGGAGGGCTCCACAAAACCCCTGTAGGCTGCTGCTTTCTGGGGGTGCTTTCTTTCTTTTCCTCCTTGTCCTTCTTTCCCTCCTTGTCTTTCTTTCCAACCATTCTGAACACCTCTCTGGTGTTTGTTTGGTCTGTTCTTGCCGCCTTTGGAAGGTCCTGGAGAAGTGTCCTCAGACTCTGCTGTGCTGTAAGTTTGCTCCAGTCCCAGGTGCTTTCATGTTCCCGTGCAGCATTTCAGTGTGTGTTGTGCTGTCAAATAAGGGCTCCTTGCTCTTGCAGTTTTGCTGTGTTTAATTGTGCTGTCTTTTTAATTAGGTGACAATGTGTTCTCTTGTGCTGAGCGTGGTGCCACCCTTTATTTGCCCTCTGTCCTTGGGGCAGGGGCAGAGGGGAGGGAAGGGGAGTCTGGCGTCGTGTTGAGGCCCCAGAGGAGCCTTGAGCAAAGGGTCGGGCTGAGGCCCGAGACCAATCTTGGGCGCTGCTCAACTGCCCCTTAATTGATCCTGGAGCCGCACTTCGGGTGTGGGTACTGCCCCCAGCACTGCTGTTAGGGGGGATGTGCCTTGAATGAGGGCGAGACTGATGATGAAGAAAATATGAATGAAAAAGGCTTTATAATTTATTAAGAGAGTAAAACTAATAAATAGTCCCGGGATCTTCCTCTCTCCACCGGTGCCAAGGCTTCCCATTCCGTGGGAGAGAAAGTCCCAGGTCTTCACTACAAACTTATCTCCTACAAAACTTCTTTTTGAAGTCTCGAATAGACTTGGCCATCAAGGGCGCAGTTTCTGCAAGAGAGAAAGAAAAAGAAAACACAAATCAACGCCACCCCCCTCGCATGAAAGCAGCAGGCACAGAGGAGGGGAGCAGAGAGCAGTTCCAAGCTGCAGCCCAGGCAGAGCAGACGCAAGGCAGGCGTACGCGTTGGAACAGCCTTTAGCCTCTCCTTCGGGAGAGGAGGGAGGCCACCAACATCCCTTCTCCTGCAGAGCCGGGAGAAGCAGCAGATTCGTGTGTTTGTGAAGGAGGAGGCTCAGGGCGACGCAGGGACGTTCTGGGGTTTGTACTTACTCTTCACTGGTGGTTTCTTGGGCTCGGGGAACCAGGAGGAGAATATGGTCCTGCCCAAAGATGGGACAGGACGGCCCCTGCTGGTGCTGGGCCCACCACAGCACTTCTCCTCGGTCACTTGAGGGTGGCTTTCAGTAGATGAGCACAGGACTGGTTTTATTCTGAAAGGGAGAGGGGACAGACATTTCAGGAAAGGATTTGCTGTGGTTTGATGCAATTCTTCAGGTAGAAGGCATGTTTGTTAACATCAGCATGGCTGAGACCACATGGAAGCAGGAGGGACCAGGGTGTCCAGGCTTCCCAGGGAGACAGAGGCCATTACAGTTAGAGGTTTCCCTGGGAAAGGGCCTCTCGGGGACACAGTGTCCATTGCTGTCAGGACATGGAGCTTCAGGGGGATGCTGCGGGGAGTCCAGAGGAGAAGAGGCCCTGAGGATCAAGCACTCCTTGAGAAACACTCACATGGTCTTCTCTGGCAGAAGAGCTCCTCCAGTCCCAGATGTCTCTGGTCTCCTTCCTATGTCCCGAGGGGCCTTTGGCGGAGAGTCCAGAAACACGATTTTGGCCACTCGACCTGTAGGAGGCCAAAGGGAAACATTGCTTAGATGCAGGCGCTGCACAAGAGGAGGGGAAGGAGAAAGGAACGGTGGGTGCCATAGCTCTGGTGGGTGATCAGGCACCAGTCTCTCCAAGAGCACCGGTGCCTGCGCAGGGCTCCATTTACCACCGTTTCCAGTGCTTGAGGAAAGGTACTTACCGTCAACGTTTTTGTTGAGGTCTGGGACGCTTTGCTGAGAAGGCGTCATCGTCTGTGGGACTCTTTGGGCAGGTTTAGAGCCTGAAAACACCGGCGTCTTTGAATTGAGCCGGCGGCCTGTGAAACCCCCTTCGGTCTCTTCAGCTGGCGAGGCCACTGCTGTAAAGTGGACGACTTGGTGTAAGAAGGGAACCGAGCAAAGAGGAGCCCAGCCTGAGGAATGGCACAGGAGACACAAAGGAGAGTCCCCCAGAAGCAACCTCAAGGGCCAAGGCTTCTCTAAGAGACCCCCAGCCAGGTTTAGGAAGGGCAAGGCCAAAGCCTGAGCCTCCTCATTTCTGCGAGAGCACGTGGGAGAGAAGGCACCGCCTGGCTGAAACCCGGTCTCTGGGCACCAAGAGTCGGGACACCGGCCCCCAACAGAAAGATTGGAACCCAGCCACCATGCACTGCCTCCCACAAAGAGTGGCTGCAGCCCATTTGAGACCGATTTGCCAGCCCGACATACCTCTGCTTTTCTTGTGGGAGCAGGTAATGGCCTCAACAGCGGGAAGGGGGCTGCAGCTGGCCTGGATGGGTGGCAGAGGGATGTCTGGGAGCTTTATGTCGGCATCTAAAAGTATCTGGAAGGAGACGATGTGCATGCACGTCACATACCCATGACATGGATAGGAGGCTCTTTTTCAGCATCGTAAAAGGCTGCTAAGATTATACAAACACTTTTAGAAGAGCCCAGTGTTTCAGGAGTTGAGCAAAAAGATTCAGCAGTCAAGGATTTACACAGCCAGGACGTCCAGGGGGAACAGTAAGAAGGCCCAGAGGGCAGAGGATGGAGAGGAGCAGATGCCACCCGACTTGCAGACCCTTCAAAACCTTACCCTCTTTGGTTGAGGAGCCTCTGGTGGCTCCTGCGCTGCCCTTTTCTCCTTTGTGCGCTTTTGGCTGGGGCTTTGGTGACTGGCACAGGAGCTGTTGAGGCTGGGGTGGCACAGCAGACAGGGGCTGTGCCATTGGTCTTCCTCCCCAGCTGACAGAGAGGGTTTGACTGCCTTCTTCTTCTTCTGGGGCTGGTCGTAGGTGAGGTGTTCCTCAAAAGACATTGTGGGTGGTTCAAATACCTCCTCCCCTTCCTCCTCCTCAAAAATGGAGGAAAAGCCCACCGATTTTTCGTCCACATCTGAGAATTTGCGCTTCCTCTTTGACGATTTTGAGCTCCCAGATATCCCGATCTCTTTAATCCTCTTGGAAGAGCCAGTCTCAGATGTCCCTCTCTTCTGCTCTCCCACAGAGGTCTCCAGGCTCAGCTTGGCCTTTTCCCTTTTGCGTCGTTCAGAGTCCCGACGTCTTTCCTTCGCAGCACGTTTGATCAATCTGAAGGGATAAAGCCCCCCATATCGTTGGATTAAAACCCGGGCAGGAAGGCGATTGCATCTCTTGCTTTATTAAAGGCTCTTGGCTGGCCTTTAAAGGCCTTGTAAAGCTGTTCATTGCTTCATCAAACTGCAAATTCTTGACAGTTGGTCCCTACGTTCACCCCAAACTGCGGCCACCAGCAGCCCAAGCCTCTGTGGCCAGCAGAGGCAGGAATTTGTGCCAAACCAAGGCACAAACACCATCTGGAGTTAGCACACTTGTCTCACAAGCCTTCCCAGAGCCTTTGCTTTTATTACCTCCGTCAGAGAAGTTTATCGCCCCCCCGGCAAAAACAGAACAAAGCTTCTCCATCAAGATCCCCAAGCAGGTTCACGCACCTCTGTGCCTCTTGGTACACCCGCTCCAGGTTCTGCCACGCAGCCAGGAGATTGGCCTCAAAGTCTGTGAGGGCCTCCCGTTTCCGTGAACCGGTCACAGTCTTGCCAACAGCCATCTCCTTCAGGAGAGAGCCCAGACATCAGTTCATCTTAGCAAGACACGCGGCATCCTCAGCTCTGCCCAGCTTCCCCCAGGGTGGATGAAGTTAAACCGCTGCCTGTCCCCGCCAGGTAGAACAAAATCCCCTTGATCTAACGGCAGAGATACCCCAGGGAATAAATTCTGGTTTTGGTGGCCATTGTAGGGTTTACTACAGCTCTGTAAATCCAGGATGACTTAACTCTGCCTTAGACAAACATTAGTTCTTTGTATCAATAACCCAAGTTAGTATTTACCACGACCGCGGGTGAGTTTGAAGACAGAGGAAGTCACTAATAATCTTCAGGATTATTAGTTCCTAATCTGTTGCCGATTCCGCTAGGTTCAGGAATGGCTCTGACTCTCCGATCTCGGTCAGTGTGAAGCTTCCGCAAGAGCTGAGGACGACAGAGTCTCCTCCGAGGCTTCACACTGACACGCTCCTTCCCGCTGCCTTTTATCTCTAGAACCACATCACAATGGTGTCTGTGAGATGGGGCTGCGACCCTCTGTCCCCGCAAGAGTGGGCTCACGTAACGCAGAGTGTCCCTCGGGATTGCTTGGGTCTGGGGCAGGTAACGTGCTCCACCACCTACCTCAACGGATGGGGAAAGAAAAAGGGGAAAAAAAGAGAAGCGGTCAATTGAGCTAAAAAAGCCAACACCCTCTCAGTTTCCAGAACCGCTGTGACTTTGCCCGCACTGCGGCTCAAGCAGCCCCCTGGCAAGGGCAGCCCTTGACCCTGTTTCTTGCTTCAGTCGTGGAATCACAGAATTGTCTGGGTTGGAAGGGACCTTTAAGATCGTCTTGTCCAACCATCAACCTAACTCTGATAAAAACCATCACTGAACCATGTCACTAAGCGCTATGTCAACCCATCTTTTAAATAAGTCCAGGGATGGTGCCTCAGCCACTGCCCTGGGCAGCCCATTCCAAGGCTTCATAACCCTTTCAGTGTAAAAATTTTTCCTAATATCCAATCTGAACCTCCCCTGGCGCAACTTGAGGCCGTTTCCTCTTGTCCCATCGCCTGTTCCTTGGGAGAAGAGACCGACCCCCCCCCCCCCCCCCGGCTACACCCTCCTTTCAGGGAGTTGTAGAGAGCGAGAAGGTCTCCCCTCAGCCTCCTTTTCTCCAGGCTGAACACCCCCAGCTCCCTCAGCCTCTCCTCATGAGACTTGTGCTCCAGACCCCTCACCAGCTCCGTTGCCCTTCTCTGGACCCGCTCCAGCCCCTCAATGTCTTTTTTGTGGTGAGGGGCCCAAAACTGGACACTTTACTCGAGGTGGGGCCTCACCAGTGCCCAGTCCAGGGGGACCATCACCTCCCGAGTCCTACTCACCACGCTGTTCCCGACACAGGCCAGGATGGTGTTGGCCTTCTTGGCCACCTGGGCACACCGCTGGCTCATGTTCAGCCGACAGTCGACCAACACCCCCAGGTCCCTTTCTGCCAGGCAGCTCTAATGGACTCAAATGTATTAATGAGTTTTAGACATTTTTAAAGGTATTTTTGTCTTAATTCTGCCTTGCACTGGGTCGCAGTACGTGATGCAATGAGGCACATTTTATCTGATTCAGTACTGTGTGTTCATTTAACGAGTCCTGCCTTATTTTGTAAACAAACTTATCATTAAGATGAAGATACGCTATAACCCTGAACTCTCAAAAGGAACCAGTGACTTATCAGCCAGGTGGAGAAGGAGGTTCCCATTTAAGCAGAAATTGAAGTGCTCCAATGAATAGCCGTGTCTGAAAAGCTGAAATGATTTTTGAAATGTTGAAAGACATTAGAAATTTTGACACAAAGCACCTCTTCACCTTTAACAGCTGTGACATTTAAAAATAAGTTTTTTTAAAAGAAAATAACCTTAAACAAAAATGTCAGCAGTCCTTTCTAGCATCGTGTTGGAAATAGTATGTCAGTCTTTTTGTTGTTATTGTTAAAATGCACATTCTTTCAAAGCATGATTTATCTTCAGAGCACAGGTTTTTTTAAAAATGTTTACTGTCCAAAATTCATCATTATCAAGCATTATAAAATGATTACCTTTTTTTACCAAAGATTATTTTTCTAAGTCTTTCACCACAATATTTATGTTAGAAGGGGCAAGAGATAGACAAAAATGGCTACGTAATTCTTTTGATGATATTTTGATGTATTTTCTTATCTTTCTTTATGATTTTTAGTGGATCTCCATTGTAGTGTTACTTTCATTATGTTTGGCCAGATGTGGTAAAGCTCAAGTGCATTTGCTTTCAAGCAGCATGCGAAGCTAAACTATTATATTATTTCCCTAGGCTCCTGTTTTGGGATTTTCTATTACATCCGTATGTCTGCATTGTAGTTAATAAAATCTGTTTGAAAAGTTCTCTCTCTTGTCAAGTTATTAATCCTTTCAAATGAGTGCATTCCTCTTGCGCATAGTGCTATAATACCAGTAGAGTATCAATCTGAGAATATATTTTAATTATTGATGAGTGACTTCAGCTTTCAAATCTTAAAAATTTATTTAGAACTAGAGCTATGACAAAAGGCAATAATTTATGTTTTATCGAATTATTAATCTAGGTTTAAGAATACTTTTCCTTAAAAAGTGAATTTGGTGTTAACAATTCTAACACATGAGAATTTAAACAGAAAATACCATTGCTATTATGGTTTCTAAAGCTATTATTTCGGATAATAATAGCTACAGTTATTATGTTGGAAAAAAATATTTTAAAGAAGGAATGGCTTCTTTGTCTTTTTGTCAACTTTGTCTTCCATGCATTCTGCATGAATATGAATAATTTACATATTATCTTTGTTGTATGCAATGTAGAGCTCATTTTGACATCTCATGTTCATAGTTATTGTACAGTCTCTCAAACGAACAGTCGGTTGAAGCAGGGGGAGACTGTCAGCCTTGCAGGAGCTGGAAATAAGCACCAATTCAGTGCAATTGTCTTTGAATGCAGAATGTCTTGAAAGCGTTAATATATTACGGTGGCTTTCAAATTAAAAGCTTACTCTGTTATTTACGTAACTTATTGTAAAACATCCTTTGAAAATAATTTTTAACATGCTGATCTTTCACTGTATGTGTATATGAGTTACTACCTGAGAATGGAAATAACCTCTGCTTCTTAATAATATATTGTAAAAAGAGGGGAAAACAACTTTCTTCAAGATTTCGGTGCCGATATGGCTGCCTAACCTTTTTCAATAAGATTCTTTCTTTGCTTGCTTCAACTTGTTTGAGACGAACAATCAGATGTTTCTCATGTTTAGGTTTACCCTGGATATTCACCTTTAATGTGAAATTTTATCCTCCTGATCCTTCGCAGTTGACTGAAGATATCACTAGGTATGCCTAGTTCCTAACTTTAAACTTCAAAATTACTGTTAGTCTAATTTGGAGGCCATATAAAATTTCTTCTTCGGTTTCTGGATGCCGTAACAGGTTTGGCTTTTACTGTTGAACACCACAGGTGTTCTTATATCAACTGCTTTTTGGAATGGGTTTGAAAAGGCAAAGTGAAAACTTCAGGAGGAAACCTGAGAATGAAGAATTTAATGACAAGTGGGGATATGATTTGGGCGGGGGGTGAGATGCCAGTGATCATATTTGAAAGAAGTCAGTGGTTTATTATATAGCAAATGAGGGTGTCGATATTAAGAGGTGAAGCTCAAGGGATCCAAGGTAATTCAGCAATAATCGAGGCTAGGTTGGTGAAAACAGAGTTTTATACATATGCGTTAAATAGAACCATAAAAGTTCCTGTTGGTTTAAGGCAGGCAATTATGAGTTCAGTACTAAACAGGATCTCTTTTTTGTGTGTTACATGACATGATTATTTCATGAACTGCAAGGGATATAAAATTTAGAATTTGAACGCCAAAGGGAAATTTCAAAGGAAATGCATAGGGTTTTTATTTGTAAACCTTAGATACCTGTGAGCTGGAAGGTGAAATGAAGGAGTTCCGAAGTCAGCTTGTGTTACAAACTAGATACAGGTTTTCATTCATTCGTACTGGAAATCAGAATTTTTCATGCTCTTTGGGTTACTTATGAAAGTAGTATTGACTCTTTAAAATGGAAGTGAAATTTACTGTGTGGCAATAATGCTCAAATAATATAAGGTATAACAAATTATTAATGCATTGACTAATTTTGAAATATATCTTACATGATCCTGCCCAGGGCAGGGGGTTGGAACTGGATGATCTTTAAGGTCCCCTCCAGCCCAGACCATTCTATGATTCTGTAGTCGCATCGAGAGGTTCTGCCATATCTCTCATAAACTTGCCATTGGTGACACTTTCTCTATTCTGATTTTTGTTTGTTTGTTTTTTACTCCCCTTTCCTTTGTCTTGCAGATATTTCTTGTGCCTACAGCTTCGTCAGGATATTGCTTCTGGTCGCCTGCCATGTTCATTTGTGACTCACGCCCTGCTGGGCTCGTACACACTGCAGGCAGAGCTGGGGGACCATGACCCCGAGGAGCACCGCGGGGACTATATCAGCGAATTCCAGTTTGCACCCAATCAAACCCAAGAAATGGAAGAGAAAGTAGCTGAGCTGCACAAAACACACAGGTGTGTCAGATACAGTGGGATTAAATTAAACCCTCATGTCACCTTTGTGTCAATTCTCTTAAGGGTATGCATAAAACTGCAAAGCTGAAGCTATTATTACATTGGAAATCTTTTGCTATATAACTAGAACCTCTCACTTTCGTGTGTTTAAAAATTTCAGTTTGAAAGTAGTAGCTTCACAAAGATCTCGGATGAGAATTTTTGGAGAAAATAGTTTTATCTGAGCCTATGAATTAGTTTAAGCAACATACAGCTAGCATATTTTGAAAGAGTGAAGATGGTAATCTCTACTAAAGGAATATAACATGCTCTGAAAGAACACTTTCCTTCAGTGCAAAAATGCTACTGATTCTTTACAAACTGAGCTTTTTTTTATGTGTCTGAATTCCAGGATTCCACTTAGTTTTGATTCTCAGTTGTTTTGTCAATAAACTCAAGGCTTATTCAATGGTTTTAGGGGCTTGACTCCAGCACAGGCGGATTCCCAGTTCCTAGAAAATGCTAAGAGACTCTCCATGTATGGAGTGGATTTACATCACGCCAAGGTACTGGGGATTGGTTTGGGTTTGCTTTGTTTCAGGACAGGCATGTTTAGTATTAAAGAACATAGTATATATAGATAATTCTAAAAATTTCATACCTTAAAAAAAAAAATTAATTTCTTAGATATAAACCTTTTATCTCTTGGTCACAAAAATTACTCAGTTTACAGCTCTAACTTCCTTAGAATTTATTTTAAATCTAAGTTTATTTAATGCATAGACACATGTGCAGCTTAGAAATAATATTTTATACATAAGAGCGGGTAAATACATTTTGAATGTCAGATTTTTGCTGCCAAGGAGACATGGGGCCATAAAGTACAGCCTAAAAGAAGATGTAATTACTTTTGAAATACCATGAGAGTTAAAAACAGAGGGGGAAGGAGGTCTTGGGGGAGGATGGGTTTTGGGTCACCACTCCTCTGGGTAGTTCAAATCAAATTTGCATTTCTAGTAGGATTTTTTTTTAGTTAAAAACCCAGAAAACCAACTAACCAACCCTCTCCCATTCCCTCACATAAATCCAGAATCTCAAATCATTAGGAAAATTAATGCATTGTAAGCATGTCAGTCCTATATTTAGAAAAGAAAACCAAGACTTTTAAGTACTGGAGAAACATTGTTTAATTCTGTTTCATATGGAAACAATATGCACTTGTTTTTGCAATTTTCCATAGACTTTTTCCTATGTTCTGTTAGAAGCACTGGAAAGAAATATACTTAAATTTTCTTTCATGTACATTAACTATGTATCATTTATTCACTTTTTAATACAAGCGCAGCATGGCAATTCACTCAGTCTGTAGTATTTTTAGGAACTTAAATTTTTTTAGGGTTTTATTGGAGCTTTCTTTTGCTGTAGTGAAGTACCCGCAAGCATTAGAACCGCTGTTTGCCAGGATCCGCTTGCAGCTGGTAGTTAGGACAGTGAAGCCACTTTTTAATGACAGTGTTGGCATTTGATGTAGTTGACTTGTTGGGGAGGACATGAGATTGGGCTCTAGAGTGTATCAAAGCCCTATCAGTAAGCGGTTGATTTTGTAGCCTGTAAAACTTGCATCAAACGTTGTCAGTGGAAGAGAATACTAAGAAACCCAGCTAGCGCTGGGAAATCATTATATTTTTCAGCCAACTACCCATTACTCCCTATATCTTTACTGAAATAGTAAAATTACTGACTGTAAAAGATCACCATGATCACCAACTTGTTCAGATTTCCACTGGCTGTTTTAATTTGGAAAGGCCTGTTTTTAATTTTTCTTCTTTTAGTATTTGTTGAAATTATTGGTAGCACACTCACCATACCTTTCCTTACTTGTAAGTCGTTGACTCAGACCCTGTTGCCAGAATATTGGAAGAACTGTGGCATATGCAGTGACGTATAAATGCCAAAGCCATTACTTAGAGTCCAAAGCCTTTCCTATGAAATGAATATACTTGGCTATTTCTGCTTTAAGAATCTCGGTGTCAGGGTCTCAGGTTTAAATATGAAACAAGTCCCAGTTGCATTATTCCCTCAAGGTATGCCAGTGGTAATTACTTGTTTGGAATGTTGTTAAACTGATTTTTATGAAATTGTCTCGTACGTGATAGGATTCTGAAGGTGTGGATATCATGCTGGGTGTGTGTGCTAATGGACTGCTCATTTACAAAGATAGACTCCGAATCAACCGCTTTGCCTGGCCAAAAATTCTGAAGATTTCCTATAAGCGAAGTAATTTCTACATCAAAGTCAGGCCAGCAGAAGTGAGTAGTACCCTTCTGTCTTCTTGCTTTTGTGAGATCGTTTCTATCCAGCAACAAGAGAACATCCTCATTTTTTTTTCCCAGATGCCTCCTCAGGCTTATGTTGGATTTGAGTGGAACTTAAGAGGGTTTTATTTTCCTCTTCAGGTTCTACTGATGGTATTAGACGCTTGTCTTGATTAGTAAACGTAAATCAAGAAGAAAATCTATTTTCTTTTGTTAATAGATACCAACCTGTAACTTTTTTTTTTACAAAGAAAGCTGGTTAACACTGGCCACGTCCTTACTGTCTTGCAGTCCTGGAGGAGAGCCAGCTTCTCTTCCTCTTTGGGTATAATTGTTCACTAAATGTCAACATTTAGTTGTATGGGTGTAACCAAAGGCTTTCAGATCCCATTATGAGTTTGTGGGAGTTTCTGAAGGAGTGGGGGTTACAAGTTGAATACATAACTGGAAATTTTGCAACAAAACCCCAAAATGTCAAACACTATAATGCTTTTTCAAATTACATTTTAAAATGTTTAAGGTAGCTTTTACTGTGTGAATAAATAAAACCAAAAAAGAAGTCTAAATACCAACAATACAATACAAACATTGTAGTTTTGTAAGTTTTGGAACACACATGTATTGTTCTTGCACTCAGGGATGGTGCATAAATGTAATATTTTTGCTAAGATACTATTATATAGTGAAACAGCTCAGGTGAGCTTAACACTGCAGTATGGATTTTGGACTTTTATTAAATCCAAGGAAAGCATGCAGCACAACCTGCAGTATAATTACTTCATGGAATTTAAAAATAAATACGTTGGGCAGCTAGTCAGAAAATCAGCAAGGAACACTAAAGTATTACTGGATTTCTCATAAGAGTCATTAGTACAGCTAGGAAGTGATAATGTGATTATTACCCATCATGACAAGCCTGCCAAGTATAATTTTATTAAAAGGCTGGAAATTCTGATGGTTTTTTTTTTTTTTTTTTTTTTTTTTTATATCTTAAGATGTTTTATGAGAGGAGAATTACAGCTTGTTACAGTAATGGAACTATCTGAACTCTGCCTGCGAGTTAATAGCCGGCTTAAAGAAATGGGTTAATTTATTTGTGGATTCTTTCCAGCTGGAACAGTTTGAGAGCACTATTGGGTTCAAACTGCCAAATCACCGGGCTGCTAAAAGGTTGTGGAAGGTTTGTGTGGAGCACCATACTTTCTTCAGGTAAATGGTAATTCTCTGCTTCCCCCACTTTGCCAGGTACACTCAGGTCTTTCTTTGGAAAAATAAGAGGAAAGTTGAGACATTTCCCCCCTAATTCCTCAGTCCAGTAACACCTCTTAGACAGAAGACACCCTACCAGTCGTTGACCCCAAATTACCAATTCTGAAGGTCTCAAGTACAATTAACAGGTTTATTTAGACTTTCGGAGTATGGAACTAAACTAGTGATCATATGTAAAACTTTCTGAGGGATCAACTCTTCGGAGTCACCATCTAGAAATCCACTGTTCTCCTCCACAAGAAGCCCTCAGGACTCGACAGTAATCTTCATTCACTTCACTTTGCAGAATATTATGCTGAGTGTAAATGATTACAGCGGAATTTTTGCTTATTTATAAGCCAAGTTCACAGTCATTCTTTAAAGAACAGATAATCCCTTTAAAAAGAGACTACTATTTGTTTATATAATAATAACAACTATCTATGCATTTTTTCCCCACTAACTGATAAATATAAAATTCTGAATTAGTCACTGAAACTGTGGTATATTTGTAAAGGAGCACTTTAACAGTAAGCCACAGAGTTGTTTCTCTTTCTACTTCATCCATTGAAAAGGAATTTGAAAAATCGTCATTTGATTTTTAGAATAGCACAAACTCCAAGAGGGAGAAGCCACGAGTCACAGATTTAGGTTGAATCCATTATGCATTGAATAGGCGTTGAATCTGAGGTTCTTGCTCCAAATGAGCACAGTAACTAGGGTTAAGTTACTGTGAAAGGGTAAGCTTTCTCCTTCAGCAGCCTGGTTTTTTATTTTAAAAAAAGCAATTGTGTTTTAAGGTAGATGCAATTCTGTCTCTTCATACCTAGTCTGAGCTGAATATATTTGCTAGACTGAGACCTTCAAAGAACTTGAGAACTTGAGACCTGAGCAGTTCATTACTTCATTACTCTCTCCCTGGATGGTCTTCAGTATTCCAATTTTCATTGAATGTAGAATATTCTTGAAAGCTGTATTAGAATTTGTGCTGAGATACGCAGTTGGTCTCAAAATGCTTAATTTTGAAGCACTTACTTTTTTAAATCTCGATCCAAGGTTTGTTTTC
This sequence comes from Numenius arquata, assembly GCF_964106895.1. Lineage (NCBI taxonomy): Eukaryota > Metazoa > Chordata > Aves > Charadriiformes > Scolopacidae > Numenius > Numenius arquata. The sequence continues at coordinate 2,499,501 of NC_133577.1, read as the reverse complement.
ATGTTTGATGTAATTCACTGGTTAGGTTTATTAAGATACATAGCCCACCATTCTATTCTTTAAAACTCAAAGTGTGCTTTGGCTGGTGATGCCCATTACCACAAATACCATGCAGTTCTGTCTGCCATGAAAAGTTTATCAACACTCTTCAAATAACTCATGCAGTGGTTTGTTTTGCTGGGAAACTGTTTCCTAATTCTACAGTAATAACATGGACCTAAATAGGGAAAAAAACAAGTCTTATGGAAGTCAAAAATCCTAAACTGGGAACTACCATTTGCAAATACACGTTTCCAGGAGCGTTAACACATATTAGATAAATTTACCACAGAAATTCTGACATAATAAAAATAATTGGATTTTATTCCAATCAGAAGTGGCTTTTCTGAACCAGGAATGACATTATAATGAGAATTATGTAACAAATACTTGAAGCATTCTGTAAAATTCATATACTCTGCTGATGTCATCCAACAGAAAATCCTCAGAACCTCTCATCCTGATTTAAAAACAGCAAAATAAATCCAGCTCTATTTTTCTTCAGAGATAAAAAGCAGAAAGCAATTGCTACAGTCCAAGAGGCTGTTGCTCTTCCAGAGCATGGGTAAAGCTTGTGTGTGATACCACAGAAAATTGTATTCAATCTTGATGTACATTTTTAGCTTCCAGACCCCTAAGCGTGCCCTATATAACATTATAATATTCCTTGTGTTTGCAATGTTTCCGTTTTTCTCAAATTTAATTACGTTAAGGTCCGTCTTCTTATAATGTATGGGAAATTCAGCCAGTATATGAAGTTGTTTATAAAAATTCATAATGAACTGTATTGAAAATGACAGCCAAAAGGCAGTGGATTCACTTGTATCAGCTCAGCCTTATAGGATTCCAGTAACATTTCCAAAGAGCAACAACCTGCTTTAAGAAATCCAGTCAGACTATGTTATCAACATTAATCTCTTGAGGTAAGTTGAGTCTGCAACTCTGGATCTTAACCAATGGCTGCAGAAACCCGCTTAGAATTCTGCTTTCTGAGGCTTTATTTGAAATTTTCATGATTGCTCCAGTGTCTCCTCAGAATGTCTGAAAATGGTAAAAGCACAGTCTTCAGTTATTTTATGTAATTAATCTTGTAATACAAAAAAATCCATTCAAATGCCCTTAATCAGGAAGTAATTAGCTCTCTTGTTTTTTTCACATTAAAAGATTAAAAGTTTATCTCAGCAGGGTGGAAGATAAAAATGGCAGTTAATGCTGTAGCCTTGCCAAGACTGGAAAAGAACAGAGAGAACCTTGGAAAAACCCTCTTGGCCTTCTTCCTCTTAATGCATAATACGCTCTCTCTTGGAAATAATGTGGAGAAATACATCGTCGCAGAGATTGCATAAGGCTGCTTTGTAGAAGCAAGGAAAGTGAAGCTCCAGATGCTTGTGGTTTTATTCTTGAATTCCGTTTTCTTTAAAACGTGTTGGATGAGGTTGGGATTCAGGTGCGTGTGTCTGCATCTTGGGCACGCGGGGTTGGAGCCTTCTGGCTGATAAAACCATAAACATCCGCTCTTAGAGACAACGGTAACCTTCTACCCTGCTCACCCTTCTTTTTGCCAAGTGTCTGAGAATTCTTCAGTTTTGCTGAAATATCTTTAGAGTGACTGTCAGTTTTCAGAAGCCACCACTGGATACTGTCTTAACGTACGTTGGGTTGGATTCCACCAATACAGATAATCCCTGCACAAATACTTGAAAAGACTAGAACAAAGTCAACATAATTTTAAGTCTTGCTTGCCCATCTGTGCCATCCCGAGTTGCTGATTCTGCTTGAAAGCAGCTGATGTTCAGCGAGTTTCTCGTTCCTTGCAGATCCTCAAATCAAAAAGCTTTGTCTGTAATAGTCTGATGGTTTTACACAGAGGGAGATTGGGCCGTGGAGTGCTGCCCTGCCATGTATTTGCAGCGTTCCGTTAAGCCAAGGAGCAACATCAAGGACCTTTCTAGAGAAGCTGAGACTGAGAAGAGTTCCCGTAGCGATGGCTGTATCCTATTGGCAAGGATGGCACTGGAGCCAACATTGCAGATGAGGATTAGATGAGTAAGAGCTTGAAGATCTCATACTTAAGGAAATTCAGGGAGGTACAGAGGACCTGTCTCTTCAAACTCAGATGATGTCAAAAACTAGTGGAACAAAGCAGAATTCCTCATAGCAAATTCTGCCACATTGTTACTTAGACTTTCTGACATTATCTCGAACACTTAAGTAAAAAACACCATACCCTCAGTAACAGCACTTGTAACTGAATCTCTTTTTCTCCCTTTTCACAATATGCTTTATTCTCCCCCCTCCTTACATCCAGCAAGCATCAGCTTATACAAATCTCTAAATGGCATTGTAAAGAAACTGGAGTCTGTTTCTGGCTTGTTAAACTTCTTACTGTTGGGTCACAAATCTCCAGCCATCTCAGTCTTTTTTCACTTGATAACAGCCTTGTGTGCAGCTTTGAGATGCCATCCCCTGCCTCTGAGGAACAGCAGCTGCCGTATTGGTACCTTGGAAAATGGGAAAGACAGTGGAAGTAGGATGTATAGTTTCTACAATAAGTAATATTCTGAGGAGAGAGATGTGAGAAGTGTTCTACGTGGATCTATAACAGCCTCAGCTTTCTAGAAAAAATACTATTTAACCAAGATAGCACCAAAAGAGAAGGATCCCAGATGCTTAGTCATACTGTGGAAAATGCGATGGTTATCAGCATCACTTCAGCTCCAACTGCAAGCAATAACTAACGTGCAGTTTTAGAAGTTCTTCTCAGAGCTTCTGGTAGAATCCTTTCTTGGAATACACAAATCCTGCTCGGTGAACTAAAACTGAAGCACAGTAACTAGCTTTGAAGTATCTCATTAAACACATAAAATAAAGCCTTTTTGACTGACTTTCCTCATGTTTACTTCTTAGACTTGTATCACCAGAACAGCCTCCGAAAGCAAAGTTTCTAACCTTGGGTTCCAAGTTCCGCTACAGCGGGCGTACGCAGGCGCAGACGCGCCAGGCGAGCAGCCTCATCGACAGACCTGCTCCCTACTTCGAGCGCACCTCAAGCAAACGTGTTTCCAGGAGTCTTGATGGAGGTAGGAAATTGGACTTATTTCTTCAGTGTAACGATTACAGTATGTATTGTCACTCATCTTAAGCATTCGATACTGTCCCCCATACAATTCTCGTGGAAAAACTGGCTTCACACGGCCTGGATGAGCATACGATCCGCTGGGTCAAGCACTGGCTGACTGGAAGGTCCCAAAGAGTGGTGCTCAATGGATTTAAATCCAGCTGGCGGCCGGTCACAAGTGGTGTGCCTCAGGGCTCAGTGTTAGGACCATTTCTGTTTAACGTCTTTATTGATGATCTCGACAAGGACATAGGGTGTATCATCAGCAAGTTCACAGATGACACCAAGTTAAGCAGGAGTGTTGATTCCCAGGAGGATAGGGAAGCTCTACAGAGACACTTAGATAGATTGGATCATTGGGCCAACATCAATGGTGTGAGTTTCAACAAGGGCAAGTGCCAGGTTCTGCACTTGGGCCACAACAATCCCAAGCAGCGCTACAGGCTTGGGGAAGTGTGGCTGGAAAGCTGCCTGGAAGAAAGAGACCTGGGGATTCTAATTGACAAGCAGCTGAATACGAGCCAGCAGTGTGCCCAGGTGGCCAAGAAAGCCAACGGCGTCCTGGCTTGTATTAGAAATAGCGTGACCAGCAGAAGTAGGGAGGTGATTGTGCCCCTGTACTCAGCACTGGTGAGGCCACACCTGGAGTATTGTGTCCAGTTTTGGGCACCTCAATCCAAGAGAGATATAGAGGTGCTGGAGCGGGTGCAGAGGAGGGCAACGAAGCTGGTGAAGGGCCTGGAAAACAAATCATATGAGGAGCGGTTGAAGGAGCTGGGACTGTTTAGTTTGAGGAAGAGGAGGCTGAGGGGAGACCTCATCACGCTCTACAACTACTTGAAAGGACACTGTAGAGAGGTTGGTGCTGGTCTCTTCGCACAGGTAATTAATGACAGAACGAGAGGGAATGGCTTCAAGCTGCAACAGGGTAGGTTTAGACTGAACATTAGGAAAGAATTTTTCACAGAGTCACAGGTCAGACACTGGAATAGGCTGCCCAGGGAGGTGGTTGAGTCACCATCCCTGGATGTGTTTAAGAGCTGTTTAGATGTGGTGTTGGGGGATATGGTGTAGGGGAGAACTTTATGTAGAGTGGGGTTGATGGTTGGACTCGATGATCCCAAGGGTCTCTTCCAACCTAGACGATTCTATGATTCTATGATCTATGACCAGTATTCAAAAATGTTTACATTATGGATGACCAGCTGGTTATATCAGTACAGTCATAGAATTTTTGTGCAACCAAGAAGTTGAAAAATACTGTATTCCTCAGTAACGAGCCTGTATTGCTCATTGCTGACATCACCATGAAGTTGTTTTGTTGAGATGCCTTAAACTCAAAATGTTCCAGCTTACCCCAATTAACCAAAATTCTTTTGTTCTTTAATAGCTCCCACGGGTATTTCGGACCAAAGTCTGCTACGGGACTTCCCTGCTGCCGGAGGGCAGGCTGCTGGAGATAAAATCCTTGACATTGAAGCTGCCGGTCAGGCCAAGTTAAAAGAAGGTGGTAGAGAAGAAGACGGAAGCCCACTCAAAACTCCACAGCTAGAATTGCCTCAGGATGGGAAGGTATGGCTGACTTTCGCACCAAAACTATTTGTTCATGTGGTGTCCACATGTGGTTATTTAGTGCCTGTCATTTCTAAGCATAGTACAGAACATGGTATTAAAATATTAAAGGAAAATTAAAGTACTTTCTGTAGGTTTAACTTAACGTAAGTGTATGTAAGCGAAAGAGAATACAAACTTCTGAATGGCACTGACGGAGGGTTTCTTTTATTGCTATAAACTTAATTTGAATTCTTGGTAAGCTTGCATGAGCTTTTGAAACATTTCAAAGAGTAAATAATGTTTTATTCATCGCCTTAGTTTGTTTAGACAAAAAAAAACATTGTTAGTATATCCGTAGTTGTGTACGTTCTACAGAGTTGGGTATATTATGACTGTGTTTAATTACCAACAACAGTATTGTTTCAGTAGCCGCTGCAGAATTATTTCATCCTTTAAAAACTTGCATGTTGACTGAGGCATAGATTTCTCTGAAAAGTCGAGTACTTTGGTCTGTTCCTGTTGCAAACAACCATTTACTTGTTTGTTTGAGCTACTGGGGGAATAGGTCAAAAAATTAAATTTAGATCTTGTGTGATTTGATGTAAAAAATTTCGTTCCAAAGCGTCAGCTAAAATCTGCTGCTCTTCTCTCTTGGAGATCATTTCTTTTTCTGGCAGTTCTCCAGAACTTTCTTTCCTTTTTAAAGAGTAATTTTGTTTTCCAACATTCTTGCAAGTTAGCTACCCATTTGATTCCTCGGGGAGCTGCTGAGTTCCTCTGTGCTGTTCACATCTTTCCACTGCATTCGAGTGTAGAAAGGGAACAAATACCAACAGTTGCACTTTGCTGGCAAGTTGGAATAATTTTGGATTACCCTAGGAAAAAGGCACACAGAGAGATTCTTTATGGGAGAAAAATGGTAAAATAAATTCCTATGTTTTGAATGGTGATAGTGGTTAAAATGGTGATACTCCCTTGTTTTCAAGGTGGCAGTATATTTTGATATTTTAATCAACAGAAGAATAAAAGCAGTATTTTGGGAAGTTGTTCCAGGAGGCTGTTGAGTAAGGTTTTGTTACACGTGCCAATTCTGTGAACAGCTTGCTTTCCCCTCTAGCACAGATATTTCTTTTCCTTTCTGGCTCTCTTTAAGCCTTAGAGGAAACAGTTATAAACCCGAGAATCAAAGTGCCAGCTTGTCTTCCCTGTACTGCACTGTCCCCTGACCTTTCTGCCAGAGCTTTGAATGTCTGTCTGCTTCTATCTCTTGTCACTGACTGTTATGGTTCAAAAGCTCCCAGTTCTTTACAGCCTGAGAACAAAACAATAGTAATGGGTTCCTTTCATAATCCACAGAAGTAAACAAGTTGGCTGCTGATAAAACACACAGGGATTTCTATTTTTATTTGGCATTTCTATTGTGTTAGTAGAGCTATCCCTGCTTCTAAGTAAAAATTTTCACTAACTAATAATTTCTTTTTTTTCCCCTTTTTCTTGTGCCTTCAAACTTGCATTTTGTTGTGCTTTCATTTTCCACCGTGCACAGAATTTTTTTCTTCAGCTCGCTCACATGCACCCATCGTCACAACCCACCCATGCTGTGTCACCCCATCTCCCAAACCTGTCACCTGTCCCCGAGATGGACGTGCTTTCAGATATTTCGGAGGAAGATCCCTTTGGGGAGCCCCTCCTTACCATCCCAGACATCTCAGAGTGCAATTCCATGAAAGAAACACCAGATGATAATAAAAACGAAATAGCTTTACCGAATAATCCCTTGGAATCTGTGAGACCCTTAGCTAGTCGAGGCTCCCCCGCTGTGGAGGGAAAAATCCATACTGCAAAAAATGACTACAAAAGCACTGAGTTGTGTGTCTCCTTCAGCTTGATCAGATGCTTTTCTTTTAGTTTCCGTTCGCTGCTGGATGAGGATGGTTATCTTACTTTTCCCAGCCTTCCTGATGTTTGCATCTCTTTCCTCCCACCTGGCCTTCAGCACTATATTCCTATTACCTCTCCTTCCTTCATCCCCTCTTTTCTCCTTATCTTCGTGCTGCTTCTCTCAGCTTTCCAGTCTATTCCTTTTTCACTCACATTTTCCCTTCCTCTCGCTCTGTCCCTCTGCTACCTGGAGCCTAAGGTGACTTCCTTTAGTGCCTCTAATGACAATGACCCGAATGACAAAGCAGAGGAAGAGGAGGTGTGTAATTTTCTTGCTTAAATATTGACACTCGCACATAGCTTTTATGCTTGCTCAGTTTTGCACACTTCCTAGTATAAGGATACATCTATGTACATGCCTCTCTCTATATATAAATACACACACACGTGTGTATATCAGTGTCTTTTTAAATTTTCTTATTTGTGGAAAAAATGCCATTGCAAGATTTTAGTCAATGGATAACTGTTTTCTTTGTCGGAATTCCTGCAGCCTGCATAATTTCATCAGATTCCACAGATACTGAGCTGCAGGTGGAGTTGCTTTGTAGTTCAAAATGTTTACGGGCACATAAATCTGAATGCTGAAAGTGCTGTGTAATAATAAATATATTATTACGTGGTACTATTTGCAAGTTGTGCTACTCGCACTATCAGTTTGTGTTAAAACACACGTCTCCTGCGTGCCTTGGTTGGAACACACCTCTCCAAAGTTCCGTTTAGATCTGAAAAGTGAAATTCCTAGAAGCTGAATTCAGAAAATTGGGAATGCTTTAAAATCAGCTTTTTTGTTATTCCCGATTTCAGATGTTTCTGCTCTGCAAGGGTGTGTGCAAAGTTGAGTCCTGTCCAAGGCACTTTTTAAATTTTTTTTAAAGTGCTTTTATTAATCTCTAGCAGCAGTTAAGGTGGAGACGGATTTCGTTCATAGGCTGGGATTGCAGGTTGTGTCAGACTTTAATCACTGGAGTCTGAGCATCCTTTGAAATTGGCAGTTAAAAGTGCCGTCCAGAAACCTCGGTCACACCAATACATTGCTCTGATCATCTGGAGTCGTTGACAAAATGCCTCCTTTCTTTCTATCTGCTGTGCACGTTGCAGAAATATGACCAGAAAAAGGTGGTTTATTTTGCTTTTCAAAGGAATATTCCTAATATTACAGAATCAAAAAGGGGGAGGGAGGGCTTGTTACATTAATAAAGTTTGTTAAACTGATTAAATCAATACAACATACGTATTAAAAACATGCTGAATACAACACGTTATCATTAAAAACGCCAATCTAAGTTTAAAGTAATGAAGAACATGATTTTAAAGACTTCCTTAATTTCTCTGTAGCCTAATTCAATCCATTATTTGTAACATACATTTGCAGAAAACAACCCCAGATAAATGAGACATGACTAAAAATGCGATTATGTACCATGTTACGTGTGCGTTCACACACAACCCAAAATGCCACAGTACGTGCAATAAGTAAACCCCTCTTCAAATTTATTTACTTGCGCGGCCTTGACTTCTCAATGCATCTTTTCCTAAGATTAGCAGTTGATTCCCACGGAAAGACTGGGAAGTGGTTTGCTTTTTAAAGAGTGCTGTTCCTTAAGGCATTCAGGATTACTTGTGGTAGGATGTGAAGATTAGCTGTCATTCCCAACAGAGTGCGTTGCAGTTTGAGGAAGAATTTATTCATCTAAACAGGAGGATGGGGTGCAAGTAGCTCATCCCAAGCCAGCAACGTTCTTAAAATAATTAGGACAGTTTGTAAATACAGTATTTAGGTGTTCGATTTGACTCCTAGACTCCCTCACCAAAAGAGTTCATGCATTAGATTCCATTTTCCCATCAACTTGTTGCAGATTTTAAGGCGCTTACCATAGAAATTACGCATATCATTTTTTTTGTGTCTTTACTCATTCTTAAATTTCCATCTGGCAAAAACACGGAAAAGTACAGCAAGGAAGGGACGTAGCCTGAAAATTCCATTTTTCATGCCACTTATGCCAAATATTACTTCAGCCATTCTACAACAATGTAGGTGAAGGAAGACCAAAGTCGCTTAATAATTTCAACAACATCTGGGGCCGAAACAGTAAAGGTCTGTAAATACAGCACGTTTTGCAGCATTTACAAAGAGCTGAAGCCTCAGTGTTACTCTAAGCCTATTTTAACAGTTCCTTTTCTTGATAATTTGCCGCGTGCTCACGTAGGTGGAATCTGAAGAGGAGGAAGAAGAGCAGAAGGTGCACGGTTGTTTTTTATTTACAATTAAATCTGACTGTAGCTGCCTGCCTTGTTTGCACCCGAAATTTTCTGTGGATTTAATTTGAATAGTGTCTTTTCATCTTATTATTTTATTTCCTTTATTTAACTTTTTATTTACTTGCTGGTACATTTTATGTTCTTTTTTTTTCCTTTTTTTTTTTTTTTTTTTTTTTTTTTTCTTTTTGTGTGTGGCTTAATTTCACAGAGCAATTCCTTGAGAGTAGACGGGGAAAATATTTATGTCAGACATAGCAATTTAATGTTGGAGGTTTGTATATAATATATAAGAAGCACTTTCCCTTCTCACGGGCTGCCAGGCTGCATGGGATGGGAGGCCACTTGCAGGCTGTTACGGACACAGTGCATGAAGTGCATGCGGGAAAACCAGCTTGGAAATGTTGCATGTTAGTATTCTAGTTTCTGAGTTTAAATAAAAAAAAAGCCCCCCAAAAAAAACAAACCAAAACAACCAACCACCAAAAAAATCCAAAAAAAAACCCCAACCCCCTCAGTTTGAATGTTGAATGTACGTTTTGTGTATTTTTGCTGGATGTTCTCAAGGTGACAACTGGGAATAATAGCCCTATTTAGATAAAGCAAACACACAGGTGCAATTCATAATCCTAAATGGGATTTTAATACATTGCTCCTCAATGTCTGCATCTTCTGTTGAGCAGGGCTTCTAGTTTTCACCAGTTTAATCAGGCTTTATCAAATATATTATCTGAATAAATAGTAAGGCACAAGCAGTGATAGAAATACGGAAAAACTAATTCTGCTTCTGATGCTCATTGATTTTAGGAGCTTTGAGAAATGTATGTGAGGGTGGGATTTTTAAGGGGAATTATTAGATACGCTTCTGAAATCTTTGCCTCTTTGTTTATTTATTTCACTTTTCAAATGGAAGTAATTCTTGCTTCCTAAAGGTTGGTTTTCATTGAAGATGAACAAGAACAAAGAGCTTTGAACAGTGTTAGCGTGTAGTGCTTTGTCACCGAAGTAGAGATGTTTATTAAAAGAATTTCCATATGGTCTGTTAATCTGGATTAATTTATCAGAATGTAGCTATAATCAATGTCATTTAACTTGTAGTTAATAACATAAGCCAGTAACTGAAGAAATTCTGGAAAATCCTACTACTGTCTTTAATGTTTTTCATTCATCCAGATGGGGCTATAAATAATTCCCTTTGTCACAAAACCTGTCTTTTCAAAAATCAGTGGTTTTGTTTGGTGATAAGGAGGTGTACGGATCGCAGTAACCCAACTAATACGTCTTTTGGCTTCTTGCAGCTTTTGATCACTATTGAAACTTTGCTTGTGTGTAACTTTACTAAAGCACTGGAAGTGTGCATTGCGTAACTCTGCTTTATTCAAGTCCAAGAAACGTGCCTTGTGTCAAGCCAAAACAGGTTTTAAAAATGATGATGTGATTGTTACGAGCTTCAGTTGGGTCACAGAATGCCTTTGGCATAAGTTTTTACTTCACTCAGAAAATGCATATTTAGGGGGACGTATTTAATGTCTCATTTGTTAGTCCTAGATTAAAAGCAAAGCATTGGTCCTGTGACAACAGGAACCTCCCGAGTTGCCAGAAGGGGAGAGGTTCTTTGTGTTCAAAGTGCACGTGGGAATATTTGCAGAATTAGGAAATAGATGCGCAGCACCAAACTCTTACTGGGGCTGAACGTGCTTCAGTGCAAGGAAATTAGAAACTCATGAGTTTGTATTGAGTTTGGATTTTTCATGACTGAAGACGGGGTGTCTTTGCGTTGGGAACACTGACTATAAAAATCTGAACCAAAATGGTAAATTTCCAAACGTTCTGTTACAGAGTATATAAAATCTTCGGACAAAAACCGGATGTTTTACCTAAATTACCTGAAATATCTGATTACATTGTTTTGATAAAACTTCATTATTAATTACATCTACATTGATATTATCCCGTTTTAATCTTCAGTCTTTTAATTCTGTACTAAAAATGGATCTGAGGCTTAAAACTTGAATTTCACAACCCAATACTGAAAAAATATTCTTGTGATAGAGTGCGCATCACCTGCAGAGGCTTTTCTCAAGTCCTGACACGCTGGAAGGAGGACAGATTCTGAAAGCAGAGTGAAATCTGCTCTTCCCACCAAAGCCCCTGAAAGGAGGGTGTGGAGAGGTGGGGGTCAGTCTCTTCTCCCAAGGAACAGGCGATGGGACAAGAGGAAATGGCCTCAAGTTGCGCCAGGGGAGGTTCAGATTGGATATTAGGAAAAATTTCTACACGGAAAGGGTTATTAATCATTGGAATGGGCTGCCCAGGGCAGTGGTTGAGGCACCATCCCTGGAGGGATTTAAAAGATGGGTTGACGTAGTGCTTAGTGACATGGTTTAGTGATGGTTTTTATCAGAGTTAGGTTGATGGTTGGACTCGATGATCTTAAAGGTCCCTTCCAACCTCGACAATTCTATGATTCTATGATTGTATTTAAAGGATAATGAATTTCTAAGAGAACTAAGCAGATAGATTTTTGCCTGCTTAGCAGAACAGTTATGTTTCCGCATAGCTGCTGGTCCTTATGTCTGCACCTACATCTGGGATAAAAACAAGACGAGCTTGTAGTTATTTGATCCAAGGTGCTACAGCTTGGCCTCAATGGGCCATCACAAAATCGAATTCAGTGTTCATGCTGTGGTGTCCTCTTTGTAAGTGCAATTTTGAGAGAGCATCTCCTTGGCATCGGTGTGGATGTAAACCATCCCTACCCGAGCACTGTGTCTGCTCTCGGGTTCTTAAATGTGGAATTGGCAGATACTAGGCTTTAAGTCTTTAAATCTGATTCTTCCAGTAATTTTAAGCCTACGTGATGGGCACAATGAGTAGTGCCTCTGATGTTAAGCGGGTGTTAGTTGCTCGCATATTGGGCCCTGGACTAAAGGTGTTTTTATAATGCTGCTTGGGTTAGGCTGTTAGACTGCCTTCAGTAACGTTAGTTGTGCAGTATCCCAAAGTGTTTGCTTCTGTGCTTACATGTTTTAGATGAAAGCAAGCAACTACTAGAAATTGTTTCATAGGGCTAGTAGTTCGGTGTTTTGGATGAAAACAGCCCTCTGTTAAATAACCACGTACAACATTATTTGTCCTTTGCCTTAAAATGTGGAAGAAGCAGTATGTGAGTGACCCTTCATTACAAAAACAAAACCAACAAAATCTTAGTTCCCTTATAGCCTTATTTTTTTTATTTTAAGGCACTCCAAAGACAAATAGCTCTTCAGACACAAGGCACTTTCCTTGGTTGGGTTTCTTTTGTTGGTTTTTTTTCCTTTTTTCCATTTAAGTTTGCTTTTGTTGTCGTGTTTTGTCCCTACTTTGTTTTACGTTGCGGGTTGCTAGGACCTGGATAAGACCCAGGACGACTTACTGAAACACCAGGCTAGCATTAGTGAGCTCAAGCGCAATTTCATGGAATCCACACCTGAACCTCGCCCAAATGAGTGGGAAAAGCGACGTATCACACCTCTGTCCCTACAGACACAAGGGGTATGTCACTGCCGATGCTCCTCCGCATGCGTTTCCCTACAACCCTCTATGTCAGACAGTAAATGCAGTTTGTCCTTCAGATTAACCCTTCTTTTGGCCAATGTAGTATTTGTTTATACTAAGTATACTTAACTTTTTACCACTTACCATTGGACCTGACTTTAAATAATGCATGGAATTTTATTCTTCTGCAAGAACAACTGAATGAGAATCACTAAGAAAAAAAAAAGGAGGTGATGGCAGTATTTTCCTGTGTGTTAAGGACAGCTTAAATTTCACTCTGATTTACACAGATGGATGGAGGTAACTTTTCAGTGACAGTAGAGCTTTTCTCTCCTTTTCCCTCTCTTTAACTCTTCGTAGACAGCTTGTGCATAAACACGCTCACAGCCCATGTGTTGTTTCAGAAGGACCTTATTAAGATCAGTGAATTGACAGTGTTGACTTCTTCAGGACACATGTAATGCAGTTGTTAAAATTTACTTGCCTTAATCTCCAAAAGTATGTCAAATGAATTTACCTGCTTTTTCTCTATACCTCCTTCCTGACTGAACCTCAAAATAGCAGTTTGGAAAACGATTTTTCTACAAATATCCTGAAGGCTTGTTGCAAGAAAACTACCCAAATACATTTCTCTTGCTGTTGTGAAACTTTTAGTTTTATGAGGAGTTATTTGCTGCTTCTTTCATATAGTAGAAAAACAAATCAGTCTTCGAAAGCAATCAGTTTATCTTCTATTGTTATCCTTTTCTTCCACCACCGGTCCCACCTCCTAAATGTATTGTTGTCCTATCCCATTAAATTCTTAAATACTCTCTTCAGTCCCCAGAGAGGTGAACTTTCCATTAAGCTTGCTTGATGCTACCTAAGGATTTTAGTTAATAAGACATTCTTTCAATAAGATACTTGGGCAATCTGAGCTGTGAGCATGTGCGTACAGATACTGCAGTCACTGACACTACGGATCACTTTTTTAATGACAATTTTGTTAATTTGTGGTTATTGCTGAGAAATTACTGCTCAGATTTCTGAGTAGGTACCTGAAGATTTCTACGCATAGTGGTATATGCATAGATACAAAAGTTGGTCAAAATTTCAAATGTCCACGACACATTGGTTTATTTACTAGCTATAAATATATATTTGGTTAAAATAGACATTTATGTAAGAGCGTAACTTAATTTTTGTTACGTGGTTGTGTGTATTTTCTATGTTGACTTCTTTGTATTGAAGTTGAGGCCCCTCCAAGTTCTTTTATCTCTGGGGTGTTTTTTTTTCCTCATCTAGTATGTTCTGTCACTTCAGGTGGTTTGGGTTTATGTTCATGTATCATGTGTGTCTGTTCATTGCTTGTTGATTTACGTTGGTTTTATAAATAAAAACCAAATAGAGAAAAGGAGACCACGTTTTCCAAGTGAAAGCGCTGCCTGGGAAGGAGAAGCAGTGGACTGCAATGCCGTGGATTGCTGGAGCAAAACCAGAGGAGACCGATAAGGTGGCTGCTCTGAAACCTACTGCCTCTTTGCTGTGGCTGCTCTGGGCTGGCTTGGGCACTTCTTTCTTTTCTTTTTTATTTCCCTGATGGAGATAACCTTTTTTTTTTTTCAGGCCAGTACTGAAAGGAGAAGGTTGAGTTGTAAACCAGGTTCTGTGTCTGTGTGTGTGTATATATACGCACATACATGAATACCAGCAACACTCTGCATAACACCAAACTAGCTGGGAAGTTCTGAATGGCTACTATTTGAAAAGAAAACCAGTTTGTCACTGGAAAATCACTGTATTTTATGTGACTAGGATGACAGCAAAATTTGGATTTCCATTCTATATGGAAATAATTGTCTGCAGTTGTTAGAAGAACTTTTGCTTTAGATGTGCACTATGTAATCGATATTCCAATTAATAATGCTGTAGAAGCACCCTGGTTCTGAGCACCTTCACGCTTCTCTACCTTGAGAAAGAGGGAGGTTTTCTCCCCTGTAAGCTGGTTTAACATCTCTGCAGTGAAAAACACTGTATAACCAGCAGTTCTGCTACCAGTGTGATAGTGATGATGGGCAGCAATTGTGATGTGGCTTTTTTACACCACTTTTGGACTATTTTCCACCCTGTAGGACCTGGGACAAAAGTCGGTTAATGTGAAGCTGTCAGTCCCGTTTCAGTAACATACATAAATACAAGGCCTGGGAAAACAGTGTATTTCCATCCTGAATTATTTACTGATGGATGTAGAGAAGTTTGTGCTCAAGTGTTTCGGTACCCCCAATTTATAAACTTGCTGGTATTAGTTAGACTGACAGGTTGCTCAGTCCTGCTCCTGGGCTTTGTGTTTCCTTGCCTGTTTTTTAGGATAGTTGGACAAGAGAGGAGAATAAAGCAGGACAGCGCTGCTAATTTTCTTTTCTTCCTTCTTTTGCTCCAGTGAAAATACTTGCAAATAAGTCAGTTTTCCTGTGTATGAGAAGTGTTATTTCGGGTACATTCCATTTGTGCCACTGTGTTTCTGTATCACCGCGCTCCCACAAATGCACAGCATCTGTGACTTAATTATAACAGAAATGGTGACACATTGATATGTATGTCACAAGTAAAGGTGTGAAATGTTATGTTATGCACACCTGCAATATTTACTTTTTTTTTAATCCGTTCCTCCCACCCCCCGCTGCCTGTAAACAATATTTAATGTTAGTGTATATGACTATGTACCAGAAGGAATTTACCGGGAATTTAAACATCTTCACAGGCTGATACGTTATTTTAACTACAGTAATTTGATGCAAAGTGCCAATTCTATCTATACAGGTTGCCCAGAGAAGCTGTGGCTGCCCCATCCCTGGAGGGGTTCAAGGCCAGGCTGGATGGGGCTTGGAGCAACCTGGTCTGGTGGGAGGTGTCCCTGCCCAGGGCAGGGGGTTGGAACTGGATGGTCTTTAAGGTCCCTTCCAACCCAAACCATTCTATGATTCTATAATCATTTTTACTAAATGCCTCCTCAGGAAACAGGGGTTACCTTATCAAACAAATTGTGTTATTTGGATTTTCCTTTTAAAAGATTATAAGACCCAAAAATTTGAAGGTGGTAAAATGCAGAGAGATGGGTGGTATGTGCCTGTCTTTAACTATATACCTTGGGGGGGGGGAGAGAGAGAGAGGTGCACACAGTCTGACCGCATAAAGGGTTTTTTTTATTTTCACCACCTTTTTTTTTTTTTTTCACTGCTTTTAGTGTTTGGAAAACACGATGCCAGAGTTTGGTAGAAGGAGAATTATGAGCATTTATTGGGTGCAGGGTAGTAGGGGTGAGGGACACATTGCCGCGATGGATATTGAGCGGTGCATTAAATGTTCTTGGCCACTTTTGAAATATTTTACTGGAGGGAAAAAAATACAGGGGTTCTTTTTCTTTCCCTTTTCTGTTCTTCTGCATGCCGTATACGTGTGGTGTAATGTCTGCGCAGCAGCGTGGTGTCACTTCTGTCAGCTTGGATTCTACAGCGCTGCTCACCCGGCGAGTCCACGTGGAAATGAATCTTCTTGAATGTTGTCAAAATGTGTGTTATGTCCCTCTTAGGTATTTGTTACATTCTCGGCTTTTTATTTTAACTGCTTTTACTTCTAACTTAATACGAGAGCTCCTGGAAGGAAAACTGGAATAAAGACTTTCGGCCTTTTCAGAGGCTTCTGTACCCACGTGAATGTTAAAAGTTTGTTTTACCATGCAGATTTATAGCACTGCAGAAAATAGACCAGACTGGGAACCTAATTTATGCTTTAAAGCAATCCATTATTTTATGTGTGTTTGAATAAAGCAAGTTTTCCCAGTAGAATGGGAAAGGCTTTTGGATAAGAGATTCTTTAATAGAAATTAATTTCCTTAAGTTACTTAAGCATTTGAAAAACACACATATATATATATATATTTATATAAAAACATATATTATAAAGAACATCTCATTCCAGCATTGTGGGTATGTATTGTTCCAAGCAAACTGACTGCCCTGAAGCTGGAGCCAGTCGGGCAATAGAAGGTGTTAAAAGTGGATTTTTAAAAGGGGAAAAATCCCAGTCATAAATACAGGATTGGTGCCTAAGTACACTGTTCTGTTTGGAAAATGCATGGAGATGTCGGTGTTGTTCATTTTTTACCCTGTGATGCGGGTGGTGCGGTACCGGAGCACGACTGTGTGTTGCGGTGACAGCAGCTTTGTGTCCCGTCTGGTGTCATTTCGCCTTTCGGGGAGCCCTGTGTCCGTGTCCCCCCCCCCCCAGCAGCCTTCTCCGATCCGCCTCTTTGTCACCTGTCTCTCTTGCCAAACCTTTCCTTTGTAGGTGGCTGCTCTTTAATTCTTTCCTTTCCCTTTTCCTGACTCGTTTAGAGCCTAGAAGAGGAGATAACGTCCATTCTCTTTAGCCAGGCGGGCTTTGGCGCCGCCGCCCCGCGGCCGGCAGGGGGCGCTGCGGGGGAAGAGGCCGCCGCCCGGGCCGCGCCGCCCCCCCAGGTAGGGGCCGGGCGGGGGGACGGGGAGACGGGGTTGGGGCTCTCAGCCACCCCCCCAGCCTTAAACAGGGCAGAAAGGTGGCCTCAGCCTGCCTGCTGGGTGCTTAGCTTAGGGGGGAGAGGGAGATACCCAGTTAGAGAGCCGAGTTCCGGGTCTGCAACACTCCAGAAATATTAATCAGTGCTCCTTTAAGCTTCCCCAGAAATATTAATCGGTGCTCATTTAAGCTTCCCCAGGAACATTAATCAGTGGTCATTTAAGCTTCCCCAGGAACACTGGTTCGCCCTCTTGTAGGTGCTTTGCTGAGTAAGCAGCCATAAAAGCTAGTATTAAGTCACAGATGATGTGTTGATTTTTGTACTCTTATCGTTTGCGCTCAAATTTTGCTGCAAGCTGTTTGCTAAAAAGCTCCCTTAGATCAAAACAAAACCCTCCCTAATGCATAATTCACGGTGGGCTTTCTGGGATATCCATCGCAGATTATTTTGTTACGGAACAAATACTAATATAACTGCTTTAATCTCATCATTTTGCCTCCAAACTGAATCCTAATGGGATCATCTTGGTCATCGTGTATTGCTATTCTGACATACCACCCTAAACAATCTCCCTCTTGCTATCTGTTAAGTTTTATAAAGTAACTGACCAGAGATGAACAACTAATAAAATCTTAAGTCTTTTTTTTTTATTTTCCATGATGATAAACTGATAGTAGAATACTAAATAGCTTTTTTCCTTAATATTATTTATTATTAATTCCTGTTTTAACTAGGAGAAATAACTGCCTTAGCATCACTGGCCAGTGCATTCATGCTTTTATTTTCAGTCTTCCGTAATTAAATTCTTATCCCAATTAATAATGTCCATAATTCTTACCTACTCTTGAATGGAATATTTCAGTGAAGTGGAAGGAAAGGAGCATAGTTCTATGTGAATCTTGCAGTGAATATGCAGTATCTCTTTAGTATCATGTATATATGTTCTTAAAAGCTTGCTTGGAGGATTTGCACTGTTGAAAAGGGTTATGCATTGATTTTTGTCCTCTGATTGCTTTTTGTTTCACAGAGACATGCTTCCAGAGCAGAAGGGCCTTGTACTGGAGTCAGCGATGCTGATAAGGTTCTACTGATTTTTTCCATCGTTAAATTTGGCTCTACCTCTTCAATCCATCTTCATTCATTCTTTCCTTCCTTTTTCAGTTAACCATCACAACCATCTTTTGTCTTCTACATGACATGAACCAGCCATCAGCTAATTTTGTTTCCATCGTTTTAATTTATTCATATACTCTACTTTTTGTTTTTCCTCATCCGTGTTTTTTGTGCAGAGTTCACATGAGACTCTGGACATAGTGGAGGAGAAGAAGCAGGCAGAGGTTGGGATAGAAGAAACACTAGTCGTAGACGAGACCAACAAAGGGAAAATGCAAGTTGCCACTGGTGCTGGGGAGACATGTAAGGTGGAGCATCTCTCAAAAAAGGACTCTTCATCGTTGCCATCAGATAGTAGCAGCAGCAGCAGCAGTAGTAGTGAGAGTGAGGATGAAGAGGTGGGAGAATACCAGCCACATCCTAGGGCGATTGAGGAAGTCATCAGGGAAGAACAGGAGGAAGAGGAAGACGTGAAAAGGAAAGAACATGAAGAAAAAATACAGCATGTGGAAACCACGGCAGAAGGCAGTAAACTAAATGTGCCAGTCGAGCACACGCAAGTTACAGCTGAAGATTTGGTCCAAGAAAATGCAGTTACCATAGCTACAGAAGAAAAGAATTTGTCAGAGGAAGTTAAGCAAGATTTAGGTGAAGAAAAAGAGGAAGAACAGCTCAAACTCAATGGAGATGTGTCTCATGTTGACATTGATGTTGCACCACAAATAATTTGTTGTTCTGAGGTAAATGGTAGAACAGTTTGACAAGTAGATAAGCAGAGGTATTTCTTGGGGTGAAAATATGCCTGCCTTTCTTCTTCTCCTATTCCTCCAACTCTTCAGGCGTCCGGCAAGATTCAGATCATTTGGAAGGGGAAACCATTGATGAGCAGTGAAATTCTGTCTCCTTCACTTATGGTTTCTGACTTTTTTTGCTAGAACTGAGTGAAAATCACCAGTACGGCAAACCTTCCGAAGACTGACATCTCCTTTTTATCTCCCCCTTATTTTATACGCGCATACATAATGTATATTTATTATTTACATGTCTCCAATGTTTTAAGTCTCGTCTTGTCTATTTGTCAATTGTTTTTGACACGTCCATGACATGTCACTGTGATTGGAAAGCTATTGGCAATTGAAATTAGAAAACACCCGTCACAAATTTTTGTTCCCTTCCCTGCCCCCCCCATTACTCACTGATTTTCTTGGTTGGTTTTTTTTTTTTTTACTTTTAAAAAATGTTACGTATTTTTATTCTAGAATAAAGGGATCTAGACTTGAGTAAAGGGATGAAGTGTATAACAGGATCTTACTATGAAGTAGGTGCAGTAGATATTTCGGGAGGCATGCATGGGTTCCAGTCACAACCAGTTAATTTAAGCCAAACAAGGTTAAAGGGTTCATTACTGGGCAGATTTCATAAAGAAGCAGAAAGGGAAAAAATAAAGCACATGGATGCACCTCTTTGTAAAGTTAAGCATGATCATCTGCTGAGTTTTTCAGCAATTGGATGGGTTTTTTCCTAGTTATCGACCTGCTTGTTCTTGTCATGGAAAAGGAATTGTAAAAATGTAGAAGGAATTTATTTTTCCCCTGGGGTTTCCCCCACGTGCATCCAAATTCAATGGGGATAGCAACTGATCATCTAGAAAAATATCAAAAGGCTTTACTAGATCTTTTTTTTTGTGTGTTTTAATTTCTTAAATATATTGAAAATCTGCTCCAGTAAGATGTCACGAGTTCAGTGGCTTACAGACCCCTGGTTCTTCGCTTGGTGATATCGCAGAGAACACGACTAACTCACTCTAAATGGTTAAAATGGCTTTCTAGGATTGTTGTCAAAAGAAGCCATTGATTTCCAGAATTAATACGTTGAATGTAGACAACTTAAAATCTAATTGTCAAAGCTGTTTTTCTGTTCCAGAAGTAGTACATATTAAAAAGTTAAATGTTTATGTAATTTTCTTGGAATTTCTACTCCTTATTTGCACTTTGACGGAGCAATGGTAGATATTTTCCGAGATTAAGCCTAATATGAAGCTTAGCCATCTGAGCCTAGCTCTCAGTTTCTTTATGCAAACTAAGATTTTTTTTTTTGAATTATTTTTTTCTTCCCTAGTGATGCTCTTTTAAACGTTTTCAAAACCTGCTTTGCAGCTTGGTTTTAGCAGTTGCTTTCTTGATGTGTAGTGTTGGCTGAAGCACAGACCTTCGGCGAGGTTATTAGGAGATTAAATTTTGCTGTAGACAGTAGAGGGCCGGTGTATTATTAGTCTTCGTTTCACTTTGCTTATTTATTGCATGCTTTTTGATTGGGAAGGCAGCCAAATATTTACCTTGCAGTTATGATTTGGTTGTGTTTTCTTGGTCCACTTTACAAACCCTCTTCTGTCTTTGGAATTGATGGGTTATTTCTTGCACCGCAGCCTCCAGTAGTGAAGACAGAGATGGTAACCATTTCAGATGCCACACAGAGAACCGAAATCTCCACTAAAGAAGTTCCAATTGTTCAAACAGAAACTAAAACGATCACATACGAATCTCCACAGGTACGGTGGCTGGGTTGCTATATTGTTTGCAAGGTGGTTTTTATTCCAGTTACAAAATAGATAATGTCCAAAAAACGCTTTTTCGAAAGCCTGTGCTTTTTTCTAGCAGCTGAGCTTACGCTTTTGGCTGTGACTTAGGTGAGTGAAATGTTTGTAGACAAAGCAGTGTTACTTCTGAAGTTCTAAGTGCCGTTTGTTTGTTTTTAATTTAAGGGCTTAGTTGCTGTCTGCAAATGTGTAACTCATTTTTGTATCATGTAGCTTTGATCATAAATTTTCCACAAGAATGAACCGTAACAACGGTCTTATACGACTCGGTAAACTCGGATGGCCTCTCTTTAGATTGCAGTTCTAACTGAACTAAAGAATGTGTTTAGTAAGAAAACCAGCCTTTTCTCTTGTGAAAACAAAGCTTTTAAATGCCAAAATACAAAAATACCGAATTTTTTTGTTCCTTACAGTTTGATGGCAGTGCTGGTGGCAACGCTGGTGTGCTGCTGAGCGCGCAGACAATTACATCAGAGTCCATTTCTACTACCACAACTACACACATCACAAAGGTAAAATAAAATATAATGATGTCTCTCTCAACTAAAAATAGCCCCAAAGCCTCCAAGTCAAGTCTTACATGAATTTTCTCTTATATCTACTAATTTATTGAAGAGAGCTGACCGGAAATGGATTGGATTCATTCTAGGCATGTGTGAGAGTAAATCTTTCTGTACACAGATTTTGAACAGAGAAGCTCTAATGAATAAGCAGAAATATCTGGGAACAGGTCAGAGAAAAGGGAGAAAAATATGTTTAGTTTTTTTAGTACTTCACGTAGGTCTTATTTCTGTGTTTGGCAAATGAGCGTGTGCCTAAATTTTTACAGTTTCAGTCCTGTTGTCACTCACTGATACCTCCCAGAATCTTTGTTGTTCATGGAACTGATTCATCTGAGGTCCCTGCAAATGGCATCAGTTGTAAGGATGAACCGAAACAGTGTTTTCTTGGCCTTTGTGTTGATGATCTTTGTGCTGTTGGTTTAGAGCATATTTAAAAACAGACCATACCGCTAGGTTACTTTGCAAGGATATACATTGCCAGAATATGTTAGAACTACCAAAGTGTGGTGATGATTATTTTTATTACTGATTTATGTAAGTATTTATCAAATTTTAGGTATGCCCCAACAACATAAGTTTAAACACTTGTCTTTGAACTCTTAAAATAGTTTTCCAAGAAAATTACAGAAGGTGTTATTTAGGGTCAAGCAAAAGGGAAGAGGGAAATGTAAGGTGAGAGTTTGGGATTTTTTGCCCCCAAGACAAAAATTTTCACATCATCACAGAATACAACAATAATTCACCGCTCACTGAATATATATTCAATATATATTTATTCTAAAGATGATAATATTCTTAGGATTGAAAGTTCTATTCACAGAATGACCGTGGAAGGATGATGTTAGAAAGTAGTCAGATAAGTCACATGAAATAAAGTAAGATTAGATTTTAAAATGTGTATGTTTTGTTTTACAGACTAGAATTTAATTTTAGAATTTAAAATGTGTATGTTTTGTTACACAGGCTGGTCAGCAGTCTCCTTTTCAGTCTCCTGCTCCCTTTAGAAATCATTAAGCCACCACCATTTTAGGGAAAAGTCTATATTCGATAAATTGTGCTACCACAGCTGGAGGGAGTGAAAAAAAGTGTACATTTACTTGTCAAGTTTAGGTGTCAAATAATGCTGGTTTTTGGAAGGAACCATTAGAGTTCCTTTTTATTTATTTATATTATTTATTGGGGATTACCCTAATGCAGCAGATCCTTATCTTTTCTTACCAACTGCTTATTGTCAATTCAAAAGACTGTTTGAATTTTCTAAACTAACTTCCTATTTTACATCCCAAACTGTTCGTTATTGATAAAGTCACCTGCCAATATAGTTTTGATATTCTAGTGGTGTTCTTAACAGAACTATCTTGGATCTTTTCTAATATTGTCAGTTTATCTTAAGTGCTAGTTTATTCTTTTCTCTTATACAGAATCATTTTAAAAAAAAATATTTCTGTGAAAATTTTTCTATAAGCTAAAATGTTTTAATCATTAGTGTAAGAAACGAAGAAACAAAGCACAAAGTTATTTCCATCAGCAACGTGAAATACGTTGCAAATACCTCGCTGAGATCCATTGTCATGGTTTAACCCCAGCTGGCAGCTCAGCCCCACTCAGCCGCTCACTTACCCCTGCCCAGCGGGTTGGGGACAGAATTGGAGGAGTAAAAATGAGAACAAGTGGCAGAACTGAAAACCAGATCTTTTTTTTGTATTTAATGGTATAGGATTCTTCAGAAACTGAGAAGAGCCCCATGGTAGATGGGTTGACATCAAAGACAAGACTCCTGGAATTTCCTTGTTGCCATATTTATATGGTGGAATAAGCTAGAATTTGAGTTTGAGTATCTAGGTCTGTTCAGACTTGGGCTTCAGTAACAGAAAGAGAGAATTCTCTCTTGCTTGGTTTTCATCAATTTTAGCAATTGCTGGAATTGACTAACTGTGGAACTGAAAAAGGAAAGGATGACATAGCACCAAGAATATTTACTGCTTGTTGCAACTCAGTCACAGAAATGTATTTGCTTTAGTGCAACAGAAAGGAGTGCTTTGTGGCAATATAGAATGATTACAAAGATGTTTTCTTCTTTTCTTTGGCACCATCTGTAGATGGTAAAAGGCGGGGTATCAGAAACAAGAATTGAGAAGCGCATCGTCATTACTGGAGATGCAGATATTGACCATGACGAGGTGAGCACGTGAGCTGCCAACACATACAATGTCCCATGAGATCTAGATGGTATTTCAGAAACCTGAAATGAGAGAAAGGTGGAGAAGTTGCCCACCACAGGTTGCCCAGGGAGGTGGTTGAGGCCCCTTCCCTTGAGATATTCAAGGTGGAGCTCGACGAGGCCCTGGGCAACCTGGTCTAGTTGGGGGTGTCCCTGCTGACTGCGGGGAGGTGGGACTAGATGACCTTTGGAGGTCCCTTCCGGCCTGGACCAATCTATGAATCTATAAGTTGAGTAAGAGGACAGAGAAGGACACTGAGGCTGTTAATTATGGCAAAGTTGTTAAACGATCATGATTTCTGAATAAGGAGCCTTTACAGAATCACAGAACGCTATGGCGTTGGAAGGGACCTCTGGAGATCATCTAGTCCAACCCCCCTGCCAAAGCAGGTCGACCCAGAGCAGGTTGCATACGAATGTGTTCAGGCAGGTTTTGAATGTCTCCAGAGATGGAGACTCCACCACCTCTCTGGGCAGCCTCTTCCAGGGCTCTGCCACCCTCACAGGAAAGAAGTTCCTCCTCATCTTTAGATGGAACTTCTTATGTTCAAGTTTGTGCCCGTTCCCTCTTGTTCTGTCCCTGGGCACCAGTGAAAAGAGACTGGCCCCATCCTCCTGACACCCACCCTTTGAGTATTTATAGGTGTTGATCAGATCCCCCCTCAGCCTTCTCTTCTCCAGACTAAAAAGACCCAAGTCCGTCAGCATTTCCTCATCAGAGAGATGCTCCAGGCCCCTAAGATAGAATATAATGGAAAAAAACCCCAGCATTTGTAACTTTGCGTCACAGATCATGTGAATGGATTTCTTACTATTTTTAAACAGATTGCCTTTTTTTTTTTTTTGGAAGAGACCCAATTTTTTTTAACGCTGCTTTTGCCTTTTGGGAGGAGAAACATTACTGAAATAATCTTGTTTGGATACATTAATCTGGAGAGATGGAGTCTCTGCTGCATTGTGGCAGCAGCATCTGAATGCAGCACTCATTTTGACTGAAAGCTTTGAAATACATTAAAGCATAAACTGCTGGAATTTAAAAAAAACAGGTTTTGACTTGTATTTGTAGAATTCTGTATAACAAAAGTAATTGTTGATCTGCTGGAATCTTATGTAAGTGCCTTTCATCTCTGTCAGTACCAAAGCAGTATTTTACAATGTCTTAGAAACTAAGGTTAAAATCACTTCTACCTGCCCAATTAAGAAAGCTAAATTTAACAGTACACAGGAAAATAATTGAGTCAGTGCGATTATCTATTCTTCGTGGTGATGATTAGACAATTTTAATTTTTTTTTATCTAAGAAACTATAGTAATAAAGTAGATCAACAGTCCCTGGATAATAGAAGTGGAAAAGCCTCCTCTCTACGTAAAGTTGCAGTGAATCCAATTCTAACTTTATGAAAGGTACACAAATCAACAAAACAGGATTTAATTTAACTTCTTAATTGTAATATACTGAGAGCTCTCGGGGATTTTAATTTCACATTTTGATTTGCCTCCAGAAGGTGGCTCTTGACAAGTGGAATCTCTTCTTGAAACTGGTAATTAAACGACAGGGCTGTTCAGCGTCAGGCAGGGCTCTCATTCGCCGTGACATGCGTTCGGTGCGTCTCGGACGTCTGGAAAGGTCACACAATAACAGACAATTCTCTAATTGAGAATTCTTCTTTGTTTTGAGATAAGTGGGTAACGAAGCAAAAAATGAAATTATAAACAAGGAAGTACAACATATGATTTTAATCACTGAAGTTTAAAGCAGCAGAGAGCAGCTTTTAACAGATTTAAGGAATCTCCATCACTTTTCCTTCAGTGGATGTGAAGCTCAAACTACATGCTGGATTTTTATTCTTTTTAATTTTTTATATTTTATTTTTTTATATTTTATTATTCTTTTTAGCTCCCCACATCACTAAAACAGTTTTCAACAGGAAAAAAAAATATTTTAATTTGGAGTTTCATGATACATCTACTGCTGTTACTTGCTAAAATTTAACAATTAGAGATTAAGCTTTTTTCATGGCTTATACCTCAGAGGGCGCTCTTATGTGATTGACTGTAAAGCCTAGAATATAGAATAGAATATTTCAGTTGGAAGGGACCTACGATGATCATGTAGTCCAACTGCTAGCTGTGTATATTGGTACATCTCTTCAGAAGGTAAAATTTCTTAAAATGTGGAGGAGGGATTATAAGAAACTGAGTAATACTTACATTTACGCTTCCCTGAGTTCAGCTACAGAAAGTTCTCTTAAACTAGTAAAATTTTAAAAAAGGAGATTCTTCTGCTGAGAAAGAAATTTCTGTTGTGACCTTCTTCCAGAGTTTCAGTACGTATTTAGTTCAGATTCCAAATTATCTTTCCATTTTGTTCAGGAAACTGAAGGGAACTCTTACTATTTTTCTGTACTGTGTACATTCTTGTTGAGTCTTTATTTGCTAGATCAGTTGCAGAAGTTCAAAAACTTTTGGGGTATAAGAATACTTTTTGTCTCCTGGAGTGAGGTGTAAAAGTTACAGGATAACTTCATGGTTATTTGTTACTTCCTGGAAATTTTGGTAAATTTTTAGCAAATTTTAGCAAATTTTAGTAAATTTTTAGTTTTGCTGGGGGGTTTTTTGGTTGAGTTTCATGTTTGGTGTGTTGGATGGTTTTGGCTTTTGGTTTTTGGTTGGTCAGTATTTTTACCCCAAGCCCTCTCAAGTTCAGCAATTAGAGTTCTGAGCAATTACAACCAAAATTTCTTATCCTGCTCTCCCATTCTCTGGCCCCAAATGAATGTCTTTTGTTTTTGCCGAGTTAATATTTTGGGTACATTTGCAGGCCCTGGCACAGGCAATCAAAGAAGCCAAAGAGCAGCACCCTGACATGTCTGTCACGAGAGTGGTGGTCCACAAAGAAACAGAGCTTGCTGAGGAAGATGAAGAGTAAAATCAAAAAATGTCCTCAAGCAAATACTTCAGGTAAGCTTATGTATATAAGTAACATGGGAAAATGTAGCAAATAAAAGGCTGAGTTGAAACAGGCAGTAATAGTAGACTTAGTGTCAAAATTTTTATCTTAAGTCCAATCTGACATTAATTTTAATTGCAAATTTTCCTGTATATGTCTCCCAGTTTTGTCACAGTACTCTGGTGGCATTTCCTACGATGTTTGGTCAAGTTGTTGTAGTTTCTGTTGAAGTGAATTTTAGCTATTTCTGCAAAACACGAAGGATGTGTCACATTTTTCTGTCTCCCTGTACAATTGCAGCCCTCGTCTTACATCTTGCTTGTTTACTGGGAAGACTGTGCACTTCCCAGTTGTGAAAGGGCGTGCTTAGACATTTTAATTTAGTCAGCTGTTCCTTAATCCTAAACACACCGAAATATTTAACCTTCTGTCATTTTCCAAGGCAAAGAGGTAAATACATTGCAAACTCAAATTTTAAAGCTTGGAAAAATGCCACGACTCTTGATGAGTTGTTTCTAAGGTGCTGAAAGCTCTGCCCCGATGACTGTGGCAGTATTGTTTGGGTAGACTTGTTTTCTGTAATAAAAGTGAGAGAAGAGATATTACACTCTGATTCTGAGGGATTATTGATTATTACCTTCATTTTGGATTTATGCACCAGATTGTGGATTAAAATTTTCAGTAAACTGCAGATGACGACCAGCTGGCAGCCGGTCACAAGTGGCGTTCCTCAGGGCTCGGTGTTGGGACCATTTCTGTTTAACATCTTTATCGATGATCTTGATAAGGACATAGGGTGTATCATCAGCAAGTTCGCAGATGACACCAAGTTAAGCAGGAGTGTTGATTCCTGGGAGGATAGGGAAGCTCTACAGAGAGACTTGGATAGATTGGATCGATGGGCCAACATTAATGGTATGAGCTTCAACAAGTCCAAATGCCAGGTCCTGCACTTAGGCCACAACAACCCCATGCATCGCTACAGGCTTGGGGAAGTGTGGCTGGAAAGCTGCCTGTCGGAAAAGGACCTGGGGATTCTAATTGATAAGCAGCTGAATATGAGCCGGCAGTGTGCCCAGGTGGCCAAGAAAGCCAACGGCATCCTGGCTTGTATTAGAAATAGCGTGACCAGCAGAAGTAGGGAGGTGATTGTGCCCCTGTGCTCAGCACTGGTGAGGCCACACCTGGAGTATTGTGTCCAGTTTTGGGCACCTCAATCCAAGAGAGATATCGAGGTGCTGGAGCGGGTGCAGAGGAGGGCAACGAAGCTGGGGAAGGGCCTGGAGAATAAATCTTATGAAGAGCGGTTGAAGGAGCTGGGACTGTTTAGTATGAGGAAGAGGAGGCTGAGGGGAGACCTCATCACTCTCTACAACTACTTGAAAGGACACTGTAGAGAGGTTGGTGCTGGTCTCTTCGCACAGGTAACTAATGACAGAACGAGAGGGAATGGCTTCAAGCTCCAGCAGGGTAGGTTTAGACTGAACATTAGGAAACAATTCTTGACAGAAAGAGTGGTCAGACACTGGAACAGGCTGCCCAGGGAGGTGGTTGAGTCACCATCCCTGGATGTGTTTAAGAGCTGTTTAGATGTGGTGTTGGGGGATATGGTATAGGGGAGAACTTTATGTAGAGCGGGGTAGATGGTTGGACTTGATGATCCCAAGGGTCTTTTCCAACCTGAATGATTCTATGATTCTATTAAAATACCATGAGAATTTAGGGGAGGGAAAAATATACTAAAGCAAGAAAAGCATCGATAGAAACTGGATTGCTCTTTACCTCATGATTGAAGGGGGCTTTAGTTAATGCAACTATTTTTCATGAAATAACCGTCCCCTCAGATAGCCTATATGGGAAAGATGACTTTTTGACTCTGCTGGTGTTACACTCGTGTAGTACCCTTTATGAATGTTGATGTAATCTTCCTCCTCCTTTTTCTTCCAGAAATAAAACCGACATTGACCGTGATCATGACCATGAAGAACTGTAATCATTCCAAGTCATCACTTCTCCACCGAGCTCACCGAGCCCAGCAGCGGTGACCAGATGTTCAAGACTTAAATGCCAATACCAAACAACATTTTAACATCTTTGGTCTATATTCCCTTACAACCTTTCTTGTTTATTTTTTTATAACCACTTCTTAACAATCTTAGATTTTTTTTTTTTTTTTTAAATGACATTTTAGAGGGCATGATCTTCTTTTGCACAAATACTTGTATTTTTGAAGCTGATTCTTAGTTGTATGAAAGTGAACAAAAAGAAATCTGGAAAGTGTTGTTCACTGGAGCCGGTGGTAATTGTGCAGGAAAGGGGATCTTAACTAATGTAGATATAGTTTTTTCCAAATATTTCAAGTGAAATCTCTTACTGGAGTAATTTACAAATTTTTTTTTTTTTTTTTTCAGATTATTCAGGTAAATATATGGTATCACATAACAAAGATTTTTATAAAAATACAACATTTCCTAAAATTTGAAAAAATATATTTCTTTGGATAAATTTTATACTGCTATCTCTGTAACTCCTTCTGCTCTGAGGCCCTCCTCTCTGTGGAGCAGAGACGGTGGGGCAGCCTGTAGAGGAGAAGGAGTCGCAGACACGTTTCTTCTGACTGAGCACTGTGTTCTTTTTTTGCACTTTGGTGCCAATGCTCAACTTCCTGCAGGCGTTTTGCTGTCTGCGGCATTCCAGAGAAGGGAAGAAGGAAGAACAAAATATCTTTCTCTTCTTCCGACAAGAGATGATCTAGGCAGCTTAAAACCTTAGTGCTTTTTTTTTTTTTTCTTACTGTGTCCGAACTTCAACACTTCCATTATTTGAATACATGTGTAGAACGCTCGCTTTCTATTAAACCTCACTGTCTCCATGTTAGAACTGACATTTCTGTTACTGGGAAGGAATAAGTTTTAGACGCTTCGTCTAATGGTTGATGCAGGTTTTTAGGATACTGAGTAAAAGCGTACGATGGACTCCATTCATAAAGTAATAAGACAGTACCATCATTTGAGACTGCCATTGAGAAAACCTGTTAATTATTTTGGATTTTATTTTTATTTCGTTCTTGGGGGGGGTGTTGTCATTTGTTTGGGTTTGTTTGTTTTTTTTTTTGCTGTTGACTCTGTGTATAGTTAAAATGCCAAATTAGATTTATAGCAGCTTGAAGTTGTATTAAGTGATATTTTGCTTTCTGTAATTCTGTTATAAAATAAAGTTGTTTATTCTCTGTATGACTTTTGGCACTCGGACATAAACTCGGGAGCTATTTAAAGTGAGTTACGAGAGCTGCAGTTCTAGAGGCAGGGTTTGAAAAAAGCAGGGATTGGTACCAGCAGTGTCCAGTGTTACCAGAAGGGTGGCATCACTGTCTGGTACTAAAGTATCAGTGTTCTTTAGACATCTTCCAATAAGTGTCCTGCTTTCTGTGATTCAGGGGAAAAAAAATCTTCAGATACCAAAAAAGACGAGATTTGGACCGTCACAGCGCAAGTTAAAGTGCCCCTCAGTCTGCAAGTGATTCTGCTGAGCTCACTGAGGTTGGGCTGTGATCTTCAGGTACCAAACCAAATCATAGTGCTTCTTGGTAGGTTCTTTTTCACTTCCGAGCAATGTATTTTTGGTGCTATTCTCAGTTTAGATTGCTGCCATCTGTCAGCAGCAGAAATCCCTGTGAGTGTTGGCTTCATACAGTCTGGATAACATAAGACAACAGTAACCACAGTGTTGGTTTATGTACGCATATAGGTCTTCTCAATTACATCCCACATTGCTCTGAAAAATAGTGAATTCTGACCTGCTTTTCTTCAAAAACAGTGAAATTCTGCCTTTCAAAAAGGGGTGGAGAACCCCACCCAGCCCAATAACAGAAGATCGCCACCACCGCAGCACTGCGCCAGTCGGGAGGTTATCAAGCAAGTGGCACGTTTGGGACGTGTAAGTGGAGGTCAAAATGGAGATACGTACGTTAAAGGGGGGGTCTTAATGGCTTTTTCTTACAAAAGCGTGTAAGAAGAAGCTTTATAAATTCTTTGAGGTATTTTTGATAGGGTGTAGCATTAGTTGCAGAACTCATTTGTTGGGTGAAAAGTGTATTCCTTCCACTTCCTTATTGGTTTTATTCTTCCTGATTTGTTAGACACTAGATCAATATTGGGGTTTATTGCAATTGTATTAATCCTTAATACTGCAAATGTAATATTCTTGAAAAAAAAGAAGTCATTTTCACAGAGAGCTGTATTTCTTCAAATAGTTATTAGAACCTTTTGTCAGGGAAAAATGAATATTGTTTCAGGTCAGCACAGCTTGTGCGT
Organism: Numenius arquata; assembly: GCF_964106895.1. Classification (NCBI taxonomy): domain Eukaryota; kingdom Metazoa; phylum Chordata; class Aves; order Charadriiformes; family Scolopacidae; genus Numenius; species Numenius arquata. The sequence continues at coordinate 2,468,767 of NC_133577.1, read as the reverse complement.
AGCTATTGCTTCCATTGATTAAACATGTACTAATTAAACCACCGTTGTCATGCAGAAATACCTAAGCCCTGAGTGTGATCAATCCTAAAAAGAGTCAAGTTTTACAGATTCTGGTTGTATGCAGTTATTCAAATGTTCTGGAATATTGTGCAATTCTGATGAGCTTTCATTGTTACTTTTTAAATGTATAATATGTCTGTAGCAAAAACTGCAACATGCAACAAAAGGAATAGTTCCCGAGGCACTTCACAAGCTGCCTTTATAATACATAGGCAATTTCAAATACGATCCCAGGCCCATTTAATGAGGAGATATTTCAGTAATTAATTCTGCTTAAACTGAATTCTGCTGAACTGAGAAAAGCGAGTCACGTGGATCCTACACAAAAGTACTTAATATGTCTTTTTAATCATGATCACCTAAGGGTTCATAAATAAGTATTGGAATTATTCTACAGATTTTTTTCCTAGATGAAGGTTTCATAAAGGACAAGCAACTGGGGACAGACTGGTTGATTCTGGTTTTTTTTAAAGTAAAAAATGTATTGCTCCAAGCGATGAGCAACTATGGTACAGTGTTCCTTTGAAGCATTCTTCTGTTTGACGACTCATCTGAATGGCAGCTTTTAGTTTGGGCACAGAAGAACTCAAACAGATGGGATAAAATAAATGGAATACCATGAGAGAGGTGAGGTTTTGCGAGGTTCGATGGCCATCAGAAGGACAACCCGCTGTGTCCTCGGCCAGGATGCGGTGGGAGCCTCTCGGCTTTTAGGCACGTGAACTGTGGAAGTGGGCTCTTGGAGCGGCCGGAGTCACTTGAAAAAAGATACTTGGGTTAGTAACGTTAGTACAAATTACAAGCGTTAGAAGTGCCATTAATACCTGTAGCGTTCAGTTATTCTGTTTGGCCTGAAGCAAATCTTACAGGAGTTTTTGGAGGTAAGTAAACCTGACTGGCTGTACTGGGCCAGGCTAAAGGACTAACGCTCCGGAGTCCTGTCTCTGAAGCTACTGGGAGTTGCCCAGGGGGTGTGTAAAAATAAGTACTGTGCTAGAAAGTAGCGCTTCCCCAAATATTCTTCCAGCTTTTAACAATTTTCAAAGACATCCTGGTCTGTCAGTCTTTCATTTTTATCTGCCTCGGTGGATTTTTGGCTCTTTGCTTTTTAAAAAAACTCCTCTGGCAGCTCTTTGACCAGTCCCCATGTCTTAAGGAAAAAAAAAAAAACACCTTTAATTTCTTTTGAACCTGCCTCTGCTTCATTTGAGAGCATCACTGCCACCAAACAGTCATTCTCTCTCTGGTCGTTCCCCAGCCAAAGGCCGTTCCCCAATTCTTTATCATTCTAAGCACCTTTGTACCTTTCCTGCTTAAATGCTGAGGTTTGAAGTTCTGTTCTGGGCGGTGAAGAGGAAGCAATGGCAGACGGGCAGCAGGGTTTCACACGCGCTCACTGGTTGCGGGTGGAGAGGAATCCGAGCCTCACGTTAGTGCTCGTGGCAGGAGGATGGAGGAGTCTCCAGTCATAACTCCGGGGAGACCTCACAGCAGCCTTCCAGTGTCTGAAGGGAGCCTCCAGGAGAGCTGGAGAGGGACTCTTTGTCAGGAGATGTAGTGACAGGACAAGGGGTAATGGTTTTAAATTGAAAGAGGGGAGATTTAGATTAGATACTAGGAGGAAATTCTTTGCTGTGAGGGTGGTGAGACCCTGGCCCAGGTTGCCCAGAGAAGCTGTGGCTGCCCCATCCCTGGAGGGGTTCAAGGCCAGGCTGGATGGGGCTTTGAGCAACCTGGTCTGGTGGGAGGTGTCCCTGCCCAGGGCAGGGGGTTGGAACTCGATGATCTTTAAGGTCCCTTCCAGCCCAAACCATTCTATGATTCTATGATAACAATAATGGAAGACAAATTACTTCCTTGCAGTCACAGTTTTAGAGAATGCTTTTATAATTTATCTGGGCAAAGGCTTAGTTCTGTGGCGTTATTTAAATATATATATTTCCTTTTCAAAGGAATTACGTAAGATACCATGACGTGTTTCATGCCGGTACCATGAAAACGGAGATATTTCCTGACACCATTCAGTAATGGAACTGAAAATAGCAAGGCCATGAGGATTTTCATGGCCTGTTACCGAGTGTTGAAAACCTACGTGTTAAATCAACAAAATCCTGTGCTGAGCTGTGGTAATGCTCGCTAAACTTCAGTTCTCAAGCTTTACACGTGGTCCAGGCCGATCTTTTCTTGGGTGGTGGTGGAAAGGGTGTTTGGAATTGGGGGGGGACGTTTCCGTTACTATTCCTTAAGCCTCAGGTCAGCATCCAAAATCGCTGCTTTTCTGTCAGCAGCATCTTTCTGAACTGTAAAAAGTCAATTCTTTGCAGCCGCTGTCTTGACTTCCCTGCAAAGGATTCTGTTTAGAATCTGCAAAAGGTTATAGTTAATAAAAGGAGAGAAAGTATTACAGAGATTATTTAAATACTACAGAGAGTATTTTAAGGTTTTCTTTAAAGATGTCGATACCACAGAAGTTTGTGAGCTCAGGCAAACGGCCCTTTCACTGGTGTGGCCGAAGAATGGACTCTCTCGCTTCCAAGCCGCTGCTCTAATTAGAAAGCGGAGATTTGTTATCGAAGGGCTACGTAGGAAAACGGGAACTGTTCGTGGCACAGGACGCTGAGTCAGTTGGCAGCAAGTCCCACGTGTCGCGAGGGTCTGTACCAGCTGCTTCCGAGGAAACGGTGAGACGCTGGAATAGCAGATGCTGCAATAACCTACCTCTGGAGAGGTGCAGAGCAGCCTCGTGGAAGGAGGCCACCGGGTGAGAGTACCCGGTTCCGTACTGTGGGTTTTCTAGGTGAGACAGCGGTAAGCAGAGGTGGATCATTGGAATTAAACTTTCAGACCTTTCTCCTTAGACACCATTGTTACACCTGGCTTTAACCTTTGGATCTCTGCCGTCTGCGTTGTGTTTGATCTTTAATATCATAGAATCATAGAATGGTTTGGGTTGGAAGGGACCTTAAAGATCATCCAGTTCCAACCCCACTGCCATGGGCAGGGACACCTCCCACCAGACCAGGTTGCTCAAAGCCCCATCCAGCCTGGCCTTGAACCCCTCCTATGAAAATATCATAGCCTACAGGAACGCTGATGCTGAAGAAACTCTGTAACCAGAACAGACTGCTTTATCTCTTTTAATAGTAGCTAGATGAGTTAAGACCACTTTTCTTCAGAATCTTAATGTGTTACATCTTGGTGTCTCGATCTCTGTGTCACACAAGTATTCATAAATACACTTCCGATACTGCATAATAACTGTCTCTTGTTTTCCAGTCAACCTTAAATGTTTTACATAATGACATAGATCTAAGCTTAGAAGCATTAAAAGTGCGACAAAGCATCACATTCTTTTCCATCATCACTGCTTTCAGGGGATCGTGGTGGATCTTTCAATGAGAGCAGCATTATTTTGTGTGTTTATTGCCTACACTGTAGTACAAGAGCAGAGCTCACTGGAGGGAGGAGTAGACCAGCATCAAGATCTTTTGAGACTCTCTGCAGGCTTTGTTGTGATTCTCTTAAAGATTAAGAGATTGTGATTCTCTTAAAGATTGTGATTCTCTTAAAAATTCTCTTGCGTGCTTTGAAGTCCATGTGTCTTGGCTGAGGGGGGATCTGATCAACACCTATCAATACTGAAAGGGTGGGTGTCAGGAGGATGGGGCCAGTCTTTTTTCAGTGGTGCCCAGGGACAGGACAAGAGGGAACGGGCACAAACTTGAACATAAGAAGTTCCACCTAAACATGAGGAGGAACTTCTTTCCTGTGAGGGTGGCAGAGCCCTGGAAGAGGCTGCCCAGAGAGGTGGTGGAGTCTCCATCTCTGGAGACATTCCAAACCTGCCTGGACACGTTCCTGTGGGACCTGCTCTGGGTGACCCTGCTCTGGCAGGGAAGTTGGGCAAGATGATCTCCAGAGGTCCCTTCCAACCCCATGTCATTCTGTGATTCTGTGTGTCTGTCTTGTATTTCACTTTTGCTGTTCGGGTTAATGCTGTGACTTCTCAATAAATGCCTGGCTTTTTCCACCCAGCACCTTCTGCCGATTTCAAATGGAACTACAAAGTACTTTGCTTTTTCAAACGGAGGTAATTCTCTTGGGAGCCTAAGCAGAGACTTCTAGATCAAATTATAGCTACTTCCACTTAAGCATCCTAATCTTTACTTTTATTATACAAATGCTCTTTCCAAGTAACAATCCACTGGCTCTTCACCTGTTCAGTGCAGTGAATTCTATGTTATTTGCGTAGATGTAAAGCAGTGTGATGAATTAAGTATTTTTAAAAATAGGATAGTATTAAAATGTCATAGAGGAGTGTTACTTATAGTAAAGGTGCTTTCTGTTTGATTCCTGTTTTCTTCTCATAGACTTTGATAAATTACAGTGTTTCTTAAACCTGTGGTCATGGCCACATGTGTGACAAATGACACGCAAAAAAAAAAAAAAGAAAACTCCATACTTATGTGGGTTTTTTTTTTTCATTTGAGAAATCATCCCTTTGTCCTTAAACTGCAATAATGACTGCTTTACAGAATACTGACTGAATCTTTTCATGGTTTCAAAATTCGGCACAGAGAAGTCCTTTTATTTCCCATCACTGTTATATTTCGCTTCCAAGTTCTATGGAGAGCATCCTTTACACACCCTACAGTCTTTCCCAAAGTATACGAGGTAATAAAAAAAATAAAAGTCAATTCCCCTTCATCACTCTTCTCCCCATTTCCTACATCCCAGTGCTTGATATGAACTTGCTGTTAATACATCTTCGATTTAATAAGACTGGCTGCCTTGTGTACGCGAGCCCAGCTCTCTCGGGAGCTTGTTATATCGCTTTATTCTCAGTGGGCTGGGGAAGGGCTCATGAGAAACGTGCTTTCCCTCCCCCCCAAATCCTGTGTCTTGTAAAGGAACCGCTACAGGATGATGCAGGATGTCTCTGGTGTCCAAGGAGTTGCATAAATCACTGCTTGCTTGGCCCCACGCGAGAAAGCAAATTGTTATAAGACCTTTTTGGACGGCGGCAGCTGTTTCATCTGTCGGGCACAGCGCTAATCTCTCCGCTCCCTTTTGTTTTCCTCCGTGGTATTTACCTACAGCCGGTTATTTTTAAACCTGCAGAGCTGAGTCCTGGGTTTAAGTTTGCTTCCCGAGACACGAGACTCCCTTAAACGTCCTTCAGTTCTTGCATTTCTTCTCCTTTGCTCCAGGTCTCCTGGGTCTCTGGTAAGTCGGGAAGGCCTTTGTGGGGTCTCGTGCCGCGGCCAGTTCCTCGTTAACTGAAAAATAAACCAAGCCACACAAAATCCCATAAGAATGCGCTAATTTACGGTGGTAAATTTTTATAAAGAGAAAGGAGCTGGCACAGATAAGTAAGAACTAATGTTATGAAACTGAAGGTGCCTAAGTAGGACGTTGGTATCAGAGCATCGTGCTTCTAGAAGAAAGCCTTCCGACACTTTGTCACAGAATATTTCCTTCCCTTGTCATTGCTGCCTGCTCAGGGGACAGGAATGCTGGTTTGTTTGTTAGTTTTAGGTTTATTTTTAATGAATCTTGAAGGGATGATATTAAGGCGGGTTTTAATATGTTTACATGGAGCCTCTCTCTTGCTGCACGGAGGGAAATGAAATGCTTATTTGACGATGAAACAAGACAGCCCCGCTTTTAGTAATGCAAATGTGATTTTCTTCTTATTTTTTTTTTTTTTTTTAAAGCAGAGGTCTAAGGAAATAGGCACCTGAAGCCTGCAGAATTTCTGAGGTTTTGTCAGTAGAGGGAAGGCTGGCATTTAAAGGAGTCTGTTGTCCTGTTTATCTGTGGTGAGTTGTTTTGCTTCCTCTGATGGTCTTCAGCCGAAGCCGGTTCGGGGAGAGCTGCTGGGGATGATCTGTGGGCGCCGGCTGGAGGCCTAAGGGGGAGGTTGGACTCTGGCCGGCTCAGAACAAGCCAGAGAAGGGCTTGGAGGTAGAGCTGGGGCTGCGATGCCCGAAGTATTAAGCAGATGGGAATTCATCTCACATCCTCTTGAGAATCCCAGCCAGGGCACCTGTGAGAATCTCCTTCCCTCAGGCACTGAACGGCCAGGTGAGGCCTTTCCAGCATCCTTCTCAGTTACAGAAAGGGAGAGCAATGTTCCTTTGGCAAATTAGTCTGTCAGCTACTCCAGTCACCTCTCTCTCTTAAAGCCTTGATTGCTGATCTTAGGAAACCGTTGCTTACTTAAACTCACTACAAATCCAAAGCTAAAAATTCTGCGCTTTCAGGGAAGATTTAACATAGAATCACAGAATGGTTAGAGTTGGAAGGGACCTTAAAGATCATCCAGTTCCAACCCCCCTGCCCTGGGCAGGGACACCTCCCACCAGACCAGGTTGCTCAAAGCCCCATCCAGCCTGGCCTTGAACCCCTCCAGGGATGGGGCAGCCACAGCTTCTCTGGGCAACCTCTTCCAGGGTCTCACCACCCTCACAGCAAAGAATTTCTTCCTGAGATCTCATTTAAATCTCCCCTCTTTCAATGTAAAACCATTCCCCCTCATCCTATGGCTCCCCTCCCTGATCAAGAGTCCCTCCCCATCTCTCCTGGAGCCCCTTTAGGGACTGGAAGGGGCTCTAAGGTCTCCCTGGAGCCTTCTCTTCTCCAGGCTGAACAACCCCAGCTCTCTCAGCCTGTCAACAGCTGGTTCTGCAGGTTAATTACAGACCTGCAGACAGTGCAGCTGAGGAGGATTTGGGGACTGTGAAATAGGGCAGGCCGGTCTGGTTCAGCAGTTGCTGGAGCAGCGTGAGTGCCAACATCTGTGGGGGTTTTCAGATGCACTCTTTTGGCTTGAGGGAAGTATTGGCTGAGCCTCAACAAAATCCCTGAACTGATGGAATCTGTAACCCACCTGTTTCGCTCGATCCTGGCATGAATAGAAAAGCAAGAGCATCACCGGGTAGCAATGAGTCAGCAGTATCCCGGTATTATTTCGTAGTAACTAATAACTATCACAGACGGCCACAGAAAGGGAGAATCCCTGCTTTTATCCAAACTCCAATGCAATAATTTCCTTAGCCTCCATTGCAGCCCTTTCCAAGAAAGATCTCTCAATACTTAACCTTCCTATTCCCTCACAGATACTGAATTGTACGGTGTTTTGTCCCCACACCATTTGTTTGGTAGCTGTTTACTAGCGTGTGAAAAGCTGTCAGCACCTTGTCCGAAGGATAATCTATAACCCACGTCAGAGCTGGGTCAGGTGTGCGGAACACCCTTCCCTAGTGGATTAACTCAGCATCTGAAAGCACATCTTGAACAGGAAATATTTGATTTTTAGCAACCTAAAGGCCGCTTGTGGTGTACACTTGTCTGCAAACAGACCCCCTTCCTCTCCGTTAAAGCCTCGGGTCTAAATGCCTGGAGATGTTATACAAAGTAGGAAGAGAATTCCTTCCACGTTTCTGGGTAAGTGTGATCTTTCTTACTTTATAGAATTGTGTTAAATTGCCTCATTTTTGGGATTTCAGAAAGCTGCAGGGTAGGGCAAGCTTAATTAACATACAAATTACAGTTCTTGATGTAGCATCTAGGTAAGGGTTCTTCCCTAGCCTTGCAGTGGTGGGTAAATCTGGTCTTCTCCTGTGGGGCTGATGCACCTCGGGGTGAATGTCTCTGCTTATCTGCACAGCCCTGTGGTCAGGATTGTCCAAGTGTCTCTTTTAAGGTCATGGGTGAGCTGCTAGGGCCAAAACCTGGAGCACCTGCATCATGGACCCTTGTCCAAGGCAGGGACAAGCTGTACCAAGAAGCACCTGAAGTTTACAAAGGAAATCTAGGATATCATCATAGCTCCCCCGACACCCTCCTGTGGAGAAAAGGTTCCAAAGGTTCCTCCTAATCTGAGGAACAAGCTTAGGAACATGAGGAACATATTTTGGAAGGGCTGAAGGAGAGAAAGGACGAAGACTCTGATCTGAACATGAGCCAGGGCTGAACTTGGCGGCTGGAAGCCTAAAACAAGAGCAGAGTTTGTGAATCTGCGTCTGAGACCCAGACCTGGAGGGCACGAAGATCCCCCCGTTAAAACCGGACAGTCTGACCTACAGGGGTTTCCCTTCTAAAAGAAACTCCCTGCCTTCAGGTACAAAGTAAAAGCAAATAAGTACTTTTGAAAGAACACAGACACACAGAACACTCCATAACCAACTACTTACAGGGTGTAGCTGCTGTTACCTGTCTCACTGGAGACTTTCACAGTGAAAGCACAGAGGGAAATGGTCTGTACTTTAATTACCCTGTTATTTTTCTCCATTTTCTCCATTCTATAGCGTAGTATAGTGAAATCTTCTGCAGTATGGTATGTAAAACTATGGAGGTTTAAGTGAGGGTTCAATCCAAGTTCTAAGCAAATTCCTGTCACGTTTTTCAAATGGAAAATTGTCTAAAATGCAGTACAACATCATAAAATTCTTGATGATCATGGTTCTCTTCAGTTCAGCTAAGGGAACAAGCCTGACTGTAGCCTATTGAAGGAGAAGCTTTGTCTGCCGACCCCCAAGCCTGACTCACCTTCTAACAGCTGGATCCTGAAGTAGGCAATGAGCAGCAGCAGGAGTAAAGTCACCGGCATAAAGATGCCACCAAAGAGAACGTAGCCAGGCAGCTCCCTCATAAACTCCGAGAATATGTAACTCGCGCTCATTTTCCTCTGTGGCGACCGTGTAAGATCTTTCAGATCTCCAAGCGTGGACCTTATTTATCCTGCTTTCTTCCTTTTTTAGTTTCCTGCGTCCACACTCTGCCCTTTGCCCAGGCCATTATCTCTTCTTGGACTTTGGTTTGTTTGTGTAGGCCCGTGATTCCCAGTGGGACTGGAGTTCACTTGCAAAGTTACTCAACCACTAAGTTTAAAAGTGTGTGTTGAAGCAACGTAGGGCCTTGAAACCTTTGGATATGTTGGGCTGGGCAGGGCTCGGTGTCTCAGGCTGCTGCTTTGCGAGCAATATGGGTTCCGTCACCTGCTAATGTTGTAGCCCCAGGCTGTTCTGAATAACAAGCACCCTCTGTCTACATATATTATTAATTTTACAATAGATCTCAAAGGCTTGCTCAGGGTGAAGACCCTGTTATACACATCACACAGGGATAGATGTGGTCTCTCCTCTGGAGAGTTTTTAGACCAGACCATTGATGCGACCAGCAAGTGACCGAGCAGGTGCTGTACCAACAGCTTGTTGTCCAAAGAGCAGCTGCACGACAGTGAAACTCAGGACAGTCTCTTTTTCAGCAAAATGGAAAATATGTGATTTTTTTGAGGGGGGCAGACGTGCTGAAGAATTCAAGAACTTTTTAAGCCTTCAACTGGGTTTGAGGTGTTCAGCGTGTTGAGTTTTTCCCATCTGGTCACCGGCCTGTGGCAGAACCATGACTAGGATACATTGATTGGTTTAAAAAGATGATCAGTCATTTGATGGCCCTTCTCTACCCCTTCAGGTTTCTAAAAACATCTGGTTGATAGACCTGACATCCTGGAAGTGCTGTTGCCCACAGGCTGTGTTGACTTCACCTGGGGGCAGTGCAGAATCTTGCTGCTTGACCTTTCCCTGTGCTTGAATTCCAGCCAAGACGTCCTTCAGGCTGTTGGAGATCAGGTTGGTCTCCCTGAACACTGAATCTTTGGCTCATCAAATCTGATGTCTACTGGAGGCAACAGGAAACACTAACCACTGTGGGTTTGCAGCTTCAGCAGCTTGTTATGACACGGAGGAAAAATCCGGCTCGTTTTGAGAGAAGATAAGGATGTTACTTGTTTAATACCTGCCAAATATGAAATTGGACCATGGGCTCAAGGTGAAAAAAATCATTTGGAGAGCAGTTCTCTCCGGGCATCCAGAAAGGATGTACAAGATTGGGTAGATGACTAATTGGGTAGATGGGTAGGCTGGAGCCAATGGGAAACACAGTAGATTTGTAGATTTTCAGGGGAAAGAGGCATTTATGTGTTCACCTTGTTTTCTGCACCTACTGTATCCAAAGGGCAAACAATCTCACCTAATAATTATTTTGTTTGTTGTTTGTTGTTTTGTTTTTTTTTTTTCTTAAACTGTAACATATTTGAGATCCTCCCTTTGTGACAACAAGTGATGGAGAACATCATGTCAGCCTGGAGAAGAGAAGGCTCTGAGGAGACCTCATAGCAGCCTTCCAATATGTGAAGGGAGCCTACAGGAGAGCCGGAGAGGGACTCTTTGTCAGGAAATGTAGTGACAGGACGAGGGGTAACGGTTTTAAATTGGAAGAGGGGAGATTTAGATTAGATATTAGGAGGAAATTCTTTACTCTGAGGGTGGTGAAGCACTGGAACAGGTGGCCTAGGGAAGTTGTGGACGCCCCATCCCTGGAGGGGTTCAAGGCCAGGCTGGATGGGGCTTTGAGCAACCTGGTCTGGTGGGAGGTGTCCCTGCCCAGGGCAGGGGGTTGGAACTGGATGGTCTTTAAGGTCCCTTCCAACCCAAACCATTCTATGATTCTATGTTTGCAGGCAAACTCATGGCTTTCTTAATCACCTGCTGCTGTGACTGATATAAGAACAAATGGAGTGTGCCTTACTTCATCTTTATATCTGTTTGGCTTCAGCTTCTGACCATTGCATCTTATTCTGCCTTTTCCCTTGACCTCATTCGTGAGGTGCTTTATGATCTAATGATGAAAAGCATGGATTAAGAACCAGGTGGTGAGGATATTAATATTATTATAGGCCCAACTGCTGCCAGAGAATTCCTTCCCTGCATAGATACTTGACAGCTGTGATCAATAAATTCTTTAAACTTTTTTTTTTTTTTCACATAAAAAGTTAATTTGGATGGGTTTTTTTAGGCTATCGTGAATGTTGGCGTTCTGGTCTGCAAAAAAGTAGCAATATTTTGATGAACCCAGTTCCGGATCCTTTAAAAATTCCCTCCTAACTGGTGTTCTTAAAAAAATTAGTATCTTGAGCAGTCAGAGAGCTCAGTCTGCGAGAGTGAAGTCTGTGACTGAATTCCAAGTGCTGCAACATTATGAAACGAGCCAGGGAAGGGGTGTGTGTGTTATTTCTCTTCAATACGTGTGCTTGGCTCACAGTGATGTTAATAGGAACTAAATAACTTCATACCTCGAAAAGGAGGCTGAGGGGAGACCTCCTCGCTCTCTACAACTCCCTGAAAGGAGGGTGTAGCCAGGGGGGGTCGGTCTCTGCTCCCAAGCAACGGGCGATGGGACAAGAGGAAACGGCCTCAAGTTGTGCCAGGGGAGGTTCAGATCGGATATTAGGAACAATTTTGACACGGAAAGGGTTGGAATGGGCTGCCCAGGGCAGTGGTTGAGGCACCATCCCTGGAGGTGTTCAAAAGCCGGGTTGACATAGTGCTTAGTGACATGGGTTAGTGATGGTTTTTATCAGAGTTGGGTTGATGGTTGGACTCGATGATCTTAAAGGTCCCTTCCAACCCAGACAATTCTATGATTTTATACAAGGGCAAAACAGTCACTCGGGTTTTTTAATTGGTTTTCCTTGTGCGCCAGAGATATTGGTTCTTTCTGCCAAATGGGTGTCAGGGGAGGTGATGGAGTACGTGGCTGCCTTCCTTCGCCTGTCTCCGCTGAGCCATCGCCTCCACCACAGCCAAAGGGAAACTGGGAAATGTGGGCCAGGCGTGGATTAGTAACACAGGAACATATGGTTTCCTGGATGATCTGCGAAGCTTGGATGTGTTTGGGGAAAACAGATGGATTCACGAGCTTTGTGAAAATGCCACTGACTTCTCTCCAGTTGGGAAGAAGCAACCGGTTGCCCGGCACCCCCCGGCGCTGCTGGTACAGGATGGACCTGATGAAATCTCCCTTTCTGGCTCACAGGAAATTCGGCCATTTCAAAATTTCCCTTTCAGCTCGAATCAGAAACTTAATTTCCTGTGAAATGGAATTTAAGGAACATTAATTTTAGAGCCACTAAAACTCTTATTTCTGCTGTATCATTTTGATTATTTACATAAAATATGAACGCAAATGAATTCATTCAAGCTTTAAATGATTTTTTCTTTCCAAAACCTGCCAACTAACATTAGAAATGGAGAACATCATGCCTACCTTGTTGGAAGGAATTACTTTAACTCCTCATCTTTGTGTGTGTGCACGTTGAACAACACATTCTTATTGAATATTTTGATTCAATCACAGCTTCCGAAGGAAAACTTTCTCTTAAAATTTCTAGATGCCTTTACTCGGGAATGGAAAAAGGCAAAGAAACACCTGTTGGAGCTGAGGGGAAGAAATAAGATCTGCCTGTGAAGACTCAACCACAATAAATGAAAAATATCCCTAGTTATTGCAGGAGTTTGAGATCCTTTTGGGCAGTAACCAAGGCAGAGGAACTGGCAGAGCTGAGGTTGCTCTTTCTCAGGGCAAACATTGAAAAGGTTGCTGCGAGAACTGAAACTTTTTAAAAAACTTAATATTTCTGTAATTATGTTGGAAAGAAGAGCTTCGGTCCAGGCTCAGTAAGGACAGAGCTTTCCAGCCCAGACCAGCGGGGTGGGCACAGACTCCTGTTTTTCCTGAGCCAGGGTGGGAACTGGCCCCATGGGGCTGGATGTTCCCACGGGTGTCCCCTGGCCCGGGAGGGATGTTGGTAACCTGGGTCCACTGCTCAGGAGATGCATTTTGAATGGAAAAAAAGGGCTTTAGTTTCCTGGGCTATCAAGCTAAAAGGCTTCCTGAAAAGTGTATTAATTTTGTTATATTTAAATGCTAAATGTGCATTTAGATCTCATCTTTCTCCTGGATGTTCTGCTAGAACAGAAAAATCTTTTATTTTCCTGTTCAACCTAAATTTGATAAAGGCTCTTAGATCAGGTAGTTTGATATCCCTATTACTACAGGCAATTTCATTTCCTTCCACGTCCTTTGTAAAATCCAATAAATTGATTACTTAAGGCCGGTTTTCCCGAAAAGCATTTAGCCTTGGTTTGAAAACATGAGGAGATGGAGAATCATCTGTCCCTTCCTCTCCGTGGCTTCTCCATGATGTAAAATGCTTGCCTGGTGCCTGGTTTGGAGCCTGCCAAGCTTCTGCTCCCAGCCCCTAGTTCTGCTTCCTTGGCCCTTCCTCAGGGGGTCAGGGAGACTTTGGGGACCCGGTATTTATTCCCTGTGAAAGTACTTATGCCTTGCAATGTCACTTCTTAATCTCTTTCCTGTTAAAGTACACACACTGGTCTTTGAATTCCTTATACTATTTTTCTTTTTTGCCCGTCCTTGAAAGAGGATGCAGGTTTTCTGTGCGTTCTCTAATTTTTAAAGATACCTATTGAAATGTGGCCATACCCAAGGCTACGATCTGATAATAGTGTCACCTGTGACCCCTCTAAAGGTAAAATAGTGTCTTTATTCCCATTATTCTCTGGTTTCCCAGAGAAGCTGTGGCTGCCCCATCCCTGGAGGGGTTCAAGGCCAGGCTGGATGGGGCTTTGAGCAACCTGGTCTGGTGGGAGGTGTCCCTGCTCAGGGCAGGGGGTTGGAACTGGATGGTCTTTAAGGTCCCTTCCAACCCAAACCATTCTATGATTCTCTGCCATTCACTCATCAGAAGGGCTGATCAGCCATGATTGCTGGAGTGTTGGGAGGCACTCGCTATACTGCAATCCTGCTCTGGACCTCAGTCCTCTGTGGGATTGTGGTTTCCCAGAACAATATTTAACAAGATGAACAACCTGTTAATCTCACTTCTAGGTGTAAAACTTTGCTTTGGAAAGGTAGCAATGCTTTTTCTTGTGATAAACCCAGCCTCTCAAATCATAGAATTGTCTGGGTTGGAAGGGACCTTTAAGATCGTCTAGTCCAACCATCAACCTAACTCTGATAAAAACCATCACTAACCCATGTCACTAAGCACTATGTCAACCTGGCTTTTGAATACCTCCAGGGATGGTGCCTCAACCACTGCCCTGGGCAGCCCATTCCAAGGCTTCATAACCCTTTCCGTGTAAAAATTTTTCCTAATATCCAATCTGAACCTCCCCTGGTGCAACTTGAGGCCGTTTCCTCTTGTCCCATCGCCTGTTCCTTGGGAGAAGAGACCGACCCCCCCCCGCCCGGCTACACCCTCCTTTCAGGGAGTTGTAGAGAGTGAGAAGGTCTCCCCTCAGCCTCCTTTTCTCTGCTCAGGCAGCCTAGCTGCTATGTTCTCGTTATTACTTACCATCAAGCCTTTGATCACTATTTTGCAGTGGTGATTTTATATCATTTTCTACTTTGGGTTGTTTTTTTTTTCTCTCCTACTTTGCCTATTTTCTTTGTTGCTTTTCTAGTACAAGCATTTGTGTCTTCACTTGGTAAATCGGTTCAACTTATTGATCCAGCTGAAAACCACATAAGCTGTTTCTGAGCTTTGAGGGAAAGGTATTAACTAGATTATTTTCGAACTGGATCTGTTTTCTGACTGAGTTGATTGTGTGGGCATCCACAGGGGGATGTGGCAGAGGCCGTCAGTTGTACAGAGGTAGGGACGAGCAGCCCTTTAGGAAGGAGCCCCTTCCCCGAGGTGAGGCAGCAGATGGACAAGGCTGTTACTCATTCCAGCGCCTGAGGACATCTGAGTTTATTGAAGCTGTGGTGGCCTTTATCAGAAAAACTTGTAATCTCATTAACAAAGTAACAGCTATTTTGCATAAGATGTGCTAAGTAGCTTATTGATATTCCAATTCTCTATCTGTCTGAACAATCTTTGCATTCTTCCTGCCTTGCATTTATTTTTCTTATCTATAACTAGGCCAGATCATTTGAGGTTGGCATGAGTATACGAGTTTCTAGTCTCCTGGACATTATGCTTAAGATTTATAAAAAAAAAATGGCATCAGTGAAATTAAAAACCTTCTTGGCCAACTTCTAGCCCTCTTCCAGGCTTCTTGATTTTCAAAGCAGTTTTGTTCAGTACAGTTTGTTTACATTTCTGCTTTGTTATTGATCACCTGTACATGTAAATATTAATGTACCTGTGCAGAAGCATCTGGCAGTGGTACCAGTGGATGAGCCTTCTTTCCGAGCACAGACAAAAATAGTTATTGAGCAGTAATACTTCCTATACGTTGTTATTTAAGCCACTTAGGTATGGGCTGCTGCGGAGATCTCTTGCTCCCAGTAGAGTTTAAAAAGAATGGGGAAAAAAATTACGTGATTTTTCCTTTTGCTATGGTGAAAGGAGCTGATAGTGTCCATTTTCTATATTCATGGCTTCAGATGTGCTGATTGCAATTCTATCCTTTTATTTTTCCTGCATATTTCCCATGAAAATAAAGTGTAGCCACTCACCCCAAAATGGCATCACAAGGGCCATGGGGCCAACGGCGGAGTTCTCACAACAACAAGGGGTCCAGTAGCAACGGGTACAAGCTCAGAGAAAACCAGGCTTTGCTGCTTGTGGGGGAAGATCATTTCTAGCTGCTGCCTTTCCCATTTAGCCAACAGGGAATTGTGTTCAAAGCCATGCCTGTCCTTGCCTGGAAATGTGACCCTACGGAGGGTCAGTAAATCTTTCTTTAAGAGTTCTTATTTGTATTTCTGTCAACTATAAATTTATTAAGTACGTTGGATGTTTTGTTATGTTAATAAATATTTATTCTTTTCCATCAAACCATTTTACTAAAAATTTTGGGCACCGGTTAATTTCTAATACCCATTTCAGTATGTGTTTGTAGTTTCTCGTTAGAGTTGCCCACTGTGCATCCAATAAGACCAGTTCCCAATGGTTGCTGTATAAACAGCCGCGGTGCCAGCGCAGGGGTGATTTTACCTGGACCTGGCGTAACCCAGTCCCACAGGGTCCCTCCCCACCGCTGGATCCCATTTCTGTCAGAAGATCGTAGATCTTTAGAAGCCACATGATGAATGCTCTCTGCAGGAGACGTCAAGCAGCAGTGTATTGAATGGAAAGGGACCTTTATCTTTCCTAATAAATACCACAAAACAAACCCAATCTCTTTCCGCCCCATCTCTTGGACGGTGTACTTTTCTCCTTGGTCAGTGAAGAGCAAATCAATGTAATGTTTTGACAGTGTAGATAAGTGAGTGGTGAAGAACCACGCTGCTCTGACACCCCGGAGAGGCAGAGCCAGGCTGGACGGGGAGCCGCTGTGCGGTGGCAGCACGGTGCTGTCTCTGTGTCTTGCCCCCGGCCCCGGCTGTGATGGCAGTTTGCTGTGTGAGTGTTTGCTCACTGACGGGTCATTTTTCACCCAGCAACAAGCAAGGCAGCAAGACGCGCTTCTAGAAACTGGGACAGATTCAACGTTCATCCGGTGGCCCAACGTGAAACTGATGCTGAACTGCCACGTAAAAGTCCATAGACGTGATCAGAGCAATTGTAAAAACTAAGCTGTTTTGGGGTTTTTTTAGCTTGCCTGATTGAAATGTGTTATGCCATTTATTGCCTCTTGGCTAGCTAATACTTCTTGGTATTACTTTGCAACGTCATTGCTAGTTCTGGGCCCCCAACTTCAAGAAGGACAGGGAACTGCTGGAAAGAGTTCAGTGGAGGCTACAAAGATGATCAGGGACTGGAGCATCTCTCTGATAAGGAAAGGCTGAGAGACCTGGGGCTGTTCACCCTGGAGAAGAGAAGACTGAGAGGGGACCTCATCAATGCTGAGCAATATCTAAAGGGTGGGTGGCAAGAGGATGGGGTCAGGCTCTTCCCAGTGGTGCCCAGTGACAGGACAAGAAGTAATGGGCACACACTTGAACATGGGAAGTTCCATCTAAACATGAGGAGGAACTTCTTTCCTGTGAGGGTGGCAGAGCCCTGGAAGAGGCTGCCCAGAGAGGTGGTGGAGTCTCCTTCTCTGGAGACATTCCAAACCCGCCTGGACACGTTCCTGTGCAACCTGCTCTGGAGGGACCTGCTTTGGCAGGGGGTTGGGACTAGATGATCTCCAGAGGTCCGTTCCAACCCCTACAACCCTGTATCTGTATTAGATTTGAGGCACGGCTCTGCAAAGTGAAAAAAAGTGGCATCTTCCAAATCAGAGTGCTCCTTAAGACGGGTTAGCTTATTTGTGCTCGCTTGTGTGCCGTAAAAGTGACTTCAGGCGTGATGCCTCAGCTGCTTTTCAGGACAGCTGAGGATTTTTCAGTATCTCAGTTTCAAGGTTCTTATCAGACACGTTTGAAATACAAGCCCAGGTTTTCACAGTTGACAGAGTTGCAGAAAACTCAAGATCCATGTTTAAAGTGTCTGTTTCACTGTTTCACCCAAGTCTGTTAAAGTTTCTCATTAAAGGTCTGGCAGATGTTTTATGTAGGTTTTCCCTGGGAGATTCCCTCATATCAAGCCGAACCGTGACCCCTTCCCGCTGCACAAAGTGCCACCCGGGAGAAAGGGGGCTCCTTGGTGCGAATGGCAGGGGGAAAAGCTGCTGGTTAAATAGGGATGAGCTGTGGTTTCATCAGAAACTTATTGGCCTGAGGCTTAATGTGACCACGGGGGGGGGAAATAATTTAGAGTGAAACGAAGGGGACGGTAAGTCAGTGAGTGATGCTGGAGGGTGCGTGTGTGTGCACCTCCTCTGCCACACTCTCCGCAAGGACATAAAATCTCTGCGTGAGAGAAATCCTCAGCTCGTCTGCTACCGCGAGCCAAGGCTGGGGTTAGTTTAACGCTTTTTGTCAGTTAGCGAGTGCTCGATTAACGTGACATGAAACAAAATGGCATGAGCACATATCATTCCCTGTTATGGATTCCCGCCGAATGCTAATTAATTTGTCATTCCGCTTTCCATGCTGTACATTTGCACAGTAATGAGTTGTAGCCATCTGCTGGCATGAAACCCTCTTCCTTTTCATTATTTTTTCTTTCTCTCCCCAGAAAGGAGGAAGGCAGACAGCCCTTCGTGTTTTTCCTCATACTGTAACATATCCAGCAAACCTTATGCTTAACCCTGACACTGGCATCAACAAATGCTGTTTTACACATGCAGCTACGTAAGACCAAGGAAAGAGTTTTTAACCCTACGTTGTTTGATGCTTTAAAATAGTTGCTGTGAATGTTTTGCCATGGGGAGGTTCACATAGTGTTCCAAAAGAGCAACATCTGCATTTTTTCACCTGAATGAGGAATGCTCTCTAAGGTCTTTTACTCATTAGAGTGATGAGGTAAATACACCCCATCCTCGTCAGAAAACTGCCCTATAGGCAGCGGCTTCTCTACCATGAACGTTGAACCACGGAGAGCTGTGGCAGTAGCATAAGTAGCAGTAGCAGAGTCCTTCTCTCTATGTTTTTGTTCTTTTGAGGGGATTTGTTTCATCTTTAGGTCCCGTCATGCGTACAGAGCAAGTATTGCGGTAAGATCTGTGTTTTTATAATGGGATTGAAGGAGAGCTGGAGTACAGCTAAATGGATGGTATGAATTTGGTATGTGGCTGAAAAAAATAAGATGGTGAACTTGTTTCAAAGAATTATGAAATTGAATTTTTACCAAGAGAAAACTAAATAGGTTAAGGTTTTAGAGATAATTCTAGAAGACCTCTTGATCATGTGGAATAGTGTCCCAAAACGTCAAGTGGTGTAATTGTTAATTGCAACTTATCACTCCTAGTAGGTTTAAAAATTAGTTATACCTTAGCATGTAGTTTAGTGCTGTGGTTTAGTGCATGAGAAGGTTGCAATCTGTCCAAAAAACACACTTGTGACTTTGATATCCACAACTGGTGAGATTGTCCTCCGATTGTCCTCAAGGCCAGGCTGGATGGGGCTTTGAGCAACCTGGTCTGGTGGGAGGTGTCCCTGCCCAGGGCAGGGAGGTTGGAACTGGATGATCTTTAAGGTCCCTTCCAACCCAAACCATTCTATGATTCTGTGATAAAGGAGCTGCGAACTGGTAAAATAGAAAGAAGGGGAAATAATTGAGACAAATATTTCCTATTTGAAAAAGGTACGGCTGCTTTGAGGATCTATTGCCCCAATTCACTGCCTTTTTCACACTGTGGGCTCAATTTAGGTGGAAAATGCTGGTAGGTCCTGTAAGACCTGATCGATAGAATAACAAATATATCTGTAACGGAGGGCGAGGCTATTTAGCTGATTTGTAGAGGTACTTCAAGGCATTGATTGGCTAATTGATCCTGAAGGATAAGAGTGAGGGAAAACAAGATCTCTTCTGCTTTAAATTGCAATAAAATGCTTAATGACTCAGAACTAGGGGATGGTGAGGACATAGTTGTCTTATCTTGTAAAATATGAAGCTCATAAATGCTCTTTTTTCCTCTCTTTTTTCATTTGTGATAAAATTGTTAGGCATTTTGGGTTGAACAGAAAGCTATGGAGCTTCAGGACCTGTTGTAAAAACCTTCGGTGGAATTGCAATTGGCTTTGGCAAATGGACATTTTCCATAACATAATGTTTTGAGTGAAAAATTGCAGTCCATCCCTGTTTTGGTCCTTCTTCATTCCCTTCATAACCTCTTACTGGTGCCAAGCCAGATGCTCAGAGATGCTGACTTGCAGGTTGAGCAGAAGCCACAAAAACTGATCTCACGATGTTTCTTTGGCCACTTCAGAAGTTTGTAGGAGAACATGTCCCTCTGCAGAAGCCGTACTGGCTCTTCCAAATCAGATTGTAATTATCCAGGCATTGAGTAATCCTGTCCTTTTATTCCTTTATTAGTGATTCTACTAATTTGCCTCATACAGACATCAGCTTTACCAGCTTTTTCTCCTGGAGTTCCCAAGGTCTGTCTTAAAACTCAGTGTCTTTTTTGCACCATCAAGCCCTGAGATACCAAGGCAGCTTTAACCAGTTATCCACTGCTGTTGGTACCTCACTTGTCCCATCCTTGATTTCTCTTAGAACTTCTCAGGGAATAATGAGGATGTGTTAGTGTTCATTTTCACAATTTGTTCAGTAACTTCTACAGCCACTTAAAATGCCAGATATTTGCTGCCCCCTTATTCTCTACCAAGGAGTGCCAACGCGGGAGGCTCCCTAGGTTTTTCCAGAGTGGGTATTTACAAAAGGAATTAATTTAACTTCCCTGCAGTGGCTTGGCCAGGGGCTGCCCTCGTGGAGATGTCTCATCTTTATTGAAAAAGTACCTTAAGTACTTTATCTCCTCGGAGGAATAGAAGTCACAAATGTCAAGAAGATCAAACAAAAAGGATGGGCAGGAAGAGCTGCGGGTATGTTTAATGTACTAAACGCACCGAGGGCTCTAACTCTCAGTGTGCTATCAAGCAAACTTCAGTTCATATGGACTGGAAAAGGGTATGAAGGCAGAGCAGCACTCTGGCTACTCGGTGTGTATGTGCCCCCAGGCAGGTTTTTACCTGCCCTGTCCACATGTGGTGGTCAATCGCTCTCCTGGTGAGCGTATGCCAGGGCAGTAATCAGAATTCACAGCCTGCTCTGCCTGGTGACATGTTTTTGTGTATATGTGTATGCGTTCACGAATCCAAAGACTACGATTTATCAGTCTTCCATGTCTGGGCAGTTTTATTGTTGACAAAAACAGAAACAACATGGCATCTGCAGAGTTACAATCATCTATAATTACTGTTGCAGCATGTTTCTTCTCTGGTAGATTGAAAGACTAGAGAGAAATTAGCAAAAATACACATTTTTAAGGTTTCTGATTAATTTTCTTCCCCCAGCACCTATACAGATGTCTCTCCCACACAGTTTCTTCCACTTGTGCTGTTTTTATCTTGGTAGCATTATCTGTTTTCACTTATAGTGAGTTTTGTGACAGCAACCTGCTGATTTTTCAATGGCTTCCAGCAGCATTTATTATCCAGCACTCTTCTTCAATCAGTGGATCGCAGAGGCACAGCGCGCTCAGGGATACTCAGATAATGGGTTACAATCAACAACATTAGAGAGATGCGCTCTCCTATCTTTCTGCAGTGCTTATTTGTGCATTTGGCAGAGAGTCATAACACCAACGTTTGAAGTTGTAATAACCCTTTCTATCTAAGGGTCCCCGAGCGCCGTGCAAAGCACTGATAGATTTGCTCTCTTAGATGTGCTGGGGAGTTCAGGGCCTCCTGGGAATGGGGGGATTAGCGATTCCTATTTTACAGCCACAAACCTAGGATTTTTACCTTGTCTTAACAAATTCACAGGAAGAAAACAGCTTCTTTATCTTCTAAGCATTTAGGAAGGAAGGACTCGCAGGGAACCTGTAGCTGGCAGATTTCCCCAGAGCTGGTTGGAGGCAGAGATGAATCTCATCTAGTCAGAGTATCTTTGTGTATCTTTATTTGGTCCTACCCAAAGAACTAAGAAACGTCTCCCACGTCACATAATCGGTGTGGAAAAGGTGGGGTGACACATTGACAGAAGATAAATAGGGGCTTCCTCTCGGCTCTGAACACAAGTGAAGGCAGCGGCTGTAGTTTAATGGGCCTGTCCCTCTGAGGAAGAAACAAAAGCAGAAGACAACCCAGGGAGATGGAGTGGAAGTCTTGAAGGCTCAGGCCTGAGAGAAATTCTGTTAATGGCAGTGTTGGCTGTTGTAAAGTTGGAAAAGCAATGAAACGTCCTCCTATTGTTTGATAACTAAACAGAGTCATGTTTCTCAGAAATAAATAGACACTCCTCTCCCGAATCCACTTCTCTAAATAATAATAACGTAGGTTGGATGTGTTCACTGCCAGCTGAAGTGGAAAGGGGGCAAAAGAATGGCTCCTAAAGCCTTCTGTGGTAAAAGAGAGTGAGGACCACAATGTATGCTGCTTCCATGAAGCTAGCTGGAAGAGAACAAAGTTTAAACACGAGTAGCCAAAATTACAAGGAGTTAACTGTGAAATCAAATCTTAAATGCTCAGCTTACTGCCCGGACCCTACAAGAGGGAGGTGGGCCTGCATGCCAAGGAACTTCTAGAGGGCTTTAAACTGCCTGGGAAGTCAGTCATGGGGCAGCAAAAGAGGGTGGCTTTGTCTTCAGAAAAGGAGGTCTTGAAGGCTCAGAAAGAGGATATATCTTGATAACTGGGATCATTCCATGCAAAATGGAAGAAGAACAGCATCATCAAGAAGAGGTCAAGTAGGAGACAGCCTAAAGAAGTGGTGGGAGTCTCACAGAAAGCCAGACTTGTATAAATTCCTGGAAGGAGTCTTGTGGGGATTGACAGGTTTCCCTACAACCCTCACAGAAGCAGCTCCCCTAGAAGAGTTCCTATGGAGAGGAACAATTGGAGAATTGTTGTCTGGGGGAGAACTCAGGGCGTTGAGCCCACAGAATGTGTTGGAGAGGAAATAACAGGTGGGAAAGGGTGGAAGAAGAGCCAACTGTATCATCACTAGCCCCATAACCGAGGGAAGGAAAGGTGTTGCTGGTGACTTTCAGCAGATACTTTTTTTGCAACAGTATCTCTTCCCTTCCCTTTCAGGTTTTTGAGCCACAAAAACCCCCAATGCTTGACTATTCCCCATTTTTATGTGTGCCTTTGAGTTCTGCTTCTAGCACAGTCTTTTGAACTTTGAATTTTATCATTTTCAGATGATTCCTCCAATTGTTCAAATTCATTTTAAATGTTAATCTTCTCATCTTGGTATCATCTTCATGCTAACCCATCACCTGAGCCATTGATAAAGATATGAAATAGATTGGTCTTGGGACAGACTGTGTGACCTGACTTGAGTGACCTTCTCATTTGAAGCAGAGAGACTGACATGTTAATGCACATCTACCTTCTAGGCTTTCTTTCAAGCCCTTTTCTGAGAGCAGAAGTGGGACCGTATCAAAGGTTTACGAACATCAAGACATGCCGCATCAGTAGTTTCTTCCTCTACATAAGACTAGTCATCTTTTCAGAGAAAGAGATTAAGAGATTTCTTACAGCTCATTCCTGGCAAATGCAGCGTTGTTGAGGAAGGACCTGCTTTTGGGGCTGGAAACTCTGCAATGACATCAGTCAAAATGGTGGAGCATCACTTTTCTTGATAGAAAGTGAGTAGCTTTTTTTCCACTCATATCTTTGGACACATGTGGTTTTGACATCCTCTTTCAGTTTAATTTCTTGTCAAACATGTATACTAGCTGAACTACAACCATTTTCTGAATATGTTAGCTAGCCTAGTGACATTAATGGGGTTTTTTCTATTGCTTTAATTGGCCAGGACCCTAACTGACTGCAGCCAAAAGCAGCTGAAAGCATGTTTCCATGCCAGCAGGAAAGAATAATTACGGTCAGCAAATATTACATCCTGGCAGTTGCAGCTGACAATCTCTGAACCCTGTAGCTCAAGACTATTTTAGCCTATATTTATTCAGTTAACAGTTATTTTATCTTACAGTAACTAAGGCGGTTATAAAGCTATTTTGTTCTTGATATTAAAGTGCATAAGTAATACAAATGAGCCAAAAATATACTTTTTATATTCTAGCAATAAAAACAAATAAGCAAGGAATTAAAGCAGATTTACGTGCCTGTCCTGTTTTTCATTGGCACGTACACACAACAGCACTCGCTGTCCAGTTCACTTGGCAGGATGTAATGTTAAAGCTCATGCTTTTTAAATAGCTTTCTTTCTCATTTCTTTTCCATTCACCTTTTTTTTATTATTTTGTTTCACTTTCCTTATACTATTTGCTCATCCTCTTGTTTTTTAGTTAAATAGCTTGGTAGCGGCCCATTCCCAGTCTGGTACTGTGGAAGGAAGGAATTACTGGGAACTGGAGGAATGTCTTGCCTGATGGAAAGACAGCGGGTTTTATACTGGGCCCGGTTGAGTATGGAAATGCCCTGGTGCCCTCTGGGGCTGGATGTGCTACTGGGGTGGGAACTGCTGTAAAGGAGCTGGTGACTGCCTGAGGCAACTTCTTGGAATCACAGAATGTTTGGGGTTGAAGGGACCTTAAAGATCATCCAGTTCCAACCCCCCTGCCATGGGCAGGGACACCTCCCACCAGACCAGGTTGCTCAAAGCCCCATCCAGCCTGGCCTTGAACCCCTCCAGGGATGGGGCAGCCACAGCTTCTCTGGGCAACCTGTTCCAGTGTCTCACCACCCTCACAGCATAGAATTTCTTCCTAAGATCTAATCTAAATCTCCCCTCTTTCAATTTAAAACCATTACCCCTTGTCCTATGCCTCCCCTCCCTGATGAAGAGTCCCTCCCCATCTCTCCTGGAGCCCCTTTAGGGACTGGAAGGGGCTCTGAGGTCTCCCCGGAGCCTTGTCTTCTCCAGGCTGAACAATCCCAGCCAAACAGCGTGGTGCTGCTTAGAGTAGCTTTCATATTACTAGGTTTCTCCTTTCCCAACGAGCTGTGCTGCTATTATGTCTTCCTGCATAATATTTACCCTTTGTCTGTAATCACATCTGTTAGAAGGGACGTAACCTCGCCAACAATACTTTTGATGGCATATGGTGCTCTTTAATTAAATGTAAGTATTCACAAAAGCATAGAGTGTGCTCTAGTCTTTAGGCCTCCAGCTATCCCCCATGGCTCCCTTTAGTCATTTAAATGCACCATCAGAAAGTCAGAAGGCTTTTTTTCCTAATACACTAAGCATAAAAAAATGGAACCTGAAAGCGTAATAATGGAACTACATGGTGTAGCTTGCAAAGTTCAGTGAATTTAAATCTTGGAGTGGAAACCTGCCTTCCCTTCTAAATAAAAAAAAATTAATTAGGTGCTTCCATATAGACAGATTGCCTTCTACTTAAAACCAAGTATGAGACAGTTGTGAGCTGAATCATGGCCATGACATCTAACATTTGGTAAAACCGTGAGCAGTAATGTAGTCGGTTTTTATAATTTAATTTTCTTTGTTGTGTTGTTTTCTGTGCGTGGAGTGATTCCCTTCTCAATTCTTATTTTCATCTCTTCTTGAAGTACCCGCTGTGGAAAATGAAGTGCTTTAGTTTTGCCCTCTAGCATTACAAAGAGAATTATTAGAGAAAATAGCAAAGCTTTACTTTTAAAAAATCTTCATAGGTGGGTCATGCTGCTTTTTTACACCAACACCTATAACACAGCACGCACTGTTAGTCAAAAACATTTCACTGCATTGCATTAATCTACTGCCCATCATGGAGTATACATACTTTGTTCTGGAAGCTTTAAATAGAACTAAATAAAAGTGCCTGCCTCAGAGACTGTATAACCCAAATAAACAGCAAAACAACCAACAGGTAGGTGTAGACAAAGAAAAAAGCTCACATTAGTCAACGCAATAAGCAACAGACTTGGCACAGTAACCATGACTTTGGGTGGTCATCACAGCAAGGAAAGTTTTATCTGAATGCAGTTACCAAGGCAAATTTAAGGTGCTACCTTCTGGGTCACCTTCCATGTGTAAAAGTGTAGGAACTTGAAACTCCATGGGTATGTGATGCAAACTGGCACCGTGAGCCCATCGGTCTCTTGGTATCATTCAGAAAAATAGGTCAGCAAGGTGGGACAGAACATGGAATACCTTGGAAGAGAAAAGACGTAGCCACAACTGGATGCTCTGTGGGAAGAAGCAGCAGGAGTGGACTGCAAGATGAGATACCAGATCCATGGTCTAGAAGACCACTCTCTGCAGGATGAGAGCAGATTGGGGAGAGAACACAGTTGTGTCTCTCTGAGCTGGGGGGGAGGAGGAGGTTGCAGAACCAGACACATGGAGATGAATGGCCTTCATACATATGAAACAGATGAATGACCTTCATATATCCATATATATATATGGATGTAACAGCCTTCCAGTACCTGAAGGGGGCTACAGGAGAGATGGGGAGGGACTATTGATCAGGGAGGGGAGGCATAGGATGAGGGGTAATGATTTTAAACTGAAAGAGGGGAGATTTAGATGAGATACTAGAAAGAAATTCTTTGCTGTGAGGGTGGTGAGACCCTGGAACAGGTTGCCCGGAGAAACTGTGGCTGTCCCATCCCTGGAGGGGTTCAAGGCCAGGTTGGATGGGGCTTTGAGCAACCTGGTCTGGTGGGAGGTGTCCCTGCCCATGGCAGGGGGCTTGGAACTTGATGATCTTTAAGGTCCCTTCCAACCCGAACCATTCTATGAAAGCCTCTCACTCCAATCCTGCACACGTGCTCACAGCTGCCACATTAGATTTTTCATGACTTAAAGGGCAGACTTCGGCTGTCTCAGCAATCTTTCATGGATTAAACTACCGCTACCAGAGAGATCAAGGCCAAGATGAGCTCACAATGTTAGGTTTACTCTTTTCTGTTAAATCATAAACAAGTTGAGATTTTATAGTAGCATATTTTAGACCTTACCCTTAATCCTAAGGTATTCACAAAGAAAATATCTCTTGAAAAATGTAAATTACGTGCAATATTTAAATTGTTCTGCAAACCAAACCGCAAAGTTTACACCAGCTTTCTGTGTTATAGGCTTAGTTTTGCCCAGAAGGTACAAAGTAGTCTGGGTGAAGACTAGTAACAAGGTGGGCTTTGGGCCCCACCCCGGGAATGAGATGGGTCAATTCCTCATTGCACTTGTCCTTAAGAATTCACCAATTATTGTGCTGTACGGTAGGAGGTAACAGAGCATTCTCTCTCCGCTGCCCAGACTGCGAAAACAAAACCTCTCCTTAAAATGCTTTGGGAATGAAAACCCAGGAATTGGAGGAAATTTGATGTTAAATAGAGCTTCTATTTAAATTCTTGTTTTCTTGTTTTCATTTGGGTAATTTTGTAAGCTCCCACATGATGTGCATATTGCTTTCCACCACCAGCAGAGCTTTCCATTGCCATGCAAAGAAGCTGGCAGTAAATTACAGATCTCTGACAATGTGCTTTTTTTTCTTTATCCCAATGGCATCAACCTACTTCACTACCTCTAAGTGGAAAATACACCACAGTTAATACAGGAATTCATCTTGATGCGTGTAATTGGTAACAAGAGTGGGTTTTAGGTTGGGTTGGGATTTTTTCCTGATTATTTTGGTTTTTTTAAGGTCTTGGCTTTAAAACAAACATCTCCCTGAAGACCTGCATTGACTTAATCTTTCCAGCTATGCATTTTTCACTGGATATATATCCTGTCTCAGATTATTGACCTGGATACAGCATAAACCAGGTATTAGGAGCTGAATTTCATGACTTTACTTCATGGTAACCCTACAGCAAAATCTTGAATACATGTATTGGAACAGCAACTACTCCCATCATTGTCACATCAATCTTAACGGACTTAATGTCAGTCTCTCCTCTAATGAGTATTGTAAAGTCTGTCAAATCAAGGGGCAGTGTGGAATCTGGCTGTTAAATTCCATTTAGCTTAAACTTCTTGTTACTTTGCATTGGTTTCCAAAGCACTTCAAATGTTAAGAAGAAAAAAAAGTTTCAGTAAAGCTTGGTAAGAATTCAATGAGTGAAGGAAATTCAGCGAGATCTCTTCTAATTGATGCTCTCACAGGTCAGTCTTTGGACTTCTCTAAATTTTTGGCAACCACCACTTTGATTGAGACATGAGCTTGCATATATGAAATGATCAGTTTAATTAAAAAGATATGATGCAATCTAGCACCACTTTCATTAGCATATTTGATGTTTTCCTTTGCAAAACATCAGTTCTTAAAATTATCAACAATTTCTTTCCACCAAAGCTTTCCGATTAAATTCGTCTCTCTGAAGTCTCTACTGAGTGGCTTTATTAAGTAAGTTTTGCCGCTTAAGAGCGTTTTGTAAACAAACTTGGGGAGGAAATGAAGGAAATTCCCAAGGAAGGGAATGGGTTTGCAACACCCAGCACTACTAACTAATTACGTTTTTAATGTTCCAACAACGTCTTGACGTCCAGCGGAGTTAGGGAATTCTCCATATTAAGCAGTTAACTGCTCTCCCCGTTCTGGCTGCATTAAGAACAGCCAGCAGAGACCAATATTTGAAGGAAAAGGAGGTATTGCTATCTCCATTTTACAGACAGTGGACTGGTGGAGGGAGGCTAAATGACTGGCCGAAGGTCAGATGGATGGACTTTGTGAGAGTCAGAAATAGAAGCGCGAAGGCTGGAGCACTCAGTCCCAAGACCAGCCCTGCTCTCTTACATCTCTGATAGCAGTTAAGATGGTGGTTTATAACATTAAAAACCTCAGAAATTTGGGTTCAGATAAGCATTCATTCTTCTGAGTGCTTATCTTAGCCTAACTCAAATTCTCTGACTCCTCTGAGCCTGCAAAATGGATGTCTTACAAGAACTTTTTAAAAATATGTTTCTGTATTTTAAATTCCAGTTGGAAGCAAGCTCTAAGAGGGATGAAATTGAAAGATAACATGAAGCAAATAAATTAACTTGCAAATCCCAATACGATTTGATCTGGCTGGTTTTGGTGAAAGTCACCCTGGTTTATCTTTTTCACTCCCCTTGCATTGGAAAAAAATCCAAATTCAATCACTTCCATGTGTACTAGAATTAAAACAATCAGAAAGAAGATGTTTTGTGTGGACTGTGTGCCTAAAAAACTGCTGGCAAAGCGCTCCAGTCCCTGTAATCTCTGGAGCGACTGAAGTTCTTGTTTGTGAATGTGTTATAAAAACATTTAAAATGGTATGTTTATGATAATAGATACAGTAAACCATGTGTAATGTTTAATAAGTAGTGAGGTTGGGTTTGGCAGTAGAAAAAACACAGCCTTTTTGTTAGCAGCACAGAGGCTTAGTTCAGTCTGGTTTGGCTCTGGCTTCTGGGAAGGTCTATTTTCTATTGGGTGTGCTGAGAGGTTCAGGGCAGGTATCTGCAGTCTGTCCCTGTGGTAGGTCGTACCAGGCTGGTGCTGCTATTCAATGCCAACGTCACTGAGAGCTTCCCATTACACACACCCTGTTTTCACTTGCTTAAACTTCACAAACCTGAAATGGTTTGGGCCATAGGCATCAGTCTCAAATGGTATAGGATACGGAGAGTTAAAAAATACAGAGAGAGAAAAATCCTCAAGAGGTCTGGAGAAGGTCAGCCAGCAAGAGCTGGACTTCAGAATAGTGAGTGGAAGAACATCTGCTCACCTGAGCTGTCCTCTCTCACAGCTGCAAGGAAACCTGGGATTCCCAGTCTACAGCTATTTGAGCCATGACCTGGCTTGGTGCCCCTCTGAGAGGCTAAACGTCTAGACTTGTTAGACTCTCCATTAGTTCAAGTAGGAGGTTGTAGAGAGATGAGGGTTGGTCTCTTCTCCCAAGTAACAAGGGATAGGACAAGAGGAAACGGCCTCAAGTTGCGCCAGGGGAGGTTTAGGTTGGATATTAGGAAAAATTTTTACACAGAAAGGGTTATCAAGCATTGGAAGAGGCTGCCCAGAGCAGTGGTGGAGTCACCATCCCTGGAGGTATTTAAAAGCTGGGCAGACATGGTGCTGAGGGACATGGGTTAGTGATGGTTTTTGCCAGTGGTGGGTTGATGGTTGGACTCAATGATCTGAAAGGTCCCTTCCAACCTGGGCCATTCTATGATTCTAAGTAGCAGAAAGAGTTCTGTGCATGGTAACCTGCCCGTACGATGACCACTTGGAAGTTAGATTTTGGCTCCACAATCCAGCTTGTTTCTTAAACTTGGGAAAACATTTAGCTGCCCCACATGGATGTACAACCTGTGCATAGAATGTAAAAGTTACAAAAAACAATGTGCAAGAATGAAGATGTCCATGGAATTTTAATTAATCCCTCTGTGTCCATTGTAAAAATCTTTAATTACTACAATTCTGAGTCTTCCTGAGCGTGGTAAAAACAGTGCAAAGGTATTTCTTGATCTTAGAATTTCTCTTGGGGCAAATATGTTGTACTTCAGAACTTCAAAACAAAACCAATATACAGACATTGTTTTTTTTTTAATGTAGGTTCACGTGTCAAGACTACGCATACAATACAGCAATGCAAATTGCACCATAGCTGAGGGTAAGGACAACTATATAATTTTTTTAAGGTTGTGGAAAAAAAAATTGAAAAATACTGAGATAAAATGTTATTTACTGGTAAATTAGATGATAGAGCAGACCAATCTAATTCCTGATCCAAATGGACTTTAGGGGGGAATTAGCCAGGCTTCTAAGGTGGTTTCAAGGCTTCTGGTATCTTTCTATTACCATGAACGAGTTCAGGCATTTGTTCCACGTCAAGAATAATAGTTTTACTCTGTCCAAACATGTTATAAAATTATTCTCTTGTACTGCATATATTACTTACATGCACCTTAATAGTTTAACTGGTGAAACTTTGAGACTTTCAAGCAGTATTTTACTGATACAAAAGTTTTTACAAATGTGTTTTTTAATTTATTTTTTTTTTCAGAATATTTTACTGTCAAACCAAGATCTGGGGAATTACATGCACAAGGGCTCTTGCCAGTACTTTCTTACTAGCACTGCAAATAATCTACTATTCAGACCATACCAAGAATTTATTCCTCAATGTTTTTAATTTAGAGTTAGTTTTCTGCTTCTGTTTCCTTGCTGCATTCCCTCCCCAAAAAAATGTTGGTTATACTGCTCTCATTAACCAAAAAACCACTATCTCCTGCAATAAAATAGAGTTTAAGAGTTTCTCTTACCCTGGAAAGTCAATACAGATAAAATAATTTCAGCTCTTGATTAAGTTCATGGGGATCCAAAGCAGTCCCATTTATTTTGGTGGAGTAAATTTGGACTTATCAAAGAACAATTCTGAGCAGAAAATAAATCCATCATTTCAGTAGATCCTGATTCTCTCTTCTGTTTTCTTCCTAGTTTTCCGTGTGTGTGTGTATTATGTGTGTATATGTAGGGCTATTGCTGGGTACCAACATCTAGTGTAGTCCAACATACATAAATATATATGTCGGTTTGATCCTGGTTATAGCTTCATTAGTACTTGCAGCAATCTCTTGTTGCAAACTTCACTGAAATTTTATGGAAAATTGCCATTTTACTTCTCTATGGCAACAAATTGGTTAAGGTGCCTCTATAAAAATACGGTGTTGCGATTATTTGTGAAATGACATTACAAACTTATCATAATCACTATATATTGAAGTAAAAGCTGTTGCTGGAAGATCTTGGATGTTTCCATGTGGTTAAATAGCAACTCCTCTTTTTTTTCTAAAGGGTGACAAACATTTGTCTACAACTTATATTTATGAATTCAGTGTCAGAGAGCAACATCAGAGACCTTATGAAAAGAGGGGAGAAATTAGTGGAAGCTCTGCAGAAAATCTGCTCTGTGTTGGAATATTTTTTGATATTTTTTAGTATTTTTGAGATTTTAAAAGGACTAAAATTTTAGACATGTCTGAGTTTCAATGCCACTAACTCCTCCCCATTCTTGGCCTTGGCCTCCAAGACTGGAGTTATGGCAACATAAGAAGAATGAGTGAGAGCCCCAGTGAGATTTAATTAGGGTTTCTTCTTTAGAAGTTAGAGCAGCTAGAAGCTTTTAAATGTTTCTGGACCTTTGGCATGAAACAGTTTGGATAACTACAAGAACTGCTGGGGCTTCAAAGGATACATCTTCACATCACACACAGAAAAAGAATGCATATATTAGAGGAAGAACTTACGCCAGTTCAAGTTCATCTGGAAAATATTCTCTGTGCTACAGAGGCCGGTGCACCAGCACATTTACCCTGGTGCCGGGCAAATCTTTTAAGTAAGCCTCAAATTCTGTGTTTTATGATATGTGTGCTCAGGTTATCCCCAACTTGTACCCACAAAACAGCGGCAAAGCAGACAAAAAGGACTCTGGCACAGAGACATTAGGACTCTACTCTGCCTCTTGAAACCCTTTCAGTCTTTGAGTCTGGTCAAATGGTGGGCTGTGTGACTCTCTTCACTAAAGCTGATGACATCCCAGCCAAAACCTTGAGCACTTCCCCTAGCCCAGAACCTCTTTTGGTGAGCTGTTGCTCTCCTTGACTTGTACTGACTGCTATTGTCCAAGATCTCCTGATGGTTTGAGGGAGGAGAGGTTATTTCACCCCAATGAAGTCTCAGTTGAGTTCGCAAGCAGATCCTGCTGCAGGATGCAGCAACCAGAGACAACCATTTGCTGAACTTGTTTTGTGCTGTTTCAGGATGAGCAAAAGCTCCCAACTCATGTGCAGGCATCAGCTCAGCTTTCCTACCTTGTCTCAAACCACCCTCACCCCTCTTGTTTGGCATCAGAAATGCCATAGCAAGTTCTGGAAAGTAATTCCAAGGCTGAACAGGACAAGATAAAGGGCAAAAAGCCAATTACGAGAGAGATGTACAGAGGAGTTGGCACGTTTGTAGGCAGCATCTGCTGCCCCATATCAGCCATTCATTTACCATTCCTGATGATCCTTTTCAGCTGGGTAGTTCCTGGCAGGACTTCCCTAAGAGATAGAGCATGACAGCATTGCACTCCTCTCGCAGCCAAACTTCTAGAAGAACTGGATATCATTCTGTTCCTTTTTGGGTAACGTTAGCCCTGAAACTTTACTGTCTTTTTCCAGATTTTGTCCAATTTCTATAGGTCTCTTAATCTTCAACCACTCTTTGCCTTTGGCATCGTGCTATGTGATAGCTATTGGAAGGTTGTGTGGTTTCCTGGGTAGGGATGAGACAGGTTTTTTGTCTGCAGGCCTATTTTAGGGAGAGTGCCTTGGTCAGGTATGGTTTCTATCTATGCAGAAACAAAAATTTTCCTCTACAAAGCCTTTGAGGATCTAGAATGGAGATGTGCTGTAATGATTGCTTTGTCTTTATTACTGATGCTGGGCATTGGCCCTAATACTAACATCAGGACTTGCATGAAGTGTCTCATAGCTTCTTCCTTATCATGTCCTCTATGACTTCCTTATCTTCCCTGTCCTTTGAATGCCAAGATGTCCTTTCTTTGTCTCTGAAATATCTTATTTACTTCACAGTCGTATTTCTGGGCACAGACTAGTGGGGTATTAAATGTTCTTTGTCTGTGGTCCAGGCCCCATGGATTACTGAAATAAAAGTACATTTAAAGGAGTAAAACCATAAACTCACGCCACTGAAACCATACGAATACTATTTGTAGATGACTTTAAAGGGAAGTAGAATCCTCTTTAGCAATAATGTAACTACTGCAGAACGTTTCTCAACTCTATCACCTTTCCATTTTCTACATGTAAAGAAAAAAAAATAGTAATTTTAGTGCTTAATTAATATTCTTTGCCTCAGACAGGTGTCAGGCGTTAGATTATTAGCATATCTCATTCTTTTGGTGTATCTCCTGATGAGCAAGCAAGGTTATTCACAGACAATTAAGTAGTCAGGGTCTAGAGTTTGTCTTATAAAGAGATTTATTTTGCTTAATAAGTTGCTATTAGACAGATGCTTCCCGAATCAGTGAATAATCCCTTTGATTTTGCCGTGACTGCAGTGAAGGCTGAAGCTCATCAGCCCTAGATAAGTCACAGGCCTGGAGAGATCTGCTCCACTAAAAAGTCTGCAATTAGAGCATCAGATTCCTGAGAGGAGTCCTGCCCACATCGGTATCACCCCATCCAGGAGAGAAGCTCCATCCTCCATCCTCTGATCTAACAGTCGTCAGTTGAACTACTTGGAAAGTTAATCTTTGACATCACGTGCCTTGGCAAGACTGTACGAATAAACCCTCAAAACTAAATTATTGCTAGTTTATTATATACATATCTGCAGAAATAATTTCTTATTAAATGTTGCTCCGGCTTCTATTTAATTTTGGAGGGATTTGCATCAGTATTAGAAATGCGGGCTGACAAGAAGGCAGGATAATTATGTGAAAGGCAATTCAAACTTAATGAACCATTGAAATACTATCGTGAAACAAGTTTCCTTAACAAGTTATAAGCTAGGGATGCAGTGCAGAGTGTCATATTTAGACCATGGTAATGAAATATGTTCGTGTTATCCTTCGAACGAATCTATCAAAACTCAATGTGGTGCTGATTGTTCTGGCTTAGCCTGCTAAATATCCTGAGAAATACAGGGCTGAAGCGAGGAGGTCCTGTTGACCAGGAAAAGTAATTTCCTCTGTGCTAATTCCGCTTTACTCATTATCACCTAAGTCTTTCCTTGCTTTATGTACCCTCTTTGGGCCCCTGGCCACCCAGCCTGCATCTCAATATGACAGCGTACAGGGGAAATGGGGCATAGGATCTTGGAGAACAGCCCTTTAGAGCTGCTGAGGGCAATATTTTCAGCCTGAGAAGGCAGTGCCTGGGAGCTGGATGCAAAGAGAGTCCTCCACCACCCGTGCCTGACCCTGCTCTGAATCCATGGCTTTTATGGCAAAGCTTTCCTCTGGCCCCGCCTTGATTTCATACCTGTCCCTCTCCCAAGGACATCCTTGAGAAGGTGCATTCTTTGGCCATGTCCAAGCCCAAGCTGAAAAACGAGAGCAAAGTCAATATATCCGAAGCTGTGCCATACAAATGAACCTGTCCCCACCGCTTCAGTGGCAGCTGCGCTCCTGGAGATCCCATCACGTCCCCTTCCTTGGGTCTCCTCCTCTTGGCATCTTAATTCCCTGCAGGAAAAGCTGCCCTTAGTTCACCCGTTTGTTTCACTTGGGTTCCCCCAGCAGCTCTCAGCTTTCAAGATAAGTTTCCGCCCGGCAGATAGTTGTGCTGTGTGCGTGAGGACAGGAGACCTGGAGATATTTACTGCCACAGAAAAAGGGGACAGCTCATCTCTGCAGCCTCTGCGGTCTCTTTACGAGCCAGAGATGCTGCGTGTCACGGCGTGTGCGGGGGCCGGGGGGGGCCATATGTGAGCAATAACTCTCTGCTCTCTTTCAGAAGCTCTTGCTCAGAAGAATCCGACCCCAAGAGGAGCCCGAGTGACCTTACAAATCCACCGGGATATTGTCTTAGCGGAGAGAGGAGCCTCACGCTGTGCTCTGAAGATTGAGGAGGGGGAATTTATTCTGCTGCTGTCACTAGTGAGTGCCAAAAATAGCAACGAACACTTGAACTGGTAAAAACTGACTTTTTCCACAGAGAATTTTTAAAAAGGTTTTTTTTTTTTTTAAACGCTGCTGTGTGTTTCCAGCATGTTTGTGCTCTGCCTTGCCAAGTTCTGCCTTGCGTAAGAGTGTGTGTCATTTGTCTTCCAGGCACGCTCTTGGGTGAGGTGGCTTCAGGGGTTGGTGTGATTTGTCAATGTTGAGGACTATAGGAAACACTAAAAGGATTAAATAGTGTTATAGTTTCCTTGCAATGATCACATTGCAAATTTTCTTTTAGTACTTCGGGGCAAACAGGTCATAACGTCTAGAGCGATTTAGAAGGCTTTAATAATTGCTCCTAAGCTTTAAATAAATTCTCAGAGTAACATCAGCACATGGACGTCTTTTGTGCTGGGGTGAACGGGGTAATTTGCCATGTGTGTGGACGTGATCAAATGCAGTCCCAAAGTAATGCAAAACCTGTTCTTGGATCGGGGAACAAACTGGAAGGGGGTATTTCCACACAGGGCATCTCCAGCTGGGCTCACAATCTCACAATCATTACAAAAATCACCGTGAACCAGGCGTGTGTCCGTAGTCTTGTGTATTGACTCAAGAAGAACTGAATGAACAGCTTGAACGTACATTCCCCAGCGATGGTCCCTCAGTTTGCATCAAGGCACAAGCACATGCAGGAGTAGAGAAGGTCCTGTTGCCACTGAACTGTCAAAGGGGGGCTGCCCCATCGGGCCAGTTCAGTTCCCTCACAGTGGCTGTTCCTTTTGGTGGAACATCAGGTTCAGCTCGGTATCTCAAACCTCTTTCCTTCTTTTCTAGACTTATTTTCAAGACATCACAGTGCAGCGACTCAACAAACCTAAGATGTCAACCTTCTAAACAAGCCTTAAAAATTAATTATTAAATTAGCATAAATCTTGGAGCTAAAAGAAGGTGCTCTTGGATTAAATACACACAGCTGCTTAGTCTGTTTGTAATCCAGTTTTCCCTGTGGTATCTGGCAGTCAGAGCATAAAAAGGCATTCTTGAAATTAAATTATTTCTAGGACTCTTATAGAAAAAAAAATCTGGATACTTGGGAGAAAAAAAAAAGGGAAAACAAACAGTGTTCAGACATAGCAGTGCTTATTAAAAGATAAATGTTTTCCAGGGATGTATTTCTTAATAATATAATCTTTAAAAATCTTTAGAAGACAATAGATGTAGAGAATGAACACAGTGTATGGGGCACAACGTTTCCTTGCAATCCACCCTTGCTTGAGGCAAGAGTAATACTTTAAGTTACTGATTCCAACTAGTTTTCTTGGAAGTCAGGGTTTGATTTACATTTAGGACTGCCTGAAGGTATTTTGAGGAGTCCAAATAAAAGAATAGCAGCCCTTCAAAGCTCTCTCAGAAATGATTCAGAAAATGTTGAGCGTACCTGTGGCTTGCACTTGTGTTGTTTGTTTTTATCAAACTTATATTGCCTCTGGTTTTGAAATCTTAGGGGGGCATTTTCTCTGCAAAGTGGTGCCTTAAAATGTAAATGTGTTTTCCGAAATGCATTTTGTTATCACTTCTGAAATACTTTTGATCTTTTTTTTTTTAATTTCTCCTTTGAAAGAACAAAAAAACTCTACAGAAAACAAATGCGTTCCTTGCCCTGACAGTGAAAGTTTAAGAAAGAAGGAAACAAACCAGCCAACCAGGAAACCTTTTCACAACTGTGGAGCTGAAGTAATTGTCATAGTAGCTTTTCAGAAATGGCAGATTTTGGCAAATTCCAATTTTTAGCAGAGCTGAGAGGGGTTGGCCCCATGCTTTGCACTGGAGCTGCTGAGGCCTGACTGTGCCAAGAGCATCCCTAAAAGCCCAAAAGAGCTTCAAGCTTTGAGAAGCCAGGTGCTGTTAGAAAACAAGCTGTGATTGTTAACGTTTTGTACAGAGAAAACTCTGCAGCCAGGGAAGAGACAACAGAAATAAAAGGTTTACAAGCCACTCTCTCCCCTGCCGCTCTGCAGGACTGATGCTTTCTGCTTTCATTTCAGCCAGCTCACTGGATTTCTGATTGTGCCAAAGTCTGCACAGTCCTCTGTGGTCCCAAGGAAGGTTGTTCCCATCACCTGCGAGGTGACATCTTATCTCTGTCCCTCTCAGCAGCCTCCCTGCTAAACCCATGTCTCCCACTGCCTCACCGCCACCTTCTCCGTGGCACTGACAGGTCTTCCCCCTGGTCTTCATCTTCATTGGAAGATGATCGACCCCCTTCTCTCAGGGGGTTTCACACACAACACCATTCCGTTTCCTAAGGGAAGAGCTGGGAACACACAACCAAAACACACATCATCTTCACCTGCATTTCCTCAGAGCCCTGGGTGAGCAGAAAGGTGTTTCTGGTGCTGCAGGCACAGGGGACCTCTCAGTCAGTGTCCTGGTCTTACCTCAGAGAATAGCTATTAGCATGTGCCATTTACAACCAGGAATAAAAAAGAAAGCTAGAGAGTGCTTCTGGTGGCTGACCTTCCCCCAGTCTCCAGTAGTTTCAGTTTATGTTTTAATTACTTGGAAATAGACATTAACTCAGAGGAGTTATAAGGGATAAAATTTAGACTTTCTTTATTTCTTCAAGGTCCAAAAGATCAAACCCATCCTTATTAGCAACTTCTCTTGTTTGAGGGTTGGTTTTTTTTTTTTTTAGCCTAGATAAATGTTACTCATATCAATCAAGAAAGGCACTGCATGCTCTGTAATCTCAAGAGATTATTTTGCAATTTATGGATTATCATACAGCTCTCTGTGCATTATCTTGGGCACAGAAATGCAGTTAAGTCTTTGTCCTTGGTCATTTATTCACAGTTCCCTCACTTGAGCTAATTCAACTCTTCGTGAAAACTGAACCAGTAAGCGGATTGCCGAGTTTTAATAAGTCAAAACTGAGTTTTATTTTGGTTTTTTTGTGTGATGGAGATGGAACAATTAATGTTTAGCTTTGGGCAGCAAAGAGCAGAGAGGAGGCAGGAAGTTTTGCAGCCAAAGAGAAGGTACCTAAAGCTGCCTGAATTCAGAAAATGGTGCTGTGGAACTGAGTCACACCTTTTAAGATCATCAATATCTTGTCTCTGAGGGTTATCAAGATCAGAAGTTTCAAAGAGACTCTAATCACTAAGTGTATCTACTTATACCTCTCCATGGCATTCCCAGATGACTGGGCTAGGGCAGGGTACACTTTCCATATAAACCCATCAAAGGAGGCCGGAAGTTCACAGTAGCATTTGGAAAAGCAGAATTCAAAGGAACAAACCTTTCCCGCCAGCTGCGTCAGTTATAAACTGCTGAAATGGAAGATAATGAACATTTCTGGGCTGTTGATTATCAGTGTAGCAATTCTGATGGATTGCGTCGGGGAGACCCAGCTCATTTCCAGCTTAACAGCATTTTGAAAGCCGTCACATACTTTCTTTTGAATGACAACACCCCCTCTGAAATTGAAATGTGTGGAAGTACCTTAATTCCATTCCTGCTGAGCTCCCCAATCTGGCCTCCCCAGGCCACCCCTGAGGACTGAAAGCGATCCCATTGTCATGCTGCCAAAGCCAATTAACACGATTCACAATTTTCCGTAATAACTCTTCAAAATTAAAGCAGTTGGTAATTAAAGTAATCCTTGCTCCCTGGTGACACATGCAGCATGACAAAACCAGAAGTAACGCGGCAGCAGCAGAACCTGTCTCCTTTATTTACTCGCTGCTTCACTGCCTTGTTCCGCTGCGTGACTGATCTGCTATTGAATTACAGAAGAGCAACTGAGTTAAATTAGAGTGAATATCTGCAGTGAAAATGTTAACGTGAAAGTATCTGCTGTGGTAGCCCATAAAATGAAATCAATATTCTTCCAGATCCATCCTGCTCCTCCTGGGGCCAGTGGTTGATTTCGCTGTGGTTTTCAGGGAGGTGAAGGAGAGCTGCGGCTCAGCTGCCGGATGGAGCCTGGGAACCTCTAACCTGGAGACTTTACAGCTCAGAGCCCAAATAAATTGTGTGGCACAGGGTGGGTTGCTTTGAAACCACCTCCACCCAACATCACCTCAGCAGCCTTGGAAAAGGTACTTTTAAACATAAGGGCCAGTTAAAATTGGGACAAAACTTCAGTTTAAGTTCTCTGGGCCAGGCTGGGTAGGTCCAAGTGGCATTTTCTTCTTTGGGATAGTCTCCAGGAGAAACGTAGGGCCATGGCTCTCTGGGAGCAGGTCCCTGCTGGACCAGCTCTGCTTGCTGTATGCCAGGTGATGGGGCTGGTCTGTCCCTTCCTGGTCCTGGAAAACCAGCTTCTTACAACAAGGAGAAGTTGTACCTCTTGCATCCTAAGGACTGATTCAACAGAAAGATTGCTTTCTTGTATGATTAAAAGCCTTGGTTTAAATAATAGCCTGAATTCAGAATAAATTGATGAAGGGCAAAGAACCAGTTTTGGTTTTTTTGTTTATTTTTTTTTTAGTTGTGAGATTTTTATCTTTTTTACATTCATTTGCCAAAAAAAGAATGGTGACATCTGGATCCTTCATGCTTTCGTACTGTTCCAGTAGCATAAATCTACGCTGCAGTTAACAAACGCAACGTGAAATGCTCTTTGTCCTCAAGAGATACTATGTGAACCAGGACTAAATAGCAGTTTCAGGTAAAAGGTAAGAAATAAGCTCTTCTTCTTTAAAATGACTGCTGAAGGAAAGGCTTGATGCTCAGAAACAGTGCCCAAGGAGCAGGAAACAAAGTTCATTTTAACTTTAGCATAGTTTGGAGGGAAGATTAAACTGAAGAGAAACGATGGTTTCCTTCTCATTGGCGTTGCACAAGATGCTACGCTGGGCAGGGCAAAAGCCTCATAACCCTTCATCTCACAGTCTGCTCTGACACAGCCCTTTTGTATGATTCTGGCAAGATGCTCATTCCCCACATGCTTCTGCCTTCTCCCTGCCTGCTGTGACATGAGGGTAATAAATTCCTGAGGGTAGGGAAGGGAGATGTGGATTCAAAGCTTACGAAGCGCTCAGACACAGCCATGTGCTCTCTGCCACTAAAAATCCTGTATTCATTTCTCCATTTGCTAATTGGAGTTGAGGCATCACTATTTACTCATGTAAGTAGAAAATGCAGTTTCTCACTCTTGGCGTGCAGCTCCATAAAGACAAGAAGCTGAATTTCAAAGGCTAAACTGTGATCAGCTGATAAGTATACCTGGGAAAAGAGCAGCTACTATTGTCAAAGATTTTATTCCGTTGCTATAGAAACCTCTACAGCATGGAGTGTCTTATATGTGAGTGGTACAGAAGAAGGAATACAGAAAAACATTTTATTATACAAGACCAAGAAAACATGGTCTTTCTTTTTGTACTTGTGGAAAACAAGAAACATACTTTCAGCAAAGAGTGTCGCTATTTTAAATATTCTGTAACTGGAACATTTGTTCTTAAG
This sequence comes from Numenius arquata, assembly GCF_964106895.1. Classification (NCBI taxonomy): domain Eukaryota; kingdom Metazoa; phylum Chordata; class Aves; order Charadriiformes; family Scolopacidae; genus Numenius; species Numenius arquata. Next base: position 2,428,372 of record NC_133577.1, on the reverse strand, counting down.
CGCTACCTCCTCTGAGTTTTGAGGAAGGAAAGCACTAGCTCCACTTGGATTGCAAGCAGTATCCTGTAATTCTCTCTCAGGCACCCTTGAGAGACCTTTAAAATACTTAATATTCACTCCCTCTGCTCCGTGTTTCTAAATTATTTAAATGACACGAGGAAAAATTCAATTGAAGTCACTTTGGTGTGCGAAGGTGTCTGGGCAGGAGCTCAGCCAGAGAAAAACACAAAGAAGAGAGTTTATATTTTCCAAGCTGTTTTTAAAACCACCTAAAATGTTCCTCAAGTTATGGGTCCATATGCAGCTGAACATGGTGGCCACAGTGGGAAGGCAGCTCAAGCAAGGACAACTAACTTGAAAAAAGTTTAATTCCTCCTGTTGTTACCCAAGTTAGAATCCTGCATGAGTGATGAAAAGGACTGATGTGTCTCCTCAATTTCATCTCTGATCCACACATGAAACCAACCCCAGGTTGAAAATGCTCCCCAGACCAAACCCACCCAAGCTCAAGTCCTCAAATTTGCAGCAGTTAAAACATCGAGGCTGCAGTTCTGCTAGAATTCATACAGCTGCCCAAGAAGCCCAGCCTGGCTGTTTTGCTTTAGACAGATTTGCCTCGTGCTTTAAACTAGATCCACAGTGATTTGCAGCCCTCTGCCCCCAAGTGACCCGCAGATTGCACTTCAAGTCCATCTTTCCAGATGTCGGTGTGTCTAAGCCAGTGCAGGAGGCAAGTTCTCTCTCAGGGTCTTAATGACTGAGATAAAATTGCCTCCCCGCTGTCAGCTGAGCTGTGATATCAGGCTGTGGATGCCTCAGCCGTGAAGTAAAATGAGTTAGCTGAAATCACCCAAGCCGGCGGCTTTACTGTTAAGAGGCAAATTGCCCTCACAGTGTGGTGGTTTTGAATAAACCTTAACTTTTCAAGCAAACGTTGCACAAACCAAGTGATGCTCAACAGTTTTCTCCCAAGAAAAATATTCAAATTGCTAATGCATTAATTCTGACTTTAAATCACAGCACACTGCAGTCCATGTTTACCTACTCAGCAAAGTAATAATGTTGAGATGAAAATCTACCACATTTTCTTGTTTTTTTTAGCATGACCTCTGAATTTGAAGAAGTCCAAATAAAGTTGGTCTGTGTTAAACTTCTAAACGCTACAAGAGTATGAGACACTGAGATGTCAAGAGATGGGATGGTGGTTGCAGCTGCTGGTGTGACGTTCAATTTTGTGGTTTTTCAGACAGCTTTCAAAGTGGTCAAGTTCATCTCTGAAGTTCAGAGGCACCTCAGAGTGAAGAAAGCCACCAGAAAATGAAACCCTGGTAAACCTGGGAAGTGTGTTTTGCTCTAGCTGCCCATCTCCTGGCCTGGTTGCTGCAAAGGGGCCAGAGCTGTTCTTACTGGGAGTGCTATTTCAGGCACTACCAATGCTCCATGTGTGCTTGAGACCTTCTAAGATGCAACTCTGGTGAAAATCAGATTATCTGCATGCTTAGCAGTGAGATGAAACATATGTCCTTGGCTGAATTCCCATTTTTGCTGAGAGCGGGGCAAATGGCTCAAAGCGTGAATTGGAGCCATGAATGCAGGTCATCCCCTTCCGCTCCCAAACACCCAGGGGCAGTTGTTTCTCATTTTTTTACTTTTTTTTCAGTGTGTTGGAAATTCTTCCAAACTCCATGTTAGCATATTTCAAGTCACGGATAGTTTGTGAGCCACTCTATGTCCTTGGTTTTCTGGAATAGTTTTTTTTGCTCCAATTAAATTTTATTCTGACTTTGCCATTTTCAAGATGTTTTCTGTTACTTGTGTGGGCAAACAGGACAGGATTTAACTCTTGATTTTTGTATTATCATGACACTTAACAGTCCACAGTCCATTTCTTTATAAATGCATAAGTAGATTTTGATATAATTAGCTAAGTAAGCACATGGCAAAAGGCATAACTGATGTGTGTGTTTATAAAAAGCAGGTCAATGCTTGATTTACATCAGAATACATGTGATTTGCTCTGCAACTATTAAAATTCCTTTTTTTGGGACACTTTCAACTTAGCGTTTTTGGCTCCTATGTTTACATGACTCATAATGCTTCTTACACATGACTTTAATATTTTTCCAGGGTTTGGTGTGTTAGGTTATGGCACAGTAACATGTAAAGAAAGTTGGATGTTCTTTCTTGCTTGTGTAAAGCCAATATGTTCCTGTCTTGTTCACGTATGGTGAAGTGTGGAAGTACATGGCCAGAGTTTACTATCTGGAGTATTCCTGATGATCTTAAGGTAGAAACACAGTTTTCTTGACTGAGGGTTGAAGAGCCACCCTTTTTTTAGTCTAATAGTTGCCTGTTACTGTCATTGGAATAATATTTCAAGTTATGTGTCTTATCCTTAAGCAACACCTATGAGCATGTCTCGCTGACTAGATCCTAATTAAGAGGGACCATAATTAGCCTTCTCGGAAATGGTTATAATTACTGTTGCTGAAGGGATTGGCCCCTCAACTGAACTCTGTGCTAGTCAACCAAGGATTTTGTTGTGAAGAAACTGCTTCACACTGGGAAGCACTACCATACCTGAGGAAATCCATGCTTTTTAAACAGACAAATCATTGCAATATTTAACTAAATCAGAGAGAATCTACTCTATAACAAAGGATGGTTTTTAACATTTCTATGTGCACTGGTATAGTCGCTCATGTTTTAGACATCCCAGCTGAAGTTTGTGAGAGAAATATTTGAGTTTTTTTCCCCATCTGTATTACTTCATCAAACAAAAGACTAGAAAAGCTCCTAGTGAGAGAAGCCCTTTCCCAGATCGAAAACGGGAGGTGGTGATTGTTTTAACACTATTTGAGGACAAATTGTTGCAGGTTCAGCTTGAATACATTGTCTTTTGAACCGCCTGAGAAAGAAGCGAATTGATGCTACGGAACAGGGCGAGAGACTAGCACAGAGAGAAATAAATGGCACTCATGGTAGATGGCTGTGAAGAACCTATCCTAACAGAATTTTGTGTACGAAACTGGTTTTACTGTTTTACACAGAGCTGGATTGATGGTGCACAGTGCTCTCAGGGGGAGAAGGAGAACAGGCTTGTCCTGGTTGGGCTGAACCAGGGTCAACTTTCTGTTCAGTGAGAGAGGCTCTTGCTTTTACTCGTTGCCATGGCAACCAGGCTCAGCTCACTTGGTAGTTTACCCCATGGAGGGGTTGCACCTGTGGGGAGGAGTGGACAGGTCAGGTGACCCAAACTGACCAATAGGGTGTTCCCTCCCATCTGCCATGCTCACTATAAAAGCTGAGGGACGAGAGGTATTAGGTTGGCTCCTCTTCTTCAGATTCTCTTCAAGGGTTCTTCTTTGATGAGGAGGACACCCTGTCAGTTTTTTGACCTTCAAATCCCCATTGGTGAGTTCTGGTATCCAGTTCCCATTTGTCACTGAGACCAGTCTGGAACTTCCCCAGTGCTGGTAATATCTTCCTGGGAGCTTGCTATGGTTTTGTTATTTTCTTTTTATTTTATTATTAATATTTCATTAAAGTAGTTTAGTTTTTTCCTAAGCTCATAAATCTCTTTATCTCTCTTCTTCCTCTCCTCAAAGTGAGAGGTGGGGGAGAGCATCCATCGTCTTGCCATTGGCCAACCTGGCCCAAACCAGGACAAGGCTACACCTCTCTGATCTTGTGGAAGACCAAGCTTGCTACAGCTTTGTGTTTCTCTGAAAAAGAAAGAATGCAATTCATGCTTGTTATCAAATTGGCTGTTTCTTTTTACAGTGTTGTCAGTATAAAAAATTCAGTGTCATTAGAAGACGTGTTTAGTGATGGCTTAGTGACATGGTTTAGTGATGGTTTTTATCAGAGTTTGGTTGATGGTTGGACTAGATGATCTTAAAGGTCCCTTCCAACCTAGACAATTCTATGATTCTATTCTATGAAATCACTCTTGATTTTATTATCCTAGTGATCCAGGTAAAGTTGTACGATGTTTGAAGACATTTTTACTATTTTGTTAATGCCACCTTTCTTCTACTTACTGCAAACAGGCATTGCACCAGTGCAAGTTTATCTGTATTTAAATCCCCTTGAACTGAAAGCTTGATTGAAAGCTGAACTGTGATATCTCTGTGCATGAAGAAAAGACACTCATTTATTTATATTACCGTCAAGCCTGTCTGCTGCACTTTTTTCTTCATCTTAATTGAATGTGCCTGCAGTAGCACACAGGGCATGTGCTTAAATTGGAAGGACTAATTGGAAGAAGCTGTCAGGTTAACAGAGATTTAGCTGGATAGATTGCACTTCAGTAGAAAAATTTCTTTGGGATAAGTTTGTATAGCTTATGAAGGCATGTGATGGATGCATGAGGAAGAGGATAGGAAGATACCTTTTTGGGAAATGTGTAAGGCTGCTATGTAATAACAATGGACCTTTTAATCTAGAATGGATAAAATACTAAGTAGATGAGTTCCCTGTATGTTATTGAGGCTTCTGCAGTTCCTTTTTCATCTTATTTCAGCTCCTCTTTAGGCCTTCTGCACTCTAGACAGGGAAGTTGGTTAGTTCCTTGTGTCACCTCTGAAGTAACAGAGCTATAACAGGCAAAAGAAGATACATTCTCCATCTGTTATGTCTCGCTGTTATGGCTGCAAAGCTGGGAAGGCTTGTTTCCACCATCAACTTACTGAAAAAATATCTAATGTTAGACTGAGTACATAAACACAGTGTTAGTCTTGCCGTTCCTGACTAAATTCCTAGAGAAGATAATGAACTGCTCCTAATGTTAATATGTCCTTATTTAAATTAAATTCAGACCTCTTTCTTTTTCTCCCAAACATGTCTTCAACATGTTATCATAATAACCATATAGTTTAATATTTTAATAGAGGGTGTCTAAACACTCTTCAAGCCTAGCCTTATGAGAATGGTGTTGATGTGGACCTTCCATTTGGAAGGTCTCAGCTGCTCACAGACTGGCTGTTTTAAAGGCTCTATCTAGCACTAGGATCTGTTATTGCCTGGGAGTGCCCTGGCTTGGCAGTGTAGCTGTGGCACCCACTGGAACCAAATCTTGCATAGTCTTCTAGGAACGGGAGAAGAAAAATAGCCTAGAGAGGTGGGGGGAGCCAAGGGAACTTCTTGCTGCTGACCTTGGAAGTGGGCAGGGTGACTGTGCCCTCTCGCTGGACCCGTTAGCCATGGGCAACCCACTCGGAGCCTGAGGTGCTGACTAGCGTCAGGAGCTGTGGGCAAGTGCTGGGGCTGCTCTCAGCACAGTGACCTATCCTTAAATGCTGCTTGTGTGCTGGTTTTATGTGGAGATACATTTTGTTGTCATGTTAGTAAACAGGAAGATAGTTAACCTATTTTTAGCTTTCATTTTATACCACTATTTATAAAAAGTGAGCTGCCCCCAGGCTCTCCAAATAAACAGTCCCACAGAGTGTGCGATTTTCCAGTGCTTTACATAAAGAATGGCTCGGAGAGAAAACTGTGTTACCCAGATTCTTCTGAAATGAGCAAAATCTTTTCTTCCAAGCAAGAACAGTCTACCTGTTTGCACCCCTGTTCCCAGCTCTTACTGCAGCTGCAGATGGCCCAACTGTGTTGAGCTTTCTTTCTCAAAATAGATTATACAGAAGCCCTCCTGTTCCCAAAGGTTACTTAGCCGCTTCCAGTAGAGAAAGACTTCACTGCAATATTTATACAATGAGATACCTTCTCTGATACTAACAACATTTGCAGATAGCTTGATAGCTGTAGTGCATTTCCACTAAAAAACCTAACAATTTTATTTTTTTGAAGAATGCAAGCAACCATTTTATACTGCAGGTAATTCCATCTGGAGAATCCTCCAAATATAAATTCACGTTCCAGAAATGTTTCTGTGCTTATTTCTCCATAGAGCTAGAGGAAAACAGGGAAAATCAACCCAGAAAATACTTGATGTAGCACTAGGATGTGTTCCACTGATCCTTTATTTACAGAAAAAAAAATAAAAGAAACCTGAAGAAGTTGGGAAAATATTTGTTCCAGGTGGATGCATCGTACTGTTGCTTTTTCATATCTCCCATAGTGACCTGGTGGGGTCTGGTAAAGTTCATACACTTACAAAAAGAACTCAGTGCCTTGTAAAACTGGAGCCATGGTTTACTATGGTTTAAGATTTGCGCTATTTCATAATTACATTGTACCAGGAGGAGGTGAATATTTTTCCTCTCATTAAATTATAATGGAAAGTAGCATCAGCCTATTGGAAATTTCAGCTTCCACCCACTGATTGTCTGAGTTAATTACCAGTATCATGGGTTCTAGCTCAGCAAGGTACACCTGGTGAGCAAGCCATTGCAAGCAGATGGTTTTAAAATTAAATATACACTTAAGCCCTCTTACTCTGTTCACTAGTTTTTAGCATGCATTTGATGTTACACTGAACAGAGGCTTATGGATTTATACACATTTGAAGTTTTGCTCTCTTGTGACTTTGTCCCCTGCTTGGATCATTTGGAGCATTTGAAACAGATAATGCTCATTCTTATTTTAATTTGCAAAATCTTTATGCCTTAGCCTGTTTGAAGGCTTTTTTGCCCTTTTCCTGGCACCGGAGATCCTGAAGAAACTCTGGTTTCTTCATTGGTCGGAAGTGACAATCGAAAATAGTTCTATTAGATTTTGCCACTTGGTGGCACTAAGAAATAACGCAACTGCCCTTGAACACGACGCTGTAAAACGTGGCCAAGTGGCTGGTGATAACCGAGCCCAGTGGTCCTCAGAAAGGAAGACATCAAGAGAGCAGAAATCCCACCGCCGTTTTGCTTGCTGTAGATGTTAGTAGGCTTTCAGCACAGAACATGCCCGTTGGGATGCTCCTTCTGCGCTCCGACGTGCACGGCAAGTCCCTTCCCTCCCCGTAGGGCTCTGCTGGCAGATGTTCTATACTCCTCTTCCATTTGCTACTTCAGAATCAGCTGTACCTACCTTGGGGGGTTTTTTGCTGGAAGTCGAGGATGAGGAAGTCGCAAAGCCTTTGATTCCAGTGCCGTAGTTCAGGCACCGCCGGAGAGTTTTTCTTGGACATGGAGATTTGCATGAATCTCCCTGGGGAGCCCCCCAGTGTAAATATTATTGCCTGCGTGGTTGGAAGAGGCACGGCAAAGCCATGTAAGGGATAAACTCACTCCAGGGTGGGTGTGTATGTGTGGGTGGGTGTGATTTTACTGACTTAGAAACCCTGCTCGTACAGAAAATGAAAGAACTGGACCTAGCATTTATCCAGGTTCTTTCGCATCTTGGTTGATAATACCCAGTAAAGGTCAAGTGCCCTAGGAACTGATTTCATTTGTGGTTACGCTCCCTTGTGCAGCTCTTCCTTTAGCTCTGAACTGAAATATTGTTTTTCTCTTTCCCCCTGCACAAGACTTTTTTTTTGTTTGTTTTTTGGGGGGTAACTTATTCAGAACTGAGAGCTGGTTTTCTGTCAGATTTTTTTTTCTTCTATCAATGTTTCTTGTAGTGTGTCTTTGAGTCCCATTAAAGCTCCTATTAAAAAAAAAAATCAAAATAATTTGTCCCAGACTTTTAGACAGGGAGAAGTTTTCAGATTGCTATCACAATATGTTAGCAAGGATAATGAAGCAGGCTGGCCTGGGTGTTTATTACTGACAGCAATTATTCTTCATCAATGATTTAAACCTATCTGTGGTGATTGGAAGTTAGCACCAGTGTGTGAGTGTCTTGCCGAGTTAATCTAACTGGTCCAGGAGGATGGTGCCCATGTAATGCACAGCAAGTGCTACTGGTAGTGCCCTAGTCCATGCTAGGAAGCAGATTTTTGTGTTTTGGGTGTCCTGGAAAACTCTTTGGAAATTGGAAGAGGCAGAGACGAGTCTGTAGAGTTGACAGACTCAAAGAAGGGTGGGGACAGATGTTGTGGTGATGGGTGAAAAGAGTGAAGGAGGGGGTGAGAAGATGGATGGGAATATAAACCAGAGAAATCAGTTTTTGCTATCCTAGGCTTGAAAGCTGCGGGAAATTCCATCCTGATGGATAAATACATGGCCAGGAAAAGCCATATCTGCACGGGACTGCTGAAGCTCAAACTAGAGATGATCCAAAAGTAATGCAAATAATCTCTCTGAGCAGAGACCCGGGTGAGTCTCTGCAGGAACAGCCATTACCATCTGGTTTGTACAGCACCTGGCTTGCTGGACCCTCGCCCACGGCAGCTTATGGTTTTTACAATATAGATGTTTGAGGCTAAATAAAAACAATCGGATCCATGTTATTCTTCTAACAGTCAATAACTGAGTGAAAAGCATTCTTGCAAGAGCTCCTCAGTCCTGGTGAGATTTAGTGCAGTTAATAACTTTATTCGTTCCTTCATTTGTGGCTTTTACATAGCCCACCATAGCTGGCAATGCCAATAACAAATATCCTGTCAGAAAGGCAGTCATATAACTGAAATATAGACACGAAGTTATGACTCCTGGGTACATTTCAGTGTCTGGCTCCTAAATGTTATCAGAAATTCAGTTTTTGAGTTTTACCACAAGAGGTTATATCACTGTCAGCAGCAAACATCAACTAAGAAAAAAAGACCTTTAAGAAAAGGCCTTTAAGAGGTTAAGTTTACTGTGTACTGCTGACGCTATGAAAAGTAACCAGCATAGTGTAAAAATTACACTCTGAAAAACAAAAGCCAGACAAAAATATCCATTAGAATTATTCACTCAGCAAAAGCCAAACTGCTGAAAGGTGTTCCTCTACCAGGCTGATGCAGCAGCAGGTTTATTCGGTCATAAACAAAAGCTGAGGCAATCACCTTCCCAAACACCACCTTAATAGCACAAACTGCCTTTAATACTCAAAAGCAGTGAAAGAGCAGGAAGGCTCTCATTAAAACAGCACATTCTTCCTTAAAGCAGCCAGCCATTCAAGGCAATGGCTATTTGGCAGCATCTTCCACAAAAATAAAATTAAAAAAATTAAAAAAAAAAAAGGAAAACTTCCTAACATTTTATGTTCACTGAGCATGAAATTTCATCTTGCATATTTGGGCTGTGACTTTCTCCATTAATTTGCTTCTTGTTTACATTTGATTTATGTCTCGTTTATGTGGGAAATCAAATGTGTGAACTTGCCTTTGTGTAAGCTTCGAAACAGACAGTTTTTATATGTTGGAGGGATTCACGTCACTGAGTGATCATACAAAAATAGCAAGTAGACCACCGAAAAAAAAAAAAGATGCTTGCTGTACAAACTCCCTTCCTCCTTTTTCTTAGTGTTGATGGAAAATGCCTCCTAAAAGTTTCAAGAACTACAAGATAAATTACAAGATTACATCCACCCTGCTGTAAATCAATCATTACCAGATATCAGCACCAGAGTTTCATTATCAGAAATCAAGGACGGTCACCCTTGCTCCATCATGGCTGTTCAAACAAGAGGTGGGAACAGGCACAGCCCATCTTTGTAACAGCCACCGGAAATGATGGAGCAGTCTCCAGACACAATTACTATAGGAAACACATTAAAATAAGATGCATTTTTTTCCCAGCTAATTGACAGCCATGTAAAGGTTAATGCTAAAATCAACTCTCAGCAAATGCTATAGGTAATTGTTGTGAACTTACAAATGTTAATTATACCTCAACTCATTCTCTATGGAGAATCCAATTAACAGATGAAAAATTAAGAACTCAACATCCTGATCCTGCTCATACTGAATTTACTAAATTTCACTGAATTTTTTTTAGAGTTGGAAGGGACCATATAGATCATCTAGTCCAACTCCCCTGCTGAAGCAGGATTGCTTAGAGAATGCTAAATGTGATACCAAAAGCTGTATCACAATGCAACTGGTTCCAAGGCACCAGAAGCCTCAATATGAAAGGAATGGAATATTTTACAACAGCCGCTAATACAAGGGTAGAGATCACCAAGTCTGGCTTCCATACTAGCAAAACTATATGAAACCATAATAATATAAAGAATAGATTTTTGCAGGGCCATAGAAGAATAATATAATAACTTCAATAACTTGCTGTGAGTATACGCTGCAACCTGTGTTGTAAATGCCCTTGAAGAGGGAGTGAATAGAGAGAGACATGATGACATTTTTACTATGAAAAAACTAGAAATTAGAGTAATTCAAACTGAAATTGGTTGTAAACTGCCTCAGAAAAGTCACATAATGCAGAATGACTGGGTAAAAAAAAAAAAAAAAAAAAAAAAAAAAACAGATGAAATATAAAATGGTACAGATGGAGGGGGAAATGATGCATTTGTGATGCCAGACTTTCTTAGCTACTACTGGTCAGAAAAGAGATCTTGTCGTCATTGTAGAGGCTTCTGAAAACATCAGCTCATCGCTCAGCAGTAGCCAAAAGGACAAACACAGGCCAATTAATTGTTAGGAAAAGAACGGCAGAAACAGAAAATACCTCTATGCCTATATAGAAATCCCATGTATTTCTCACATCTTGAGTGCCATGTACAGTTCTAGTTACTTCCATTTCTGAGAAGATGGAGAAAAAGCAAATAGAAGGGTATAATGGTGACTAGAGGTAAAGAATTTCTTCTGTAGATGCAAGGATTTAATATCTTCATTTTTGAAAGATTCTCTCTGAGAGAGAATAGGTCAGAGATTTACTTATTATATATAATAAGTAAGTATAAGTATATATTATATATATTATTGTTTTTATTTAAAACAAGATTGGTATGAAGAATGTGAGCAGGGAACTATGCACCCTTCATCACAGCACAAACTTAGAGAGACACTAAATTAAGTAGTTTGGAAGCAAATTTGAGAGAAAGAGTGGAAAATAATCTTTGTATGATGTTTGCCAATTGCTGGACTCATTGGCAGAGGAAGCTTTGGAGGCCAAGAGGTTAAATGAGCTCAGAAAAGTGATTAGTCAAATTGATGGAAGAAAGTTTGTCAGAGGCTGTTAAACTCAATAACCACAATACATGCTCCAATCCTGGAAGCCTCTGAACAGGGGCTAGAAGTTGTGGATACCTTACAACATATTCAGCCTGTTCTTGTTGTCTTTCTCTAATCATATGCTGCTTCCCTCTGTATCCTCCCTTTGACTATAGGCAGACCTTTAACAGAAACAGTATGGACACTTGCAGGGGTTTGAATCTATATTTTAGCCAAGAACATGCCAATTTTTTGCAAAACTGAGAGTAGCCAAGAATCCCGACTTCCATTTATTTGTCTTGGAAATCTTCTTCAGGTGGCATTTACTCCGTGGTCATTTCCATTTAACACAGGGTGAGTAGCTGGTATCAAATTTTGTGTTGGTATTTCTTGGTGCTTTGAGATTTTTTGCTTGGTAGGGTTTTTTTAAGTACTGTTATACATCTAGGTGGTAAGAGAAACAACCTTTCTAGAGAAAAACAAAACTTGTGTTTGTTTTCATCTCTCCAGTCTCAGGCTGCATTAAATAGGATACCATGCTACAAGGATTTTCAGGAATGGGAATCACACTATTCTGTAATTACTACCTTTCTCCTCAGGTATCTGCCATTTCCATGACTGTGGTCAATCACGGTTTAGGTTGGTTTAGGTCAGCTTAGGTTATCAATATTTTTTGCTGTTAAAACCTTGAAGTTGCAGTTGACAGTTATATATCTATTTTACAGTGCCAAAGACAATCTTGCTGTTGCTTTAGGATGGGGCTAAACCTATTCAAATTTTTATTCTTTGCCACTTTTTGTAGTTTAACTAGTGTCTCTGTCACTGGAGATACAGGGCACTATAGATTTTGAGTTTAAAATGCTTTGAGGAACTGGTTTTCTTTGCCATCTCCGGTGGTGCCTGAAGGGTGTGTTTTCCCTGCAGCAGTTTCCATGTAGGTCCATCCCTGCAGAGTGTGTTGACAGGAGGAGACCACAAAGAAAAATCCTGAATCCCATCAAAATATGAAACCCGTTTGTGAAATTGAGGAAAGGGTTCAAAACTGGAGTCCCACACCAAAACTCATTTCAGTGTATTGAAAGAAAAAAAAAAAAGCAAGCCATGGCATAAAATAATCTTTAGCATTTACTTTGTTCCCTTTTGTACTGGACTTGGAGCGAATAATGGGAATTTGTCCTTAGAGACTACCTGCAGCATCCAGGAATATGAGAGAGACCATTCAGGTCTCCACAATACTTATACTCCAGTGGTGGAATCCTATATTCTTATGCAAGCTACTTTCCTATTGGAGCTGGTAGGAATTTTGCCAAGCTATTGCCTTGAATTGAGATGGTATGTGTGGGAGGACTGTGGAGTGACACTGCGAGGATATTTAGGCATGGCAGATACTCATTATGCACTCAGAAATATTTCATAATGAGACGTTATAAATTACAGGCGGTGATATTTCCCTCTAAACTCTTTCAAAAATAAAACACATCAAGAAATTTATCTATAAAGCTGCCTTTACATTCCTTGTCCTTCAAATGGATCTGTCAAGTATTTTTTCCACATTTTGCAAATGTCTTAAGCTGACTGTTTTTTTCCCCTTTTTATCTCCTGTTGGACACATCTATTTAATGCAAATTTAGTGAATGAGGAAAACATCAGGCTTCCCACTTAAAAGGAAGCCATGCTTTTGCTAATCAGCATATCACTCTGAAAACCCATGTGGAAGGAGACATTTTTGCCTCACATTAATTCTGAGATGTGCTTGAAAGCTTTTTTTTTTTCTTCCTGAATCTTATTGTTGGAGACAGTTATCTTGCTAAAAGGTGACATTAGCTGTGACATGGGCAGATCGGGAGCCTCACTGGAAGGAAAAGCTGCCATTCTGTTTTATAATGATTTAGCTGCGATGGGAAAACATGACCTTGTGATTTACAAGCTTCTGTGTAAAAAAACTGCGGGGTTTCTTCTGCTGAGCTCCACCAGTGGCTCCATTGACTCTATGGATGGAAGATGAGCACCCTCATGCATCTGTCCCTCAGATGCCTCCACTGGCTGAGACAGCAAAACTATGTTCTGCATGGGAAAAGAATCGGGATAAGCAGTGAATGGTTTGCTAATCCTTCCCTGCAGTATGTATTTTTAGCCCTTGATTTTGTGTGAGTTTTAGGACAGGAAATTTAAGGACAACTTGCTGTTGCACAGCTCACAAACAGGCTACAAGAGCCTGTAATGGCAGGTGAGGCTGCTTGAGGAAAAAGAAACCGAAATATAAAAATACACAGAACTCTCTGAATTTAAGTAGAGTGAAGTAGTGTTTACTCTCACGAGAAAATCCTGGGTGCCAGAGGTTTATTTTATGTAATAAGGAAAAGCTTAATAAGAACCACTTGTCAGAAGCTGAAGTTATATTTGCAATTTCGGTACCTCTTGGGTAGAGAGGCAAAGAAAAAGTCTGATTATGAGGTTTGGCAAAATGATGACTGAGTGAAATGTAATGAGATTTGCTACCGAGGTGGTCAGAATAGACGATGCAAGGATTTCTTCTGATTTCCTAGCTGCTGTGAAAACGTACAGACTCATAAAAATGTGTCAGTATCTGGCTGCTGAAAACTAATACGCCTTGCTGAGAAATATGGTTTGTTTCTGTTACCTTGCAAAGGTAATTAGACAACTGAGATAATAAGTTGTTTCTTTCTGAAAAGACTAAATCAAAAAACTCTAATGCAGTCAGGGAGATTTGTATTTAAATTATTAATTACATAACTCACAGAAATTGTCCAAGCTATAAATTTTGATAATTTTGAAACTTCTATATCCGTGCAGGCAGATAGTTTTGATGGCAAGGGGTATCACAGAAGAGACAAATTGTTCCACAGATTTTCCTTCCTCTCAGAATTTCTCCTATTTTGCCTGGTTAAAGCCTAGCTTAGATGTACTGTTCCTTCCTACGGGTCATTGCTAAATTTTGAGTAATCTGAAACATGCTGCTGTTTATATTTGATACAATGAAGTTGTAGAACTCTATTGGCAGTCAAAATGCCCAGACTGGTATTTTGGCAGTTCATCTCTTCACAGGGCTTCAAACAGTCTGGGAGGATTAGACTAAGTGAGAGCTTTGGTACTAAATGACCCAGTTTGCCCACAACAATGTTCTGAGTTTTGTTTGAAAGAAGAAATTCAATTTCAGGGTCAGTCATCTCCTGACCTCTAAAGCTTCTTAGAGCTTGGGGTTTTTTGACAAATAGCTGTAATCTGTTGGCATGAAGAGATCCAGCAGGATATACTTATTTTGGATGGGAGACCTCATCACAGAAATGAAAACAAGTACACAGTCTGCTTCAGATTCCAGCTGAAAGTGGAAATCTTCAGCTGGTAGATGAAATTGGAAACATTCTGTGTCTGTCTTTGTTTTTAACTACTTTATCAATTAACTTACTCAAAAAAGTAAGATTTGAGTTAAAGATCCATAGTAATGAGCATGGCATAAATTGCATGTATTGCTATTGCATTCTGTTGAGAAAACACCATCCACATAGATAAGTGATGCTGCTACTGTTCTTCTTCTGAGAAACATGATAGGACATTAGTTTAGTGTAAAATGTATGTTTTACTTGAAGGGTTTTAATCTTGCCTTAATTCTATAAGGAATATAAATGATCATTGCATTCTTCTAAAAGGGAACTGTTCACATTAAGTGCCACAAGGGAAATTTACAGAAATTATGAACTAGAAATGCCATGACTGGATCAGCTTCAATGTATTTATTAAGGATTGCAAATGAGGGATAGTGGGTTTTACCTGCATTAACCACTACGAAATTTCTTTAGAGAGAAGAGTAAGGGATGCCTTAAAGCAGCTTGGAGGAGGAAACTAAAATTGACTGCCGAGTACAGCAGTACCTTCCCTCTCTGCTCTTGACAATAAAGATACTTTCAGCTGATTCTGCTCTAGGATGTATTCATGAGGATTTAACTTGTGTATCTTGAAGGGAAAATTGGCCTTTTGTAAGGAGGTTAGGTCTTCGTGTCCTGATGGCTGGGTAATACAAGACAAATTACAGGATATTCCTTAGCTCCTTTGGCATTTCCTTAGATTGCATGTAAAAATGGAATGAGAATAAAAGTCATATAATTGTAGCTGATTTTATAGCTGATAAAAAAAAAGAAACAATTTACAAAGAGCAGGAAGAAAAATATGGAATTTGGTTCTCTGTATTACCATGAAGATGCAAGTTTCTGGCAGAACAGAACACTCCATACAAAAACCTTCCACTCAAATGCATGATTGCAAAATCTCCATCTCTCTTGCTCCAATACAATAGACCTCAGGCAATATCTGCCAGAAAAGAAAGGGTTAGCAGTTGTCCATAAGCAGCTAGGATAGCCTTGCAGGCCTCGGGCATAACTTCATGGGGGATCAAAAGGCCTCTGAGCCAAAAAACTTGGTAATTAGGATCAACTGATCAATGACAACATTGGATTGGTGCTCAACAGCAGTCTGAAAAGTTCCTCAAGTATTAGGAATTATTGGGAAAGAATTAGAGAACAAAGAAGAAAATGTCACTCTGCCATTGCATAAGTCAACGGTTTTCTCACATCATGGATAAAGTAGGCAATTCTGGTTACCTCATCTCTGAAAAGATACAGAAGAATCAGACAAGTTTTGGAAAAAGGCTGCAGGCATGATCAGAGGAACTAAACATTTTCCTCATGAGAAATGATTGAGTCATTTGGGAAGAAACGGAGGAGAAATTTGAGGACATGATAGAGGTCTGCAAAATGATGAGTCCCATGGAAAAAAAAATATAGGGGTCAATTGTTCCCAGTCTTTTCCAGTATAACCGGGGGCCATCACATGAGTCCAGCCAGAAGCAGATTCAAAATCAAAAATTACAATCTTTTTCATTCAACAGTTTCCAGCCCTGCCAATGGATGTGGGAGCAAGGAGGTTACATGGCTTCTCAGGGAGAATTCTTCCTCGCATCTAGTCTAAATCTACTCTTTTGGTTTAAAACCATTACCCGCTGTTGTGTTGCAACAGGCCCTGCTAAAACATTTGTCCTCATCTCTCCTGGAGCCCCTTTAGGGACCGGAAGGGGCTCTAAGGTCTCCCTGGGGCCTTCTCTTCTCCAGGCTGAACAACCCCAGCTCTCTCAGTCTGTCCTCGTTGGAGAGGTGTTCTATATCTCTGATCATTTTTGCGACCCTTCTTCTTATTTCCTTCTCATTTACATCATCTCCTTCAAAATCTACTAGGGACAGCCATCTTGGATTTCATTTTCATAAACAAATTGCATACTTAAGTACCCTAATTACTCTGGGTTACTAAAAAAACTGATTTAGGTTTGCAGCTATTGACTGTGTAACTCCTCATATGCACCCAATTACACCACTTTTGAACTGCCTTTTCTTTCTGTGGCTAGACCTAATAATAACTTGGGAAGATCACAAGCAAATTCTGTTCTTAAAATAAACTCAGTTTCCATGATAATCTTTTGGGTATATCTTTTATGCATAAGTACTCATTTATTTTTTTCCTTTTAATGCATCAATTAATTTCACAATGGTGACATTCATGCACTGCATTTATCCAAGTATCAGGCTAAGCTGGTTTTGCTGTTTTTCAAGAAAACTCTTCTTATGGCAGGTGTTTCACATCGTACTTGCACCTACTCTTAAATTTTGCGTCAAAGGCCAAGAGTGACAGCAACTGACATGGAGGAGGGGGGAACTGAGGGCAATCAGGGTTTAAATGAACATAGGAGCCACCCCCACTTCCAGCTGCCCTACGGGTGATGGCTGTGGTCTCCTTTGCCACCCACCCGTTCCACTTCAAGGAGGCATGGCTTATGAGAAGCCTGGCTGTATTTCCTTCCGGGATATTGCCTGATAAACAAAGGGCAAACTTTTTCACCATTTGGGAAAGACCAGAAGTATGCCATTGTTGTCCCAAATCTGGGCTCTTTCCCCACTGTGCAAGCCCATAACACACAGAGCAGAGGAATTTCTAAGTTTGTCCCATTAATGCGCAGAAATGGGGTGCTCGTCCCAAAAGAGCACACCTTAGTTTCAAAAATTTCCCTTTTTATACCCTGATTATTACATATTCTAATAATTAATACATATTCATTGTTATTCTCTTTAATGATTGGTCAAGATTTCTTTGCTTCCCATGTAAATCAGTGTGCAGATTCTGTCTTCGTCCATTACTCTCTTTTGAGTAGGTGGTATCATTTAGGGAGGTCATCAATGAGTCGGGGTCACAATCTCCCCCTGCCAAAATTTCCTTTTACTGTCTTTTCCACTAAGTTCCAGGTGGTTTTCTTGATTTGCTGACCAGGCCTACAGTTGTTCGCTCTCTTGACAGAAATATTCTGCTTATCAACAAAACTACATTGTCCAGTAGTTAGTTGCTGAATTCAATCTTAGATTAATCATGTCTAGTTACTATTTCTCTATAAATGATCAAATATGGTTGGGGCTGTATAGATGACTTTTAGCAGCAGCGGCAGGTTCCCTTGGTTGCTTCGATTACATGTTACATTTTATTTTTCTAGTTAATATCAATTTGACTACAACATTGTTACTTGGATAAATATGCTGCCTGTATTTTACGAGTTAGCTCTGCAGGGCAATGCGATGCTCCATGGCCTCTTCATGAATCTCTCTCATATTTCCCTCCACCTTTTTTCCCCTGCCCCTTTGATGCTTTGGATTTGTAATTTAACTGCCATGAAATGAAAGACTCAGTTAATAGATTTTTGCTAACGCAAGAAGTTAAGTTTTTTCATCAAATCAGTGTGAGATTTTACGTCTTCAGTAGGAGAGCAATTTGGACCCCAAATAATTTCACTGAGAATTCGTCTAATCCTATGAAGAACAGATAAAAAAGAAACAGATGCCGGCATCTGGACACTGAAAAGAAAAACCTCAGCAGGATCTATAAATGATGACATTCACCTCGTTGCAGAAACCTGCACACAAAATCCTAAGGTACCTGCTGCTGGCAGCAGGAACGGGGGAAAGGAGGAGGGAGGACTGTCCCCTCTGCAACCCTCCAGCTCCCTCGAGCCAGCTGTAGCCAGCTGTTGAGCTCTGGCTGCCAAAATATGGTGCTTTGAGTTCTTTATGCAAATCTGCTTCTTGAATAGCTGCATTTTGTCTTGTCTGCAGCTGTGCAACAACACGGACCATGCAGACTCTTTGTCTGGCATCTTAAATCTCTTGCAAGTTGGGAAATAAGGGTAAAGGTTGTGTTTTGGAAGACATCTCTATGAAAGGGAATTTCATCCCAAATTATCATTTTTTCTTCTAATAATCTTTATTTTAATTAGAACTGTAGGTATTTCACAGAAATAACCTGAAAATTAGCACTAGAGGCAGTCTGGCTCTGTTGCTGTTGTTAATATTTTAATACTAAAGTGTCAAGATTTTTTGCAAAAATGTATCTGATTATTTTATTTGGGAAATTAGTAGAATTCTGACAGAAGGCTGGTGGTCTAAGTTTCAGGAAATTTCCTAAGGAAGTCTTCATCTGATACAGACATGGGTCTCTCACACCCTTCCAAAGTCCTCTGAAGATCAAGCAACCTCTTTTTCCTAGAATTTCAGTTGGCCTTAGTTTCTTTTGGATTCATAACAGGTTTTTCTTCTGTAAGCTTGACAACATTGGAAAAAGTTTCCTTTCTGATATAGTCGTATTCTTTAATCAGATCTTTCATTATGAGCTGCCCAAAACGAGTGTCTGCTTTTATTAAATGACAGGTAGATTGAAGAATGACAAGTTGACAGGTTGACAGGAGCATGACAAATGTGATAAAGAATTTGGATAGTCAGATCTGTTAGTCTGAAGAAAAGATAGCTGTACTGGGAAAGGTGTGCCTTGGAATAGAGACAGGAAAATTGAGAGGGAATAAGCTTCAATCACAGAAAGTAATTACATGGAAAATGGAGCCCAGTTTGTTTGCTGGACAATAAAGGTACAGGAGTAAACTTCATGAAACGATTCAAGGAAAGCTTGGCTTAATTATTTTGTAAGTGAAAAAGGTACAAAACTTTCTGAGAGAGATATGGCATATTGTTAACAGAAACAAGGAGAATTATAAAAATGAGATGGGAATAGTCAAATTGACAAACTGCAAATGCAAAATTTACAGCTGTGAGAACTCATGTCCATCCATATTTTACTGTGAGGGTGGTAAGACACTGGCCCAGGTTGCCCAGAGAAGCTGTGGCTGCCCCATCCCTGGAGGGGTTCAAGGCCAGGCTGGATGGGGCTTGGAGCAACCTGGTCTGGTGGGAGGTGTCCCTGCCCATGGCAGGGGGTTGGAACTGGGTTATCTTTAAGGTCCCTTCCAACTCTAACCATTCTGTGATTCTATGATATTCTTATTGTATTTAGCCTTACCACTGATCTTTAAAGATTTAAACTGATCTTTCAAGAAGGTATCTGAGTTAAGAGTGGTGAGGGGTGAGGAACAGAACCCACGTGCTGGTGGCTTGTAGGGTTTCTGTCTGTACGACAGCCACACAAGGCAGTATGGGCAATAGGTCCCTCCAAGAAACCCCAAAGGAGCAGTAAAAGTGGATACACTAACTTTGTGGCAATTACGTACGCTATTTAGAGGGAAGGCACCTGATGGCCAAGTATGAAAGAAAATCTTGATTGCCAGATTCATGATGAAAATGTGATTGCTGCCTCACAGCTGCTGGAATGCTATCCCATGGTCTAAGCCAAAGCCCTCTGAAAGCAGCAAGTCTTTTCAGCCATTTGAACAAGCCTTTGATCAAGCCTTGTGTCTCAAGAGGAAAAAAAAATTACACACTATTAATGCAAAAAACCAAGGAAGACACATAAGGGTTCATTACATAACACAAGGATGGGCAAACACTTCTGCACTTACACTTCCAAAAACTGAAAACTGATAGGAAAACCCAGTGGTGATCTTGGATATTTAGTGGAAAGTAAAAACTAGCTCTGACTAACACTTTTTTATGTAACCATTATAGGACATGGGAAAACGCAAAGATTTGCCACACATTCACAGCAGCAATCTGTTGTCAGGAGCTTTATGCAGTGAGGAATGTGGTTTTCATAGAACCGAAGTTTATAGGTTAAAAAAAAGCTCAGTTGCTTGTCACCACAGATCTAACTTTCCTGCACAGCACATTTTCGGTGACAGCTTGTAACACAGATCAAATAATCTGCTGAATGTCATGGAAATGATTCCAAATGTCAAAACAAAGCATAATTATTAAAACAAATCACAGTGAAGAAGAAAATGTAATAGAGCACAAAATGAGCATACCTATGAGAAGTTATTTTGGTCCGCAATTTTTTGGAGAGCAACATCAAAATGGTAGCATGTAGGTTTCTTTTATAGCACTGATTTAGGATTTTACCATCGCAATGTCTGTGAGCATACTTATGCTTAAAAATGCTTTGGAAGAAACAATTTCAGGTATATCCTCAGCTGTACTTTGGGCTCCTTTTGAGTTGAACATACTTTTCTGTATAGGACTGACCACTCTATGTGTCTGTGATTCATGACTTAAATGGGCATGTTGCCATGGCTTTCAACTGAGCAGTTTCAATGCACACAATTAGCCTAGAATCATGGAATAGTTTGGGTTGGAAGGGACCTTAAAGATCATCAAGTTCCAACCCCCTGCCATGGGCAGGGACACCTCCCACCAGACCAGGTTGCTCAAAGCCCCATCCAGCCTGGCCTTGAACCCCTCCAGGGATGGGGCAGCCACAGCTTCTCTGGGCAACCTGGGCCAGGGTCTCGCCACCCTCACAGCAAAGAATTTCTTCCCTAATACCTCATCTAAATCTCCCCTCTTTCAGTTTAAAACCATTACCCCTTGTCCTATGGCTCCCCTCCCTGATCAAGAGTCCCTCCCCATCTCTCCTGTAGCCCCTTTAGGGACTGGAAAGCTGATATAAGGTCATTAAACCCAGATCAGTTCATTTAGCCTAATAATAATCAGATCAGGAGTTGAAGCCCATGTTCCTGTGACAACACGGTTTGCGTAACATAATTTGCGTAACAGCCTGCCCAGGGAGGTGGTGGAGTCGCCGTCCCTGGAGGTATTTAAGAAACGTGTAGACATGGCACTTCAGGGCACACTCTAGTGCCCGAGATTGCTGGTTTGTGTCTGTTTGTGGGTGGGTGTGGGGTGGGGTTGTGGTTTTGTTTTGGTTTTGGTGTGGGTTGGTTTTTGTTGGGTTTTTTTGTGGTTGGACTCGATCTCAAAGGTCTCTTCCAACTAAGAAGATTCTGTGATTCTGTAATGGTGTTACCTCAGCCCACTGTAGTCATTGCCATCTCTCTGTCCTCTTTTATAGTAGGATCTAACAACACAGTGTTGCACTCCCTTTGAATCTTTGTTTACAGGTCATACTGTCCTTGATGCTGTTATTCCAGCCTTATCTGGATCACATTGTGCCTGCTCCAGCCTTCCTTGCTTATGACTCTGACAAGACTCCACAGTTGGGTCAATGGCTTGGCGAGCCTCCATGGGAGCAATGCGTAGGGACCAGTGCCCCAGGGAGACTGGCAACCTCTCTGAGCTACACCAGCATGGCTCCTCCGGACGAGCGCATGATATTCCTGTTGGCCTCCTCTAGACAAAGGTACAGGCAAATGAAACTTGCCCACTCTAATCAAGTGGAAACAGTCTGTGATTGTAGTCATTTAAGAAATCTATTTAATCAGCGAATGTGTGTTGTAATGCATGTGCTGTGCTTGCCTGGACATAGGTCTATATTCATCAGCTCAGAAACGATAGCATGGAAAAGCAGCAACCAGCAGAGCATTCCCCAACATGGAGGCTGGAGTTTGGCAGTTGAGTAGCCATCCCTGGAGGTACTTAAAAGACGTGTAGATTTGGTGCTGATGGACGTGGTTTAGTGGTGGACTTGGCAGTGCTTGGTTAACAGCTGGACTCGATGATCTTAAAGGTCTTTTCCAACCTAAATGATTCTATGACTGAGAAAATATGAAATGGGGCCAAGGAGTGACATCTGCTGAGTTAAGATAATTTATATCAGTTGATGTAAGGGTGCTGTTCTTCATATTAGTGAGATCATGCTGATTTATGGCTGTTCTGTCTGGCCTACATCTGCAATTCTTCTATATTTTACATATTTGGGTGGAAGAATGAACTGACCTCATTCAGGTAGATGATCTGTTTCTCATATGTATCTGCCAGGAGACAAAGATATCAAACATTTCTTTAAACTTGCAAATATTACAAAATAAAAGAAAAAATATGCTTGAGCAGTCTGCAGCAGAATGGTAATGTTCTCTGAGAGCCTTATGTTCGCTACTCCCCAGGAAATAAATAGTATAAGCTATTCTAATATTGATTTTTCATTCTTCATCGTACTTAGTCAAGCCTCTCCAAACTAGGCATCAGCTATTCTAACAAAGGGTGAGCCAAGGAATGGGAGGAGGGTAATATATATTCTCGGTGCAGCCTATTCCCTTGACGACCCCAAGTGATCCATTTTAGCAATTCCCTTTGCTTCTGGTGACCTGTGTCACTGGTGGTGGTGCAGACTCAAGCTAAGCTTTTTAGAGACATGCCAGCAATTTAGTTTCAGTCTTTATTACAAAAGCATTTTCTCCAGTTATTAGTTCACTCATTTTTCAGTTAATATTCTGGTCTAGTTCTGTATGTAACTTTCAACTAAGGAAAATAATAAGAAAAACCATCGTTTTCAACACACAAAAACCTTTTGCATCGAGTGTGGCCAGCAGGTGGAGGGAGGTCATCCTCCCCCTCTGCTCTGCCCTGGTGAGGCCCCATCTGGAGCGCTGGGTCCAGTTCTGGGCTCCCCAGTTCCAGGAGGACAGGGAACTGCTGCAGAGGGTACAGCAAAGGGCTACAAAGATGCTGAGGGGCCTGGAGCATCTCTCTGATGAGGAAAGGCTGAGGGACTTGGGTCTTTTTAGTCTGGAGAAGAGAAGGCTGAGGGGGGATCTGATCAACACCTATAAATACTCAAAGGGTGGGTGTCAGGAGGATGGGGACCTGCTCTGGGTGACCCTGCTCTGGCAGGGGGTTGGACTAGAAGATCTCCAGAGGTCCCTTCCAACCCCATATCATTCTGTGATTCTGTGAAACCGTAATGTGAGACCAGATACTGACAGTCAGGATGCTGCCAAGTGCTGGTGGCACTGTTATTGGGCCCCTTGTTGGTGCTTCCTTACTGCGTGCTCACCCCATCCCACTGGTGAGCGTGTACACGTGTCCGAAGGATGTGGAGAAACCTCTCTTCACCATTCCCTTGGGCATGTGGTAGGTGCCACGGAGCTCTGGCAGAGCAGGGTACCTGCCAGAGAGCACCAAACTGCCTTTGTAGCCAACCCCTGTGTTAGGTAAAAGCATGAAAATTATATTGCGGACACGTTATAGCGGTGAGGGTTTTCTTTTTACAGCTGGTTTATAAAACTACCAAAGACAATTACATCAATCCTGACACAGTGATAATCCCTTAAAAATCAAAAAGTTAATAGCTTTTTTGGCTTGGGAGATGTGATTTGCATACTAGACCTTCTGGCCCCGATAGCATCTGGCAATCATGGTTTCCCAAGCCACTTCTGCTTTAAGGTGAATGGGAGTTCTGCCAACAGGCCCTTATCGGAGTAGATTGAAGGTATTTTTGGTGGAAGCAGACAATTGCCTACACCCCTTGACTTATCCTACCTGTCCCTCTGACTGCAGCCTGAACTCTTCGTATCTCACACAGGAAAAAAAAAAAAGAAAATCAAACCAGGGATAAGCCTGGTTTTCTCAGTAAGGAAAACAATGTGTTTAAGGGTATGCTTCTGGCTCCCAGAAAACCTACAGAGACAGGACAGTCTCTGGGAAAGAAAAAGGAGGGGAAACACTTCGAAAATATTTTAGAATAAAATTCTATTGGGACCTGTAGTTTATAATCTCCAAATTTATGCAGTGGTTGTAATGAAAATGTCAACATTTTTCATTACATTATTTTTTTCTGCAAAGTGGTTATCTATAACTAATAAAGTTAACTGTGTACATGAAGATAATGATGGCCATTAAAAAACCTTTAATTATTGCTATAAATTAGGAAGTGCAGAAACAGTTAACAAGTAATAACCAAAGATGCATTACTGGAATTTTTGTTCCTCATTTTTCTGAGGGCTCAACAAAAGGTATGACTCTGCCACCACCAGAAATGAACAAAGTTACCAGATGGCAATCATTACAGAAAGAAAACAAAACTGTAAGCCATATCCTCAGCAGGTATAGGTAAAAGTATCCTATGGAGAGCAGAGGGGACCTGGCCCCCATGGTTAAACCCTTGTGCCCAGGGAAACGTGGCTGACCAGAATGGCAGGGGGGATGCTCTTTCACAGAATCACAGAATTATATGGGGTTGGGAGGGACCTCTGGAGATCATCTAGTCCAATGCCTCTGCCAGAGCAGGTCCATCTAGAGCAGGTTGCACAGGAACACATCCAGGAGGGTTTTGAGTGTCTCCTGGACATGCCTCCTTTCCCTCCAGCAGTTTCTTTCTCTCTCTGTCTCTGTAACTGGAGTTGCTTCAGTAACTATTTCCCATGCCTGATACTCTCTTTTTCACAGACATACTCATCTGGGAAAAAGCTTTTGTCATCCAAGTCTATGTTTCCATCTGTCCATGCTTCTCTCCATATTTCATTTTCAAATCAACATTTATTTCATCACTGATAAGCACTAGAAGTCAAAGTTAATCCCAAATCTGGACTCTCTTTAAATGTCCTGAAGTGGTTCATTTTGAGTAGAGACACTGCCGACACTTGCCTTCCGCACTTTATACTAGAACATGTGGTGCTCATGATTTGATTTTTGAGACGATAGTCTCCCACGGAGAATTAAAGGACTCTTGAGTGTTTGGCATGTCAGTCCTATAATCAGCCTGAGAAACCCAGGAGATAGCAGATACATGTAATGCTTGCAAAGATCACTGTAATGCCCTGTTCCCAATGGGATTTCACTCCCATTTAATAGCAATTTCACTGAATCTCTAGCCTTATGGAATATATGTGCATAGGATACACCCTATGTTTTCACACATTCTTCCTAGGATCTCATCTTCTCATGGGTGAAAGCCTACTGATTAAATAGGAATAGCATCCTGCTCTTTTAGAAGCAACATAATACTGGGAGTTGAGAGCTTTGTGATTCTGCAACACTTTTCCTGAGAAGCCGTTAAATCTCTTCCTGCCTCAACTCCATTGCATTCTTTAGCAATAGCAAAAATATATAGATTTTATATATAAAACATGTAGGTGCTATTTTCATAATATTTTTTCCATCCTCAATTCTTAAGTTGTTTTCTGGTGAGCTTTGTGTTCCTTTAGTAGTAAGAGAAACTTTTGAAAACCACTAGCATAAAAGTTAATTGCATCTGTTTTACGACTCTGCCAACCTCCTTCAGTGGTTGCCTCTCTTCTTCATTGTGGAGACCGTGTTCATTCTTTCCTGAAAAACCTGATTTGCCTTCCTTGTTTTCTCACTTCTTGTTGGGGCAATGCTCTGTTTCTCCCTTCTTTCAGTTTTTTATGTCCCATACTTTGAGCCTTACGCCCCCTCTTTCTTTCCTTTTCTCTTTTTTTCCTAAAATTTCTGTTGTTGTCATCTTAGCCAATGGTTGATTATTCTAAAAACTGCTATTGTGCCAAATCTCCTAAGAAGGAGATTGTTTAAACAGAACCTGAAAAGGCTTAATATGCCAAAATGAGGATTAAAGACATTTAAAAAGCAGGAAAAAAAGCATTTATTACCATCATCCTTTGTTTAGCGATCTTCTTATTCTGGGCAGATCTAAAACTTTATTTGGCAGCATAGACTGAAGCTCAGTGTTCACACCTGCTGAAGCATCAGTTATGGTAGTAGCAGCATTTGAATAGATATTCTGTTTAAGTGGAATCTCCACTATGTCTTAATTTAACCTCCATCACTGTAACGTTGCTACTGTTAGATGGAAACCAATTCCCAGAAGCTGTCCCAGTTGTGAGCTCCAATTAAATATAAACAAGCTTTTGAGTTCAGTCTGGCTAGAACATGTCTTGGTTAGTATTATTAACTTCTATATCCTAATAGAAACACGCAGTTAGTTCTTAATTGAGCAACTATTTTAGATGCAGGAAGTGAAGAAGCATTTTAAATGGAGCCTAGCCTCTCCATTTATTAAAACCTACATTATGTCTGTGGTGATGACCTAAAATACTCAGAAATGGAAGCATTCTTCCTTGAGCTAGCGCTAGTCTCATCTATTCTATCACATTAGCCTTTCATGAAACAACAGAATAAGATCAGAGAACAAAATCCATTGTACTGTTCATATAAATTAATTGCATTCAGGAACACTGTGTACCACCAGAAATCAATGAACTGCTTTCATTAATGGTCAGGCTTAGACACAGCTTTCTGCCCTTTGTGATTTGTAGCAGCTTTGCTAAAGAACAATTATACTTATCAAACAGAGCACACAGAGAGAAAGAGTAGCAGGAAACATGGAAAATCCCTATTCTTTCCTGAAATCCTGAAACCAGGACTCATTCTTCAGTTTTAGGGGCTGATTCAGGTACATGAGTGCTACAGGTGGGACATGGGCTCCAGCCTCTGCCTAACAGGTAGGTACACAGTCCCCACAACTCATGCTTTACCCCCAAAGCCTCACAAGGGCTTGGGAGTTCAGAGCACTGCCCAGAAGTGCCTCCCAGCTGGTACTGCAGAGTGTCTCAGTGCTTATTTCATGCTTATACCAATTTATGTCTGAAAACATGGTTGCTACCTGTCCTGAAGCCCTATTTGGTAGCTAAACCTACAGCGCAAGTCATCCATAGCATTTTTGCCCAGGGATTGTCACTTTGCAACCATTTGTATTCAAAATACATCCCGAAGGGCTGATCCTCCTGCCATAGTGTTTATCCCTAGCCATCCATGAGCTGGGGAGTCTGTAGCCTGAGAGGGTTCAGTCCCATGTGATAAACTATTTCCACAGGACCTCTCCCCCAGCTAGAAGTGCCCAACACATCGATGCTGAGACTGAGAAGGTGGTCCCTTTCCTCCTTTGCTAATCCCCGCGGAATGGCTGCTTTGAATCTCTTTTTATTTGGGAGCCTTGATACCAAGAATTCAGGGAACTAGGTGTCTGGAAGTTAGATATGAAGACCTTCAGGGTCAGTGCATCTTTTTAGGTCCAGTCCCAGGAGACTCCATGTGAACGTGCACACGTGTGTGAACGAAAGACTCTGCAGACCTTTTAATTTCAGCCGTGCTAAAGCCATCCCACTTCAAGGTAAAGCAACTCCAGCAAATAAGCAAGATAAGTCCTGTCAGTTATCAGGCTTCAGAAACCGCAGACAGCGAGCTGTCTCCTCTCAGACCTCGTTGAAGACTGCTGAAGTTAATAAAACAGTCAGGATTTAATTTGACCCTGAATTTCCCACATTTTAAGCCAACAAGAAGGATATCTGCACTGAATGCTTGATTTATCAAAGACTTGTGGCTAGCAGAAAGCAGAAGGTGACCCTATGTGGCTCCTACTGGCCCAAGGTGTCTTTAGGAGTGTGGGGAACTGTGAGCTGATGTGCCCCACACAGAGCAAACCTTGGAGGAGCAATAGAGCTGGTGTCTTTGATGTCCCTATTGCACTGCTGAAACCAAAGGGATCTCCCTGGGTTAGCACTTGAGCTCACTGTAGACAGGAAAGCTAATTTATAAACCTTGCAAAAATAAATGGAAGATGTTCAAACATCATATTTCTTCTTTTTTCTTTTTTTTTTTTTTTTTTTTGAGCATGCATGATCTTTAGTCAAAGCACCATAATAGATTGTTGAGGACTGTCAGGAAAATTATACCACATTAAAAGATTTATGTCGATGAGTATTTCTGGACTGTCTGATGAGGCTTACTGCATTTTTGGCACAAATCAAGGAAGAAAATGATCTCTAAGCTTAGTTATCAACCAGAAGAGACAATACCTTGATTTTGAATTGTTTCAGATGAAATTCAGCCAGTTAACAATAAATATTTCCTTTTTTTTTTTTTGCACCTTAATGGTGCTTTTTAATTAAATACTCCATTAAGGGGAATACTAAATAAATTTTGTGGGTCAGATGATGAACCATTTGCAGATGATTACTTGCTCAAGGCTTGTTTTGAATCCCACTGAAGTTAAAAGAATCCTTTTCAAATATTTCAGTGGGTTTGGGACTAGGCAGTGAAGTAGTTTGATTGGAGCAGATGAGAAAACTCCATGTAAGGGACTGCCATCTTGTACGAGAAGGGATTTGAATGTCTCATCCAACAAATAGATAGAGCCATAACGGTTACTAATGTAAATGTTGTGGACTTAAAAATCAGGTGTCATTAACTTGACAAACTGTTTTTTAACAAAAGAAATGGCAGTATGGTTGGCTCTAGAGAGCATCAGTTTATCAGTGTCTACTCTGCTGTATTCGAGGTCACAGGAATGCTTTTGTATAATTAGAAGTCCACAAAGGGCTCATATTTTATATGCATATATGTATGTGCACATACGTACATTAAAATATTTATATAAAAAATTCCAACTACCCTTCAATTACCACAATCAGCAATAGAATTTTGTAACATTTATGGCTTTTCATACTCCTTTGTCAAATGCTGTCATGTGGGTATTTTCATCTCTGCCTTTAAGTGCAAAGCCTTTTATTTATACAGAGATATGAAATCAGTGGCAGCCTGGGAATTAAAATATTACTCACCCGGGGGAAAATGACCTTCTTCTAAAGATTGATGGAACAACCACCAGAAACTTAGAGAAATTATGTTTACTGTTTTCTAAATGATAACAGCTTGAACTGATCCTGATCTTTCCGTATTTCACATATATCTCCAACTCATTTGTAGCAGACCAAAGAAAACAAACATAAGTGCGGATAGATGTTTAATCGTGTGATGTTAAGTCATTATTCTCTTGCAATTTCCTGCCTTTTAAATGTGTACACGTTTATGATATGACTCCCTACTGAGTAATGTAAATAACTGTTTTTTTATGATTATTTACAATCATAACCCTGGGAGGTTTATTGGTTTTGTTAATGTTATTGTGAAAGCACTTTAAAGCCCTATTAAAGATCAGATCTTTTTGTACCAAAATCTGTCCTCACTAGATATAAACAGTTTCTATTCCAGAGGGTTCACATTTGAAAGACCCAGTGTGGAGGTTGCAAGCCTGTGGTCACCAAAATAAGAGGTAAGAAAAATAACCTGTAATCAAGTATTCACTGGTCATTTGTAACTGGCTCCTTAAAGGCTAAAAAGCATATAACTCTGAGAAGTTTAGCACAAAATTATGTGCTTCTAACTCTATAAATTATTCCTGTTATGGAATATGTTAGATAATGATCTATACATTCTTCACCAAAGGACGAGTCTGAAGCCATCTTTCTCCATGAAACCTACTGTCCAGTACCAACCAGACTGCAATTTATTACAATGCCTAGGAAATAGCCCGGTATCCTTTCTTATAGAAAAACCAGTAAAGATGGCAGGCAAGCTCATAAGCCGTAAGAAATGTTTACCAAAAGGAGAAACTCTGTGAAGTGTTTCTAAGCCCTTGTTGTGGGTTAACCCTGGTGGGCTGCTGAGCACCACACAGCTCGCTTTACACTCCTTTAGTGGGACAGGGGAAGAAGAAAGGAAGAATAAAAGCAAGAAAACTTGGGGGTCAAGATAGAAAAAATGAAAAAAAAAATTACTATTTGATAAGTGGAAGAAGAGGGAAGAACACAAAACAAGCAATGCAAAGGCATTCACTCACCACCTCCTGTGGGTAGATGGATGGCCAGCCATCTCCCGAGCAAAAGATGGATAACACCCTTAAAACCTCCTCTTTTCCCATTTATTGCTGAGCATGACATTGTATGGGATGGAATAATGCTTTGGTTAGTTCATCTCTTTGGTCAATTCAGGTCATCTGCCCAGTTGTGTTCTCTCCCAGCCTATTGTACACCCCCCAATCTATTCATTGGGGGGGTACAGCAAGAAACAGAGCGCCTTGATGCTGTGCAAACACTGTTCAGGGAAAACTAGAAAATTAGTGTGTTATCAGTGCTGTTTTGGTCACAAATCTAAAGCACAGCACCATATGAGCTGCTATGAAGAAAATTAGAAAATTAACTCTATCCTAACCAGGCCCAGTAAAGTCCTTTTGATTTCCCTACTCCCCACCCCCAAATCCAGTCTTAGCAGATGATGTGCCTTGCTGCAAAAGAAATCTAAAATATTCTTTTTTTTTTTTTTTTTTACAGATTTTTCCTGGAATTTCAAGCTATTAGTACAGCATCATATAGAAGGTAAGATGACTCCTTTTCTCATGGTGCCTCTTCTCTGTTTGGGGAAAAGTTCGTCTTCTCTATTGAAATGTCTTTTTTACAGGGGGCTGTAGTTACTGCTCCCTGTACAGTAGCCAGCAGATGAATGGTACTACTTCTCTGAATAGTCTGATGTTTCACATTTTAATATCTTGCTTGTGGGATATGGAGAACATGGGGAAAACGGGGGATTCTCCTAGCCTTCCAGAAATCAGAATGGCCCCAGAAGCTGGTAGGCAGCTCCTGACCTCCCTGCCAGCCAAACAGGAGGGCAAACCTCCCCTTGACATGCGTGAGCGGGATGGGGACCCTCCAGAGCCAGCACAGCCCGATAGCTGTCACCCCAAGAGACGGGAGAGTTTCAAAAGGTCAGGGAAGATTTTTTTTGTTTTGTTTTTGAGGCATACATTTTGCAGAAAGCCGTGTCACATTAGATCCCCGTTGCTAGGGACGTTACACCAAGCTGTGCATGGAGCCTACAACTGCTGGAAATTTCTTTCAGCTCGATGTGATTCACAGGCATGAGGACTAATAAGAACATAGTGTATTTTTAATAATATCAGCTTGACAGGGCTCAGCAAGTGCCTGTAGCAAGCGTACCTCAGAAACAGGGAAAAAGCCTGACTCCATTAACTCTCTGCATCTGAGCCTTCTTACTTATCTGCGGAGAGAGGCAGAGAAATTACACGAGGTTGAGATTTTAATGAGAAGAAGTAGAGGACTAATGAAATGCTAATGAGATCGACATAATCCAGTGTGTCACTGCAGGCTCTCAGTCCTTTCAAGCCCGGTAAACAAAATAGCAACCATTAATTTGCCTGAAATGGATTCATGAATTTAGCAACGGAATTCAGAAAGTGTTGAACAAAACCCCATGTGTTCAGCAGTGACCCCAAATCTTGTTTTTTTAAAACATATTTCCCAAAGGTGGAAGTAAGGCCTCCATGGACTTGCTAAGAAGGCTTCGGAGTCAGCCGGTCACCAGACGCAGGTGACTTGGTGGTTTCCACAGGATTTCTACTCAAGTAACAAGTTTGTTGGGAAGGAGACCTGACGGATATATAGAGGTGGATGGTGGGTTTCCATGGAAAAAATCTGTTTAGAAAAGGGAGGTGGCTCTAAGTTCTGGTGGGCACAGGCTGGGTGCACAACAAGGGCTCTCGCTTCACGTCCCACCAGCTCGTCCCTCTGCTTGTGGCCCAGCACGTCTTGGGTTTATGGGGAGCTTTCAGGCAAGAGCTTTTCCTTTACAGGGCAACTTAACTCCGGGCCCAAATAGACTGTGTCATAAGACTGGAGAGCTAAGAAAGGCAGAAGTAGGTTGAAACTATTTTTACAGCTCTGTGACCCAAAGGCGATCTTTGTCTTACACAAGAGGAAACGAGTTTCAAGATGTTCTGTTTTGCTTTGGGGTTTTTTTTTGTTTTTTTTTTTTACAGCCCTCAGTAGCCGGCGCTGCTCCTCAGGGATCAGTGGGACACGGGGCCATGGCTGCCACTCATCTTCCTTTCAGCAAAAGGACTCGAATCCACAGAGGAGTAATTTAAGTCAGATCTCTCCCGGTACAGAAACAGCCGAAGGCACTACAGAATATGTCCAAAATTACTCTTTTGAGTTGCATCAGCTGATTTCTTTATACCCGGCTCCTAAAAAAACCTTATATAGGAACTGAACTTTAAGTCAGGTTTCAATGTTACTGTCCATCACAGCTACATTTGCAAGTTTGAGGCCTTATTAAAGAGGACTTTTAACTAGTTCTTCTAACCCCAAAGATAGTTCTTGCCCTAGCAGCTACCAGAGCTACCCTGACTGACTAACTTTCATTTGGTTCTTCCGTTTATAGCATCACATTACTGACTCCAAATACTTGTTCCAGACAAATTGCTCATTTCCCATAGGGAGAAGGAAAAAACAGAGACAGAAAATAAAAGCAGTCATTCAGAGCATCTTCAGACATATTTTACATTTAATCTGTCTTGTTCCAGGTTTTTAATTTTTGTTCTTCCAAGGAAGAAATCTCTTTCCCTTTCAACATTTCTTTTCAGTTGTACATGTATCACAATAATTTAGCATACATTTCTCTAATCTTTGATTAATGTCTTACCTTTCACTTAAATACCTATTAACATGAAATCATCACAGTAATTTTGGTTGAATCCCCATATCACTGACATACTGTTAATGAAAACAAGATTAGCATCTGAAGCTTTCAAGGCATGATTGCTGTAGTGTTTGGATTCTTTCCTGACAAGATAGACTCTCTAATTCTTTTAAACGAGAAAAAAAAAAAGCATCATATGCTTCCAACCAGACTTCTGCACTTCTTTATATGCAGAGTCTCAAGTGGAGTTAAGAGCACAATTCACAAGAGTTAGGGTTTCAGTATTTGGGCAAAAACTGTGCTCAGGTCAGTGTCTGACATGCTGACCAGCATTACTTTATAATTTCTCTATTTTTTTCCCCGACTTATTTGTATATCTCCATCAAATTAAAGAGTCTGGGGCAGGGATTACCTCTTACGGAAACACAAGTAACAACATTTTATCTTCTAAATTTCCCCTTCTGAAACAAATTTCGCCTTTGTTTACATGGAACCACATGCAAATTACATCCATTCTAAAAAGTCTTCTTCAACAGAAATAGTCTTCCATATGCCTTTGTTGATTTAGTTACCTACTATATTAAAAATAAGTTCCAAGTGCCAGAATTCAGTGACTGACAGTGCATTTGTGTTTATAGCAAAAACTTTCGAGATCCACTGAAAATCTCAAAGGCAGCCCTGAGACCGGCAAAAAATAACACTCCCAAAGTCCCCCTGCCTTTGTTCTCTTATATGTAAGATGAGAATAGTCCTGACTTGACAGAACTACAATGCAAGGCTTGAATTCATCAGCATTTGTAAAATACTTCAGGACTCCAAAGTGAACTTCACTTAAAATGCTGCTACCTTAAGAAATGTTGATCTTTTCGTGTCTCTTTCTAATATTATCTCAGAACTAGAATAATGTAGTTTTAACCCTGAGAGACAATTTGTGCGTGAGGTGTTTTTTTAACTACGCTGTGCTCTGTTGGCACCTTTGTCCTTTTCACAGAATTGGAGAATCACAGAATGCTATGGGGTTGGAAGGGACCTCTGGAGATCATCCACTCCAACCCCCTGCCAGAGCAGGGTCACCCGGAGCAGGTCCCACAGGAACGTGTCCAGGTGAGTTTGGAACGTCTCCAGAGAAGGAGACTCCACCACCTCTCTGGGCAGCCTCTTCCAGGGCTCTGCCACCCTCACAGGAAAGAAGTTCCTCCTCATGTTTAGATGGAACTTCCCATGTTCTAGTTTGTGCCCATTTCCTCTTGTCCTGTCCCTGGGCACCACTGGAAAAAGACTGGCCCCATCCTCCTGACACCCACCCTGAAGTATTTATAGGCATTGATATTTATTGAGATTTATTTACAATATTTTACAATTATTTACAATTTATTGGCATTCTTCATGGTGATCCCGTTGGATATACAGATAAGGGCTAATGCTATCTGCCCTGGATGTGCAAAACCAGAGAAGAGGAATTTGTAGGGAGCCGTGTGCTGCTCTTTCTGGCAGCTGCAGTGTCTGCGTGAAGGAACTCAGACACTTTTGCTTTAAATACAAATTGGGTCAGCTGCTGAAATTGTCCCCTGGTGCCACTGCCCAGGCTCTGCTGCTGCTGCGCCCTCCTGCCGTGTAGATTCATCTCTTTCAGCTGCCAGTGGGGTAGGACTTCTGTCTCAGAGGGAGAAAAGGTTATCCTTATCCACCTCCTTCCCTTACTCTCATTGCTGCTGACCCTGGCTTTTTTCTTAGGTTAATGAAGTTAAGTTAATGACCTATGTTTTGCTTTGGGCGGGGTCTGATATCCGAAGCCCAGCGTGAGCAGCCCCTGTGCTTTGCCTGGTTCCATGCAGTTGATTGTGTCACCTATTTACATGGCTTCGCTACTCTCCTCACACTGTTTAATTGAATGAAAATTAACCGAGGTTCGGTTTGTGTAATCTCAGGGACTGCATCCTGTGGTTAACAAACCCTGCTCTTTTCTTGCTGAACTGGTCTTTCTCCTGCATTAATTATTAGGATGAACACTTCACACACAGAATCACAGAATGACATGGGGTTGGAAGGGACCTCTGGAGATCATCTAGTCCAACCCCCTGCCAGAGCAGGGTCACCCAGAGCAGGTCCCACAGGAACGTGTCCAGGCGGGTTTGGAATGTCTCCAGAGAAGGAGATTCCACCACCTCTCTGGGCAGCCTCTTCCAGGGCTCTGCCACCCTCACAGGAAAGAAGTTCCTCCTCATGTTTAGATGGAACTTCTTACGTTCCAGTTTGTGCCCGTTCCCTCTTGTCCTGTCCCTGGGCACCACTGAAAAAAGACTGGCCCCATCCTCCTGACACCCACCCTTTGAGTATTTATAGGCGTTGATCAGATCCCCCCTCAGCCTTCTCTTCTCCAGACTAAAAAGACCCAAGTCCCTCAGCCTTTCCTCATCAGAGAGATGCTCCAGGCCCCTCATCATCTTTGTAGCCCTCTGCTGTACCCTCTCCAGCAGTTCCCTGTCCTTCTTGAACTGGGGAGCCCACTGCTGTGGTCCTCAGCCTGAATGCTTTATGCACATCACTTACTGTAAGCACGTGAATGGCTCTACGGAAGCAAAAAGTAAACTTACACATAATTATAATGTAGTATTGGGGCTGTTTCTAGGTTATTAGAATGTACTTTCACTGGAGTGATGAAGTCAATTTACTCCTCAGCCTGCTCCTGTGTACCCCATGCTGCATTTCACTCATTTGTGAATCAGATAGTCTTCAACTTACATGGTCCACACCACAGTAGTAGCATAGTAGTATTATTAAAAGTTTTATGCAATGCAAGGATGTGGGTGTCTAAATAACGTCACCTGCATCTTAGATATTTAGTAGAAAATTAGTTGTTATAATAACAGAAGCACTAGGCTGATTTTCATGGTGATTATACCAGTTCAAAAACTGGTATATTTTCTCATTTTCAACTAAAATATTTTCCTTACGTCCAAGGTTAAAATTAGCATGAGTGCAGAGTGGGGCACTAAGGCAACTCCTCAAAACAGCTGAACAGTTAAATAAACCGTGAAGGTAGAGAACGGAAGAATGCGGTTTGAGGAGCAATTGGTGAAGACAAAGCGAAGAACAAAAAGACAATTTAGAAAGCAAGCTCAAGTGTAGTTCAATGTTAGTCAAGGGGAAAGAGGGAAAATTGACTCATCTAGGTACTTGTTAGATCGAAGGTGTCTATTTTAGTTTGTTTATTTTTGAAGGTCCTCTATAGCTGATGGAAAGAGAGAGATACCATTCCAGTGTGGATCATACATCCCTGTAATCAGTGTCTAAAATATCACCCTTTTAACATATTTCTCTCCCTCTCTCCAACAATGGATCAAGGAATACGGGTTTTGTTACTTTTACGGTGACAATGGTGCAAACTTCTCCTCGCAAGGATTTCCTCTATTGTTCTTATGACACGTATTCCTGTAGAGCACACCAGAGCTGTAGTGCTGTGTGCTTCGGAGGTGACGGAGGTGGCCAGCGCTGGCTCACGTGGCACATCTAAATTGTTTTCTTCCTTGACACTCTTTCTACTTTTAGATGTTTTAATTTCCTGCAATCTTTCCACAGTCACATGTGGGCAAGTAAACAGATTGTTTTGAATCAAACAGCTGCACTAATTTATTGCACTGTTTAAAGCAAAGCTCAAACATGCTCTTGACTACACGCAGGGACTGGATGTGCCGGCAGATACGAAGAGGTACTTATCTCCCTTGAAATTAAAACATCCACAGCAAGCAGCAGACCGGCCAGCAGGCAGCACCGCTGAGCGAACCATGACCATCTCCCATTTCTTGAGCTGCCCCTGGGGGGGGATTCGCACAGTGCTGGGGGGCTGTGTCACTCAAGGCAGATGGTTTCCAGCCTCCCATGCCATGGGATGTGCAAGGCTTGGCCCCTCCGTGTTTTTCCCTCTTGTTCTGCCATGTCTCCTTGGCAAGGCAATGAACATTTTCTTGTCCAGAGCCTGTGCTCTGGGCCAGAACATAACCCATAACAGAAGATAAAAGGGACACTTCACAGGCTGGAGCTCCCAAATTCTCACAGCAGTTTATACTCCACAATTGAGGCCGAGCAAATGAAAGGATTCAGGGAAATGTCCTAAAGCCACAGAGCAGGTAAAACTGGTTTTGAACTCAGGGGGTTCCTGGTCGTCAAGGTCACTCCACTGTTTATATAGCAATTCTGCCTCTTCCTGACATGAGGCGCAGTCTCAAACGCTTTGCTTTTCTATAAATTCTTCGTTCTGTTTGGAAGGCACTTTGGGGACCCCAAACATCTTTATTAAATGAAAAGCATGAGAAGTGGAGAGCCATTACGCCCTTGTGAACTGGTCTGGAAAAATATGCATATGAAATGAGACTATGGAGGAAGCCAAAGGAGGTTGCGGTCAAGATCAAGTAGTATTTTTTCTTAGTTTGGGTTTTGTCATCATTAGATTTTGAGTTTACTCTCTTTCGCAATTCTTGCATCTGAGATTGAATCTTCTAAAAACTTCTGTGAATTTCTACATCATGCTTCAGTGGACATTTCTACAAGGAGTGAAGGAACAAAATTGCAATTGCATTTCTAATTGCCTAATGGCACATAAGGGATCTGCCTGTATTTACCTCTGCACCACATTCTGACTGTCCCTGACCTGAAAATCTTAAAAGTCCAACTAAGCCTCCCTGGTAGGTAAACAGAACTTTTAAAAGCAAGTTCCAGGTTTTCCTTATGTCTATTCCTAGCTTAGCAAGTGCAGTATTTAAAAAAAAAAAACAACACCAAAACTAGGCTACAATAAATATATACATATATATGTGTGTGTGTGTCTGTTTCTGCAAGGAACTGCCCAGGAATGTTGTGTTCTGCAAGTTGTATACTGAAAATAAGCAGTGTGGATAGGTCCCTATGCTGACAAAACCCAACAGTGTTAGACAGGAAAGAAACTTAGGAAAAAAAAAAAAAAGAACAGAGACAGAGAGAAAGAAAAAAGGAAACAGGTGGCTTGTTCCAGGCCTGCCAAGAACATTTTGGAGCCTTGAGAACATGCACTCCCCTGCTTGGCTGAGAGTTGTTTCTGTCTCGTCCACTGAGTGATTTCTTGTCTTTCCCACAGCTTCCTTCTGCCGCCTGCAAACAACCTGCTCTCTGCTCATTTTATCTCTTCCCTCGGGCTGGACCTTGCCGTTTGATTGTCCACCTTTCCTCCTCTTGGTGTCAAACCTTCCTGGTTTGTGGATGCCGGGTGCTGGTAGATGATTGCCCTCTTTGAGCTCTCACTTTCTCCGTCCTCCCCATTCTTCGCCCCAACCAAATAAGTCAACACTTTTCAAATGTTTTACTCTGTGATTGAAAATGCTGCAGTTTCTGTGTGATATATTGACAGTATTGGTGAATACAGATGCTCAGGGCAATCATGAGCAAACATACAGTCTTCCTCAGCTCACCTGTCTTCCTTCTTCACCACTGAAAACCAGCCTGGCACTTACAGAAGAATTGTCTTTTCTTTTTACTTTAGTAGGAGTCCCAGTGAGTCCCTTGGGCTGCAGCTAGTCCTCTGACTTTAATAAAAGCAGGATACTGGTCCTCATTCCTCATCCACGCTTTAGAAATCCAGTTCATTCTTACTAGGAGTTTTACAGTGAATTACAGCATTGAAAAATAGATTTATTTATGATTTTTTTTTTGCACAGGACCATATATTCCCTAAAATGCTTATATACTCCCAGGATTACCTCCGTAAAATCTCTACCATACTTCACTAATACAAAAGCAGTGCTTTCATATCTTTTTGTATTTCTTAAACATAAGTGAACATGTGTGTGCCAGACAACAGTGTGCAGTGAGTTCAGTGCATCCAGGACACGTTGAACTCCAAAGGTTTTGTACTGTTCGTTTATGCATGTGCAGTGTCTGTCCTCCTGGGATTTCCAGATGTCTGGAGCCTGGCCAAAACTGCTCCTTCATCACAGCAGCTGGACATCTGGAAATTCCAGACAAGTGGCTAAAGCCCACTTTTTATGTGGACAGCATTCCTGGGTGAAAAAGAGAACATATGCAGAAACCCAGATGTATGTGTGTGACTTATCCAGAAACCCTAGACAAGGTGAGGATACTTTCAGTGTAATAAAAAGAGAAGCATTAAAAAAAATACATGGATATCCTCCTGAAGGCCAATAGCAGAGGAGTGGCAAATTCCACTCTGAGCCTCTCAAAACCTATGTCATATCCCATTTTGCCTTGGCTTTATTACATCTCCTTTCATTCCATCCAATTTGCCTAAACAGACACCCTCAGTAACTTCTTTCCTCCTCTCTTCGCTGTGAGTACGTTTGCGAATATCACATTATACAATGAACTTGAAAGCCCCCTGTGTGGTCAGCACCAGCCCTGTTGTGTTGGCTTTTTCTTCTCCCATGGCTTCTTAATTTATGCTTCTCGGGGGACCAGCAGGCTGTTTCTTACTGACGCACCACTCGCTGCATGATATGTGCCTATCTCTTTATATTACTGCCGTATAAATACTTGATATGAGCTGTGCATGGCTTTATGGAACTACAGTTGATTAGTCTATTGTTTCAAAACCAAACTAGGCCTACATCACACTTAAGAGTTTTTTTCCTGGAGATCATGAATACATTGTAAACTGAGTTTAATTTGTGCTGAAAACAGCGTGGTCAAAGGGAAGGTTCGTGCTCAGAATATCTGGGATGACTGAATATGCACGGACACTTCACCACTACTGTGGAAGGAATCTAAGTCCTGATTAACAGATATAACTTCAGTGGTCCGGATGATAAATTAGACAGTAAGATTGCAGAGAAACTGATTTTAAAAAAGCTTTATGGGCTCATAGGGAAAACATATGCATCCTGGAATCATCAAAGGCATTACAGAACACCGGGTGTTATTTTTGGCCAGATGGTTTGCAGTTAATTTGATAGACTTGATCTGTAAATTAACAATTATTCAGGGATGTAAGAACACACTAATAGTTTGGAAAAAAAAATATAGATAGGTAAAGCTTATAAAGCTTAAACAGTATCAGGGTTAGGAAAGTAGGAATTATTTCAGATCACAAACCTGTTAAGCCTCACACATGGAATTAATGTCAGGAGTTGCTTATAATTCCTGCACTGAAGGGTCTTTTCAGATGGTTAATTCTGTTACTGACAGGTTGGTAATCTGTGGTGAAGCTTTCTTTACGTTTTTGTTTATAAATCTATATTGTTCCTCTGTGCGGTTATTATATTGGTGTGTAGGCTATGAATGATGCATTTTGACCAGCATTTTGCAACATTATGACTCAAAGAATAGTAATTTGTAAGTTCCTTACCATTTTTGCCAGAGGCAGAATTTCCTTTAACGGCATGAAACTATTATGAGGAATCACAGATCGAGACAACAGATCAAGAGAAATAACTGGGGCCGTACTGTAAGAGAATAAATAATTGCAGGCAAAGCTGTCTGTAGCCTGGAGAAAGTATGAGAAAATTTATTTTAGGATTAAGTCGTGAATCAATCAAA
Organism: Numenius arquata; assembly: GCF_964106895.1. NCBI lineage: Eukaryota > Metazoa > Chordata > Aves > Charadriiformes > Scolopacidae > Numenius > Numenius arquata. The sequence goes on along the minus strand of NC_133577.1, from coordinate 2,388,442 downwards.
GAATGTTGGAAAACTGAAATTAGTTCCTTAATTGTATATGGGCACTGGACAATGTGGGTGGGTGTTGCTGTTGCCCACAGTAGGTGCTTTCTGTAGTACAAGTGATGTCACTTGGTCTTTATTTAGTCCATGGGTTGAAATTTCTGCTGTTGTAAACTTAAGTAAGCCATTCTGGGTTTTTTATATGTTCATTAAATATCCTGTTTGAAATGAACTTGAGAAGAATAATTAGTACTGCTTTCTAAGCATATGAGAATGAGAAAAAAACCCATGCTATGGTTTGGAAATTCTGGTGGAAATTTTTGCAGCTTCATCTGGGGATTTTTGTTGCTGTCCTGAGATTTTTCTTGCCAGCAGTTTTCTTCTCCTAGACTGTTCCATCTTTCAATATCAGCATTAAATCCAGTTAGGACTGCTGGGTTTTCCCAGGCTGCTTTCAGTTCTTCAACACTTCCAAGGCTAAAGAATTGAGTAGTGACACCCATAGGCATTTCAAATAAACCCAGTGCATGTCCGTGTTGGCACAGTGGACAGCCTGCCTAGGAATAAATTCTAGAATTGAAACATATTTTAAGTTAATCTTAAATGTGTCTTAATTTTATAAAATCAGGAAAAATCCTTTTGATGCATTACTTGGTACTATGTAAGATCCTGGAAAGCTTAGGTCATCCCGAAAGAAAACCGGAATGTGGTCTGTGCAGGGTGAAGGGTTCACGTGTTCATTTTTAGACTAAAGATCACATGCAGAATCTTTCTTTTCCTACTTTTTTAATGTTTCAGAGCAGGTGAAACTAGGAAGATAATAATGAGTGCATATATGTGTATTTAAAGGAATATGAAAGCATTTTAACTCAAAGCAAAGAACAGTAAATAAAATAGTCTGATCTCTGGGTTTTTTTGTTGTTGGGTTTGGGGCTTTTGGTTTGGTTTTTTTTTTCACACAAGGGCTCATGTAAGTCCCTTTTTGCATTTACTCCCAATGCCAACTGTAAGGCTGAATTTAAAATCAGGGGGTGATATCTTTCAGTGAAAGATGGTATTGAAATGCAAAATATTTGTATTAATAAGTGGTCGTTATTCATTACAAGTATAATCATCACACTAAGCAAAAAGGAATTGAGGTTTAAGTCCTATAATTAAGGTTTTTCTAATATTAAGGAATGTTAAGTATAAAGGAAATGGACTCTGAGGGCAGTTAATAATTTTATGAAATATATGATAAATATGTCTAACTGATGAGTTGATGGAAATAATAGATTCCAAAGCAGGTTTCAAATGGATTTCAGATGGATTGAAATAATGTTTAAAAAAAGGGGGGGAAAAATCTGTATTATCCAAGAATAGATGTTATCTGTAATTTGATGCATGATAGTTACTCTAACCCAGACATTACCCTGCCACAATCTGACTCATTATTGTGTAAAAATGAATACCTTGAAAATGCTAAGTGCTGTACGAAATCAAGCAGTATTTATATTTTAAGTGGCAAAATCTTCAGAAAGAAAAAAACATTTCTTTCCAGATCTCTACCAAATCACACAGCTGACCGTGTTAGGAAAGGAAAGATAGTAATTGTGCCTACATAATACCAGTAAAAAAAAAAATAAAATCAGAGGTCCTTCATGGCATTTCTCATTTTCAGGAATGAAAAGCCTATTTCTCCACCTGCAAGTAAAAGCCCATGTCCTGCTAATCCGTATTTACTTGAGAAAGCAGATGGGATTTCCAGAATGAGTAAGAACTTGCATCATTGGGTTCTTTGACAGATTATAACATTTTAAAACTCAGTTTGAATGATCTTTCACTGTAACATGTAGTTTTGGGAAGTGAAATGCATTTTCTATCTGTTGCTGGTTTCTCACTGAAAAATTGTTCCATATGAGGAGCAATTTTCTTTCTATTTAGAGTGAAAAATAGAGATCAGATGAAAAACAATTTAATTCCTTGTTTGAGAAACCCCAATTGTCACATTCGGTTGTTAGGTTTAAGGAGAAAGATGAACTTTTAATTGCAATTCTTGAAGTGCAAACTTACAATTTGATTTTCTGTAGAAGTCTACAGTAAAGGAAAAGTTTAATTTTTTTTCTTATAAATGTTAAAACCTATTTCTAAAAACCTTTTCCTGAAGGTCATATCTTGTCCTTAACTTGATTCAACCAATTTGCAATGTTTCCTCCCAAACTGCCTCTCTTCAAACTTCTATTGACTGACACAGTCATTTAGCTGTCTGAAAAGCATGGTGGGTTTGGCAGTGGAAGACTTTATTTCATGTTCCTTGTTCTGTTGAGTGATATTGATCGTGGCATTTGGAAGAAAAGTGCTCCTTCATTCCTCGTAATTCTTTTCTCTCATATATTTTCTCGAGTTTTGTGTTTGAATGCATTTATGCAACATAATGCAGTGCCTTGGAAGTATATCCAAGCTACCTTGGGCACCAAAAGTAGTATAGCATCATTAACAAAGTGTCTAGGTTAATTGACCCAGCTGAGAAGATATGTAGGTGGAGCATCAGAACTAGGTTGCAGGATATTTCTGAGCAATAGCACAACCTTGTCCTTCAAGAGTGGCAGTGTCAGAGGCTGGAAAGAGACAAAACCTTCAGCATCTCAAGCAGGAAGATGAGGATGGAGCTCTGAGGGGCAGAAGACTTGCTTAGAGAGCCACTTGGTCTGCCTTGGCTGTCAAAGCCACTGCCACAATTAGTTCCCGACAAAGGCTGATGAAGACTGAAAGTTGTTGTCTGTGAGGGATACTGGAGGACAAACGGTGTGTTCATGACACTTGGCCAGGATTATGAAAATCAATCTTATAATCTGTGAAGAATATCGCTGTGTCATAAACCATTCACATTTTCCAGAGGTGTTCTCTGACGGATGTTGTTCAGCACACCAAGTCCAGGTCCGAGTCTTTTGTTGCTAGTAGTGACTGCAACGATTGAAGGCAAATGATTCCAGGATTCTGTTGTGGGGCTACCTTTGTGGCTACTCTGTCTCACCATAGTCCAAAAAGAGAAGGGAACAGACAAGCCTTTTATGGTATCTTGAATTTCACTGGTCACCAGTTGGTTTATTTCCAACTTTGTCCAGTGTAGGAAGAGTCTCTTCCTTTCTTTCCCCAAAAATCGTTGTTGGCACTGCTCGTGATGACCACTACACTTAAGTCAGCACATATTTTGCTGTATCCTTGTTAAAGCCACCTCTAATGTTAACACCATGACTTGGAGTTATCTGGCCTTGGGAAGAAGGCAGTGTTCATGAGAAGTCTGTTTTTCAGCATTCACCTTGCTAAGACACACCTTAGTACTAAAGTGCATGGAATATAAAATGAAAGTAAAGAGTTACAACGAGAAGGTGGGAACTCCTGTGCTTGCTGAACCTTGTGCTGATGTTTCCTTTCCTGACACTTATAACAATGCAATTATTCTATTGATTTGAGAGTGTCGGGAAGTTCAATTCACACACTTTAAGTGAAGTATTCTCTTTGACCGGTCAAAAATTTATGCCTGATTTCGATTTACTCTGCAGGAAAAATTTGCAAACAGTCTAACTTCAATCTGGAAGCAGTTCAAACCAAAAAAATTCTCCCCAAAAGATGACGACAACTTTGTTCAATCCTTTTTAAATTATCTTAGTTACACTTGTGGGCTAATGGATAAAGTTATGGAAGTGCATGTTAGCTGATAAATAGGTTGGAAACAGAAGTCTTTCTCCACATAAACCATCTATATGGATCGCTCCAACTCAAGACTTCAAATAAGTGCAAAAGAAATTACTTTATATTAAAAAACAATTGTTGCTCAATAAGCTGTTGGAATACTCAGGATTTATACAGATTCTTTTGTAAAAAAGACAGGGCACTTAGTAAAGTATGGTGGTGTTTACTGCAAGTCTGGTTGTTTAACAAACTTTGGTTTGCAGTAGGGACAGTATAAGCTATGGCCAAAACAGAATTAAATTAACAGAGGTCCTGTTAATTACCATTAGTGGTTCATTTATGTTCCCTTTGGAGAGAAACACAGTTCAGAAAAATATGACATTTCTTCTTAAACAAATTAAAATGGCTGTACCTTGCAATGGCGTTGGCTGGAGTTGGAATTGTTCTGCACTGGGCATGTGTTAGCTGCGATTTTACATAGATAATTTACACCAAAATTATTTCTAGCAAGAACCTGGTTTGGAGTTGACCAGAACCTTAGAAATGGCACTTTAAGCCACTGGGGTATCTCTATATTGGTGAGGTGATCAGGCCATACCTAGAAGAGACAGGCAGGACCATGTCAGATGAGCTCTTTACGTTGTCTTAATCAGATGAAGTCACGATGAATGCAAATGCCTCGCATTCTAAACTGATTTCTTATCAGAACTATTAAACAGGCTTTAGAAATTTTCTTCCAAGTGCCTAAATAATTTATCTAACATTTATTTTTAACCCTGGTGCAAATATTTGTCATCCATAAATTTATCTGATCTTTTGTAGGTTTGACACAGAAGGAAATGTCATATATAAATAAGGAATTAGAACAAGCAAGATATCTGACAACGCTGATGGTTCGGCAGCAGCCCCACTGACCACTGCTGATCTTGAGAATCGTGGGAGTCTTGTAGGAAAACAAGCCACCAGTTCTGCCTGTGAGAATGAAGTAAGTCTCTGAAAGCAAATGTCTGTACTAAACCTCTTTAACCTCACCTATCCTGGCCTGAGTCTTGCTTAGTCGAAGTAGAGGGGGATGGCAGAACCCAGAAACTCGGAAAGTTGGATGTAGGGTCAGAAATGTCTCTGTGGAGCCTTCAGTGGAGCCAAAGTTTGTGGAGGTGAAGCTTTGTTCAATGATGGTATAACCACTGGGTGACAAGGGCTTGTATGTGGGGGAATAGACATGATGTGTAAAGTATAAATAAGTGTTTTACAGCAGTAAGGAAAGGAAAGGTAGAAGGATTGGATTTTGAGGAGTTAGGGAAAAGGAAGATGAGGGCGGCTATGGCAGTTATAGTGAAAAGCAAGGAGCAAGGAAAAAGGAAGCAGAAGAGAAGAGGAAAATGATGAGCAAGAAGGAGACAACAAAACCAGGGAGACAGACATCTCCATTGAATTTGACGCAATATAGAATAAGGAAAGTGTTGTTATTTACTATTGATTTACTCATGCTCTATTTCTGTGACCTGAATCACTACCGTTTATATCTGAAACTTTCAAAAGGATCTCTGACATATAATTTCAGTTGGGATTACTGTGGAATCGAGAAAAATGTGTACAGGTTTTTGTGAGCTGTAGGGAATAGCTTCAGTAGACCATGTGTTGGCTAAGCTGGGTGTAGCCAAAGGGAGGAGGTGAGAATAGGCACCAAAATACTAGAGCAAAGCAGGTGAGGAGACAGATTAGTCTTGAGGAGGCTGCACATGCAAAAACAGTTTGTGTACTTTTTCTTAATCCAAGATGATTCCTGAACCGCATCAGGATATAGAAGATTAACAAAGCTACTAGCCAGCCTGCTGATATAGCTCCTGCTCGGGAGTGAAATCCCTCATCAAACCGTAACATTTAGAAAAGCTCCTTGAATTTATCCCGTCCCTGTAACATTTGGACACTGATTAAACAGGATCATCAAATGGGATCATCAGTATCCAGTTATACAGAGCAGTATTTTCAAAAATTGAATCACTCTGATTCACAACAGATGAACTTGTGATGTAAGCTGCAGAAATGTGCACGAGTGAAGGGCCTGGGACAGACACGTGGGCTCCAGCAGCTTCATCTGAAATACTAGATCATCAGCTGGAGCTGAGATAATACTTTTAATGCACTCCTAGTAAGTGTCAAAAAAGATAATATGCATCTGAGAGGATATTTATTCTCTTTAATTATGTATGAAACACTACAGTCACTGCATTGTAAGAATTCTTAGAAAACAAATTTTTTAATAAACATGTATATCAAGGATTTTTGAGGGCACAGATTACTCCTGTGTATTTTTCAGACTGGAATCCACAGTGCATAGCCAACTGTGGCAGAATGATTTATATTCGCCCCTCACATCTGTGTGCAGGTCTGTGTGTGCGCACACGTGGAAGGGCCCTCTGGTTACACCCTTACTGGTTTTGGGGTAGTTCAATGCACATCCATAAGAGGAAGCTGAAGGCAGAATTCCTTCAGGAAAATTCACCTGCTGTCGAAGCCATTTGGAAGCTGCTTTGTTTGACAGGGCTCTCAAGACACTTTTCTAATGTCTTGCAATCTTTTTTTATCCCCCCCCCCCCCCATTTGATTTTTCATGCAGGGATGGAAGAAGAGAAGATTTTATGAATAAATAAAGACCGTCTTCAGTTGCTACATGGTGCCAGTTTTGCATTTTTAAGGTTTTGCATGGGCTCCTGGGAACTGCAACCTATTATCAAACCTGCTCCTTTTGTAAGTGACTTATTTACAGTTTGGGGATGACGTGGGCACAGAGAGTTCCCATGCCTTTGATGTCTGTGCCTATGGGTAGTGTGAAACAGCCTTGGTTTAGAGTTTCCTTCTAGGAGGGCTTAAGTAGTTTCCTTAGGATTTCATGCATCCAGTTCTGTGACTGGGGTTTGCCAGATGGATGGTTGCACATTCAGATGTTCAGTGCAATGAATTCCGCCTAAAATTCATACCAGACAACACTTATGGAAGTTCAGGTGCAGAGGGCTACAGATATAAGTAGCTTTCTAGGTGTAGTAAAGTGTACTAGAATACGTTTGTACAGAAATGTATAGTTAAGTGTGCAAAACATAGGATTTTTTCCTGTTTTGATCTAGATAATGCTGCCTCTTCTGCTCCACTGTGCTCTTGGGGATGTATCTGTTGATGGGGCACAGGCTGAATCAAGATGATCTCTATTATTCATGCTACTAACTGGAACTGACGGGAAAACAAGAGGAGTTTCAGCATTGTATTTTAACTTTGTGTTGAAAGAAACGAAAGCCAGAAATTATCCAAAGGCTAATGCTTTTCAGTTTGAATTGAATTTTCATATGGAGGTTTTGTTTTCCAACTAAATTCCAAAGTCCTCTTGGGCAGCACGGACTGGCCTAATGCCTCAGCTCAGTCAATGAAAAAAAATCTTCAGCAGATACTTTTTCAGCAAGGTGTGATTTATCCACGCATTTGAGATCAGCACACGTGAAATGGTTCTCGTACCTTGCCACGTCCTGTCTTTAAATGCTGATTTTAAGGAATTGAGCAAAACAGTAAGTTTGAGGATCTGATCCTCTGCATTTGCACGTGCTTAAGTGGTCTTACTTAAGGTTACATTCACCTGTGTGAATAACAGGCTGCCTGGGCCACACCCCACTGGGTGATGGATATTTTATGACATATATTGATTATTTCAGTTAGATATAATTAACGTTTTAATAAAAAAAATCTTCAGAGAAAATCCAAAGCCTGAGCAGAAGCAGATCTTTTTTGTGCTTACCCTGAAAGGTGTAGAGGAGACTTTTAACATCATCATTTGAACATGCAGAACAATTGACCAACACTTTTGTACAATATAAATTTCAATGAAAGTAATGATTTCTCTGTGCCTGTACATTTCTTCTGGTTCCTTGTATATGTCCCATATGTGCACGTATTATTTTGTCTTAAGCGCTTTATAGGTACTGATCTTTAATAATTAAAGGTTCACTTAATAATTTATAAAGGCGAGGCAGTGAAGGATTCAGACAGAGTATTTAATATGTCCTTAGAATAGAACAGGTGAAGTTCAAACAATTATAGCTTTAACATTTGGCACTCCTTCATGCAGAAATAATCCCAGTCCTTTCCCTTCCTCTTGCTCTGCCCTTGTCTCACTTCTGTAGGATACAGCGAGGGTTAAAGTCACTATCGCAGTATGGAGCCCACTGGAAAGCTCCCAGCTAAATGCTACGTAACAAGCACACCCAAAATGTAATAAACCCATCTGGGGCCATAATGAAGAACAACCTAATAATTCCATGCAGTTTACCCTAATATTTTCACCAAGACTGTACTTGCCCATGTTTCTCTTGGTATTAGAGTTAGCAACTGGTTCCAAATATCTGCTGAAGAGGCATTGAATGACTTCCTCATAACAAATTTTTACTGTTACTGATTTGCAGTGCATGCAAGTTTACCTGCCATTAATTCTTTTTAGAAAGAGGAAAATACTCAGTATTTTGTTAGAGTGTAATTGGATAAGCCTTAATTTATGACTTAGGAAAAAAAAAAAACCCATCAGCCTACATTATAATGCGCAAGACTAGATTCCACTCAATTATGCTGATATAAATCCACTGTAATTCCATTAGTCAATGAAGTTTTTCCAGATTAATGCCAAAGTGACTGAAATTCAAATGCTTCCCATAACTTCCATTGTCATTTTGAAGCAAAAGGCAAAGTCTTTCAGACTTTTTCTTTCTTCTCAGACAGTTTTTAAAGAGGGACCGAGGGAATGGCAGGCAAAGATGAACAGTGCATGTCTCCAGGAATTTTTAATATATGAAGGCAAAAATTTTGGATCCCTATACAGGAATGTGGAAATACTACATTTCTACATTTTTTTTTTTTTTTTTTTTTGACAGGGAATAGCAAAAAGTGTGCTGTCCCTACGCTTTTGCTCTGCAAGAGAGACCTGAGCAGAGCACTGCAGACGTGCTCCTCAGCCTGGGGCTATTCCCAGGTGGCACAGAGCCCACCTCCAATTCACTCTGCTGTTTCCCTTATGTAAATACATCATATGCTTGGCCATTTTCCAGGTATAATTATGCAGAATCACTACTACTGCTTCCTACATGTACCTACAGCTGACCAGGCACCCAAGGTTCATGGTTCCAGGTCTTTTTCCAGGTACCCACCCATTAGTTAGATGTTTGCCACGCTTTTCTAAACCAGTTACCGTGGAGCTGGCCAATTATTTTTTTTTCCAAATCAATTATAAGCAATAAAAAAACAGGTGAGATTATGGCTGTGTTTCAGTTACGATGAATAATTCCTTCAGTGTGATGGGAGATTTAGTCCTGAAAAGCTAGAAATGCTATATTGCCTTTATTTTGAAGAGGTAAATGACATTCTGCTGTCTAAGGACAAGGACTTGAAAAATGGGGAAGTAGCTCGGAAGAATATTTTAAATGCAATTATCTCTAAGCAATCCTGCTTCAGCAGGGGAGTTGGACTAGATGATCTATATGGTCCCTTCCAACTCTAAAAAAAAAAAAAAATTCAGTGAAATCTTTTAAAAATTTATTTTATCAAAGTGTAGCTGTTTGGAAGAACATTTCCAATATCAAGCATGCTTCTGCAATCCCTACCAGAAAGCGTATGTGCACATTTTAGGAATTCCAAGAACCTCTCCAATGTAGTAAGTATAGCTGGAGCAAAATGTAATGTCATGCTTGAAGCTACATGTTTAAGTCTTTCTCAGTTATACACTTCTGGGGGAAAAAAGGAGACTTCAAAAAAGACTTTTACAGTATATCTAAATTCCATAAAATGAATGCTCAGACTGGCTGCTTTCTTTATGGCAATCATGCCTTACTTTATCAGGCAGCCGTATGAATTTTAACTTCTATTGTTCCCTTCCTCACAATTCCCTGAGGTGAGCTCATTTGGAGATGAGGTGAGAAACACAATCACATCAGATGGCTTTGAAAAATCTGGTCAAAACTTTCTGAAGCGATTATTGTCACCAAAACTTGAGGCCAGCGGGTTCAGGTCCTCTGCCGTTCTCTGCGTGCTGCGGAGCAGAGAAATCTCTCTGCCTTATAATCAAAACCGTTGGGCCAGATGCTGTCACCGTGCAATATCAAGCATGGAAGGAACATGCTTCAAACGGTGAGGCTGCGTGTCAGTTCTTGAAACGGATGGACTTCTGCATTTGATATGGAAATAGGAGAATGATATCAGGTACCTGCATCTTCTTATGCTCCTCGCATCAGTGCTCACGCAGCCTCCCTCCTTCGTGGAGAGAAGGTACATTTAGAAATAGCATTAAAGTCAACAGGAATAGGTAGGTGCTTCAGGGTGCTCATTTATTCAGGTTTTCTAGGCTGATCTTTAAAACCCGCTTCATCCTCACCTTGAGAGATCTGACATTTGTTAAGACTGCTTCCCTCCCAGTTGACTTAAATTGGAAATCGTTTCAATTTTGAGTACACTGATATTGATGAAAATATTCTGAAGCATAAAATTCAAACTGAAACTAGGAATGACATATAGAAATTTACTCTCTATAAAAACGTGGTAGTAGTTCAGTTCTATCCATTTCTATCAGACCTAATTTCTGCACATTTTGTTGGGTTTTTTTAATAGCTTTTACTTGTTTTGCTTTCAGAATGATGACATGATATGTGGTTGAGCTTCAAAGATATGCAGCTGTGCCAGTACGCAGAGCGGACGCTTTGTAGATAAGAAAGTGTTGCCTAAACAGTGATTGGGAAGATATTTATAATATGCAGAATCAGTTGCTGGCATCAGAATTCAATCTCTTTCAGCTAGAAAGCCCAGCTGGCTTTAGTCTGCAACGTAAACTAGCTCGGTAACAGGTCAGTGGTCATTCTGCTCACTGACAGGGATCACAGCTAAATTTTCCCAAAGAATCCATTGTCACTGGTACAGAATGGCACTCACCTGGCATCTGCCCCTTAGGAGTGCACGCTTCTATTCATGTTCCGAAATTAACAGTCCTTATCACAGGCATGCAAATGGAGTCTCAGCTTCAAACTAGCGTGTAATGAGGTCTGTAAAACTCCTTTCCACTCAGAAAACTGATAGATAGATAGATAGATAGATAGATAGATAGATAGATAGATAGCTCGCTCAGGGAGTTTTAAGACTTCTGACCTTCTCTAAACATGCAATTAGTGTTTTGTTGCTGTATATTTATAGTCTCTTGTTATTTGAAATTTGTTGAGTTTTGACTTCCAGCCTGAGAAACATGAAAGTAGGACTGCAAACAGTAAAAAAGTGGAAGGAGGGATTTTGTTTTGTGTTTGTGAAACACTCAGGTTTCTTTTCATTTTAACTTTCTATCTAAATTGTGCTTTGCAACCAGTAAAGTGATCAATACTGTAGTGTGTGCATAAGCATGAAAGCTTCTTATTTAGGAAATAAAATGGTCTTAACTTGTTGCTGACACAGAAACCAGTCGTTGACAGCTTATCTATGAGTGCATCAGAAAAAGAATCTGAATCTTCGTCATTTTCAATCCGTAGACAGCAGGGTTTTACATTAAGTTTAGTCATTAGGGCTGAGAGAAACAGCTAGAGCATCACAGGAGCATTTCCTGCCTTCATCTCCTGACAAGTGATATCAGGGCAAGGTTTCAGCCACATCTGTCCGTGGTAACGAAGGGAAGGCATATGTTTCATACCAAAGTGTAATTAATGCCTTTGCTACAGGATGAGCTGCAATTATGGAGCAGTTGCTCTGATCATCTGGTTGTGGTAGCACTTTCCTACAGTTAAGAGAGAGAATCAGGTGAGAAGAGACAAAAATGCACCCTCACCCCTTCTCCATCTTTTTTCCTTCATCTCCTATTAATATTTCACTACAAAGCAAAGCAGACTGGAGGGTGTAGAAAAGCCCCCTAAGGATTTTATTTTCTATACTAAATTGTACTGCTCCTAATCTCTTCCCAGATAGATTCTGAGATGCCGGTGATTGATAAGCCTTCGCTGATATCAGTCAGCGATGCTTAATGGGGCATACAGCTGACCAAGTGAGCTGTGAAGCTCTCCCTAAGAGCTTTCCAGCTGGGAAGAAATTCTTGTCAACCTCCAGCTACTATCTCAGTTTGCGGATTAATTTCGTTTGGACTGCTGTCACACCACATTAGCTCTCTGAACATTTCGGAGGGTAGCAAAGTACTGATTTGTGCCATTAAAATGACATAGAAAGATCCGGGTTTTCTGTTATTCAGTGACTCAAGTATAATTGCATAAAAAAGGATAATTCCCCCAAATTGCCTAATTGGTAGTCTTAAACCCCTAACTCAGGATTTCAGAGCATAGGCCTTTCTGCAAGAGGCAGTGGGTGATCTGGCTGCCAGCAGAGCTGAATCCAGCTGTGGCGGTGGGAGAAGTGGAAGGGCCACTTATCCCTCACTTCACTTATCACTGTTCCTCCGTGGGAAATCACTGCCCGTCAGACCTGGTGGCTGAAATGCTTGTTTTCTGCTTGTTGTGTAAACCGCTTCTTGGGTAAACTGCACCTTAATATGCTTCAATCAAAACAAGCCAGTTTAAGCAGTTTATGGAGCAGGCTTTACTAACCTGGCCCCTCTCGGTGCAGTTATCTCATTGCCCTCAGGTCTGAAGAGACCGCAATTCCTGACCCAACAGCGGTCAGGATCAGCCAGGCGAGGCACCAAGAGGTGATAGGCAAACTCTTCCCTTGGCTGTGAAAGAATCAAGGGATCTGTCTTAGGTCTTTAGATCTGACTGCATCCGTGACTGATTATTGATGGGAGAGAGCATTTTGTGCTTGTGCTGCTGGCAGGCTCTGAAAAAAAAAAAAAGAATCAAAGGAAAAACTTTCTAAAATGTCACTGAAATCAGTAGAAACCACACATATAGCAACTTGCATGAGGAAGAAGATGCTGGTTTTGAAAGACGATGTACCCTATTTTTGCACTTTAACAAGACTCTATTACTTATGAACAGGGTTTTCACTGTTTACCTTTCCATGCTATGTGAGGAACAGATTTAGTTGCATCTCACTCTTTGCTATATAAGATTGGCATGGAAATATCATCATTTTCCAAACTCCTCTTAGGAGTCTGCCTCCCCCTGTTCCAGTACCCTTCTACTTGTGAAGTAATTTTGGTCCCAGTCCAAAAGTACTAATGCCACAGGGCAATTAGAAAGATGCAAGGCAAGTGGCATTTCCCTCATGGAGACCTTTTTTAAAACATCTATTGGTTTCTCCCTTCAGCCCACAGCACCAGAGAGAGTCTGTTCCAGGCTAAAGCCCACCACAGTGTCATGTAACAGTCTGCAGAAAACACTGAAATTCTATTTTTACAACTGTCTTTTAAAAACTAGGCTCATTTTCTCAGTTTCTTGACATGCCTTACGATGCCATGTCCCTGGTCTCAGACATGTAGTCATGCTTTACTACCTTCCTTCTAATTTTACTTCATTCCTTTTCAAATATCTTCTTCAAGAGACTTTATATTACAAGTTCTAAAACTCAAGATACACTATCCAAACAAGATCTTGGCTCGGTAACAAATACTGCTGGGGAGTTCAAAGCTTCAGCTTACATTAAAGGCAATTTTTCACACATCTATTTTTGTCTCCAAAGTCATCAGATAGAATAATTTGTAAGAATTTGCATGAGACTCCCAATTGCTTGTTCTTCTTCTTCTCAGCCCCACCTGTGACTCCACTTTTTTCACCGTGGCTGCTCCAGGGTTACACATCAGGCTCAAAGTGAAGACAATAGCAGTTGGCCTTGAATATATAATGCCAAACATGCTGAAAAATCAGATCCTAGGCATTATAGTGTGGCCGTTCAGGGTTAATAAATTCTCTTGACTAAAATCTCTGGGCTACATGCGTAAGACCAGGCTGGATGGGGCTTTGATCAGCCTGGTCTGGTGGGAGGTGTCCCTGCCCAGGGCAGGGGGGTTGGAAGTCGATGATCTTTAAGGTTCCCTCCAACCTGAACCATTCTATGATTCTAAGGGGAAGGTCTAAGAAGATACCTGGAGGTATAGTATCCAGCTGGTATGTATAGCTAGACCTTCTCCTTTTTGCTGTTTTCTACTTTTTTCGATGTTTATGCAGAGAACCACTTACATCTTGCCAGCTCTGAGTTGCTTGAGTCATCCTCCACAGGTTAGCTGGCTTCACAAAAACAGGCTCAACTCTGATCCAAAATTTCTAAATAAAAGGGAGAATTTTGGATAATGAGGCTGAGCATCAGGGAGGCAGGAAAAGCAGATTGTAGTCCCTGCTCTGGTAAAGAGGTACTTAGATAAAGTGAGCTTCATAGGGAAAGATTGAGAGCTCAGATTAATCATGGACAGCATACCATAGTAAGAAATGTCTGCCGATAATAAAGCCACTGTATTTTGCCGTGATGATGAACCAGTGAGGGGCTGCTCTGCCCAAATCCACTGGGCTCCTGACTCCAGCCCTCTATTTTTCCAGCTGTAGTCGATGCTAGGAAGCCAGGGAAGTGTTGCTGCACAGTCGGAGCACAGGGCTCTCCTGAATCCGCAGTGTGGGGGGCTCAGGAAGGGTCTCTGCTTGGTTTGAAAATCCCATGCTTTTGAGGGAAAGAGGAGAGCAGTTTCCTAGGAAAAAAAATATCCACAGGGTCAAGTCCCAGCTCCACAGCAAGAACAGAGCAGTGGGAGAGCAGCAGAGCAGTGAGGAGAAAAGAAACACTCTCTGAAATCCTGTCTCGAAAAAACCTGCAAGTACTGCAGTACCTGGTGGTGTTCTGATGGGATGTATTTGTTTTCAGTTTCAGTACTGTCATATCCAATTAGGATCGATCCAAATTAAATCCAGTTATGCAGCAGAAGGATTTGTATCTATTTTCTGTAATGTAAATAAAAGCTATTACCTACAGACTACAGAGCACGAGAAGGAACGGCACCGACTCCATCGCCCCCATACATTCTCATTTAATCCCAGAGGTATGTCCTTAGCTGTGAATCTTGAGGGGAATGGAGGTCTTCCAGGCTTGGAAAAACAGTGCTGACTCTGTATCCCTCTTGACAGCATTTTTCCTTGGCTTTACTTTGTTTGCTGTGGGCCAGGCACTGAATGGCAGGGTATTTAAAAAGAAGATGCTACAAATTACATCCTAAACCTTCCTAGGAAACTAATCCCCATGTCTTGTTTCTCAGTTTTGAACATGACACAACTAGTCCCTCTGACCTTGCATGGACGTTGAAGCAATGCATTCAGGTCCAAGAAGCACTCAGATGCCCTGGTGGGGGGAAATGCAGAAAAGCCCATAGAGATATTACTAATTCCAACTTCAGAAGAGGTTATAGAGCGTGGTAAACGACATTCAGTGAGCTGCATGCAGAAAAACAAGGAGAAAGCAAAACGCTAAATAGCTTCCAGCTGCATGAGAACCTTGTGCTGAAAGGGAGTGAGGTTAAAAAAAAACAACAGTAAATCATAAAAGTGTGTCAGAATTTATAGGCATACAGTGAAATAATTAAGATTGGACAGGCTTCCCCTAAATGTCAATATAAAAAAGCAATAAATTCTAAATTTTGCTCTGGTCTGTACATATACAGTGGGGTTTTTTGAAAATGAAGTTGTGTATTTCCCTAGAGAGCTTGTCCTCTCCTTGTCCCAAGATAACTTTCTTATGTAAAAGCAAACATGAAAGGTGTCCTGTTGAAGGAGAGGGCTGATTCCTCTTATTCCCTCTTTCTCTTTGTATGCCCCCTTTCTCCAGGGCAGACCTTCACAGACAGGTTCCTGCTGGACCTCTGTGGTTCACACTACGCTCACCTGCATCGCCAGGCTCCCATGTCCCCAGTACCAGGCCATGATTTCTTGGACGTGCACCCTGCAACCTGGGGACACCCACATATTCCTGTGTGGTGGCTTCTCCGTTGCCACCTGCACAGGAGTGTATAGGTATATACTTATCTCTTCCCAAACCACTGCTGCTTGCTCACCTTCTTTTTCTCTTTTCTCAACATATCGTATTGTTTTTACAGGATGGCACTTGTCTGAGCTTAGGTTTGACCTCGGCTTGTGTAGCTCACAGCAAGGAAGTAGGTATTTTCTGATAACTAGCCCACTTTTTACTCCCTGAAGGACCCCCGCTTCTGCTGTTCATCCCTCTGACCCACTCCTGGCAGTCTCAGAGCCAGTGGGTACAGACAACAGCCATGAAAAACTCCCTGACTTCCTCCAGCCTGGGCAGACTTTAAAATGCAGGGCAAGTGGAGGTCTCAGCTCCTTTCCATAGTTATATTATCTCCCAAAATTCTTTTGCATTGAAAGCTTTTCCATTTCGCATCAGCATAACCAGGCTTTTGGCCTTTGCCGAATTTAATTAATATTTTGTAGAGCTCAGTGTGGTTCCCTTTTGAGGTTGTCATGCTGATGTAGGAGGGCTACCTCCTGCTGCAACAGGCAGCTTTAGGAATAGCGCTGGCTACCTGCCCTGGGAAACCCACGGAAAAGAGAAGCTCTTTCAGAGCAAAAAAAGGAAGAGGGGAAAAATAATTTTCTTTGTCCTTCCTGCATGCACATTGACCTTCTGTTTGCCACTGAAAAGCAGAAGCTTGGAAACGTGTAATTAACTTGTCTTTCTATGAATTTCATTTTCAAGCTGTGGCAGCAAACAAAAAAACAGTGATAATCCGGTATCTGTAGCAGATACTTCAAAGTGGTTCTTCCTTTGCTTGAAACACCCTGGAACAAAGCTTCCAGAAGCAACATCAAGATGTGAAGTCTGTGCACCATAATCAGTGTGCTGACAGAGGGCTGCCAACCCCTTCTGCTCTAGAGGAATCAATTAAAAAACATTATTTAAGATGGAAAAAAAAAAAAAAGCAACGGGGAATCAAAGGAGTATTGTAGTTTGCGAAGTGTCCCTCATTGGCTTTAAGATTTTTCTGCATTACTGATCCCTGACCTCTGTTTTATATCAAACCTTTCAAACTCTTCGTATCTGGATTGCATGCACACATACGTAAAGGGTGGGTTGAAGGATGATGGAACTGGACTCTTTTCAGTGGTTTCCAGCGATAGGACGAGGGGCAACGGGCACAAGCTGGAACATGGGAAGTTCCATTTAAATATGAGGAGAAACTTCTTTCCTGTGAGGGTGCCAGAGCCCTGGAACAGGCTGCCCAGGGAGGTCGTGGAGTCCCCTTCTCTGGAGATTTTCAAGACCCGCCTGGATGCAGTCCTGAGTGATGTGCTCTGGGCAATCCTTTTTTAGGAGGGGAGTTGGACTAGATGATCTCTAGAGGTCCCTTCCAACTCTGACAATTCCATGATTCTGTGATTCCTGAGACAGTGGCCAGAGCATCATGGCCATGTGGTTCCTGTATTTGGCAAAAACAGCTGGAACCGGTTGCCCAGAGAAGCTGTGGCTGCCCCATCCCTGGAGGGGTTCAAGGCCAGGCTGGATGGGGCTTTGAGCAACCTGGTCTGGTGGGAGGTGTCCCTGCCCATGGCAGGGGGCTGGAACTGGATGATCTTTAAGGTCCCTTCCAACTCTAACCATTCTATGATTCTATGATTCTATGTGGTAAGATCCATAGTTTGTAAAAATGTCTAGTTTACCAAGCTCACTCTTTCTTAGGGCCTCAGGTGGAATGGGAAAAACAGGGAGCTCAGTTTCGGATTTGTAGAAGACCCAGAGAAATTATACCCCACAAATAAAAGTGATAATGGAACATGTACAGCTCCAGCCCCCTCTCATTAAACCAGCCTTATACTTTTTATACAGCACAACATGGTGTTACGACATCATGTACCTGAAGGGGGCTCCAGGAGAGATGGGGAGGGACTCTTGATCAGGGAGGGGAGCCATAGGACGAGGGGGAACGGTTTTAAACTGAAAGAGGGGAGATTTAGATTAGATTTTAGGAAGAAGTTCTTTGCTGTGAGGGTGGCGAGACACTGGAACAGGTTGCCCAGAGAAGCTGTGGCTGCCCCATCCCTGGAGGGGTTCAAGGCCAGGCTGGGGCTTTGAGCAACCTGGTCTGGTGGGAGGTGTCCCTGCCCAGGGCAGGGGGTTGGAACTCAATGATCTTTAAGGTCCCTTCCAACCCAAACCGTTCTATGATTCTATGATTAAGAGTTTTTTTAGCACCTAAAATATTGTGTTCAGAGCAGGGAGATGGGGAGCTCTTTTTCATGCCTTACCCAATGTGCCGTTTGCTCTGTTGGCACTGACCGCTGAGCAGGCCAAGAGCAGCAGTGAATCTAACATCAGTGTATAGAAATGAGACAAAAATAAAGACTCCAACTTTATCATATCTAAAAGTATCTCATGGCATTGAAAAGCTGGATAAACCACAGAAGATATGAGATAGATAGATAGCTATGAGTATTATTTTAATTTTAAAGCTTCAGTACCTTTCTGAAATAATGCCTTGTCTTCTTGGTACACTCAATTCTTCTCATTTCAGAAGTTTCCTCTTGCTGTCTTTATTTAGTCTTTCAAAGCTTCAACAGGAGGCAAATATTTTTGGTTGTGAGACGGAGCCAAAATTATTTCTCTGTTCTTCTTTCAGGATAGTGGCAAGTAGCATCCTTCAAGCTGAACTCAGTTAAAGGAAGCTTTTTTAATGTAAAAAATACTCCAGAAGAACGTATGGGTAGGGGGTAATGTTTTTCCTCACAGTTTCTTCACGAATTAGCACAGAGTTAATAAAGCTTTAAACAGGCATATCTAATGATCTTTAACAACAGGTGGTAAAACTCACTTACCCAGTTTACCCGATACTAGCTGTAAATGAGGGTCCCTCAGGAGAACCAGCCACAGAATGGCTCACTTCTTTTAATAATACCAACCTCTGTTTCTATGGAAACAGCACATCGTGTTTGCTGCTTGCAAGACATGTGTTTAGCCCCTTTTAAAATAAACTCTGTTCTCTTAGATTGTTTTTAAGACTGAAAGAAGCACTCTGCTTCCAACACACCAAATTATTAATCCTTCCCCTTCCCCTCTAAATAAAAATAAAGCATTGGATGTATAGCCAGTAATTGCTAATTATTGTGAGAAATAACAGCGTTTTTGTAGGTTACAATTTCTAAGAAGAATGGATATCTCACTGCTGTATTGGAAATTTTGGAATTATGGCTAAAACCAAATGCTGTTGTGTTAAAAATGGTACCATTTGGCTTCATTAAGCACATATTCTCCTGCGTGTTTTTGCATATGTCAGGAATTGGTGGTTTGCATCACCACACTTTGGAAGTGCTTGCTCTTCATGTTGCGAGGTACTTAAAGAAGCTAAAAGGCCATCTGTGAAATACCTAATGTGTCGCATACACAATGTCGCGTGCACATATTTACCTGTACTTGTACTGGGCCATCCGTTTTTCAGCCTGAGTCACCGCTGAAATTAATGGGGTTTTCCTCCCAAATTGCCAGTATGAAACAGCAGTGGGTCATTATATTGCAAATAAAATAAGATGTTAAAAGCCGCAACTTGTCTACGTCATTACTGGGTGTTTAGGTCATACCGAAACAATTTTATCATCTGAGGAGTTTACCATGGAAGCTGTTTTTGTAGCTTCCCGTATCTCGAGCAGTGAAAATAGAATGGTGCGTCTCAAGCTGTGGTGGAATGAAGATTTACAGAGCTTGGACAGTCAAAAGGATGGCATTATAGGGTTGTCAGAGTAACAGGCCTTGGGAATCTGCACTGTTTACATTTAAAGGGAGAAGTCAGCTGGAGGCAGACATCTGAGGCATGCTGGATTGATTTGCAGCTTAAAAGCAGATTGTGTTTGGGGAGAGAAGAATGGAATTCTGGCTCGCATCTGTCTTTCAGATAATGTAACAAAAAGACCTTTTCTTGAAAAAAAAATAATGTTATTAATGCAGCCCCGCTTCAGCAGCAGCACTTTCAAACACCTTGTGGAACGCAGCCCCAGCTTTGCAGCAGGTCATTAAGAGAGAAAGTTGGTGTCATGACTGAAAGCAAAGCAAACCAGCCTAATCCAGTTAAAAAAATCAAAAATAAAAATGAAGACTTATTCAAGGTTTAAAGAAAGATACATATTTCATACACCACTTCGTATGATGTTTGAATACAACTTTTTGAAGTATGGACGAGATTTGATCCTATATTTCTCACTCAGCTCGTTGGCTGGGGCTTTCTTCAATGCTCATGAGCCAAGTATAAAAGAATAATTTGCATAGAGAACTTCAAAACCAGCATTGTGGTGAATATAGGTTGGGATGAGAGAAAAAAAATCTCAGATACTGTAGAGCATTGCCAAGATCAACTGAAGGATTTCTGAAATCTATAAATTAACTCTCTCGCTTCACAGTACAAACATGGCTGATAGAAAACTAAATGTCTCTGTCTTTCTCTTGTGGTAAATAGAAGTTTTACAGTGTTAGGAGGCTTTTGATACTTCTGTTTCTCTAGTACTTCTCAGTTATTCTCTGTAATTCATTACTGCAATGGAATTCCTTGCCTGTTAGTTAAATAATACTGCTCCTTAGCCAATTTGTGAAGATTTTCTGTCTGTTCCTATTGTGCTAAATTGTATTTCGACTCTTACTACTGCAGCATTTTCAGTTCTCTATTGATCAATACAGTGCACTGTCATTTAAAGGAGAATATTTGTGCTGGAGTTGAAAAGGTTTTGTACAAGACACACAGTAATTTTCTCTCAAGGTGAGTCGTCTTTCCCTCTGCCTTATTCTATGCTATTTCTCTAGGTCTTCCTGTTACAAAGAAAATATTTAATATGAGCTTTCAAAGACACACAGGATGGGTCTCTATTACAGCTGAAACTGTTGATTAAATGGGTAGAGATATCACGAATTCTTTTTAGTCAATTCTTCATAGCTGCTTTAACTCTGAATTCCACAGACTCCAAGCTACTTCTAGAAGCAACTTTTTAGTCTGTAATAGTAGGGTCTTTAGGCCTCTCCATTTTTAGTTTCTGTTCAAATAAAAGTGTTTTCTGGAATCATCTGGACATTTCTATGTAATTCTGCACTGGGGGATACAGACCATCAATGTGCCGTTGGATTTGCCCTGCTCTCTTCTTATTGGTTTTTGGTTTTTTTCAGCTTTTTTGTCACAGAGTGCTGGGAAGGGTCGTGTGACTTGTACGGCCCATCTTCTATGGACCCTCTAACTGCCTATTGAACAGATAAATGCAGCAGCTCCTCGTGCATCCCTCTGACATAACAGGCATTGGCAGACTCTGTATCATCTATATCAGCTGTAACAGCCTAAATGTTGCGTCCAAACTGGTGTTTGGTGAGGGGACAGTTGCTCTGCTGGTACCCAAGCCGTCAGAGGATGCTCTCCTTCCTGCTCTTTCCTCTCAACATCTCTTTAAGAAGTCAGGAGTGGATGCAGAAGGAGAAAGTACAGGTAAAAAAATGCTTTTCTTTCATCAGCGATAAACAGAGTAAAATACTTGTCTCTGTCTTTCCAGCTGTTGAAAAACATAAGCCTCTGAAAGAGCTTTTTTCAATAAACAGAAGAAGAAATATGGTTTTGCAAATGTCATGGAAAATTATTCTAGGCTGTAATTGTTGAATTATTTCTTCCCATTCATTGATCCTCAGCAGATTTTGAAGGGCTGGCACGCGGGTTCTGATACCCATCCAAAAATACCTGAAGTTTCACAAAGTCATTGCTTTTAAAGCCAGGAGGTACTATGATTATGTTGTTCTCCTGTTTAAGGTAAGCCAAGAAAGTGAAAGTGTATCCAGTACATACAAATTCATGCTGAAACTCATCAGGTCTATCGATTTGACTTCAGTCTTTCTCACGTGATTAACCTCAGTTTTACTTCCTCACTCTCAAGTATCAATTACAGCAGTGCGAGGATTTCTTTTCATATTTAAAATCCTCCTTATTTTCTTAAATCTCTTCAGTTTGTAGGATGTGATATGACAATGTTTGGTTATGCTTGGAACTGTAATTTTTGTGCTACCTTTGCAGCAGTAATTGTAGTAACCGCAGTTTGTCCCATCCATAGGCAGTGGCACAGCTGAGAATATGAGAATTTGGGAACGCAGTGGTCAAATGTGGTTCCAATACATAGTTCAGACAGGAAAAGGAGGACGTTTCTGCACCCATGTTCACCAAAGAAGATGAGGAGGAAAAAGGGTCTTTTATTACTTTCAGCATTAAAAGGTGACCAAGGTTGTGCGCTAGCACCTAAAGGGCAACTTCCATTATAACAATCACTATCAAAACCTTAATTTTCATTGAAGATAAGAACAGAAGGAGAAAGCAGAAAGCACTGATGAAGCATATAAATACAGATTTCTCTCATTTTAATAGTTTTCTCTTTTCATTTGACCTATGTGAAATATTGTATGGGATGATTTGCAAGGACATCACCATCTGCTGCACTTCCTCACAAATTATTCTGTGGCAGCTCTGAAGCAGAGCTGCCACATTCACATTTAGCTTTTAGGTTGCCTTTCTGGCCACAGCATCACAACACTGAGCCAAACAACATTGCTAGAAACCCTAGTACGAGAAGCAGAGTAGCCATGGAGGGCACTGGAGAAAAAGGTTGCTCACAGAATCACAGAATGCTATGGGGTTGGAAGGGACCTCTGGAGATCATCTAGTCCAACCCCCCTGCCAAAGCAGGTCCACCTAGAGCAGGTCCCACAGGAACGTGTCCAGGTGGGTTTGGAATGTCTCCAGAGATGGAGACTCCACCACCTCTCTGGGCAGCCTCTTCCAGGGCTCTGCCACCCTCACAGGAAAGAAGTTCCTCCTCATGTTTAGATGGAACTTCCCATGTTCAAGTTTGTGCCCGTTCCCTCTTGTCCTGTCCCTGGACACCACTGAAAAAAGACTGGCCCCATCCTCCTGACACCCACCCTTTGAGTATTTATAGGTGTTGATCAGATCCCCCCTCAGCCTTCTCTCCTCCACACTAAAAAGACCCAAGTCCCTCAGCCTCTCCTTGTAAGAGAGATGCTCCAGGCCCCTCATCATCTTTGTAGTCCTTTGTTCCTTCCAGCCTTCCCTCCAACTCCTGTTCGGTGGCCATCAGATAAACAACATTCAAGCACAGCAATACAATCTGATTAAAATTAACTGATTTCAGATACAGTCTGGTGGTTTCAGCCACAAGATTTCTCCCATTTCTAGTATCTTTCACATTATGATTATTTTTCACAATCTTGAAGACCTTTCAACATAGCTCTTGTAGCATAGGTGGTCCATTCAATCCTCATTCGGTTTTTCAGACTGACCTACATAAAACTGTTTCACAATCCCAAGTATTCTGCTGTCTCAGGCAACTTAAAATAAAAGTCCCAGTCGCTGAACCTCATTTGAATCATCAGAAGCAGCTCAGCAGCAGCTCCCAGAGCTAAATGTCAAGGTGGTGCTGTGAGCAAGCTGTGAGCTTGATGAAGAGAAGACCCAGACAAAAGCCGTGACAGCCACCGCTGCTTCCGATGTCCAGCAAAAGCACCCAAACAACTAGATCTGTGATTCTCTTCTTCAGTTGTGCTACCTTTTCCACTAATCAAAGCCTTTTGGTGTGAGTTTTGTGACATTACTTAGTATTTTGCCAAGCTAGGGCAGGGTAGTGAGTAGGATTTAAAGAGGGAGAAAATGGAAAGTATTACACAGAAACCCTTCAAGAAGGTAATGAATTAATGAATACAAAATTATGATAGTGACCAGTGATAGTATTGAAGCACAAAAATGTCAGATAAAATAAAACAGGCTTGAATGCCCTCATTCTCCAAACAAAACCATAATAATTCTCTTTGTTCTTCCTTGGTTGGAAGAGCAGAGCTTGACCAATACCAAAAATCAAAATCATGCATGTTCTTATCCCTTCTTCTAGAGTCCCATGCACAGATTCAGCTGAGATAAAAGGGGGAGTGTGAAAATGCCAGTTGAAAGGCTTTTTTCTTGAAGTTTGTTGTGCCAGTCCATGGGACTTACAGTTTGGATAATATATCCTGGTCCCAGAGACACCCCAGTTAAACCTAAACCAGATGGATAATCAGCTGAACTTTGTCAAGTTTAACCTTATGGACATTCTCTTTCTTTTTTTTTTTTTAGTCTGTAAAAATCTACATTTTATTAGAAACCTACAAACTCTTTTTTGCATTTTATAAAATACAGAGAAAGGTCCTATGTTAGTGCATTACACTCACTCATCTTAATTTTTTTTTCAAAATCAGTGTTTTCCATAAGTCTGTCTGCACATTTTTGTCTGTGAAATAGTACTGAAGAAGTGAGAGGAAATTCAGTACTTCTTTGCTGACCATTATGAATCCCGTGCAGACTGGGGCGTACGTGTGTGCATGTGTTTGTGTGTGTTTGTGTGTGCCTATGTGTGTTTATGCACTAAACCATATTATTGCAGGCTCTGAAACCTTCAGCTTCCATCATTTGCATTCCGGCTTCCAGGAGAGGCAGAATGGAAACCACGAATGATGCCAAAACATGGCTGGAGGTATCTGTGTAGGGAGATTTAAATTTTCTTATCTAGAAATCCAACCACTGATTTTAAAACCTGTTTTGTTTTTCTACTAACCTGTGCAAACACCTGCAGAAGTACAGTGTCCCTGGAAACCCCCCTTTTGGCTGAACAGCTTCTTAACCAGAAACTAACTATTTGGGTTTCCTTTTAAGCCATTTCACCAACGTTAGCAACCCGATCTCTCTTGCTTCCCCAATCATTATTCTTTAACAAGGTTCATCAGCATAATTGCATCAATCTTAGCTCCTTCGTTTATGCAAAAAGAATAAGGGAAAATATGAAGGAATTTTTATTGTCACCTGCATATCACAGACTTGCCAGAGACTAGAATTTCCCAGTAAGGGATTGAGACTGTGCTAGGATAAATTGCCAGGATCTCTGCTTGTAAGGGCGGGAAGGCAATTAGTACACTCGTAGGCTTTTATCAGAGACTGGGAAAGGCAGAGATAAGCAGGGACCTGGCTACGCACCTCCCAGGTGCAGACAATATTGCTCAGCAGAGTTGGCTCTGCTGCTCCTTCCCCCAGCCCAAAAAAAACCCAGCAGGAAACGCTGTTTTTACAAGGGAGAATTTCAACCTTGTAGCTTTCTCTAAATGCATAATTTTGAGCCGTTAGATTTATTTCAGAGTAGATTTCCCATGGGAATACAAAGCTGGAACAGACCTCCTGATTCATCAAGGCCAGTGCTCTGCTTTGTCTGCAGGCTCAGGCAATCACATCACACACTCTTCTAATAACTGTTTAAGTGCTGACTTAAAGCTAGATGCATTTAGGTATTTCGTGCATTAGGAGACTCCCCCAGAACGGTTCTCGGGCTAAAACCTTGTAATTGCTTAATCTAACAAACTAAGTAAAAGCATTTGGCACTGGATATATCCTCTCATGACCCAATAGTCTGTAGACTTGATGGGCTCCCTGATTTAAAACCAGTCTTGTTTCCAGCTCTGGTTGGGTCATTCCCATTGCCCTTACTCACCCAGCCTTTGGCCCAGTGTCCCAATTTTCATACCAGTCCTTTTCCCTGTCCTGTAAGCTCTCTCTGTGATATTAAATTTTTATTATTTTTTTTTTTGAGATGGCTTAAAGATTTTCCATAAATATTTCTCCTTTTTGATATGACTGAAGTTCCAGATAGGTCAGAGTTGAATCTTTGACTACAAACATGAGTCTTCCAACCCTGGAACACTCCGTGCTCCTTCACCAACTTTGGATTCACCACTATTGTCTTTGCCTCCATTCCACCCTCATGATTACTTCCAGGATTTGTAATTCAGGAGGAAGGGTTAAAAGCGCTTGAGCTCATCGGGGCATGAGGCTTGAAAGTGTCAAGGATAAGGTGGAATAAAAATGCCTGAGATAAGTACATAGCAGTCTATCAGCAATAAGAAAAATAGAGTGGAAAAGAAGGTTTGGCCAGATTTGATCTCTCTCTGCATCCTCGTAACTCAGTTTTTATGCTGGGGAGGAGGTTTGTTCCAGGGAAGGAAACAAGGAGGGCTGGCAAGGGGTCACAGAAGAGTCTGCTCGTGAAAGGACACAGCTGCTTACAAAAGCAGAAATACTCTGGCTGAGGTATGGCAGCTGGTGAGGAAGTAGCTGAAAAATGGCAAACCAGGTAAATTCAAAATACACCAAATTGCAATCAAACACAACTTCTGGAATGCACACACTGTCAGCCCCACGGTGCCTGCATCGCCTGGCAGCGTAGAGGTCCAGCACGTGGTCAGTTTTTCACCACCTCCTCCTCCTGTAGCCTCTTTTCCTTCTCTTAACTTCTCTTTCCTTCCTTACAACAGCAGCTACAGTGTTCAGCATAAACTTGGAGGTACAGGAGGCAATTCTGTAACTAAAAAAATGATGGAAAAACGTTTTTTGCCTTCAACTAAACCGTGAAAAGACCGAGCTGTATAGTAGATGAATAAATACTAGGGAGACTTTGCCTTTTTATGCACTTAATAGCATAGCAATCTGTGGGGGTCATGTTTTCTATCAGCTGAAGGAAATTGTGTCCGTCTAATGCACACCATCTAGCTGAAGGCATCCTTGCGATAGATGATCCTTCACAAAGCATCTATGTATTCTTTAAATGTTCAATCATTTCGGGTGTTTCTGGTAATTGTACATCTCGGGCTCGGTACCATGAGATGAAATACACTTTAGTGCATGATTCAGTTTCTGAGAGTGTATCGCTCTAATATTTAAACATGGGGAAATGAGTTGCTGATTACTTTTCAGTCATTACTTTTGATTTCTTGGTTTCGTAGATTTAATCAGATCCCATTTATTTAAATAGTCAAAATTACCTTGTGATTTAAAACATGCAGCTGGTTAGTGTTTAATACAGGGAACAAATCACTGCTTTTTCATGTTACAGTTTTTCTGATGCTTTATATCATGGCTAATAGAAAGGACATAATTTTCCCTAAGTACTTTTCATCTTAAAGAGCTGTAAAGCCTTATCACAAGTATAATAGCAATGTGCCTTTTTGTATCTCCTTCATTTTACAATAGTAAAATAATATGAAATCTCTAGGCACCATTCCAAGTTATGACTTTTCCAGTATATGCTTATGTGAACTTCTTTGTGTATAGAAAAGTCTGCTTTATGCACTGCATGAGATCTACTTAAATCTGTGGAAAAAAAAATAATTCTTTTAAGTTTTTCGTACCAGTGAATGTTTTAATCTTCCAACATCCTTTTTTTCTTCCTTTAATCGCTATAGGAGTGGCACTGTAAGTAGAGAACATATACCACCAGCGTCAAAATATCTGTATTATCTTAGTCCTAATATCAGTTAAACTTTAGAAATCTTCAGTTTAGGCTTCTAAATTCTTCTAAAAGACTTTCCTGTTGAGGACTACTCATACAGATCCAAGTTTGAGGAACTCTCCCAGTATTTAGCATTCTATTTAAATGCAGTTATAGCAGCTCAAATTGGGACAAACTGATTTTAAATTTTTATCATCTGTTTAACAAAATGAGGAAGAAAGTAGTAACTCTGTATGTGCTCTATTATGTTGTGCCATATTTAGGTGGGGTTTTTTTGCAGCTGACCATGGTTAAATCATCACTGACCGGTAAGTGAATTAAATCAGCAAAAAACAATCCACCTGAAGCATCCTGCCTCCCTCCCTCCACACGCAGCTGGTTCTATCCTGAGGAACACCAATCCCTGAGGATTTCAACCAGTTCCTGATTCAGAGGTTTTATATGAATAAAAAGCAGGTTCCTGGGTACTTGAGGATTCTGTGCTCCACGGCAAACCCAAAAAACCTAATGCATGTGGCTGCAGGGAGCTTAAGCTGATTCCCAAAACACAGCCCAGGCAGCGCTTTATTTTTCCCAGCACCTGGTCTGATGATCATTCTCAATCTTTTCCCACGTAGACGTTTCATTATCTTGAATGGGTAACTCAGGATGCCATCAAGGAGTAGGCACACCGACAGAGAGGAAGAGGAGGTTCAGCAATGGAAATGTACCTTGAAGCATCTTAACGGCAGAGAGAAAACTCCTCTTCTGTGTGCATTTGATCATGTGTATATTCTCACTACAAGTGCTTCCAAGGTGCAAAATCCCTTTAAGTTTACCTGGAGGAAGACCTAGAAGTCTTGAAGCTAAGATATCCATTATGATATAATTCACAGGTCTTTCTGGCCACTGGAAAGATCCGTTGTGTGCAGCTTGCTGTGACCACAAAGACCTCTGCTTGCTACATAACGTGCAGGCAGACATAAGTTTTCTTTGTGTTTCTAGGAGGAAGGATGATGACCCACTATTGATGAGTCCCAACCTCATGGAGATTCTGGGGAAAGACCCTGGTTTTAAGTCGCTGGAACTGGAACAAACCAGTAGCACCACCAGTTAGCCTGGGCTCTTATGGAGGGACCATGTTTTTTTCCATGGCAGTACAAAGAAATTTAAATACAGAGTATTTACAGGAAGAAGAGTAGGGAATTGTCTGCTCGCAGCCCCCTGGAATGAGCAGCTTTGCCTGAACTGAGGGAGTGGGACAGCAATTTCATGAAATCGTTGTGTTTGCAATGTGCTCAAACTATATACGTGTAGCCCATTGATTACAAATGCCACTTCCCAAAATGACTGGAATTACAGCATTAAACTTATTTGACCATTCCATGCTGTAATTATGTGACACCAAAGCATTCTGAGCATTTCAGGTAATGGCTACTGTGTTATTGCTGTAATTCTGTTGTGAAGCCTGGTGCTGTGACATGTTCTGGTAGGTGGACTCTTCAGCAGCAAGTGATCAGTGAGAAATTCATCACCAGGATTTTTATCATGAGGCAAGATAACCTCACCAATAAGTAGCCTGGTGCTTACTTTCCAATGGGAAAGATACTTTCCAATGGAAAATACCGTACTGGAGCTGTTCCACAACACGCAGGGGAGCAATACTTGCTCAGATGATGACCTCTTCCACCTCCAAGTGCCCCCAGGTGCTGGAGTACGGCAATGGGACTGAGTCCAGCAAAATATAATCTCAGTCTGAAAGCTTCTGCTCCCTGGGCACTGCCTGATCCATGTGAAATCTGGACATCCTTGCAGCCCGGGGACTTCCTAGTGGGGATACGAAGGGCACACAGCACTGGTAGCACCTCATAATACCTGGAGGTATTTAAAAGACGGGTTGACATAGAGCTGAATGACGTGGTTTAGTGATGGTTTTTTTTTAGAGTTAGGTTGATGGTTGGACTAGATGATCTTAAAGGTCCCTTCCAACCTAGACAATTCTATGATTCTATGATCCTATGATTCAAAGAACTGGGCCGTCCATGGAGAAGCCTGTGCATGATATGCAATAACTCAAGCTCAGATTAGGCACTTGTTTAGTGTTCTTCTCACCGTAGACTTAATGCAGCCTGTGGATGTCAATGGTTACCTACACAGGGAAGCTGTCCTGCTCTTCACTCTCGTTTCTCTTTCTATCTGCTGCCTTGCATCCTGTCTCTGTGCCTGAAACTGCTCTGGATCACCACGTTACAGTAATATTACCATTCTCACTGAGGCTATACCATTTCCTTTCGATGAGCCTCTGAAGAGATCCACCAGGATGTGCAGAGCTGCCCACCTACAAAGACTGGAGATGTCTGCAGATCTTCCCTGAGGGGATCCCAGCTGCCTGGCAAGCCCTGCATGGGGAGCCCTCCCCTCTGCCAACAAAACACCACTGGGAAATATGAGGGAGCCCACACACCCCAAATTTCTGATACAGAACATGCGGTGAAGTACAATCAGGGCAGTGGACCTGGAAGAATGTGGTCTTCCCTGTTGGAAGGGGTAATAGAGGCAGGGGAGACCTGTGCTGCACAGTGGGCATCGCCGCAGGCAGACCTCAGCTTACCCTGCATCAGAAAATGTATTTCTCCAAGAAATGCACAGAGGATCATCCCACTTGTCTTGCCAATATCCTCTGACGATGAGACTATAAAGAGAGAGAAGTTTCTGTCAATGCAAGAAGCTGTTCCCAGATATTCTGGCAGCAGCAGTTTTTGGAAAATGTAGTTGAAACAGCCCAAGAAAATATGAAACAAACTGATGAAAACGTTTCAAAGCAAAACAGAAGTGTAAAAGTTGATACCTTAATCAGGAAAATAAACTTCTCTCTGTGAAGCAACATTTAATGCTGTAGGCTTAGAAATAAATATATGTCCATAAACATAACAGAAAAATAATTTTTACATATCCTTTTGAACTGGAAATTGACAGGAAATAGTTTTTTTTTCAAATAATACCTAGCTGTTTTTTCCTACCCCTTTGGCAGAGTAACTGATATTTTCAATCTTTTTTTAAAATGACCAGTTGCTCAGTGTGGCTGTAAAGCATAAACTCAGAAAGAAAAACTGAGGACAGTTTGATTCAGAATGCAAAGTAAATCCCAACACTGGGGTTGGGGTGTTATTACTAAGTATGTATTGGGGAGCAGGCGGAACCCCATAAGCGTGAAATCACTTTCTATGCGCAGTCATAAATCTCAAAAGGACTGGTTTTTTTATCAGCAAGAAAAAGAAGCGATGACTCATTTTGACTTTGTGCATTTGAACTTCATTTCTTAGGTTGTTTGGGTTTTTTTCCCCAACATATTCTCTTCAGAGGGTTGAGCATCGTCTCTACCTATTTTTATTCTCTAAATGCCACCAAAATATATTAAATGTTTAGAGGAAGGGTGAAAGCTTTGTGCTTAGCATAGTCCATGGCACAGACAGGTCTGTTGGCTGGTTAGCTTAGTGCCAGGTATTGACAGGATTTCCAGTGAAAAATCAAGAGATGCGGGACAGAAGATTGGGTGGGGAAGGTCTAGGGATTTAGCGTAGGGATGGAGAGCTTCTCAGGTGCTGTGCAGCCCCTGCCCCGCATACACGTCCCAGTGTGGTACAGCAAAGGCTGCTGAGGAGAGGAGATAAAAAAGGGGACTGGGAGCAAGATGTTACATCTGCCAGATTAATTCCCCCTGCCTGAAGCTGAATGTCAGGAAAGAGGACCAATGGGCCAGATGATGAGGGATCTGACTCACAGACCGTGGGTTGAGCGCTCCTCATCCTGGGAGTGCAGGTTTGGCTTCACCACAGGCCACTGAAGGTTGGATCCACTTCAGCTCATAGGAAAGAGGCCAAAACGGAGATTTAAGTCAAAAGCATTGGTATTTTTGCATGAGTCACCTGCTGTACGATCATGTTTGGTGGAGAAGGCAAAGAGGAAGTGGTTTTAGAAGTGCTTCCTCACCAGTGCAGAGCGTGGCTTGAAGCCAAACTGGACACATCCCTCGTGGTTGGTTTATGCCTGTATTTTCAGTGCCTTTGCTATGGCTGCTCCGAGGTCATCTGTGCCGTGTCTGCCTCCAGATCTTTCTCTGCAGTTATCATTCAACATATCCATCCTTCAGGTGCCAATTTAACAGAAGAGTAATCAATTAACCCTTTTGAGAAAGATCATACTTTTCAGGTGTTGATCAAGCCAAACACAAATCACATTTTATATTAAGGTGACAGGTGAGGGAAGGGAACATGCTAGGGGAGGGCAATCCAGTGCATTCTTACTGTTGACCCTAAGTTTTTCTAATTTCACTCCGCAGGATGTTTGTTAATGTACAGATCATGATGCCATAGAATAATTTCAGCTGGAAGGGACCTCTGCAGGTGTATCATGTTGTATCTTCCTTGAGAAAATAGTATAGAGTGGCACTTTCCTATGTCGTAAGAATAGTTAGTGTTCATTTTCCCTTCCTCTATACACAGGAAAAGGTTCCATCAGAACAAACTGTTTCTTAGTGATTATACTTGGGGTCAATAGATCAGATCACATGCTTACTAGCACCTTTCCATTCATTCCTGAAACTAATAGGAAAAATATTAGCATTCATTACACCATGTTCACTTAGCTGCATTTGAAATGAGAATCTAGCTTTCCTACCAAGTTACTTCTTGAAAACTGTCTAAAAATAATTAAGTGGAATTATAATTGGTAGTGGTCTATACAGTACCACAAACTAGATATAGCTGGTCTTTACAAGTAGTTCTTTACCCTCCTGCTTCATGCTCTGAAATCCACCACAGAGATAGGGTAAATAATTTAATTCACAGTAATTATACTTCAGAACTCAAAATGCTAATTCTAGTGCAAGGCTTTGTCAAAGCCACGGTGTTATTCTGAAGGTGTTGCCTTCAGAACTCTCTAGCCCTCAAAATGCAGGTACCACCAATGGCTGTAGAGGAGAGAGAAGAAGATTTGCCCTCAAAGAGATGCTTCAGCAACCACCTGGTTAGTGTGATCTCCTGCTAAAGTGTTGAGAGAAGGTGCATGTGATGCCTGGTGAAAGCTGAGAGCGCACACATGATCGTGGGTTTGCGGAATGCATGAACTGCCAGTAGGTTTATGGTACAGGACACAGGGTTGTGCAGCCCACAAATGATGATGATGAGGATGGCGGCATGTGCAAGTCATCAGTGGTGCAATGGGTCCTGACGCTTAGCTCCTTCATAAGCAAGGGTGACATGGGAAAGACTCTCTCTATTTGGATGCATAAAATCTTACAAGAGAAACTTTTCTTCTGATTTTTTTTCTAAAAAGCCTGTGGGAGAAAGTGGATGCAGTGTGACATCGGAAAATATGGTTTCAGCACAACACCCAATCCACTTTGCATGCGGCTATTGCTCAAACGAGAAAAAACAAGTGTCATGAGCCAGCTGGACACATCTTTTGCCCATCTGTTCTGTATTTATTTATTTTTTCAACAGCTGATTTACTGTTTAATGTTTATATTTCTCGTATTTGGTACTCAGTGGAGAACAACAAAAAGCCATCAACACCTCCTTCCCTCCCAGCCACCCTGAGAATTCCCACAGTCAAAAATGGCTGCAAAACCAAGCACAAGCTTTGTCACCAAGAAGGCTGGCGTTTTATTTATGGGTTTATAACAGTTCTAATAACTGTATATTTTCCAGGTATCTTCAGGCACTCATCACATCAGTAGCATAATGATAATAATCAGCAGGTCAAGTCTGCTCTTGGGAGACCCCACCTGGAGTACTGCATCCAGCTCTGGAGCCCCCAGCATAAGAAGGACACGGACCTGTTGGAACATGTCCAGAGGAGGCCACGAAGATGTTCCGAGGGCTGGAGCACCTCTGCTGTGAGGACAGGCTGAGAATCGGGGTTGTTCAGCATGGAGAAGAGAAGGCTCCGGGGAGAACTTATAACCCCTTTCAATACCTAAGCGAGCTACAGGAGAGATGGGGAAAGACTCTTCATCAGGGAGTGGAGTGATAGGATGAGGGATAACAGTTTTAAACTGAAAGAGGGAGATTTAGATTAGATATTGGGAAGAAATTCTTTCCTGTGAGGGTGGTGAGAGCCTGGCCCAGGTTGCCCAGAGAAGCTGTGGCTGCCCCATCCCTGGAGGGGTTCAAGGCCAGGCTGGATGGGGCTTTGAGCAACCTGGTCTGGTGGGAGGTGTCCCTGCCCATGGCAGGGGGTTGGAACTCAATGATGTTTAAGGTCCTTTCCAACCCAAACCATGCTATGATTTTATGATAATATTCTCCAGGATAAAATAATGTCTAATTTGACTTGGGAGTTTTTTCCTTTCCTTTCAAAGAATAAATAAATTTCTAATAGATGAACAAAATCATAATCCTAAATCTAGTGCAGGAGCAATCCTAAATCCTCAGACCCTTTCTTCACTGCCCACCTTCCAAAGACAAGAAACACGTGTTTATTCTTGGGAAACTTAACAGATATTCTTGGGGGAAGAACTGGAGGGAAATGAATCCTAATGCTGAATGTGTCTCATAGGATGTGCCTTTCAGTTCCGATTTAAGTCAGTCATTGCATCTCTGGGAATTTTCAAGACTGCTAACCTGCTTTGGAAAGCAATTTCACAGACACGGTTTCAATAAATTAGTTTAGTTTTGTTCTTACAAGACTGTTTATTCATACTTGTTAATATTTGTATTGTAGCCCTACTGCCAGAGGGACACCAGAAAAGAGAACTTGGAGAAGAAAAGAGTTGCCAAGTGACCATAACCTTAATAAGCATTTAATGATGCAAGAGATCCCCTAACAATCACTGCTCCTGGCAGCAGGGAGAGCTAGAGCCAGATCAGGTTGTTCTTGCTTAGAACAGCTAAATCTTAAGCACTCCCAAACATCTCAGACCCAGCACATCTAGGAAGCCTTCATGTAGGAAATGCAGTTTTGAAGGGGCCGCAGACCATGATATATGGTTTGGAACCGGTTTTACTGCAGTTCAGCAGTAAACACTGTCGCACCACAGTCTACCGTTTTTGCTGGGTCGGGAATACAGTCTGAAGTTACCAGTTTTATCAGCACTGCAGGGAAATCTGATTTTTCCCTGGAAGGAACAACCACTTGAAGTGTTATCCTGCATGTCTAAGCTTAGCGATGTCTGCCATTTATTCATTAATCCATTTCACATGCCGTTGTCTGGAAGACCACAGCTACTTAGCTCTTACCTATTGCCTGAATTTCTCATCTTGTAGCCAGTATATACACGTAAGTAACTGCATACACATAATGCAATAGGAAACAGCCCGCTTTTTATCTGCAGGCCTACCGCTGTGCTCATGGCACAAGTTCTGGATTTGCAATTTCACTTGGGTTTGTAAATACTCGTTGGGGAACTGCAACAGTCATCCGGACAGGGCAAGGAAGGAGAATGGAGTTTGTACCATCTGTGATGATGGTGGGCTACAGAACAGTCCAGATTTCCTGCATTTCCTGTTGTACAAATCCAATCCTATGTGGGCTACAGAACAGTCCAGATTTCCCGCATTTCCTGTTGTACAAATCCAATCCTATATTGCATTGTATTGTACTGTGTTCCTGCTACTCACTCATTTCCAAAATTTTGGTTTATGACTATTTGCAGTACCTCTAAATCACACCTCTATAAACAATGGTCACAGTACCATGAATTTTGGATTTCTCACTTAAAGACCTCTTTGTTTTCCTGTGTCTCCTAAAAGTTTGTATGGTGTCTATTTAATTAAACCTCTTCTGTTTAGTCCAGGTTTTTTAATTTCAGTGGGATAGATTATTTTTTTTTCCAGAAAAGGACAACACAGAGTGGAATTGTTTAGGAAAAAAGTCAAGATAGATTTTTTAGTAGCAAATCCAGTGCTCCTGAGCTGCATGGGAGCAGCAGTATATTTACTGCCAGGAGAGCTCCAGCGGGACCAGGCTGCCCACATGGAGACCTGAGAACCAAGATGCTGAAAATGCACACACCACTAAAGTTCAATGGTCAGGAGAATCACCACTGAGACAATTCCTAACCACGTTTGCTGCATGGTCAGACAATAAATAGTTTAAGGCTGGAGGGACTGGGCAGGACACAAATAGCTATAAGGCATGTCCTCCTACAATGCAATAGGAAAAGATTGAAATGATCTGAAAAGATTTTGATATTTTGGCACGTTTTGGGGCCGGTCTTGTTTAATATCTTTATTGATGATCTAGATAAGGGGATTGAGTGCACCCTCAGTAAGTTTGCAGATGACACCAAGCTAGGTGGGAGTGTTGATCTGCTTGAAGGTCGGAAGGCTCTACAGAGGGACCTGGACAGGTTGGATCAGTGGGCCAAGGCCAATGAGATGAGGTTTAATAAGGCCAAGTGCTGGGTCCTGCCCTTGGGTCACACCAACCCCAGGCAACGCTACAGGCTTGGGGCAGAGTGGCTGGAAAGCTGCCCAGCAGAAAAGGACCTGGGGGTGTTGGTGGACAGCCGGCTTAACATGAGCCAGCGGTGTGCCCAGGTGGCCAAGAAGGCCAAGGGCATCCTGGCCTGTATCAGGAACAGCGTGGCCAGCAGGACCAGGGCAGTGATGGTGCCTCTGTACTGGGCACTGGTGAGGCCTCACCTCGAGTGCTGTGTTCAGTTCTGGGCCCCTCACTACAGGAAGGTCATTGAGCTGCTGGAGCGTGTCCAGAGGAGAGCCACCAAGCTGGTGAGGGGTCTGGAGAACAAGTCATACGAGGAGAGACTGAGGGAACTGGGCATGTTTAGTTTGGAGAAGAGGAGGCTGAGGGGAGACCTCATTGCCCTCTACAACTCCCTGAAAGGAGGGTGTAGAGAGGTGGCTGTTGGCCTCTTCTCCCAAGGGAATAATGACAGGACCAGAGGAAATGGTGCGAAGTTGGGGCAGGGGAGGTTTAGATTAGATATCAGGAAGAATTACTTTACTGAGAGAGTGGTCAGGCACTGGAACAGCCTGCCCAGGGAGGTGGTGGAGTCGCCATCCCTGGAGGGATTTAAGGAACATGTAGACATGGCACTTCAGGGCATGCTCTAGTGCCCGAGATTGTTGGGTTGTGTCTGTTTGTGGGTGGGTGTGGGGTGGGGTTGTGGGTGTTGGTTTTGGTGTTGTGGGGGTATTTTTGTTGTTGTTTTGGGTTTTTTTTTGTTGGTTGGACTCGGTGATCTCAAAGGTCCCTTCCAACCAAGAAGATTCTGTGATTCTGTGTTGAGGGCAGATTCAGACCTATCACTGATGCCAGCTGCTTGGGCATTGCATGTTGTAACACGGTGAGGACATAAGGCTGGGCTCAGCAGGGCCCTATTGCCTGCAACCAGGGAGATGCATTCCACCTGATGCAGCTTTTCACCTCTTGGATGCTCCCTGTCGGAAGAGGAGGGGATAATTTAAAGAAGTTCTAGTTTTTCTCCACCTGATCTCCTGGCACAAAGTCCCAAGATATAGTCAAGGATCTGTTTGGGAAGAGAAAAATTATTTTTGAAGTATACTTCTTAAGCTCTGTTATTGGTACTGTGCCAAGATTATCTTTATTTGTGTATGTGGAGGGCCCAAAAGTTATTAACATTATAATTAATCAGCAGAAAGCACTTTCGCAATTAACTTTATTTAGAACAGTGTCTGGCTTTATAATGTTGATTTTACACTTCATTGGATTGATTATTACTTTGCTGGGGAAGGACCATGGCATTTTATGTATGATTACTATTGTTAAAGACAAAGCAGAGTTAAAAGACTTACCATCTGCCATGGCTACTACAGGTAACGAAGAGAAAGTAGAAACAGCTGCAAAAGTAAGAATCAGTTCCTCCATACCCACCCCAACTTTCCTTTGTCATGAACCCAAACA
The DNA here is from genome assembly GCF_964106895.1 of Numenius arquata. Taxonomy (NCBI): domain Eukaryota; kingdom Metazoa; phylum Chordata; class Aves; order Charadriiformes; family Scolopacidae; genus Numenius; species Numenius arquata. Next base: position 2,351,654 of record NC_133577.1, on the reverse strand, counting down.
GAATTGATGGGATTTGATGCAAAGCACTGGTGTTTTCCTGCCTCTGTATTGATATCCAGCACCAGTGCCATGGGATCAAAGAGAAAAAGGAAAAACATGGAGAGAACTGGAAAGAATAAAAACTTCCTCCAAAAAAAGGCTCCCCAAATCTCCCTCAGAGACCAGCCTAGGCAAGGTGATGTGTTGGACCAGTGAATCCACACGGCTGGTCCTGAGCCCAGTGTGTGAGTCCTAATTGGGCTTAACGTACCTGATGACAGCTAATTCTCCTGCATCCACTTCAGCCAACTCGTGTGGGAGGTATAAACGTAGCTGCAGGGAGGAGAATGATCAGATATCATTCCATACATTGTTCTTCGTATTGTTAAAGGGAAAAAAAAAGTTCTATTGTGTGTTTTGTTACAACACATTCACTAAAGTACACAGACCCACCCCCGGAAGGATGGAAACAGTGGTTAGAGACAGTAAAATGACAGAACCACTGTAATCAAAAAACGCCTAATTTATTATACCTTTAAAAATATCCTGACCAAAACTCTACTCATATGGCCAGGTTTTGTTACCAATTTAATAACTACTTTCTTTCACCTTCTGTTCATAGGCTCTTCGTTTACTCATGTATAGGAGCATTTTTGGGATCAGATCCTTTCGGAGGCAGGGTCTGTGTCAAAGTTATGTGAGTGCACAAATAACCAAGAGTCGGGCTCTCTCTGTGGGCAAGCAGCAATGGAATAGGATGTGGGGAAAAATCAGGAGCCTGGAGACGCTGTGGTTGAAGGGAACCCTGTCTTGTCCAGAAGGTGACAATGTCACATCCCTGAGACGAGAATAGCGGGTTGTGTGGTGAACGGGAACTCCAGGATTTATCTTACATGGCTTTTCTGCTGTCTTTTCTGTCTGCCAAGAGCCATTAGCCACACACATGCACAAACAAACCAAGAATAGTTCGACATGCTTTTAGCAACCTTGCACTTGAATTGCTGCTTAAAAAAGCGTATTTATACAGCCAACAAAGCCAACAATATCCCCCGGCCAGTCAGTTACACTCGCTATTTCTTGTAAAATACACTCTAAATCCTCTCCTACTCTCCCCAGTCAGCCCTCCCACACCCCAGTGGAGGAGCACTGGTCGCAGCTTCCTGCCCTTGTGCTCTGATTTTCACTCTATTCAGGCAATATCAGAATGCTCAGCTCTGGGGGAAGGGGAAAGGGAGTCCGATAGCCTCCCACGTAAATTCACTTTCACACTCAATGCAGCAGAGCTCGCTGTGGCTGAATCCCAGGGAAGAGCATCCTTGTGTGGTCTACTACAGGTCCCGAAACATCTGTTGCTCTTTGATGCTCAAAATCTTTTACTGCGAAGTGATTGAAAAGAAAAGAATTCATAGGCAGGAAAACACTGAGCAATTCACAGGACAGAAGAGAGACACAGCAGGAATTGACTGAAGGTTTGATTAGGTTCATTAGTCTATAGATGTTGAAACTCACTAATTAATACTGAGTGGTGATATTGATTATTTAATTAGCAGTCTCCAATGCACAGCAGCTGCTGAATTTTGTATTGCAGTTATTTCCAACAAAAGAACATTGCTTTTCTTTCTTACCTCTTCGAAATTGAGCTAAGAAAAATCAGATTTTGGTGCAAGGTTCCAGAATAGCAATTCCAGGGAATCAAGTCATCTAATTATCTAAAGCACCGCAGTGCAAACTTTCCCAATTGCCATGACAATGTGCCTAACACTGCCGTGGAGAAGCCCAGCACAAGGGGCTGAGTGGGTGTTTCGTACTCCTTGCTTATTAAAACCTTGGTCTCTGCTCAAACTTTCACAGGGGCTCCCAATTAATGCCAATTGTGGTGATGGTTTTGACCATGTGGATGTTTTTTCCCTCGGGAAGTGGAGTGAGGTTCCACTGCAGCTCTGAAACAAGGATTCCTCAGTAGGAAAATGAATCTAGGAGTTCCAGGAATAGCATCTCTGAATGTGGTTTAAATGATATACTTGCATTGTATTAAAATCCTTCAGATAGCAAGCTTATAAAAAATGTATTATGAAGAAAACAATGATAAATAATAATACCAAAATATATTCTGTTCTTTAAGATAGCAGTAGCAATAACTTTTCAGAAACCAGAGGAGAGCAGTGATAGGGAGCAGTTAATATTAGTGACAGGCTGCAAATGTGAGATAATTTTACACAAAGCCACTACTATCACAAGGTATTACTTAAATTATTTGTCTGTGTTCTAAAAATCATTTGGACCACCCATACTGGACTCTTAGTGCATATCAGCATCTGTTATTATTAAAATAAATCAATTCACCAAAGATTTTATTGGAAGAACTTTTTGCATTTCAAAGAGGCTTTGAGCAGTGTTACTTGGGTTACTTCTGAAATTAAGGCATGTAAGTGATGAGCATTTCTATAGAGACGGAATGACTTGAGGTCAATGCAATTTTGTCTCTATCAAAAGTCATCATACACGTTGGGAAATGTAACAACGAGAGAGGGCTGGGAATCTTCAGAGGATGCATAAAGGTTTGGATGCTTTCTGCTCGGCATCATTAGCAAATTCTTACTTGTACAAATTGAATAGAAGGAAAAGAGAGAAACAGAAGGGAAGAAAACTCCTGCATTTCAGTGGCTTTGACAGTTCCCCCCTGAAGTTTCAGACCTGTAAGCGTGGGCTGGGAGGTGGTATTCCTGGCCAACAAGGGGGGGCTTTTTGTTTTATTAGGGCAGCATCATTGGTAGCACATTATTAGCAAACACCTGGCCAGAGGTTCTGGGAAAGGCCACAGGGAGGCTCAGCGATGCACATACAAATTTTTTAAAAGAAATCATTCTCAAAACAAACTTATACATCCCAGATCTCCCTTGCCCTCTTGATCCAGAAGCCTCAGAGCAAAATTACTCTTGTAAAATACATACTTCCTTCTAGTCGGAACTGTCCTGATGCCTATGAGTATACTCATCACTTGGATGCTCTGGCCAAAGGCAAAAGGCTTCCCTTTTTCCTACTTTAGCTTATTTCTTAAAAACAGGGCGTCCTGTTGGTTGAACCAGCAGGAACATCAGTGACAGCAGGAGGAAGGTGGGAGCTATCTCAAGGCACAAGGAGAAATGCTAAACTTTCTTTTTTCGGTCCCCATATTACCTTTTTGTAACAGGAATTTCTCTGGAAAGAAGACAATTTAATGAAATTGTGTTTTCTCCTGTTCACACTACGTAATCCCTCTGCATTTGAGCTAAATTTGGCTCAGTGATCGTTCAGATTGTCAATGCAACCAGTCAAAACACTAACAGCTGAAAGGGAAAGATGAGCAGACATTAGTTCTGGAATAGCTGTACTGTAGAAGGATGATTCAAAAACCTCTGCATTTTTTTTTTTTTAAGTATTGAGGGATACCAGATATTTTCAGCTTTTGAAACATTTTCATTTAGGATCTTGTTGTTGGCTCAATGGTTGGTTTGATTTTTCCTCACAGGCTTTTCTGAAAAAAAGTTGTATGATTGCCTTTGCTTTAGAAAATCTAAAATCTGCCACGGAAAAAAGAAAATCGACATTTCCACACATCCATTAGATGAACTGGTCGAGTAATTGGATTTCTGCAGTGTTAGCATAGAAATGGGAAGTTCTGTTTTCAGTCATTGCATACAAACGTCTGCTCTACCAGGATGGCCAGTTCTTAGCACAGAATCAGCTTTATAGTTCTGTCTGTGCCTGAGCAAAATATAAATTTGGTCTTTGGGGCAGAAAAATGTGTGTTCAGTCTACCAGACACAAAGGGACCATCTCTGACTGGGCAGCAAAATGTCAAAGGCTAGGAGAATGTCCTGGGGAAGTAACTTCACATATTTGCTATATTTTTTGACTCTTCCTGAGGCATTTTCTGTTGGTTACTTCTATTCCTACATGCAAGGACACGTGACACATTACTGTGTTTAGGACGTAGCAAGGATGTGCTAAGCATGTGTTTCAGATACTTAATACGCAGTAACAATCTATTTTAAGGAAAAATGTTGCAGTTATTTTCTACGCTTAGAACCCAGACAGAGTCCACTGAAGATAAAGAAAAAATGTTTATGAACTTTGGAGGGCTTTGGATCGGGCTCTTTGGATCAGGCGCTTTGGATCAGGCTCTGACAGGACAGCAAACATCAAAAAAACAGGTCACGTTGTGTTTTAGCTGTGCCCAGTGCCAAGGACTGCTTCCTCTTTTAACACTTTTTTTTAATATATGTGTATATATATATTTATATATTTTATATATATATTTTTATATATTTTTTTATATATATATATAAAAGCCATAGAAAGCATCCTGGGAATTAATTTGCCCCTTTTCTAAAACCAGACAGTCTACTATATAATGTAAATGGCACTTCCAGAGTCTGTAATGGCTTTCATACTTGGCTATAAATCAGTCACTGCTGAGATGCCAGGAAGGTTATAAAGCCCTCTGCAGCGCAGCGAAGCCTTGAGGTGTGTTGATGTCTAGAGCCAACAAGAGCACAGTTGCAGTATTCCTTCCCGAATCAAAGCAGTGTTTCATTTTCACATCTTGACCTACCTTAACCTACCACCAAGAGATGAGGAATGGGAAACGCATAATTAAAACCTTCTGCCTTCGCTATCACTGAAAATTGACGGAAAAGGCCTTTGAACACATCTGTATTTTTGTCAAGCTCCTTCCTACCTGCAAAGCAACAACATTCAGAAAAGTCCTAAGGCAACATCTCAAAAACATTTTACCTGAAGTTGCAATGGCTAATTGTGTTATAAGTCTGAAAAAATTCTTCCCACACCAACAACCTTTCATGCCAGATTTATGTAACCTTCATAGTATGTTCCCTCCTGTTGCGGATGGAGTGATGCACTTCGCTCGTAAAAGGGAAGCAGCAATATGTTTATTGATATAAAATAGCAATTTAACAAAATTTGACAGTAAATGCGACGGTGTTTTAACACAATTTGATGGGAAGGTGCCCTTGATTATTTACTGCATAGAGGATTGGGTGTGTCAGACTCATTGGGGAGACCCTCCCGTTGAGTCGCGAGGTTCAGAGAGGACCCCCTGGCTTTCTAAACTCCTACTCAGAGGAGTCCAAGTGCAGCTGGATCCAGTCCTAGTCCCAGACTTGGTCGATGGTCTATGTCTAAAGAATTATGTGTGCAAAATCAATCTAAGATGTAATGTTTGTGAAGCTTACAAAGTTTAGCAAGCTATTAGCCACTTACTGAGGATCTGTTGAGCAAGGAATCTCTCAATATTGAGGAGGAAGGGATCTTTGCAGCAGGCATCCCTGCCCAAGGTGAGACGCAGCCAACTCCATGCAGGAGGGCTCAAAGGGCTCTTGGGCTGCTCACTATTATGAGGTGAGATGATTGACTCATTGTCATATTTGCATCCTGACTACAGACGTGAGTTTCTTATAAATTTGTCTTGAGTCGGACATTGACCAGCGCTGTGCTTACGTCCCACTAATTTGCATTGCTCAAATTAGCCCTTGGCCATTATGTTGGTATCTATCTCCTGAATCCATTTTGAGTCAAATGCAGACATCATGACCAGAAGCATCCATTAGGACCAACCACCTCCAGTGGTTATCGCTTAAGCAGGGTTACGGGAAATCAAGGACACTGTGTCCAGTTCTGGGCTCCCCAGTTCAAGAAGGACAGGGAACTGCTGGAGAGGGTGCAGCAGAGAACTACAAAGATGATGAGGGGCCTGGAGCATCTCTCCTACAAGGAGAGGCTGAGGGACTTGGCTCTCTTTAGTCTGGAGAAGAAAAGGCTGAGGGGGGATCTGATCAACACCTATAAACACTTAAAGGGTGGGTGTCAGGAGGATGGGGCCAGTCTTTTTCCAGTGGTGCCCAGGGACAGGACAAGAGGGAACGGGCACAAACTTGAATATAAGAAGTTCCATCTAAACGCTAGGAGGAACTTCTTTGAGGGTGGCAGAGCCCTGGAAGAGGCTGCCCAGAGAGGTGGTGGAGTCTCCTTCTCTGGAGACATTCCAAACCTGCCTGGACACGTTCCTGTGGGACCTGCTCTGGGTGACCCTGCTTTGGCAGGGAGGTTGCACTAGGACTAGATGATCTCCAGAGGTCCCTTCCAATCCCATATCATTCTGTGATTCTGTGACAGGTATGGGGGGAAGCACATCATCACAACTCTCCATACGGTTGTCTGTCTGGAGAGTGTCAAAGTAAGCTTTGTAGGGAATTCTGGTAACCATATTAAATTTAGGAAGGGGAAGGTATGTTTTGTTGACGCTTGATGAATTTCATTTTGCTGTTTTACCCAACCATATGCTCAGTTCAAGGAAATATGGTACTCCTTCATTGCAGTTGTACAAAGAGGAATTTTTAGGTTATTTATCTTTGAAGACTTTAGAGACTGAATTCAAATATATTTTTTCTCCATTTTGACATAAATGCACACCCACATGTGAGAAAGTGTATCCCACAGCAAGACACATTTATAGAAAAAACAGCTATACATATTGTGCTGCATCAACAATGATATCAGTGGAAACAACAAAAAAAATCAAGTTCACGTCTGTCTTTTGCCTGTGTCCAATTATTGCCTGAGTTGGACAGGATGACAGTTTGTAGCACTTACTAAAACCACACTTTGCCTGATGTCAAAGAGAATTGCCTTATGCTGCAAGTATATGTTTCAAGAAAATCTTGACAGTGTTGTTTTGGAACAAAAAGAAAAAATAAATTGTAAGCCTCTTGCATCCATCCTCACCCTGAGAACTCAAACCAGTCGCTGCTTATGATAATAGTTCCCAAAATAGAAAATTAAATATTAACTCAGAATAAATTGGGCCTGAAATGAAACAGCTACGCTTGCAGCAAGCAGCTTAGATCTCAGCCGTGCTCCGTAAGGTCTCAGGGTTTGCTAGGCAACTGTACATGCACCTTTTAAATTTTAAAGGCATTGCATCTATTGTCTGGGGGAGTAAAAAACAAATGTTTCGCATCACTTGGCTACCTGGGAGAGGCTCTAGGCTGAGAAACTAGCTATGTACGAGTGGTCAGTTTATAACAGCGAGGGAAAATGTAGATGGAATTAAGTTGGGCATTTTCAGCAAAGAAAAAAGCTTTAGACAAAACCAATTGGACAACCCAGCGTAAATTAAGAAAGACAGTTAATTTAGTATATGGCATAACACAGTCTGCAGCACTTCTAGCTCAGTGTTAATGAAACATTTCTACTAGTTATGAAAAACAGCACTTTCTAATCACAATTACTGTAAGCAAAATGTACACACATCACTTAGCAGAGGCAAAATATCCTGGGTAAAATTCGGAAGAATTCTGATCAGAGATTGTTCTTAATGTGATTCTGGTTATGAAATGTCTTGGGGTACTCAATTAACTACACGAAGCACATGCTTGACCAGGAATTCCTTAGTTTCTTCCCTGCACATGACATTAACTCTGAAAGGCATCACCTGATTAAAAAAAGTATGCAAAGTAGGACACGATTATATTGCAAGACCTTGCACTCATTATGTGTATCTTCTCATCAGTCAGGGAAGGGAACAAGTCACTGAAGCCGTGTTGTCCCGTGAAAGAGAGGATATGATTTGATACAAGTAATGCAATGGATCGTTTTAATTGCAAAGAATTCACATTCTTCCAAAGATGTTGGTGGTGTTCGTTTTGTTATTAATAGTATTAATATCAATATCAATGAAGTGTTTGCAGATCCTCATTCAGGACTAGGGCTTTATTATGTCAGATGCTACGAACATGCACACAGCGGTGGTTGTCCCTCACTAAAAGATCTTTCAAATTAGAGTTCTTCAACCATTTATTTATAATTACATTATTTTCCTTATGAGTCGGCCTCAATTTGATTTTTAGGAGGTAGGAATTGAACCATTATTGGAAGATGTGTCAGTAATAGTCTTCCTCACATTAATGGTGGTGAATATCTATTTTAGAGACATGGTTTAGTGATGGTTTTTATCAGAGTTGGGTTGATGGTTGGACTCGATGATCTTAAGGGTCCCTTCCAACCTAGACAATTCTATGATTCTATGATTCTAGGACCAGATATACCACACCATAGTGTTCATTAATGAGAATCTTTTCTTCAGACCATGTTAATGCCAGAAATTGCTTAATGCTGGCTTATACTTAACATTTTTACTAACTATATTTCTTAGTTGTTTCAGTAGGAAAGTTATTAATCGAACTCCATCATTAGTTTTCATCATTCTTTCCCTGATTTTACTCTGCCAATAGGAAGAAACCACTTAAATGTTAGAATACCACTACTACTGCACTATTGGTTAAAAGCAAAACCAAAGTGTAACCATCCCTGGGAAAGTAAACATTTATGCTTATTCACAGAATAAACAGAAAACCCGAGACAGCAAAATTTTATGTTCCTTTGACCAAAAAGAAAAATAAAGTCTATTTCTTTCCATTCCTTTCCAACAAGCATGAATGTTCTCACTTGCCCAGAGTGGGAAGTGCAAGGGTGCAGAAGCTGGAACACCTGCCTGCCCAAAGATGTTGCTCTCAAAAAAACAGCTTATTTTCCCAGATAGCCACAAGATAATGGAGCAGCTTCAACCCTGACACCCACTTCTAACTCCCAGCATAATTAGAAAGCTTAGAATAAAGCCTTTCACTTCTAAAACGAAATGAAATGTCTGCAGGACCAAACCTTAATAATTAGGAAGTGGGAGGAATCAGGCATAGGGCATGGAAAACACAAATACTACCAAAAGTGGCCCGCAGGTAGGTGAATTATTTCGGCATGCCTGTTTTAATAACGGCTACGGCTGGGAGGAGGCTGCCAGAAGTGTTTTCTGAGTTTCCCTGGACCGGTCAGGTAAGTAAACAGGAGGAGGAACCTAGAGAAGAGGTTGAGCTAAAAAATACACAGGAAGGTGTTTGTATCTGTCGCCCTCTCAGATCCCCTTCAGGGGGGATCCCATGGGAGGCAGCTGCCTTCAAAGCCTCGCAAAACATTTAGAAACGGTTCTCGCTGGATCCCGGCTTCCCTTCTCTTTGTGTACTTTCACTGCTCTTAGCTGAAAAAGCAAATGCCTTCAAATAATGGCCTGGAATTGGCTAAAGTTCTTGTCAAAATCCTGGTAAAATCACACTGTGCTAATTAGTGCTGGGCAAATCTTTAAAGACAGAAGCACAAATAAGGAAATGCTCTGTTCGTAGTCAAGCAATACAAAATCCACTTAGTGTGGCAGTTGTGGTAAGGCAAACTGGTGTCAAAGACGACAGAAATGAATGCTGAAATTTGACATACAAACTAATTAGCCAACATGGGAGTAATACATTTCAAAGTTTTGTAGACTTTCATAATGACCTAAGGGCTCAGCCACTCTTTGTTCTATTGTATGATCCATGCAAGCGCAAGGGCTGTTTCAGAAATCACTGTGGTGTTTAGTTACTTTAAATTCTCATTGTCAAAATTTCAAAAGGAACTAATTCTGCACTAACGAGCAAGCATCCTGAAAGGTTTCTTGTTTGTAAATTAGGTTTGGTTTAATCTGCAAGAGTTCAAAGAAAGCAGCTATGACTACTGAGTGTAGTTAATGCCAGTTTAAGGCTTTCAATAATAAAAATATCTGCTTACCTTCAGATCCAGGTTTTGGGAAACATCACACCAGCAACCCCCCACAGCCATAGGACAATGTCTCAAGGACAAAATCTGCCCTCTCAGGCCATGTGAAACAAAGAGTTAACAGGAATCATGTATTCTAAGTGCAGCCTGTGCTTCTGTAACACTCAGGAACCCGCCTGAAGGACTGAAGATGGTCCCATTGTGTTATATGCTTTTCCAATGCATAAAAATGACCATCCTTACCCCATGACAATCATGACAACAGGATTCAAGTACGGTGGGAGTACACAGAAAATATAAGAAAGTACCTCCCCTATGAAGACAGGCTGGGAGAGTTGGGGTTGTTCAGCCTGGAGAAGAGAAGGTTTCAGGGAGACCTCATAGCAGCCTTCCAATATCTGAAGGGAGCCTCCAGGAGATCCGGAGAGGGACTCTGTCAGGAAGTGTAGTGACAGGTCAAGGGGTAACAGTTTTAAATTGGAAGAGGGGAGATTTAGATGAGATATTAGGAAGAAATTCTTTACTGTGAGGGTGGTGAGACCCTGGCCCAGGTTGCCCAGAGAAGCTGTGTCTGCCCCATCCCTGGAGGGGTTCAAGACCAGGCTGGATGGGGCTTTGAGCAACCTGGTCTGGTGGGAGGTGTCCCTGCCCATGGCAGGGGGTTGGAACTGGATGATCTTTAAGGTCCCTTCCAACTCTAACCATTCTATGATTCTATGATTATTTCCCACAGAAGGTAGGGATTTCAGTACACCGACAATAAAACCACTGTCAAGATTGGTTTGGAGGCATCATGGCAAAGGAGACCATAGGGAGGGTTTTGTGGTGATTCTGTGGATCTTTGCTTCTCAGGCAGGAGGGTCAACCATGACAATAACAAGGCAAGGGAAACTGGTCTTGCAGACCATTTTAAACACGTAAGGTGGTGATGTGCAGGCCTAACCATCACGGTACTAAATGAGATCTGTGGTGGCCCACTCTGGCCAAGAAGATTTTTATAATCTTTACTGAGAGCAACTTCAGCCAGACACGGGAGGCAAATGGAGAGGTGTGAGGACCAGGACAGCAGCATATAGGACAGCAACTCAGCTCATAACTGAACAGAAGAAGGGCAGGAGGGGCTGAAGGGGTAAGAGGATTCACTGGTCAGATTTAGATAGGTTTGACTCCTGAGTAAAAAGTGTCAAAAGAAATAACCACAAGTAGTAAAGGGGAGCTGAAAATTACTTGTGCAGGTGAAGAAGAGCCAAGCAAAGGAAAGCAGCCAAGAAATCTCTCTGTATGTCAGACAGTGAGATAAGAGAATTGAAGGAGGGGAAGTCAACAAGCAGAAAGACTCTCTTAACTTTGTCTTTGAGGAAAGCCACAAGACCCCATGAAGTAAGAGGATTGGAGTGAGAAGAGGAGGATGGAAAAGAAGTGATGCAAAGACAGTAGGAAAACTGTGGACTTCTAGTAGAAGTAGTCTACGAAGACTACTTTGTTCTTCAAACTCTCTCCAGAGAGGAAAACAGTGACTCTAAATATCCCACCCCCCGCCCTATATAGCAGGTTCACCCCAGTGATCCTTCTGATGCCCATGAGGCTGGACAACCCTGAGTTCAAACAAGAAAGGAGTCACCAACTCTGTAATCTGGAGCTGGCTGTCTCATTTCCATCAGGTTCTGGCTTTAGTCTAAGTCCCTTAAAACAGAGCTGCTTAAGGCCCCAGATATCATCGAAAATGGCAGCCTAAATTAGTCCAAGTACAGCAAACAATATCCCACTGCCCGGAGGGATTGTTTCTTAGTCATCAGCCAAAAGTCTTATGCCACTAGTTATGAAAAATACAGCAGATGATTGATCATTATCAAATAATTTAAATTGAACTTCAAAGGTAATATTTGTAGATTTAAAATGTACCCTTATCAGAAATCAGGATCAGAGTACATGTTGATTTAAAAGAGTAGGAAGAGAGTAATAAAGTGTTTTCTGGAAGCACGATAAATGGTTTGGAAGCAGAACAGACTAACTTACGGGGCAGCGTATTATCTTATCAGTCCCAGGATCAGTATCATAGCAAACAGTACATTGGTCATGGGATGAGATATTTTGTTAAGAGTGAGACAAATTCCAGCACCTTCCCTTTAGGAAAAATGCAGTGCCCTCCATTACTCCTTGAGTAATTGCTCTTTAGTCAAAGCCCTGCAAATGAAAACAGCGGTTACAAAGGGGTGAGCTGAGATGAATTTATACTCTACCCATTGCAATTCTGAGGTGGGACTGTACGGGGAGTATGAACCAGCACCAAGATTACCAAAGTGATTTACACTACCGGCAATCCCTGATGTAAAGGTATTTCAAGTACCTTTTGTCCAGAAAATATTTTAAATGCAAGCCCAACCCAATTCGCACCAGGTATTTTTCTTACACAATTCATAAAGGATCCAATCTTTAAGTTTCCAAGTGTCTCCTGTGAAGTGCGGAGCACTGTCAGTTTTCGTGGCCATCAATCATCTCTTCCAGCACAGAAATTCAGAACACTTTCCTCTCTAAGGACCATTAAGGTCAATGAGGAGCAGGAGATGGGTGAAGAGAGAGAAAAATGCATGCAGAACTGCCACTGCTGATCTGGGTAACCAGGTACAGGAAAGAGGAATCCAACTACTAAAGGAGTCTTTGTTAAGAAACCTGCTGTAGTACCTCTTTCTTATGCCGTCAGTGTCACAATTTCGTGAAAATATACTGATTTCATTTGACACTCCTAACCCTGAGACTACTGCGTAAAAAGTTTAACCTCACTATCTCTGAGAGCCTCCAAGGCTTCCACAGCGAGCTGAGGGCTTCAGCGCTTCCATTTCTATTGCATGAATAATGCATATAGCTTTAACATCTCTGAAACCTTATTAGCCCTCCTGTAATGGGGCTTCTGATTATCAGCACCAAAGTTTCTGTGAGGTTTTATGTGTGATAAAAGCAACAATGCAGTGTGAAACACATACCTCCCTGATCAAATCAATAACCGCTCAAATTTGTGCAAGTGAATTCTGTAAACATAGAGGGAAAAGAATCTCCCTGACGGCTTAAGAGAACTCCTACCTTAAGAGCTCTGTAATTGCAAAAAATGGCCATCATCCTTCATCTTCTCCCTTCTAAATGTGCTTTCACCCGTGTATTCATTTGTCAGCCCATACGATGATTATTGCACAGCTAGTGCTGGCTCTGTGTCGCAAGTTACCAGCTATTTAAGAAGCAAAGCCAAAAATCAGTTACTGCTATGTGTCTCCAGAAGAAGGAATGAGTGATCAAAACCCTGGCCTGCAGCTAGAATGTATTTACATAGAAAAGTATCACGAAGATACCTATACCTAGCATATTTTTATTTACTGTGCTAGAATGGCAGTCAAACATGGGCAAACAGGGAGGCTGGAGAGAGGAGCACTGGGTTCTCCTTTCTGCCATGGCACTGATTCAGCGTGGAATCCCACCAGATGTGCCTGGCACCATGTGCAGCCACTGCATCTGCAAAACAGGTCTCTACCCCCTCACACATATGCTTATTATTCTGTACCTGGGTAAGCATTATGGGCATGCTAATTTTTTTTTTTTTTTTATTGGACTGTGGTTTCATGAGATTAGTTAAATTTACAATAAGTTTAAATTTACATTAAAGTTCAGTGCTTGCAAACTATGGATAAAATATATTCTAGGAGAATAAAATAACGTTTTAAGTTTCAGTCAGTGGAACTCACACATTTAGACATGCTCAACTGCTTCCAGTCCCTATCAGGTCTGCCAGGGAATGAACAACCTTTGCCGTAGACAGCATCAGGACGCAAAAGAATGGAAAATACTGGGATGAAATAATTTTCTTCAAGAAAAAAGAAAATATGAACAGATTCTGTCTGCATCCAAGTGATCTGTCGATAAAAGGTCATCGTGGTAAGACCCATGGTTTGAGCACTGGCATCTGCCTCAGTCCAGCTCCTCTTCATTAAAGCCAGCGAGGCTTCTCATGAGCAGGTCACAGCATCTATTTAAAGCCCCTTGAAAACAGCTGGGGACTGCTCTGTGGAGCATTCAAAGCATCAGCTGATGGTGTTCTTGGAACAGAGAAGATTCATTCAACCTTTGGTTAATAAATCATACTTCCATGGAAAAAGTTTATCAGCCTTTATGATGCATTTTCATATTGACATATGAGTGTATTTGTTGAAACAGTTTTCCTTCTATTTTTCAAGATAATACACAGAATCCAACAAATTGCTTCCTGTCATATATTTGTCCTTGATGTGAGTTCTAGGATGGCATTAGCAAACACAGAACATTGCACTGGGATAATTAAACGTCTTGATATATTTTTAATACACTATGTACCCATTTGTTATATAATTTGAATTACCATCAACATAGTATCATCCCATTACTCAGCAAGGGAACTGTCGGGAACATATGAACAGATTACTGATTTTTATTATGGTATTTCCGCTATCTGGCATAATTATTCATGAAAATACTTACTACAGAAGACAAGCAAATGGATTCATTTCAGTCAGGACAGGGAGAAACTAGAGAAAACATTTCTCTAGTAATACATTAAAACACACATATATTAACACAAGCCTTTGAAGAACTGGCACTGTATATATACAGTGAATTTCCAAAAATTGATCTCTGAGTGAGATCAATGGCAGAGGGTCATGACGGGAATGTTATTGATGTAAGGTTTGGAGAACTCCAGTTTTGATCTGGTTTAGCCTCTGTTGATTAAAGTATAAAACTACTTATGTTTCAACTCTTTGCATGCAAAGTACAATCAAAATTTTGCTATATATTGCCTTGACAAAGTGTATCACATCACCTTTAGACTCAGCCAAGCCAAGGTTTGCTGTTCAGGCACTACTGACAAGAGCATGATTTGTAGCAAGCTCAGAAACATTTACGCACGTGCTTAATTTTCCGCCACGAGTGGCCTCACTGAAGCCAATGAAGTTAATTCTCACCAGCAAAGTTAAACGTGCCCAGAAGTGTGGGTGATAACAGGGATGCAGCCTGCAGTTAGATTCAGGCAAGAACTGAAGGGAGTTTGGGTTGAATTTAGGACTCAGGCATCAAAAAATATCATGCTTTCTAGTCAGAAATGGTTTTTGAATTGCATTTCTGACTTTCAGCTCAAAAATGTATTTGCAACAGCACTGAGCACAGCCTTTGTGTTCTCTGTGTCTCCTCAAGGAAGACGTTTAGCAAGACTGTTATGAAGATAAACGACATGATTGTCAAAACCACAAAGGGGACAGGGAAAGGAGTGTTCTTTCCATCATACAAAAGGGAAAGAGAATTTCTAAAGGATTCTCTGGGCTGGAGGATGAAATGGTAAAAGCTTGGGTTTGCAAGGAGATAGACTCCTCTCCCCTGATTTGCAGGAGGAAACGATGTTTGGGCCTTCATAAAGCTAGGATATTTGTGACTTGTCCCAGCGGAAGCTGAAAGAAGAAGTAAGAGTAGACTCATGCAGAATTTCTTGTCCTCTGACTCCACACCTACAACAAACCCCCCGCAGTGCATCCATGCCTTGGTGTAGGATCCTATCCATTTATTATACAGCTAAGAAAATAGCTTGGAGCAAAATAGCTTGGAGAATAAATTGCAAGCCTCAAGGCATGCTTAGAGACCTTAAATTAGCAAAACCAAATTTAAATATAGCTCCAGATATGGAGCATGCAGCTGGCTCATCCTGCTAGCTGGCATAGGAGCAACTCCACTGAGACAAATGAGGTAAGACCACCTCACATAAGGCAGCAAGCAGAAGTGATCTACCACCCCCTTCTCCCATGCCCAACCCCAAAATTACATCAATGGTTGTGTTAGTGAAAAACATCTGTTAAAATTCATAATAACACATAGACATTCAGGGAAATACTCAGGATAGATTCTCTTGAAAAAATCTGATCTTCGTTCTTGCCATAAAGTATTTTATTAGTCAGACATTTTGTTGGGAGCAGGGGTGCCTGTGATAACAACTAAATTTAAGAACTTAGAAGATTTTTAGTACAGGAAGAACCCGGTCTAATTCTCCTCCAGAGAGTCCAGCACTTTGGATAGAATTAAATTTAAAAATTGATGGGCAGAAGAAAGATACAAATCAGGGACCTACAGCCTTTCCTAAGATAAGTATTTACTTATTCATCGGTGAGCTTTCCAATTTAATGAAGAATTATATCCTCAAGTTCATCTTGTTCACATGGAACTACAGAAAAATAGAAGTGGGAAGGATTTTCAGAGACAGCAGCATCCGTCTCCCTGCTCTGTAGTACAAGCAGAGACAAAAATGACAAAAATTGAGTACCCTTTTCTTAAAATTGCCATCTGCTGAAAACCTTCAAGCAGTGTCCCTTGGATACAGGGGCAGGGAGGAGGAGAAAGTGGGAGACTCATGAAAAGGGGTCAAGAAGACCACAAAGCAGTGAGAAGCAGCTCTTTTTCACCTGGAAGTGAGAAGCGGTGGTG
Organism: Numenius arquata; assembly: GCF_964106895.1. NCBI lineage: Eukaryota > Metazoa > Chordata > Aves > Charadriiformes > Scolopacidae > Numenius > Numenius arquata. Next base: position 2,335,550 of record NC_133577.1, on the reverse strand, counting down.
AGCACGGGCTGTGACCATTCATGGGAAGCAGAGAGCTGATAACTAACATTAAGCATGGTCACGTAGCAATTCTTCCTGGGGAGGAATGAACGTTTTCAATGCAAGACATGACATGGGAGAAAATGATCCAGAAGGAACTCACACTTCCAAAAAGCCGGAGGAGCACTGGTTTTGGCTATCTATTTTCCATTCAAATTGCCAGCCATTCTTTTTCTCTTCATTGCAATACAAATCTTACTTGCTTCAGTCTAAACCTGCTGCTTTTTATGCCATCCATGCCTCCAGTCTTTCCTGATGAGCATTCTCACTGCTGGGTTCATTTTAATTGGTCTTCATGTCTCTTGAACCATGGATATGCAGTCTGGCCTTGTACCTGCTTTTCCATATAACTGTCTATTAGTTTCAGTGAGAATAAGTGTTCTTAGATGGATTGTATGAGCATGAAATGAAACAATTTCAAAACATACAAGACATTTACTACTTTTCTGCCACTCACAAAGCATATTACCTTGTCCTAGGAGGTTACAGCAGTCTGTTGTGATTTATTCTTGAAAAATCTTTTTTCCTTATTATCTGCTAATTCTCACCCTTATTTATTCCAGAATTTTCAAGAGATAGAAAGTTATTTGACCAGATCCAAAATTCTTTTTTTCCTTTTTTTTAAGAATTACTACATCTGGCCTTTTCCACCCTTTCACAAACTTACCCATCATCCAGAGTTTTTCAGATCACCACTCTGTCCTGAAATAGCCTTTCTCTGTTCTCAGGCTAGGGTAACTCATCTCAGAACTGCTAAACCATTTGAAAATATCTTAAAGAAACTAACCTGAGTGCCTAAACTTTTCATCCAAAGCCTAGCCTGGTTTTGTACTCTTTTAGTCTCATATTATTTATATAATTTGACTGTTTATGGTTAGCATTTCAAAAATATATTAACCACTTTATATTTCTTTCCTTCATCCATTAATATCATTCATCCATTGTTAAATAGTTGGCAAATATTTTGTCTTCTTAAGACTTAACACACTTTTAAAATGAAATATTGTGAGCTTTTCTTAGCCTCTTTTCATACCCTGCCACATCCTTTCAGTTTTCTTTTTTAATCGACAATTCTTTATCTTTTAAAGGCATCCTTCAAATCTGATGTTGTTTCGGCTTTATCTACACTTTGTTTTTTCTGTGACACCGCCGCAGAGTTATCAGTATAATTAGCTTAGTCTTCTAGAACTTTTCCAGTGCTCCTCTCATTGGGACAGGTGGCATTCTGCATCCATCGAAGCTGTTTATTTTGCTCAGCACTGAAGAAAAGTTTACGGTATCTCAACCCAAGTTGACTATGGATGTCAATAACAATGCTTTATGTAAATATGAGATAAGAGCTCATGTTGGTAAACATATCTTTTCTTACAATTCACTGTTAAATTTTAAACTTTTCATGTATCAGGAAAGTGCATGAAAAACTGATCCTCAAGAACAAATTGAAGGAAAATTGAATTTTATGCTAGTTCAATGATAACAGTAGAATTTCTTCATACAGATCTAGCACTTCCAGGTAATTTCTCTGTGTTAGAAAAACATGTTAATGTACAAGATTTGATATTCACTTTTTATCCATGGAGAAACTCAGCCTGAATGACAACACAAGTGTTAGAGTGGTGACTGAAGCACAAAGAGTGTTTTATTCATAGGATCCTTAAATTATTTGATGGTAGTGCTAACAAGATCTAAATTTTTTAAAAATTTTTTTTGTTGCAGACTTTTGTGAAATTAACATTTTACTGTGGCTAAAACTGTAAAACCTTGGATTAGGATTCTGTTCATAAAGCTCCATTTTTGTAAAGGACTGTGAAAATTCTGCTAGCACCAGCTGATGTACTCTGATAAAGCATGAAAACTCTCAACAGTTAGTTTTGCTTAGAGCACTGTGGATATGTTCAATATATGCTTTTATAAGACTAAAACCAAACAAACAAACAAGCAAAGCCAAAAAAGGAAGAAGTTTCTAAATATTCCTAAATAGTCCTCAGTATATTTATTTACATTCCAGGGTGGCATGTGTGACTGTGGGATGGGTGCTGTATGGTTTTCTGTTTTCCCTTAATAGCAAAAAAAACCCACCCCAAATAAAAGAATATCCTTCTTGGACCACCATCAAGGCGTGGGAGGAAAAACTTGAGAAATATAGAGTTATTTTTCTTCAGAGATGCTCAGCTACATTACAGCGGGTCATAATTAAATCAGCAGAGAGTGATATCTCCGGAACACCCGTTGTAAGTCAGACTGGTATTAATCATCTCCAAGGTGATCCCAGTTACTATGGGAACTATGATATTTGTTTGTGTTCTTAGCACTGGCTGGTCGGCCAAGTTTGTCAGCCTCCTTATAGTAATCCAGCAGATTAGAAATGTTAAGTCTCCATCATGAATTTTTCATTACTGCTGTCAGTATGAATCTGTCCTTTACAGAAATAATTACTAATTAATAAATCCTGTTCTGCATTCAGATGGGAAAGGTTGTCTGTGCTAAACCTGCCCTTTTGTAACCAAGCTGTTTAAACCCTTTTGGATTTTGTCGAGCAAAGAAAGCATCTTTTTCTCACTCACTAAGCTCTTCTTTCAAAAATGTGTAAACTCCTTGCCATTCCTTTTTTTCCCTGTGACTTTCAGAAATATTTATTGAAGAAAGATGGATCATCCTGAACGGAGGCTTGACTCAGACCGTTCCCTCTTGTTTAATTAATTTCTGTTCTCCAGCTGCTCCAGAGAATTTCTCTGGTTAATGAAAGAGTGTCCAAAGGTACAAGTGAACACTTGGACCAGATCTAGCACCCTTGTCCTCTCCCAGGGCTGAGTGGGACCTGGCCCTGCCCTCTCCACCCCACTGGGGGAGGCACAGGCGGTCCTGCACCCCACACAGGTCCCCACCACCCCGGGTACCCAACAGAGACAGTCCCCAGCAGCACTCGGGGTGGTTCTGCTGACTCCAGGGGGGTTCATCATGCCTCAACTACGGAGAAAGTACCTGAGATTCGTTAGAACCCACCAAACCCAATGCAGAACAGCAAAAGACTTGAGCTGACTGTCCCAGGAGCGGGAAGGCAAGGGAGAAAGAGAGGAGAAACATTCTAAGATTTCCAGTAACCCCCAAAAGTAATTTATCATCCTGGAAAAAAAAAACCTTGTGATCCTTAACTGTGTACTAAAAAGATATCGCACAAAAAGCTGGATGAATTATTGAAAATTTAATTGGAGGAGGGGAAGGAAAAGCAGAGAGCTAGAGCGCATCTCATTTTCCTGCTTCAGTGGCTATCTCTCCTCTGTGTAGATGCCATGCTTTGCTTCCCTTTTTATTTTGACAGGAGGGAAGCAGGCAGCCCTTATAAAGTCAGTTCCACTTGAATCATGCAGAAAATCTGATCTCGTTTCACTATGAAGCAACACAAACTCTCAAAGAGACCTTTATTGCGATGGTGAGGTATGGAGGCATCACAGCACCTGGTGCTCCTATACTACTTTTTTTTCTACAAAGACATGCTCATCCTGAAGATATTGCAACCACCCTGCCCTGTCTCCTTTTTTCCTCTTCTTTCCTTTTTTTTCCTTTAAAGGGCCTGTTTCAACACCCATATCTAAACCTTACTCAAGCCTTTCATTTGATCTTAACGAAGAACAGGAGAAGTTCAAGAGGCTCCCTATGAAGACTTTATGCAGGAATGGGCCTTCAGTGATAACACTGGAGAGGAGGCCCCACCTCTAACAGGGTGGCAAAAGAAATAAGAGACCAACACAGAGGAGCTGAGGAGGAGAAGCCAGGAGACAGGGTCTGGGCTGCCCTACAGCAGAGCTCTTCTAGGCAAAGCGGAAATTTTCACCTGAACTCCGTTCCTGATGTTATATTTTAGCCAAACAAGCTCATTGGCAGAATTAATTCGTGCCGAGGAATTAAAATGGAATTAATTAAAATGGAATCTCCACTTTGAACAGTGCTGTCTTCCAAAACGTTATCTGCACACAAGATGTGAGCGCGCTAAGGAAGAGTCATCCAAGTAGAGCCAACTGAAAGAAAATTTTGAAATTTGAACATTTGAAAACCTGTACTACCAAGTTAATTACCCTAAACAACCTGTATTAACCTGAAATAAAAACAGAGGAATCCCAGAAATATGGTGTTAAAAAGCATAGATGATTTATATTATGTCAACAACTCCTCAAAGTATGACTCTATTCCACTATACACTTTGAATACAAAAATGCAGGAACTTTACCACAACTGTTGGATAAAACATAATTTAAATAGATATATTAAGTAAGAACGAAAACAAGGAATTTCATTCAAAAATGAGATCCAAAACCAAATCTATAAAAATATTCTTGTGAAAACTTGAGAATATTTTTATCATTATTCTGTAGAAATAATCAAATAGAACTTAGAAAGGAGAATTTTTCACCCAGAATAAACTTTTCAGGTTCTTGACAAAAGATGAATTTGTCAAAGCATCAGGTATTGAAAATTTAGCACAAAAAGTCTCTCCATTCTGCCTCACGTTTCTGAATATTTTAACGCTAAAATACGTGAAGTGACATTCAGTAAGCATCACTGAAAATATTTACATCAACTTTGTAGCACTGCAGAAAAAATATAAGTATTTACAATTTTGGAGACCCAGGGAAAATAACTGGTGAACTGATTGGCAAAAATATTGGCCACTGAAAACTTTACATGATTTGAAAAGCCAATAAATGCGATCAGAGTTCTAAGAATATTGTTTCTTTGCATAGCACTGAGAACTGAAACAAATTATCATCAAAACTGTAGATCTGCTACCAGGATTAGACAATGTTATGGAGTTTCTAAGTGCATAGTACTTTTATACTTCTCAAATTATGGAGGTTGTTCTTTACTTCTATGAAATATTCATCAGGAAGATTATTTTATATTGTCAAAAATTCGCAATGTGATCTTTTTTTTTTTTTTTCCCTTTTCCATTGAAATTAACTTTTATCAAGGCAAGGTTGATTTGATTTGCCTTGCTCCTTGTAGAAGGAGCTTTTCAAAGATGAAAAAAGCCACACAGGCAGGCACCTGATCCAAGGCTCCTGACCTCCTCCAATCGCTAATTTAACATTCTGGCATGCTGCTCCCTGCTTTAGATGTAATAAGTTAGAACTTTTGACATTCTTTATTTGGAAAGGCAGGGCATCCTCATAGTCACAATTCACTCAACTTTGTGCTACCAACAGCTCAGCGCTTAAACAACACGTACCAAAGAAATGCCAAAGGTTTATACCACTGTATTCTCAACATCAGTAGCCCAGCTGTAGGTACTTTAAATTTAGATACAGATATAGCAGACATGAAGATATGATCAAGCTAGAATTAATTAAGATTCTCAGTCACACGGAGCATGCCATAAATCAAAGCAAAAGTTAAAAAGAAAAACAAACTCATTTTCAAGTTTCTCTGAGCAGATGCTACACAATACAGTTTAAGAATTTGGGTTATTCTCTGCTCAGCCTACCATATTTTATGCATGTGTTCAGTAAAATACTCACAGAGATTCAAAACTCATTTAAGAGGATATCCTTCCTCATCAAAAATGAAAGAGCACATTACATGAATAACGATGAGACTGAAATTAGCCCTTGTTCCTTGGAGGAGCACCAGCTCTGTCTACTTTAGAGACAGTTATGGAAGAAACCAGGCAGTCCTGGTGTCACAACTGGTTTTTTTTTAAATTGATGCTGTCCACAGGCTACGACCACACTCTGTGCATCACTCATGCGAGGCATCCTCGTGAGAAGCACACTTTTCCTGGAGCTTCTCCAGGGAGAGAAGCTGCCGTGGAGGGGGTGACAGCTAAGCCGCTTAATCCTTTCATAATGAATTTCGCCCTCGCGAAACGGATCAGATGAAAGGGTCTTCAGAGCTGTCTACCCGCATCATAGGTATGGCCAAACTTCCCCACAGGGATCTGGCAGCGTTCCTTGCTTCTCAGAAAAAGCATCTTTAAAAACAGGGCAGTTCAGCCTTTACGTCCAGCCACACTTTCTTTCCTCTGCCATCTACGGAGGCAGTCAGCCTCTGAGCCTGCAGCTCGCGTAGGGGACACCACAGCTTCCAGTAACTTATCAATAGCAAAACTAGGAGTGTGTGATACCTATAAAATTTAGAACAGACATTTGAAATCTATTCTGATGGCTAATGCAGCGACACCAGGCAAATATTTGTAAAAAAAATAGGTTTTGGTTGCGTAAATGCCTAAATGTTTGGGAGTTGTTCTTCATTAATGCCAGTATCTCCACATAAAAAACTGCCTGTATATAAATAATATTATTCAGTATTTACTTTTCATTGCTCTTCTGTTTAAAAAGCTTCTGTCAGCTAGTCAGACAACAAAGGAAATATTATGAAGTGTAAGGCTGCAGTTTCCAAAGGCATCTCAGCAGTTAACTGTTCCACTGACACAGGAACTCGCAAACTCTCTGGAGCTCTATTAAGAACGCCAGCTTGGATGAGCATTCAAATACCTCAGCTATTGTATAACAACCAGTGATGTAAAGAAAAATCAGGTTGCAAAACCCCCTTTGGGCCTAAACATGGAGGTACAAACAGAATTTAATTGGGACTAGCCTACTTTTGGATCAGTAGTGGCTAACCAGGAGGGTATCTACCGTCTCTAAGTTTGAATATTCCTCTGGGTATTTCCTTTCCAAGTCAATATTTTACAATAAAATCAAATTTTATGAAACAGCTAATATACCTCATTGCAGGAAGCAGGTTTTAAAGACAAAAGCTGAAAACCTGGGAAAAGAAAGTGGAGTATTATTTAAATCCCATCAGGAAGCCAGTAGTAAGTGTGTGTTTGAGTATAGGGCTTTTGGTGGGAGGAAAAGGAGAAATTATGCTTTAACATAGCTGTTCATGACAGAAAATTAACATAGGATTTGCTTTTCCTATTGTATTTTTATCACCCAAGAACTGAAAAGATAAATGGATGTGTCAGCTCCGTAAGCGGAACTGTGCTGAAAAGGTACCAAATGGAAAATTAACCCCACATAAGCAACCATGCTGGAAATGAATATAAAAGCATTAATTGTTCTGCACATGCAGTAAGACGGCTCAGATATCAGTCTTTTCATTTTGATTTCCCTCCTCCACCGGAATGCATCTTTCACTGTTCTCAGCAAAGGCCAGTGTTGTTAGGGCTACAAAGATGATGAGGGGCCTGGAGCATCTCTCTTACAAGGAGAGGCTGAGGGACTCGGCTCTTTTTAGTCTGGAGAAGAGAAGGCTGAGGGGGGATCTGATCAACACCTATAAATACTGAAAGGGTGGGTGTCAGGAGGATGGGGCCAGTCTTTTTTCAGTGGTGCCCAGGGACAGGACAAGAGGAAATGGGCACAAACTTGAATGTAGGAAGTTCCATCTAAACATGAGAAGGAACTTCTTTCCTGTGAGGGTGGCAGAGCCCTGGAAGAGGCTGCCCAGAGAGGTGGTGGAGTCTCCTTCTCTGGAGACATTCCAAACCTGCCTGGACACATTCCTGTGGGACCTGCTCTGGAGGGACCTGCTCTGGCAGGGGGTTGGACTGGATGATCTCCAGAGGTCCCTTCCAACCCCATGTCATTCTGTTGCATCACGACAAAAGCCAGTTTGATGAAGCAGAAAAATTAAAGTGAAGACAGGCTGGTAACTTCCACTGGTGGCTCCAACCCCTGCCATGTGGTGCTCACCCCAGGACATGCCCAACAGGCAGATTTCAACCTGTGAAGTGCTTCTGCAGGTGAACAGGTCGTATTTTAACATCAGCATGTTTAAAGATGCATTTGACCTCACCCAAATACGAGGTCATGTTTATCTCCCTCGCCCTTGCCTTTTGGAAGGAGAAGAGGCTGGGCAAGATTTCTCATGGAAAGTCTTACCTTCCAGGACTAATTTTCAGAACAGCAGTATGCTGCTGTTTGAGGAAAGAACTAAAAAACTCGGTCAAATAAATTAAAATTCTCACGATTAATTGTATTACTGACTTTAATATATTGGTTTAAGGCCAATATTGGCATTACACGTATTGTCTTATAGCTTAAGGTTGTATCCTAATCATCAGTCACATACAGCTAGCTTAATTTTGTACATTTTTTCAGTAAAGCTGTAACCAGATGTAGCAATGGAAGAAGCAATGTCATAGCTGAAGAAATCTGCTTCCACTGTCACTGTAGCAGTGTAGGTCACTCTAAATCCTAGTAAAAAATATAGACTTATTACCTATATACATTATGCCATTACACTTCGAGATGGATAAAGCCAATGTGATATTACTGCTGGGTGGGCAAAATTCTTGCTCCAGCGCTCCTTAATGATTAGACAGACTCACGTAGCCTCTGACTTCTAATAAGTTTTAAATTCCCCCACTGCCTAATTAGGGAGAGTAATTCCCCCAGGTTCCCTCCCCTGCCACCAGAGAGGAACAGGCTCCTCCAGAAGGTTATTGGGTTTTTAGATGTGCTGGATCACCTGCTGTAGAGATTCTTTTTTTCATGTATTTAATAAACGTAAAGAAGGCATTGAGCAAATTCACCTCACTTTCAAGTATGGCTGACAGGTGTGTATGTTTACATGGAAAGGAAAAAATTTCCAATTCCTTTGCATAACTAATAAGTTGCAATAGTTTTGTATGCCAGTGTCTGCTAACGAACTTCTGTAGCTGTCAGTAGGAGCTACTGATTCAAGAGGAAATGACAAACTTGTGAATGTTTGTCAAGAAAAGTAACCTTCAGAGCTGTCTTTCCTAACCCCTGTGGATCATTTGCAAAATGACGGACAGAATTATTGGTCAGTTGGGATCCAAGTCTTATTTTCATTATAATATAATTTATCCCCACATTTCAGGACTCTTATGACAGAGCTATGTCCGGGAACATTAGAATAAATAAAAGTCAGACTGAATGCTGCTAATAAGGGAACGTTGTCAGAGTGATAACTACGCAGTAATGGCACAGATCATCCAGAGAAATGAGTAACGTAATGGCTCGCTTTTTCTTTTAATTGCTTTTCCTTTTACTGAAAGATTGAGGCTCTGCTTTCCAACCAAATCTTTACACAAGTAATTAGTGGGTGCAAACTTCTGTCAGAAGTGAATATTTTTCCATAGTCCTCAAACCAACAAGAACATTAGGTCTGGCATTTCTAATTACAACTCTAATTATATAAAATCTTTTTTGCCCAAAACAGCAAGAAACAGTTCCTACCGCTTGATGGGAGTACAGCTTTCACCAGTCAACATTCTGGTGCAGAATTCATCTATGTAAAAGTCAACTGCTGTATTTTACCCACTGCCGACTGTTACCCACATGTAGCTTGAGTGGCAAAACCTGTCTAGCAGTGCACGATCCTTCCAGCTTTCTTTAAAATTCTGCCTCAGCGTGGTGCCTTTTTTTTTTTTTTAATAAGTACATTATCAACAATAAACTAATATCAGAAGCAACAGGGAGTTACTGCTGCGAGCCAGGAAGTTCCAGCGTTCCTCAAACTATCACCAGTGCGTTCTACATCACTTTATTAGGAATTCTGTGTTTTACAGCCTGCGAGGCCACCGGCAGCAGATACTTCTCACGGCTAAATACTATATAGCGCTACTCACCAGTGCAAAATCTTTAACACAGAAGGAAAGAAGAGGAATGGAACAAAACTAAACAAATACCCAGACCACAGAGCCAGGATGCCCGAAGATAGAATAGCTCACCCTGGACAGGCAGGAGGGGGAGCTGGGGAAGTGCCTCATGGTGAACATTGTATTTTGCCTCCTCTAACTACCTGAAGAAATATATAGCCCTACAGGGCAGGAAGACATTGGCAAACACTGCCATATTGGTGTTTCCTCCATTTTTTTTTTTTTTCTTTAATCAGATGTAAAAGAAACTGTGAGTCACATGAGTGAAAGACAAAAAGAAGGCAAATGTTTCCCAGCAAAAACAGCTTTCTGCCTTTGGGAAATGCCAAATAGCTGGCCAGGAGAGAAACCCATCTTCCCAGCACAGTAGACTCTAGCAGCTAGTAAAGGTGGGGGACAACTTTATGCTCTCCTTGCACAGTGTGTGGATGTATGTGAACTGCATCAAGCTCAGGATACCTCTGATGTGAGCATAAGACCATACCCTCGCCGAGCTGGTTGCACCAGCCTGTAATATTAGTCAGGTAGAGACCAAACAAGTTCTTGCCAAGGAGCCAACGTGTTGTTAATCTTGTTTTTACGCAGGCATCCCAGACAAAGAACCAGAGGAAATCTTCCCGCCTGCTCATGCAGAGCTTATGCTAAAATTCTGGAGCACAGTTTAAATAGCAAAATTTGACCAAGAGCTCAAGGACATGGACCTGTTGGAATGAGTCCAGCAGAGGGCCATGAAGATGCTCTGAGGGCTGGAGAATCTCTGCTATGCAGACAGGCTGAGAGAGTTGGGGTTGTTCAGCCTGGAGAAGAGAAGGCTCCAGGGAGACCTTAGAGCCCCTTCCAGTCCCTAAAGGAGCTCCAGGAGAGATGGGGAGGGACTCTTGATCAGGGAGGGCAGCCACAGGACAAGGGGTAACGGTTTCAAACTGAAAGAGGGGAGACTGAGATGAGATCTCAGGAAGAAATTCTTGACTGTGAGGGTGGTGAGACACTGGCCCAGGTTGCCCAGAGAAGCTGTGGCTGCCCCATCCCTGGAGGGGTTCAAGGCCAGGCTGGATGGGGCTTGGAGCAACCTGGTCTGGTGGGAGGTGTCCCTGCCCAGGGCAGGGGGGTTGGAACTGGATGATCTTTAAGGTCCCTTCCAACCCAAACCATTCTATGAGTCTAATTTTTTTAAGGCATTTAGGTGCCTGTCTCCCATTGCTGCCTTAAAAAACCTACAGCCAACAGGCCAAATTTGGCTTCACCCATATACAGGCAATTTTGATTCCTGCGCTTATATGACATCAGATCTGCGGGCACATTTCCAGTGGTATGTCTGTAATTTCCAGCTGTATTCCCAGAGGCTCAGTACTGTAGAAAGGCTTCTGATAAAAAATGCTGATAAAATGGAAAAGATTCCATTGCAGTTGTGCTGTAGCACTTCCACATCAAACATCCCTCCACGGGCTAAGAACAGACCTTTGGTCTCTGCTGGGAATAACAAAAGTGTAGCCCCAAGTCTTTGTTTTACCAGCATAAATCTTTGTGCCTGAGCCACTAAATTTCTCATGTTCACAGAAGTTGTGCAAAATGTTCCTTTCAGAGAACACAGAGAAAGAGAGGAATAACACATTTTTTTTTTCTTGTTGCTTGAGATTAGTGGTTAGGATGCTATAGATTCTGCTACGAAAATTAGTTAGGAAAATTGGCGAATAGGGTCAGCAATTGGATAGCAGATCAGCACATACATCCAGCCAAGCTACAAGGTCATTGATGGAGCAATCAAACACTGAAGAATAGCAGTGAGAGGGAGCCTTTGAGAAAGGAACCCAGCAGCTCCATCCCACCAGACAGAAAGGCAATTCACCGCGGGAAGAGCTGATCAATGTGCCCATCAGCCAGCTAATCGTATTGTTCCTTACCCAGAGCTCAAATGTGACCTTTTAAATAGACTTCTGACTTGACTGATGGGCTGAAGCTGGTTTCTCCCTGGAAGTTTTTAGGATCTCACCAAAATTCCTCACTTGCCTTAGTCAGGAGAACAAGATGTCAAAGGCATGCATAAGCTTAACAGAAAACAACTGTCCCTTCCAGCTGGTTAAAGCATTCTTCCTCTTCACCTTTTAAGCTTAACATTGATTTAAAAATAATCATTATGCTTTGCCCTTATTCTTATGACTTTTGCTTCTCCATCCTGCAGGAGAATTAGCCCTGGGGAGGTGATAGCTTAGAGGGAACACCACCCTGTGGGGGGGTTGCCTCCGGGTCCTGCAAGATCACATGGGTCCTGCAGAGCTCTGCCACGCAGGAAAGCGGCCCCCGGTCGGAGCCTTGCTTTGGGTTGTGTTTGCTGTTATACTCCCCCCCCCCCAAATGATGCTCCTTCTGTAAACAGGGCTTTCTTGCATTCTGTATTTGCAGGGAAAACAGAAATACAAATTCACTTCTCTTGTAAATTATGCTTCTTGCATAAGAACCATCCTCTCCAACGCTGAGTGCCCCAAGAGTCAGCACATCCACAGTCCCCCCTGCCCCGGGGTCTCTCAACTATTTTTACCATCCCTGTAACGTCTCTGTGTGGTGTTGCCTTCCCCCTCCGTGGGGGGCTGAAGGCTCTGCTGCCGCCTGCAAGGCGGGATGGCACTGTGTGTGGGTAAGGATGTATATTTAGCCACCAAGCAACAGTTGTTTAGGAGCCGCTCTGTCTGTCAAGTGCAAAGGAGGGACGGGTTTGGGGGCAGTGTAGACAGAAATGGCAGCAAATGCATCTATTTCAGGGCACTTACTCCACTCACAACAGCCCCCAACCACCAACACCAGCTAAAGCAGATATTTGACTTGTGAGCTAGGACAGAAGCAGAACAGAGCCCCTTGTTCTGTTGCGTCCCCCTTTGCAGGGTGGCATTCCTCTGGATATGTGGTGTGTGCATCAAGAATGCATTGTGGTAGGCTCCAAGGGTCACATCGAATCACAGAATGGTTTGGGTTGGAAGGAACCTTAAAGTTCATCCAGTTCCAACCCCCCTGCCCTGGGCAGGGACACCTCCCACCAGACCAGGTTGCTCAAAGCCCCATCCAGCCTGGCCTTGAACCCCTCCAGGGATGGGGCAGCCACAGCTTCTCTGGGCAACCTGTTCCAGTGTCTCACCACCCTCACAGTCAAGAATTTCTTCCTGAGATATAATCTAAATCTCCCCTCTTTCAGTTTAAAACCATTACCCCTCGTCCTATGGCTCCTCTCCCTGATCAAGAGTCCCTCCCCACCTCCTGGAGCCCCTCTAGGCACTGGAAGGGGCTCCAAGGTGTCCCTGAAGCCTTCTCTTCTCCAGGCTGAACAACCCCAGCTCTCTCAACCTTTCCTCATAGGAGACGTGCTCCAATCCTCTGATCATCTTTGTGGCCCCAGGAAAAATTCACCCCACAAAATGTTAGAGGCACATGAGTCCATAGGGTGCCTGCAGGTTCCTGCATCCCAGGTAGTGTTAAACCAAATACTGAGCCACCTCATTTGAAAATATGCTGAGCAAAAGGGTCTGTGAATACTTAAATGTTTCTGCTGATCTTTGGAGTCGTGCAGAACAGACCTGTACCTGGGAGGTGAATGCTCTTACCCTTTCCTAGCTCAGAAGTCAAATGATCCCTTTCCACATTTCTTTGTTTCCAAAAAAGAGGTTCAATAAATAAGGGATCAAGAAGTCAAAGAAAGAGAATGAGAAAACCTGACACATCTAGGAAATTCTCTGCTTTCACTTTCTTCTGTTCACCAGCTCCGTGCTTTGATCCGGCACTCGCTGAACTAAATAGCTCTTAGTACAGGTCTCTTTTCTTGTCAAATCCTGTCATCAGTCACTTCAGAGTAAAGAACCAGATCATTCTGAAATCCCATCCCAAAATAAATACAGTCCAGTGAGAAACAGTTTTTTCCGTGTTTCTACACAAAAGCACAGAAACTACACTTTGAAATGAAATTTCTTTTCTGCTCTCTCTCCCGTGTTCTCTTGTAAGGACACTAAAGAAAAAAAAAAAGCAATAACTGGAGAAAAAGGTATTATAGTATGAATCCCTTCACGTACACCTGCAGTTGCCTGGTTAACTCAGGGGGTGTGAACTCACCCACCCAGTTAGACATTATGAATCCCACTTGTCAGCTCCACGTGCAGCCACGAGACAGATTCGGACTCGCTGCTGGGACACCTATAACCTACAACCGTTTCCATATCTGATGGGCAAGCCCCGTTCCAACAAGGAGTTAACCTCCAGAGGCTGAGCTCTTACAGCAAACCCCAACTCTCTCCAAGCCCAGGTCTTCAAAACTGAGCTAAGTCCAAAATGATCAAGAGCCTCCCTTTGAAAATGTTCATGTGTTTTAACAAATCACTTCTTAAATTTACGAACTTCAGCTTTTTCTATCATTTTCTGACTTCTGAGTATTTAGCACACGCTCAAGCCACACTTCCAGGAGTTTTTGCAGGATGGAGGGTCCTGCAAAATGGACCTCCGACCCAATGGCGGGGTTGTCTAGGGTTTGTTTTCCCCTCCAGTGAGAACAGATATTCCCACAAACAGCAAGAAAATCAGTCTCCAAATATTGCAAGATTTACAATCAAACCGTGACAACTGGCAATATGGTGAGACCAGTTACAGCAGACAGTTATTCGGCTCCTACCGCTTTCCAGGACTCTTTCCAGTGGCTCTCAACCCCCTCCTACATCCCAAAACACGTAATTTCCAGTTCTCTACTGGGTCACTGTCTCTGGCAGAGCCCCTTTGGCTCTGTTCTGGGCCAGTTTGTACCAATTCTGTGGAGAGCCACTCCTCTGACAGCTTTCTTGCGTACTCAGCAACCTGTCCAGTTTATTGTCACCAGACTCCTACCCAGCTGACAATCTAGGGCAGCCAAGACCTCAGGCACTTCTGCTCTTTCCAGGCTTGAAATCATCTGCTGACACCGATTTTTATTTTTTTTCCAGGCTAAGTTTCTGCATTAATCTGCTTTATCTTTGCTGATTCCCCAGGTTTAGGATGCAGAACCGAAACAACAGGCAGAGCTTCAGCCCTCTTGGGTTCAGGAAACAATGGACAAACTGAGTGGTGGGTGATTTATGATGATCTATAATTAGGGGGCATAGATCATCTCTCTGATGAGGAAAGGCTGAGGGACTTGGGTCTGTTTAGTCTGGAGAAGAGAAGACAAGACTGAGGGGGGATCTGATCAACGCCTATAAATACTTAAAGGGTGGGTGTCAGGAGGATGGGGCCAGTCTTTTTTCAGTGGTGCCCAGGGACAGGACAAGAGGGAACGGGCACAAACTTGAACATAAGAACTTCCATCTAAACATGAGGAGGAACTTCTTTCCTGTGAGGGTGGCAGAGCCCTGGAACAGGCTGCCCAGAGAGGTGGTGGAGTCTCCTTCTCTGGAGACATTCCAAACCCGCCTGGACACGTTCCTGTGGGACCTGCTCTGGGTGACCCTGCTCTGGCAGGGGGTTGGACTAGATGGTCTCTAGAGGTCCCTTCCAACCCCTACCATTCTGTGATTTCCTGTACATGAGACTTTCAGGCAAACCACACCCTGATTATTTGCAAAAATATCAGGTATTCTTTCCTCAAAGCCCATTTCTTGGTGTCCAAAGCATAGATGCAGTTGTCATTGATGTGTATCAATGACCTTCTGGGATATAATAGCCAGGAGGAAGGCTATCTGCTTTTTTTTTTTTTCCCCCCAATTGCCTGTTTTGTCTCTTGACGGATCAAGAGACCTATCTCTAAGTGAAAAAAAAAAAAAAAAATGGACGTTTTTCCTGGTCAGTTGGTCTGTTCATCTTCCCATTGCTTACCATCTTTTCTGGCAATTTTCCCTCAGTTTTCCTTGGCACTCTCCCCACACAATAAGCTCCTCGTTTCTCAGCTGGCTGCCACAGCACTTCATGGCCAGCTCCGTTTGTCACCTGCTATGGCATTTATAGAAACATGTTCACTGAACTAGGCAAGTATTAGAAATATTCCCAATAACATCAGTTCTTGCTTTTATGAGCATTCACAGTAATACAGTTCCGTGAACCCAACAGAAACTGTTCTGTTTATCTCTGAAGCCCGAGTTCTTCCTTTGATCAATCCTCTAAGAGCAAAATCGACTTATTTTTTGGATTCTACAAAAAGTTCTTTAACGGGGATTATGTTGTTCTTCACCATGCAATGTCTTTGGTGGCACCTTTGGGCTAAGGAAATCTGTGATCTCACTGTTGCGAGGTGCAGGCTATGAAGAATAAGCAGACATCCTGCAACAGAGGTAGAATGATGTATAAAAAAAAAAAAATAGCTTAGCCATTCCTTGCCACAGAAATGCCACAACCCTGGTTTTCCCACATTCCTTTAGGTACCCAGTAAATCCTTTCTCCCTATGAGCAACTAAGGATGCTGCTCTTCCTCCTGAAAACAGCCAGAGTTTGAAAAGGATGGACAAAGTCAGGGGAAAAAGTCAGTTAATTTAAGGGTTGAAATTGGAGTGGCAAATGGCTGAAGCAGGAAGGATTGAGACAGTCTGCTGGGTAAAATGATTCCCTCTCATTTTCCTATCTGTTAAAGCCAACATTCACTGTGACAAGAAACACAAAGCGGTAACAGGGCTAAGAGAAAAAGCAATATAAACCTCAATTGAAAATTGAATTTTTGTTACAATAACGAGTTAAATTTCTGCTGTATCCAACCACATACACGCTGTGGATGTTCATATACTTCCCAATATGTTATTTATGTTCCTTGGAGAAAGCAAATGCTGTTTTCTTTTTAGATAACATTACAGCAGTTATATATGTCCTTTGTCAGTATTACTTGTGTAGGAGAAAAAACAGATGGTTCCTTCATACTGAAAAAGGCAAATACTACATTCTGAGCTTTAGGATGATGCCCGCAG
Organism: Numenius arquata; assembly: GCF_964106895.1. Lineage (NCBI taxonomy): Eukaryota > Metazoa > Chordata > Aves > Charadriiformes > Scolopacidae > Numenius > Numenius arquata. The sequence continues at coordinate 2,318,990 of NC_133577.1, read as the reverse complement.
GCTTGAGTAACGAAAGAATGCTGAAGGAAATTATTGTAAATTGAACTATGCTGATTCAACGAGAGCGACAAACTTGACTGGAAACTCAACGATAATTTCAGGGTCTGGATCCTGCTAGTCCTGTTGTTGATTGCTTTTTCTGTTACCTTTTGGCTTTCCCCATGTTATTAGCTAGAAGTCCAGAAACTGACATTTTCATCAATTCCACTTGACACTAAACGTCATTTTAAAAGAGGTGAATCATTTGTAGTGTCAGCTACTGGATTTGCAGGAGGTTCAGCTGACTGCATGAAGCCCTGTACCCAAGACTGATGCAAAATACTTATTATCTAAAAAACTGGCATTGAATAGAAGCTTCTTTCACCTTGGAAAAGTTCCCCATGTACCTAATGTTCCTAAGATAATGAAATGTTATTACCCCTTACAGTTTAGCAGCATATATGAAATAACTAAGGGGTCTTCAATGTGTTTTAGACTCTCTTATCCCACTGATGTTAGTGCTAATTTTAGTTATTAAGTTTTATTGCCTCTCTAATAGTAGGAAAAAAATAAAAGAAAACTTCAGTTGCCTTTATGTTCTGGGGATACTTTATTTTAAATAGAGCAGTTGCCTATTGATGAGCAAATATGGAGAAGCCTGTAGTTTTATGGAGAAGTGCTGCCATTCTAACTCTTCTGACCAGCTCCAAAAGCCTAAAAAGAAATATATTTCAGGCAGGTGTATGCAGCAAATAGTTGGCCAGGACACATTTCTTCAACAGGTTCACTTCTATAAATAGGAAAAGGAGAAAATCCTGATTTCAAACTTGTCCATATAATTTATCCACTCTCTAAAATGGCATGCATCTAATTCTGTCACCTGGAGGTATTTATGTCTTTCCACTGTACCCGATCTATTCAGAGTTCATTCAGGACTGTGGGTTTTGACAAGAGGTGAGAGAGTCTTTCAAAAACATTTTCACTCAATTTCTACAGGTTCCGTAACAAAGCTTCACCACAGAGAAGGTGGTTTTGAAAGTCATTTAATTTTTATTCCTGTATGACATCAGTTGCTTCTACACCCTCCCTTGAAAAAGTACGACAAAAGACTACAGGAACTTAAGGGGAGAAAAGAGGAAAGGCAATGAAAACATGGACATATTTGTCCTCCCAACTGTCTATGATTTAAATGACTTAAACCTTCCATTTTTATGCCAGCAGACACTGTTACTCATTCAGGAAGAAATCCATCTATAGACAATAAAAGCAAAGCACTTCACCAGACTGGGGCCTGGGCTGCTTCGAAGGATATTCGGGTAAATGTTTTTGCAGGTTATAGCTGAGCTGCACTTTCTGGACGCCTAGAAATGATCCATCATCCTTCCCGTAGCACTCATCCTGGATGATCTTAAGTAGCTGCAGAGAATCTATCAACTTCAGCAGATTGAATTTCCCCTTTCAAGAAAGCCAGTATCCTCTTCACATCTCCCCCTGCTCAGGTTTTAACTAACATAAATCATTTTGTCTCCCGTTGCACGGGCTTGTTAATGCTGAATCTATATGAAACGCAAAAGCTTTTCTTGGATAGGTAACATGAAGAAATCTAAATGGAGTAAAAGGTAGTTTTTTTTCCTTTCTGTAGATACTAATTTGAAAATTAAGGCCAGCTGGACGGGGATGATGATCTGTGTGTTTGCCACAGGCAGTCATGCATTGCTTACCCTGGCACCTGTGCTGAAAGGAATTTTAACCATTGAAATTATCAAAAGCAAACGTGAATAATATCCTTGCAAATAGGGTTAGCTATGATTAAATAATAATTGTCCAGTTTAGTGAAAAGCGGTCTTTCTTTCCCCAAGCCAAGTGCATAGCCATAATACAGGCTAGTATATTGTATGTCATGGAGTTTTGCAAGCCATTGACTTGCCCTGCTTTGGGTAAAACTCATACCTCCTCCTGACCTGGTGCTTTGCATCTGCAGATCATGTTTGAAAGCAAGGACTACGCCTGAAGCTTCTGTGGCTATTATTTCTTACACAAATTCCAATTTTTGTGTTGCAAATCATTGTTTTATTACAATATGGGTGCACTTAAATGCCTTTCAAGCTGCCAAAGCCTAAATATGTTGCCAAAGAGTGGTATCGGCAATCTGAAAATACAGTTTCTTTACCGTGACACGCATTCCTGATGTCAGGGAAGAAAAGAAACTAGAAAGAGTGAGCAATTGCATGGAATTTTCTGTTTATGTCAATAAGTATTAACTCTGAAAGGAGTCCCAGCCCCCGACCTTCTCAAGGACCTGCCTCAAAGAGCCTGCAAATGTGTCTTGTAGAGAGTCCAGTAGCCTTTACTGGTTTCAAGTCAGCACACAAGTTTCAGCTCCAGGATGTCAAAAGGGAAGAGCAACGACTTCTCCCATGGGGAACGTGGAAACATGTATCTTAATAATGCTTTATACCGCATATTAAGGAGGTCATTCCTTCTTGAGGTTTTTTTGTTAATAGTGTGTGATAACAATCTAAGTGTGTTTGTAATGGACTACACAAGTCTGCTGCCAGCAACAGATCTCTGATTCAATGCACTAACCTTTTTTTTTTTTTCTGGAGCTCTCTAAATGATAAAATCAGAGCCATCACCTTATTTTTTAAAAATTAGAGACTTTGACAACGTGGTAGCCTGAATCCTTCAAGACTCAATTTGGTGATATATTACCCTGCATCCTCCCAGACTGTGACTTGGGATTCTAGCCTCCTTTTTTTCAGCTCTTTAATGTCTTTTATAATTCTCTCACTTTCCTAAGTCTTTGCTTTAATGTCTGATATTGCACTTAACTTCCACTGAGGCAGGAATGGATGAAGGCAGCCCAGTGTTTTGGACACAAGCATCTTCCTCTCTCCCCACCCACTTTGCACCCTGCTGTTTATCTCTGTTGAGCAACAAAAGCAGAACACTCTGAAGTAGCACGGCCCAAAGTAGGTCAGCTTCCAGATCCAATTAAAAAATGTGTGTATATGCATATGTGTGTGTAAAATTCATATGCATATATGATCTAGCACATGATTAAAATGAAACCTGGTCTGGTGGGAGGTGTCCCTGCCCATGGCAGGGGCTTGGAACTGGATGATCTTTAAGGTCCCTTCCAATCCAAACCATTCTATGATTCTATTAAATAATTTCATTTAAAAAATAACCTTTCGATCTGTTCTGGAAATCAGTAAGACACAGAAGGGCTCAGGGGTACTTTTTTTCCATCTGCCTTAGGTTTGGAAAGCTACTAATAACATCAACTAATTAAGATCTATAGGTCTCAGAGGAGAAAGTAACTATTATAAATACACCATCATTAAAAAGCCTCCATGCCTACCTTTAGCAACAGAACAGAAACTGAATAAATAACTCACCAATAAAACATGTCAAGTAAACTTTGTTCTCTTTTCAGGAATGGATTTTGATTTCTGCAAATGGTGTGCTCATTCACAGATAAATCACCAAGAAACTGGATGCTTGACAGAAGACAGGATCAAATACAGACAGAAAATCATAAACAGGTTCTTAGAGTCACGGGAAGATACCACCAGACTGGATATTAGAAACCACAGGCAGTCTGTTATGTTTCTCTAGAAACCATTAGACTCTAGTGCCATCCAAAAATCACAGTTCATCTGAGTCACTACGATACCATGAAGAGAGGGAGAGCTTCACAATCAGCTGAAGAGCTGAACTGGCTCTTCCTCAGCACTTACACAGGTAAGTCCTGAAGCAGCTCAGCTCCTGGAGCCACCTGAAAACTATTTGTTTGCTGCTGTTGGTCATGTTGCTGAGCTAGTTTTCAGTTCCTGACCTGGCTGAGCACAGATGGTCAGAGGGTAGGATCATCCAGGAAAGGGTGGGAAGAAGGAAGGGAGCAGGAAGATGTCCCTTGTGTTGGCAGACAGGATTTTGTCATCTTACACCAATTGTGAGACCAGAGACTAAAGCATCGCTGTAAAGGGGTGCGTGTGCAACTGTAAGCATCAGAAGGTTCTTAATGACCTCCAGAAATGTCCTAACCTGTCCTACTGGCAAAAGGAAGACACACAGAATAAAACAAAGTATTAAGGAAACGCGAGAAAACTTCACAAAACTGCCAGTCTAGATGACGGTGAGATGGGCATCAATGTTATAAGAATAAAAATGTTCATTCAAAAAGTCAGTGGACAAGAAACGTGTATTTTCTTCCTCAGAAGAACAACCAGGACCATTTCTTGTGACAATAACCAAGAGTCCTCCATTTCAGTTTTAGTTATAAGGCACAGAGGTTTAGAAAGTGTAGTTTAATGAGAATCTAATGACCATTTTATTAATTCCTAACCCCTCCTAATCTAGTGTATTCACCCGTCTCCTCTACACAAGAATAAAAGGGCACTGCCATTTAATTAAGTTATAAGTCTAATCCTCTTCCTAGTCCCCATAAAGAGATAATAAAGAACACTTGTTTATTGGAGATAATACAATATGCTCACATGATATGTCAGAGTGCTTTCTGTCTGTTAAAATTATAATGATTCTCTACAGATGCAAGAGGAGTTTAACTATATTATACCCCCTGTGTGATAGTAGCTGATCTTCATTCTTAACTCGCATATTTTTACTTGAATCCACTGAGACTCTTGAAAAACCAGTGACAGCAATAAGAGTAATCACAACAAATTGGAGCAACATCCCTTCAAGCTGGACTAGAATATGCCTAAATTGATATTTCTGAAAAATGCTAAGAAATGCAGCCTGGAAAGAGTTATGGTGATAATTTCTAAACCAACTGCACTTTCACAGAAAAGGAAGCCACATCTCAGCAAAGGCAGCTCAGTGAAAATATATATTCAGCAGACCAAAAAATGAGATTATGCGATTGTCATAAGGAAGCTATAGAGGTTAATACTGAAAATATTATATTCCGTTAAATCTATTCTATTAAGTCCACATAACAATGTTATACTCTCATCTTGGATAATCAGTTTTGGTTCATTGTGTCAGAATTATATTGCACAAATATTTAAGACCTCCAGACAGTGAAGATAAGTAACTAGAAGGCACAGGAATACTTTTCCCTGTGACAACAGAATTAAAAAGCAGGAGTACATTGGTCATTGCTAACCAAGTTATGTATTGTCTTTATCTTGAATTTCTACCTTTGCCTTGTAGAAAACTGAATTTCCCAGAAAAAAAAAAAAAAAAAAAAAAGGCTGTGAACAAATGGTGGCTGGGACAACGGAGCAGAGAGATCCCTAGAGAGAAGATGCACAGATGTCTGCCACAAACAACTGCTGCAGCAAATACCGACTGGCTTTGGTTAAGCGCTGCCAGTGCCCCAGACAAGATACTCCTAGAAACTCAAGTGCTCTTGAGCCAATCCAATTAACTTTAAACAAAAAGGATAAACTACTTCCAAGTAAAGCACTACTTTCAGCCGAACAAATTTTGATAATTTCAGAAGAAAAGTAGCTAGTTACTGAAATCAGCCAGGCCAGAAGGCTGGTGATTTGACACTCAGGTCAGGCAGATGTTGGGGGTTTTTTTAAATGAACAGCACACAAACCTGTACCTCGACAGTAGCAAGCTTCTGGAGATAATTCGAGACCCAGCTGGATTAACGACAGTCTCACCAAACGAAACCAAAAATCCCACAAGCAAGGAAACATAATGGGGAAAAATATGCAAAGGAGCAGACAGTGAGTGTGGGAACACGCTGCCAAGCAAGAAGTGACAGATCCAGCTGCCTTCTAACCCATTTTAAAATTAAACAACTCCCCAAAACCACTAAAACTGACTGGTTCATTCAGATGAAGCCTATATACTAAGTGAATACTTTGCCTCATTTTTCAGCTAGGTTAACTATATTAGGAGCGGGGGAAAGGTAAGGTGAGTAGTGGGAAAAAAGATCTGGAAACAGGAATGTGGAAATGAGAAATAGAAAAGTGTGGAAAATGGAAGAAAGAGTGAAACTGGAAGCTGTGTAAATCCTCGCCCGTGAGAAAGTTAAATTCAAGCCCTGAAAGCTCTCACGGTGAGGGGGCACATAATCTCTGCTACAGTAGCCTGTAAAAATTGGCACATGAAACACATCGTAGCAAGGGATTTCAGTAAATTTCCTGAGCTGACAGAGAGGGAAGGCAGCATGTATTAAAAAATAATAATCTTTTAAACTATATTTATGAAATGCCAGAAAGAAGGAAAGGAGGAGTTATGGGTCCACTCTCAAGCCTGCCAGTATGATCCAGGTAGTATGGAAGGCTTCAGAGAAAAAAATAAATTCAAGGAACTAAAGACAAGAATGAAAATGGGACACAAGATAAAATCCTGAGTAGATGGGCCAAAGACAGATCATACCACACTAAACTGATCTTTTTTTGGAATAATAGTTTTCTAGACAAAATAGGCAGTAGATCTCATCTGCTCTGACTTCAGCAATGCATCTGATACAGTAGCACACCTGAAAGTATTAGCCAAGCTGGAGAAGAGAACTGGGAGAAAAACCATCAACTTCACCATCAAACGAGGAGTTGACCAATTGGGCTGGTAAGGGAGGTATAAGGCTTCAGGGATGTAATTAGTGGAGTTTTCCAAGGTTCTGACATGGAACTAATCTTATCAAATAGCATTTATTAACAAATTTAAGGATAAGGTACATTTGGGCTGATGTAATTCTCAGAAGTCACTAATGGTGTGGGTGAACTAGCAGTTGTTTTCTGGGTCAGTAGCATTCCTTTGAAACAAATCTCCAAGTTGGCCTTGGGTCACATCACATCAAAGAACGATCTCATAGCACCGGACTCCTCTCAGAGGAAAGAACAGTGTGGCAAGTAGGGACCGAGAGGTGATCGTCCCCCTGTACTCGGCACTGGTGAGACCCCACCTCGAGTACTGTGTCCAGTTTTGGGCCCCCTACCACAAGAGGGACATTGAGGTGCTGGAGCAGGTCCAGAGAAGGGCAACGAAGCTGGTGAGGGGTCTGGAGCACAAGTCTTACGAGGAGAGGCTGAGGGAGCTGGGGTTGTTCAGTCTGGGGAAGAGGAGACTGAGGGGAGACCTTATTGTTCTGTACAAGTACCTGAAAGGAGGCTGTAGAGAGACGGGGGTCGGTCTCTTCTCCCAAGTCACAGATGATAGGACAAGGGGTAATGGCTTCAAGTTGCGCCAGGGGAAGTTCAGGTTGGATACTAGGAAACATTTCTTTACTGAAAGGGTTATCAGGCATTGGAATGGGCTGCCCAGGGAGGTGGTGGAGTCACCATCCCTGGAGGTATTTAAGAAACGTGTAGACATGGTTCTTCAGGGCATGCTCTAGTGTCCAAGATTACTGGTTTGTGGTGGGGTGCTGTGTGGGTGGGTGATGGTTTTTGGTTTGGTTGTTGTTGTTGTGTGTTCAGGTGGTGGGTGGTGGTTTTGTTTGTGGTGTGGGGTTTTTTTTTTGTTTGTTTGTTTTTTTTACTGTTGGTTGGACTTGATGATCTCTGAGGTCCCTTCCAACCACTACGATTCTGATTCTGATTCTGAAAATAAATGGGGAGATGTCATCCAGGAGCATAGAACACGTTCCAGTCACCAACGGATGTTCAGTCCAACCAACCCAGGTGGGAGATACGCAAGTCAACCCTCTGAAATGCAACCAGTGTGGACAACAGGTTCTTGGCACCAAGACCTGCTCCTGTTGGGCCACACTGACTGCCCATACAGCCCGAGTTGATAAGTATTATCAATATGAAAGAGATCAGAAGGAAAACTGAATTGTCTTAATGGGCTGGAGTGAAATGGGATTTAATATTAAAAGTGAAAAAACATGTACATAGAGGCCAAAACACACACAAACTTACTCTGAGAACAAAGAGATCCAAGAGCTGAACCGGTTGTACAGTGAGTCACAGAATAACTCTGAGCAACCACTATGAAGTATTTCTTTACAAATATGAAAAACAAGCCCATTATATGTACAACAGATATCAGGTTATTCCTGGAATATTATTTTAATAGGAGAACAGCTGGCTGTTGCAATGAAATTAAAGCGTTGATAAGAATTCCAAACCGATAAGGGAAATATATTTATTGGCAACTCATAATTAATCTGCAGCAGTTTGCAAAAACAGTATTAGCAAACTGAAGGGCTTAGTGGGATTCAGAAACAGATTAGATGTTTCTGTGAATGCTATCCTGAATAATTACAGTAGCCGGAATAAAAACTGATACGGGAAGACAATAGTTTTATGATTCTTCCTATGCACAATTCACAGTGATTGTAAATTACTCTCCTCTAAAACATTATCTACCTGAATTAGAACCAAGACAACAGATTAGACATACTGCTTTTTGTTTAATACAGTGGGTTCTTAGCTTTCGATTTCAACAAACTATTCTAAAACAAAAGTATTGTAACTATCAGATTTCCATTCTTTATGTGATTCAGCATTGTAATTCTGCCAGCTGTCATTCAGACAAGTAATACTATTAAAAATTGGGCTTTATTGAATGCATAAAATATTCCAGTGAGGCTAATGTGAACTACCAAGTGCTAAAATACAAAACAACTCAACATTGCCGTACACAGGACATTGATGAAAGAGTTAATAAATGTGACCTGAAAGTTAAACAGGTGATAACTGTGATAACTGCAATTAATTTCCTCCTGAGTTTAATTTGAAAAGGTTTAAAAAAAAGGGCATGAACTTGCCCTTGAGTAGCTAAATCATACTAATTGAAGCACTCCTCCATTGTAATAGACCATTTATTCCATTTGCATCCTCATATATACATGCACACAGCCTTGCTAAAACATTTTTACTTGTTCATCATAATGCCACATTTGGTAGGAAAAATAACAAAAAAGGTAGTACTGGGAAGATAAAGGCAGAAGTTCCTGGAAAGGGTCAGAAAAAGACTCATAGAAAGAAAGAACTTAAGAGCTAAGACTAAAGCAATCCAGGAACTCTACAAGCTGCCTGAAAAGCTTTTCAGAGAGAAAACTGCTGCTGTAGGTTAAAATTATTTTCCTTTTGTGATTTGGGCTGGATTGACCAATGACAAGATGATAGATGCTCTCCCCCACCTCTCACTCCAAGGAGAGGGAGAAGAGAGATAAAGAGATTTATGAGTTTAGGAAAAACTAAACTAATGAAATACTCATAATAAAAAAAAAAAAAAAAAAAGGAAATAATGAAATAGATACTATATATATACAAAATCATACCAAGCTCCTAGGGAGATGTCACTGGCAGGCACTGGGAAAGTTCCAGAATGGTCTCAGCAATGGGAACTGGATTCCGGACCACACTAATGGGAATCAAAGGTAGACAAACTGACAGGGTCTTCCTCAGGCAGTGGTCATCAAAGAAAGACAGTCATTCAAGAAGAGACCAGTGAAGAAGAGCCAACCTGCTCCTTTTGGTCCATCAGCTTTTACACCAAGCATGGCAGATGGGAGGGAACAACCTATTGGTCAGTGAAATTCAGTGAAATTCAGTGAAACCTATTGGTCAGTTTGGGTCACCTGACCTGTCCACTCCTCCCCACAGGTGGGACCCCTCCATGGGGTAAAGAACCAAGTGAGCTGAGTCTGGTTGCCACGGCAACAAGGATAAGCAAGATTCGGCATTCTCTCACTGAACAGAAAGTTGGCCCTCGTCCACCCCAAACCAGGACATTTCCAAACGTCATTCAGCAGAAAGCAAAGGACTAGTAATGGTGTATCTTAAGGATAAGTAAAATCAGCTCTAGGTCTGAGAAAGGCACTCTGATACGGCTGCACAAAAATCATTTGGCCGTCTCATATATGGGTAGACAACTGTAGATGCCCACCTCCTGAACTGGCAGCCTCAAAAACTCTGCTCTTCTCTTTCCTTCAAAATGAGCCCGGTGGTGCCAGCTCACCTTTCCATCCTTTACACGGCCCAAGCGTTAGAGCAGCCACCAGGATGGGTAACATCATGCCATAGTCCTCTTGCTGCTGAGAAAAGCCCTGCCAACTCCTTCCCATCCATTGATCCACGTGCGATTGAGCAGCTGGAGCATTTGCCAGTCCCACCTGCTGAGCTCTGCGTGGAAGGGGTTGATTTCTTGGCTCACAGGGATGGTAAACTGGGCTCCCCAGGGGAGTAGTTAGAAGACCAACTTGGAGAGAATCCAGTCCCTGTTTCAAGGATTTCAGCCAGTGACCATGTCATTTAAAGATATAGAAACAATCCTGGAAGAGACAATCTAACCCAGCATTTCTGCTCTCTCATTGCAGAGTCATGTTCTTCATTTCGTGATGAAATTTGCCCAATAAATGAGAAGAGTGAAACAGCTTTGGCCCAGGAGGGAGGGACAGATGTTAACATCAGTCTAATCCATAGGGAGTGATTAAGATGCTTACCTGAGAGGTAGAAAATGTATTTTTTAAAAAAAACAAGAGAGACATGGACATACTGGAGCCAACCCACAAAGATGATGAAGGGACGGGAGCACCTCTCCTATCGGGAAAGGCTGAGAGAGCTGGGACTGTTTAACCTGGAGAAGAGAAGTCTCAGGGGGATCTTATCAATGTATATAAATACCTAAAAGGAGGGTGCAAAATAGAAGGAGCCAGGCTCTGAAAAGAGCCTGGTGCCCAGTGACAGGACCAACAGGAACAAACTGAGACACAGGAGGGTCCCTCTGAACATCAGATGACACTGTCTCACTGTGAGGGTGACCAAGCCCTGGCACAGGTGACCCAGAGAGGTCGTGGGGTCTCCCTCCTTGGGGTTACTCTTGAAACCATCAGGACACAGGCCTGGGCAACCGGCTCTTGATGGCCCAGCTTGAGCAGGTGGGTTGGACAAGATGACCTCCAGAGTCAACCTCAACCGTCCTGTGAATATCTGCATGAAATATTCCATTTTGGGGTAATTTGGGAATATTTGTGTAGTTGGTCTGTCAACCACGGTTTCTCTGTGTGGTGCTATTTTGATTTCTTGCTTTAAGTCAGCAGCTTTACCTTGATCTCCCAAGTGGGTAATTTTTTCCAAAGTGAGTACATTTTTCAGTACCAGGTATCTATGTTAAAATCAAAAGCTCATGCCCTGCTATACTTACAAAAGGACTGTAAGTCCCACATAGGATGGTACCCAAAAACCAGTCATTTAAGCTATGATTTAATGTAACTATTAAGGAAATAAAAGCTTGCATCATCCATGTCTTTAATAGTGTTTTCCATTTTTATAAGAATCCTTACCGCAGAACTAAAAAGAACAGGATGTTCCTTTTACACAAAACTTTCTTGTATCAAAACCACTTTGAATATGTTTCACATTACACGGAAAAAAAAATACTCAGCCTTTACACGTGTAGGGATGTCATTGAAATCAATTAGTCATAGCCAAATATCTAGTGGCAGGCTAATATATTAAGCACAACATTATATACAATGTTACGATCTCTAATTATACTTTGATATGGAAGATTTGAGATCATGGAGGACAAACAGGTCTTACAACGGACATATGTAGGTAGACATTTTATTTCAAAAAATAGCAAATGTCTTAAGAACACAAACCAGAAAGTTATTAAAAGCTTCATAGCAAAATATTTAGCCAACTCTGTTACAATATATAGGCTTGAGGTTCTAACAGTTAACACTACGCCTCAATTCACTGAGCAAGGAACGCTCCTGATACATAAACATCGCGCAGTTGAAATACGGAGCTGAATACTTTAAAAAAAAAGAGGGCATTTTTATCTTTGATCTTTCATAATCAAAGTAATTGAAGAGCAATGACATTTTAACAGGCTTGATTCTTTTTGGGAAAAGCCATTAAAATTAATTCCTGAGTATTTAAGTTAAGTGAATATATCAAAAATGACCAATTAAGACCAACATCCTGTTAGGTGAGCCTCCAGACCTGAAGTGAGAGCCCCCAGCACAGCTGTCGTGGAAGGATCACAGCCTAAATACCTTAATGAAATACATGGAAACTTTCTGGTATGCAAGTTCAAACTCTCATTTTCTTTAGCAATAGCCTCCAACTGTCAACGGTGAGGCTTGCTCTGCGGAGAAAAACATTGTTTTAAATGTCACTTTCTTTTGCAAAATCTTGTAATGCAAATTGCCACAGCTAAGCCTCCAGTGAACCATCACACCAATAATTATGTGGAATATATAAATGAGAATTTAGGCAAGGGGCTTTCCTACTATGTTAGTATACATATTGAATTGTATGCTTTGTATCGGTGCTTTGAACACAGAGATCTAGTTATTTCACTTCTTGCTATTGAAATGAAAGGCAATATATTAATTTTCCATTATTCTCTTCAGATGCATGTCACAATATCATCTTATTATACATCATGTTTCTAAAATCCTGCTGGCGTTCATCATGTTCCTATGATTTTAATTGAAACTGTACATTTTGATTTTAAAACTGCTGCCAATCAGAGCGGTTTAGAGAACTAATCCCAGAAGAATTTTCAGATTTCTTACTTTATATATGTTTCCCCAGAATTACAGGAACAAACTACAGTGGATGTAGAAAGATCGTTGTACAAAGCATAGTTAATAATTCACAACACTGGTATTCAACTCAACCGATTACAATGAATTCACAGGAAAAAAATGGTTTTAATTATACCCACTCCTTTCTGTCCACCCACCCCAATATGCAAACAAGTTCCTCACAATGACAATGGCAAGATCACGGTTACCGAGATGGACCGTATGGGAAAGACAACAGGGAGGATAAAGGCCTGGATTTGACAATTCCAGTATGTGCTCCTGCTCACTTCCCCTTCTAGACTGCAAGAACCGGTTTTAGACTCTTGCAGTCATTAAATAAACAGAACTTACAGGCAAACGGAGCGTTTTTTCTAATGCAGGCTTCTGGAGTCAAAGTGATAAAAAAGTGACATGCTTATATAGAATAAAAGAAATTGCTACTTGGGAAAAATTGGAATCAGTCGTACCAAAAACTCTCTGAGCAATGATAATGTACAGTATTGCAGCTGTATGTTACTAAGACCAAAAACCTCTTGGCATTACAAAGATGAAGATCTCTGTTCACACACGCCAATTTTAACGGGCTATTTAGCATTTGGTTAAAAACAGGCTTGTACTAATCTCACTGAAAAGGAAACACTTGTCAAAATGTTGGGTTTTTTTTAAAAATACTGTATGACATCTCCTAAATTGCAATTTAAATATTAAAACCTTGTTTCAGAAGTTCCCCGCTTTAGGTTGTTACTCAAAAACTCGTCATGTTCAAAACTCAAGTTGTTATGAGATCTCGATATCATAAGAAGCTTTTCCTTATTGGTAAAGTCTTTCTTGACCGCTGCTTGTGGCACAAGTAACCTGTCCATCGGGTCCTCTTTGTTTTCTAGTTTCATGTATCCTTTACTGTTGCTCCGATCCAGCCTGGGCCAGCTGGGATGCTTCCGTTGCTCCGCTTGGACAGTCAGAGTAGATGGACCCCTGTCCAAGTCCAGGGACTTCGAGTGCGAAGACAGAAGATGCAAAGATGTGTTGGACCCAAACTGTTTCCTGGCAGCGCCAGGGGACAAAAGCTTTCCTGTGCTTGGTCCCAGAGTCATAGAAGATTTGAACTGATCTGATGGAGCGTCCACAAAGGAATTGTGTCGCGGCAGCACGGCAGCGACCGGTCTGTAGGACTCATTGGTATCAGTCAGTGGAATGGCCAGAGAATCCATAGACAGATTTCTAGACCGACTCCTGGTGATCTCCGAGTCCTCGGTTATGTTGTCTATGCTGGGCTCATCAATAACACAGTTATTCAGTTTAATTACGGGCAGCGTGAAAGCACTAATGGAAGATGACACAATGGATTTTGTTTCGCACTTTATAGAGCCAGTGTTTTTGTCATCTGAAGCCTTGCTGGAGTGAGGGTAAAGTCCAAAGACTGACCCAGATTGCTCAGTCAGCAGAGGTGGCAGGAGGCCACCAGTGGTCCTGTCTTCATTTAGGGTAACCTCATCTTCTTCGGCAGAGCTATCCATCCGAAAATTACTCTTGAAGCCAGAGAAGGGCGCGACCGTGTTCGCAGCCAGCCGTGACGCGCACGAGCTCCCGCTGGGCCTGAGCTCTCCTTCCCCCAACAGGCCAGTGAAGGCACCACTCAGCTGCTTCTGCTCCCGGATCCTCAGCGTGTGGATGTCTATGACAGTGGAGTAGATGTCTCTCATGTGTATGATTTTTGTTTCCTTGTCACGGTTTTCGTGCAGAATGGCGTTGGCGCAGATAAAAATGAAGATTCCGATGCCCATAGTAAAAGGGCCCAGCATCTTCATCTTATCCGAGTGCACGTGCTGCTCAAAGAAACGAAGCAACAGGCTTCCTTGGCTCCTCAGGACCTGGGTTTCATTTACAGACAGGTTCTCTTCAGATCCTAAAAGCTGTTCCTTTTGGGGCCAGTATCCAAGGATGGCCATTGCAATTCCCAAGAATGCAATAAGCACTCCCAAAACAAGGAAGAATCCCGACGGGGAATAGAGACGGATTTTGCCCCGGACAATCACTACATCTGCCCTGGGCCGGCGTCGAACCGGTTTCTTCTCCTCAGAAGCTGGTGCCGCGGCGAGATTTAGATGTTGCTGAGATCTGGCAGAGTCTTGCCTTTTTAAGGCAGCCAGTCCTGTTATGACTCCTCCGGTTGCTATCATAGTTCTGTATTGTGCCCTGGGAAAAAAAAAAAAAGAAAAAAAAAAAAGAAATAAAAAAATCAGAAATACTGAGCTAAGCAAAGGTTGTGTTTATAAATATAAATAGCACTTAACAAAGTGCTGTCTGTAACAGTTTTCTGTAGTCTGTAGTTTCAATAGTCTGTAACTATTTCTTGATAAAATATTCATGACTTTAAAAAAACAATTAGATCTTAATCCAGTTGTGACATAGGAGAAGTTTTGAGATTCACACGGCATCTTAAAAAAAAATAAAATTCCAGAAGTCTTTTATCACTGTAAATATAGGCAATAAATCTTCCATCAGTGATACAGACAGTAGCAGAAAGCTAGTGCTCTTAGTGGGGATATATGAGCATTAAAGATGAAAATATTCACAAGTCTCAATAGATCATTTATCTCCGGATTGGTCTGCAGCAAAGTCAATAATATGTTATTACCTTGCACGCGGTTTAGATCATTTTAGCACTTTAGCTAGTAGTTCTTTTAAAAATTTCTATGACAGACAACGACTATATAAATGATTCTACATGTCCTCTTTAAGAGATCTTTCCTTATAGATTTTAGCAGATATTAACACATACTTATTCCATCATTTAAAGAAGCTTTTATTAAGCCTGTTCAGATCACCTGAGTCTCAACTAAGAATCCTTTTTGCCTTTCCTAATAAAGCTGATCCTTTTCTATGCCCTATCTAGGTCTTTTTTCTCCCCTTCTTGGTTCTTCATGGACTACAAATCCAGTAGCTCAGTTTAGTTTACCAGGTAAGAAATCTTCCTAAATTTCAAGTTCATCAATTCAAAGCTTCATCATTTTACGAGGAAATTGTTTCATTTTAGACTTACTTTCCTATCTGGCTGCCTACTACATGAGAAACATTAACCAGCGTGTGTTTAAAAAGAGAAAGCCATGTTTACAGGTTTTTATAAGTAAGAATAAGACCAGGCTGGATGGGGCTTTGAGCAACCTGGTCTGGTGGGAGGTGTTCCTGCCCAGGGCAGGGGGGCTGGAATTCGATGATTTTTAAGGTCCCTTCCAACTCAAACCATTCTATGAGTAAGAGTAACAAATGAAACAATAACGTTCAGGATATTTGTATTTAATTTTGCAAGGCATCTTATAATCACACTCAAAAACAGTTTCTGAGCTTAAGTAATGGATATTATAATGAATACTAGATAATATTCTAGAGCAAAATTAAGACACTATAAGCCAGATATGAAAAAATTATGTTCTCTCTGGTGGCTTTACTTGGTCAAGATAAAGAATAAGATAGATAAAGAAGAGATAAAGATAGATAAAGAGATAAAGAAAGGCTGACATTCTCTTGCAGAGGAAGAGGCTCCGTGTCAAAGCTGGGGACGGTTTAACAAGCAGAAGAAGATAAAGTTGGACTGGGTGAGTAATGGGAGAGACTGAAAAGCAGAGGCAAAGCAAATGACTGCTTCCAATACATAGGCAGGAATTTTCATCAGATCTCTTAAAATATTTAAAGAGATTTTTTACAAAATCTTAGCAATGAACCCATAAAAAAAAAAAAAAAAAAAAAAATTAGATCTATCACGGTATGAGAAACAATCAGACAAGACTCTGTGTTTGGACGCTATGGCAAATTTCCAACACTGCGAACAGGTCTCACATAATCACGTTTACAAAGAGAAATCGGCCCAACCTGCCAATCATGAACTCGGTTGTGAAATTACTAGGGAATTTGAGACAGCTGGCCAAGGGGAAGGAACAATTCAGAAAAAAAAATATGTACCCAGTGTTCATTGTTATCTGTTCAGCAGCAAATCAGATGACAGACAGACCAAGCAGCAACCTGAACTCCCTCCCTGCACCATCATTATTAAGGGACAGAGTGGTTTCTGTCTCTCTCTGGGAGAAACCTTTTCTTTACGAAGGAAAGACCTGAAAAAAGGCCCAGGGTGCTAAGTACACAGCATTTTCTGAATTTCTGTAAGAGAAATTCATAGCATCATTCCAAAAATCTCAGAAATTCCACTTGTAGTGTCGGGTTTGATGTTCCTAATCTCTGCTGAAAGCCTCATCCTTTGCAATTAAATTCCATTTCTATGCTATCTGGGCAATTTCAATAGTTCAATGCCAATTTATTTCTTGAATGCTTCATGAAAAGCCTTTTTTTTTTTTTAACATAACAATTTAAAAATCCCCCCCAAAAAGTTATTTGACATTGACAGTCTTTAACAATGAAAACAAAACTTTCTCCTCTGCCTATGTGTTTAAGGGTTTCTGCCAAAACAAAAGATCATGATTGTGTAAAACAATGTTTTGAATCTCTGGACAGAAATAAATAGGACTTATCCATTATAAAAGTTGCTGTATTTTGTCATGACTCAATTATAAGTAATTAGTTTTCTCAATCAAATAAATTAAGAGAATTATGGCATATCATTACCGAAATGAATAGAACATTTAGATATAACTTAGTTTATTCCATTATTCTTTACCAGCTCCCAGATCTTTGGGGGGTACAAGGAGTTTCCATATTCTTCTGGGATTTTACAGGCACACATCAACCCAATCTGCCCATCCTCAGGGCTGTGGGAACTGCCCAGGAATGGCAGGATTTTGTTATTTTGTGTACAGTACCGGGCTGTGCTTATCACAGCTCCCTGGATTACAGCAAAGGGGAAACAGAATAAGATCACATCTGCTTCCTGAATATTTTAAACATACCTCTAGCAAGAGCTCGTCTCTAACTCAGAAAAGCAGAGACAACAAAAATGTTCCTAAAAATTACACTTCAGGGTGTCTTTCCATAGTAAGTTCTCATTTCCAAATTTTACAAAAATTGCAGGAAAACCGCATCTCAATTTCATTATTAATTGGTCTCCAGTAACTTGAAATTGAGATCTCTTAAAGTGCAAGTGAAAGAGAGATCTCTCAAGCCTCTTGGCTGGCCCCCTCCCAGTGTTTCAGGGGAAGAGGTTGTTCCCCTGTTGACTTTACCTCCATCGGAACTGGGACGCAGGGGAGAGAAAGTCTGGCTGCAACAAGATGCAAACCTACTTTATACATAGAAAGGGTGTCTTTCCTATTTACTGAGTTCACATCAATATTATTGCATTTCCCTTCTTTCACGGGGAAAAAAATCCCAACCAGGTTTGTAAATAATAATTTGCAATAACGCACAGCTTTGGTAAGGCTTAGATAATACTTAATATTAACAGCTAAATTTTCATCTCTTCTATGTCTAATAAAATTAATGGCATTAGCAGACATATTGGTATGAGATGATTTCACTTTATACAGACAGCTTTTCAGAAACCAATTACAATGAAGTGCATATTAAGATGGAAATGTTTTGTTTTGTTTTTTTTAAAATATATTTAGAATAAAGTGACATTGTAGATACATTTCAATTATTCCACAAATCTGTTTAGTTTCACCACATAACAGCCATAACGAGTGCCAGTGCCAAATGCTTTTTATTTAGCTTAGTACAGTGATTACATTTAATTTTACTCTGAGGTCTTGAATTCAAACTTCTGAACAAGGAAAGCTTAGAAGACTTTGACTCAGAGGTAAAGAAAGATTATGCTAAAAGGTCAGAGATCACCTCTTTGGTGGCACTGTGAATGACATGGGCTTGCTCTGAAATGAATCAAATAATGGTAAAATGGATATGGAATAGAAAAAAAAGAAAGGGACGGGCCTGTAATTCATTCTGTAAAACACAACCCTCTTGCTGACACAAAAGCACCACAGCTGCCAAGCTCCTTTTGAAGAACAAAGGTTGAGTGACTCTCTAAACTCGTAGCTGCTCTGTTGGTTTCATCTTCAGCGAGAACATCAGGTCCAAAGGTCTGGACAGCTTCAAGCTTTAGTCTTGAAAGAGCAGTGGCCCAGATTTACCTCTACATTTAACTTCGCTTTCTATTGAGCTGTTGTTACAGAGTGGCCCTGTCACCAGCCGTATCAGACACTCAAGATCACCCAAGAAAGGCCTGTCCTGGTATAGATCCTGTAAAACAGCTCCTGCTCGCTCTCAGTCCTGCTCTCCCTCTGCATCGTTCGTACAGAGGAGAATGACTCAGGCTCTTGATGCCTTGGATCTAACCTTTGCAATGGCCATGAGCAAGATGTACTTCACCTTTCAGCCAGGCTGTAGGCTAAGCCCCATCCTCTGCATCTGGTAGGCTTTCCAGGAGATCACAGAATCACAGAATGGTTTGGGTGGGAAGGGAACTTACAAACCATCCAGTTCCAACCCCCTGCCCTGGGCAGGGACACCTCCCACTAGTCCAGGTTGCTCAAAGCCCCATCCAGCCTGGCCTTGAACACCTCCAGGGTCTTGAACCCCTCCAGGGATGGGGCAGCCACAGCTTCTCCGGGCAACCTCTTCCAGTGCCTCACCACTGTCACAGGAAAGAATTTATTCCTGAGATCTCATCTAAATATCCCCTCTTTCAGTTTAAAACCATTACTCCTTGTCCTATCGCTCCACTCCCTGATCAAGTGTCCCTCCCCATCTCTCCTGGAGCCCCTTTAGGGACTGGAAGGGGCTCTAAGGTCTCCCCGGAGCCTTCTCTTCTCCAGGCTGAACAACCCCAACTCTCTCAGCCCTAAAAACCTCAGCAGCAACTGGAGTAACAGGTTGTTATGTGCCCCTTAGCATGAAGAAAGGATGAACCCCTCAGCAGCTGCCGACAGTTATCTCAGGTGACTACAGCCTCAGTAGGACCTGTAGAGAGCCGCATAGCTGGGACAGAGACAGGGAGACGAAGGAAAAGGCCTGGGTGACACCTGCAGAACTATGGGTGGTGAGTAAGGAGGTACAAGAGGGGCTGCAGCTCACCTAAGAGGAGAGTACTAGAGCCAGAAGAATAAATCCACGCAGGCAAAGTTGGCAGATGGGATGCAAAATGATAAAAGAAGCATCAGTCTGGGAGGTGGAGTGATGGAGTGGCATCTGCTTCTTCCTTACACTACACTGGCCACCCAAGCCAAGTCTGCTGGAGAGGCTGGAAGGGATTCTCCTTTATCACCTTTCCAGATGGGGAAAGGTTGCTCAGATGTTCAGGGAAAGGCTGCCATAAAAGAAACTTAAGAAAGAGGGTAAAAACAGCTTTCACAAAAGTCTGTTGTGCGTAACCACTAGACTTGCATTCAGCATGCAAAGAATGCAGTATTTTTCCTAATCAAGTCAGGAGGTCAAACAACTCAAATCATCAAAGAAATGGCAGATTTACTCTGCAACACAAAGATAAATTATCATGGACAAACTGTAATTTAGCACAGGTGGACAAGGACCCTTCTTTTCTACCAGTGCCTCAGGCTGTCGCTGCAGAGCAGACAGAAATATGGTGCATTTGTTTGGCTGGCATGACCCGTATCTGACTTTTCCAGCCTACAGGAAGGAAGGGGGGCAGGAGGCAGGTGACCTGGGGACTCGGTGGAGAAGCTGCAGAGCACAGGAACACGAACAGCCAGGACACCTCCACAGGGAGGTATGGGAGAGAAGGAGTGACTCAGAGTCCTTTTGAAGCTAGGAGATTTCTACACAAATAACCCTTTGGAAACTAAGCAAATAACAAAATGGGTGGCATAGGATTTGGTGGGATTTGAGCCCAGTTGACTCATTCATTGATTATCCCAGATCTAAGAGGTGTGTCAACTGCAAGAACCTGTTACAGAGAGCACATTTCTGTTTTAAGAGCAGCTGAGGCAAGAGCTGCTATTTAGACAACAGCTCTAATGCTGGGCAGCCTAGGAAGATCTGAGAACAGCACAGATTCAGTGGAAGGAACTGACTTCATAGCATGTTCCATAGCAGCTCCAACTAACTTCTCCACAAACTATAAACTACTTATTTCTCTCCCTTTTACCTATGAGGCCACCACTAATACCCCTCTTTCCTCCCTAATGACTAGCATCACCTTAACTGTACTGCTGTCAACTAACTTTTTTCAGAGATGGTCTAACTATTAAAAACCTAACTAATCTCTCAGCAATTGTTCTGAACCTGTAGTAAGCTTGGGGCTTCTATTTTAGGTGTCTGAAAGCTTATCTAATTTTTTCAACTATTTTGGTTCTATAAATGTTATTGCTTCTACCTACAACTTAAGTCGTTTGAATTATACACAGTCATTTGAATTATACTGAAATCTTACACTTAATTTTAAATGTGTAATAGCAGCACAGATGGGAAGCAAACTAAAGAATATTAGAATTGCATTTCTTCAATATTACTTGGTTTATTCCAGATACATTTCAGTGTCCCTTACCATTTACAATCTTTGTTGTTTTCATAAATATTTCTTTCTTTTTCTCATTTACTGCTTGAAAAATGATTGAAACTTAATTATGTGAAATTATCAGAACTGTACATGCTATTTCCCCGTAGCTTAATGTAAAACTTTCTGAAAAGGACAGCTCTTGTGTTTCAGCAAAGAATTAAACATCACTGCAGTAAGAAGTAGTGTGTGACAGAACCTGGTTTGTATTACCATAGCATTTCCTAACTTGTTATTTCAGCTGATTAGGAAATTTATTTCCCATTAGTACTTGATTCATTATCATTTAAGTGACTCAATTTCAAATTTTAACAAGAGGAAAAATTTTACCATCAAGGAAAGCTGCTTTTACCTTTGATAAACCTGGAGTCCTAGAAATGAAGGAGGTATGAGAGAGACTGTTTACTCATAAAATATTTCTCATAATCAAGAATGCAAATGATAAAGCAATAAGAGAACTGATAGCATAACTGAGTAAACAAATCAATATTAAGTTGTATTTAACACATCTGTACTTTTCCCCTGTTATCTATGCATAGAGGTTGTCATCTGGCACAATCGGTTCTGTTCCAAAGGTAAAAATACGCGGTTTTATAGGCTCAAAGGGATTAATCATCCTGGTCGAGATAACACAGCAACAGACAAACAGAGGGCAGTTCCACAAGAAGCAGAAAAATCATCCCAAATTACATTTTTATTTAGCAGTTTAACAAGCACACCCTCCAAGTGCCTAGCACACCAATGGGACCACCTTCCAATACATCTCTCTCCTCATACCCATTCCTCAAGAAATGAGTTGATTGAACAGATGGGAAAAGAGAAACAAGGAACCAAAAGGCAGCTTTTGTATTCGTGATTATGGGGTATCTTAAGTGTGCTTTAATTGACAATAGGTTGGAGGAAAGCAAGTGAAAGGTGGCATTAAAAATCTCCATACCCTCAGCTGGGATTTAAAAGTCAGCTAGCAAAAGCCAAGGATAGGAAATTGCATGCCTATTTAAAACACTAAAGCTTCGAAATTTCCAGCTGAAACAAACCCTTTGGCTTCAAATTCCCTTTAATGGTGCCTCTTTGAGGCTGTAAAGGGATAAGCTCAGGGACTAATCCTGTCCTTTTAACCTCCTGGTTGCCAGTCAGATGATGGCAGCAGCCAAATTGGTGCCAGCAGTTTCACGGCATCAAAGGGAAAAGGCAAACTGCACATGGGTTGGGCAACACAAGAGCACCAGGGTGCCTGTGTGGCAGCAGCCAGGCAGAAGATCCACCACGGAGATTCAAAACTGAGGTTCCCTGGATATTGTCAGACCACGCACCAAATGGTTCGTGTTTGCTTTGCAATGGTACCATATTAAATAGTAAAATCTTCACATTCTTAAGTGGAAAATAAAAGCTTGGCATTAAGGACATGTCAAAATCGGTTGGGAACCTTCAAGCCTGACAGTGATCCATGTTTTTTTTAAAAATCTAGGTCTAGCAATGGTTTTCAAATCTGCACTGTACTGGTCCAGGCAATACCACAGGCAAGATCACAGAATCTGTGAAAGATAACTAGGCATGGAACATTAGAACTTCCTTAAAAAAACCTAAAATTTTTACTGCCTTAAGGAATTCTGTCCTTTTGTGAAGGACAGAAAAGCACTGATTTGGAGTGGATCTAGAGGATGGACTGAACACACGTTGAGAAGAAAAGAGAAACAGCTCATGGCTCTACTATAAAAGGTTGGATATTGAAACAAGCTAAGAAGGGAAAACGACTTGTGCCTGTTGTCTCACATCCTAACACCATGTGGCACTCCGAAGAGCTGGGTTCTATCTTCTTGATCACCCTGCTGTGGGTACTGGGGAGCTGGTGGTAGGTCCTCCCAAAGCCACCTCCTCCCCAGGGCTGCACCAGCCCCACAGGGCAAGAGCTTCAGCCCACGCTGAACCTGCTTCAGTCTTTCTTCACATTTTATTACTGTGAAATTCCTTTTGTGAGATCCCCTGGGATTTTATTTGGCTCTAAAATACCTTGATATAATCAACCAATAACTATGGAATTTGAACTAAAAATTACAAAGTCAGAAATGGGGATAAATACAGTCATAACCCAAGTGAGTTATCCAGATCCGGGAAATGCCGCGACTGCATTCTTTCAATCACACCTGTCGTGGTTTCGACCGAATTTACCGAAACCAGACCAACAGATGGCCCTTTCCCCCCCCTCCCCCCCCCCAAAAGAGGAGAGAGGAGAGAAAGAGATAAGGAGATTCAGAAGTTTAGAATGAACTAAACTACTTTAATGAAGAATTGATATTAAAATAAAAATAAAGATGAAAATAATGAAATAGATACAATATATACAAAACCGTATCAAGCTCCCAGGATGACAGTCACGTCACCGGCAGGCACTGGGGAAGTCCCAGACTGGACTCAGTGACGGATGGGAACTGGATTTCAGCTCTGGAGTCAGGAACACACGGATCGGGATCAAAGGCAGATGGACAGACAGAGTCCTCTCTGGACGTCGGCCATCGCAGGAAGGGGCTGACCCTTTGATCCCTCAGCCTTTATACTGAGCGTGGGGCAGATGGGATGGAATCAGAATCAGAATCAGAATCAGAATCGTAGTGGTTGGAAGGGACCTCAGAGATCATCGAGTCCAACCAACAGTAAAAAAAAAAAAAAAAAAAAACAAAAAAAACCCCACCACAAACAAAACCACCACCCACCACCTGAACACACAACAACAACAACCAAACCAAAAACCATCACCCACCCACACAGCACCCCACCACAAACCAGTAATCTTGGACACTAGAGCATGCCCTGAAGAACCATGTCTACACGTTTCTTAAATACCTCCAGGGATGGTGACTCCACCACCTCCCTGGGCAGCCCATTCCAATGCCTGATAACCCTTTCAGTAAAGAAATGTTTCCTAATATCCAACCTGAACTTCCCCTGGCGCAACTTGAAGCCATTACCCCTTGTCCTATCATCTGTGACTTGGGAGAAGAGACCGACCCCCGTCTCTCTACAGCCTCCTTTCAGGTACTTGTACAGAACAATAAGGTCTCCCCTCAGTCTCCTCTTCCCCAGACTGAACAACCCCAGCTCCCTCAGCCTCTCCTCAGTTGGTCAGGTTTGGGTCACCTCTCCTGTCCACTCCTCCCCATCGATGTGACCCCTCTACGTTTTTTCCGTTTCCGACCCCCTAAGGAGCAAATAACGAAATTGGCTGCCCTTGGTTGTTACGGCAATAAGGATAAGCAAGGGCCTCCCTGCTCACCATCCCTTGGCACGGAGCACAAACATTGGGCTGATCATTCTGAGAACGAGCAGTTTTCTCCACAATATGCCGTTAATTACAGACAGTTAGAGGAGGCCGAGCTAGGATGTAAAATTACAGAACAGAAAATTGGTTCGGTTGTACTTCAAACTGGGACAACACCAAACAAAAAGTCCTTTTTGAAGGTCTTCCTCACTTACAGTATTCTACCATATATATTAAGTATTTCAACTATTATGCCAAGGTCATAAGTAAGGTGAAGACCCAGCAATACTGCACAAAGACAAATGCCTGAGCTGCTTATCCTCTTTGCTATTATTTCTTCAGCCTGAGCCTTTCAGCGGGTCATATATTGTAATTCTGTGCAAAATCAGCAACATCCAATACTGGCAGCATTACACAGAGCTCGTTAGATGCACAAAAGCACAGAGCACACATCAAAGGGAGAAAGAAAGAACCTGAGTTTCTATATTTTGCTTTCAAGGCACTGCTCCACGACTTGGCCTAGATTTGGTCTACAAGCTTGTGCCTGGCCCAGTTGCACTCACTTTTAAACCTGTTCCTTCCTCATCGACGTCTCCTGGCACGCTGCAGTAGATCGGGTGTGAGCCTACAGAAGTTTTACCAACATAAAACTCACGTAACATGAGGTCGGCACCAGGTCTTGTGTCTGGAAGAGCTTCCCAGTCATCCTACACTGAACCAAACCTGTTCTCGGGCCGCTAAACATCTGCTTCATGCAGCATAAACCCACATGGTCGCGTGTGATATCCCAAATCCTCAGCTCTCTGTGGCTCTTAGGGAACACAAGCTCTCAGGCACTGGATGCATTTGTTTGGGGAATGCCTACTGTGGTCTCTGTATTCCCTGTATTCAATTATCAATAAACCGAGAGCTGTAACTTGTCCTCAGAAGCGCACGCCGATAACTTCTTTACTTACGCACAGAGATTTTCACTCCTTATGCACAGATATATCACGTCCTGTTCCAAAATATATTGCAGAACTATAACAAAAACCAAATGGGAACTGCAAAAGACTGGGGAAACAATAATTGACTAATAGAGTTTTTTCATTTTCTTCCTAAAAGAAAAAAACATAATATACACACAGGAAAAAAAATAAAGCTGGATATCCTCGGCTTTACTTTTGCTTTTATTTGCTTGCATTCTCCAGTTTGTCTGGAGTTTTTCTACTAAAAAACAGCTAAGGTTTTTTTAGCCTATATTGAGTAAGGTGATAAGTGTCTTTTATGACTGAAGTGACAAAATCTGTTTCTAAGATATTTTTAGCACTTTAGTTTGCGTAAATCCATTTTCTAGTGAAAATCGGTGCTACAAGTGGAAGCAGCTATTGGCTATTTAGCCAAATATTCAGAATTATTTTTGACACATTTGTCCATTCACATTATTAGCGTTCATATTCAGTAATTAGAAATGATCCTGGGTTATCTGTGTTTGCAGGTGAAATAAGTAGACTATTTTAAATGTTTTATGCCATGCAATTTACCTGCTTTCAGTACAAACACAACGTAAAGCTTTTTACTGAAAATAATCACTTTATGATTACAATCTAATTTAAAATGTGTAAAAGGAGCATGTGGATCGTTATGCATTTATTCTAATTTGGTTTTTTTTTTCAGTTTTTATCTTTTAGACATTATGAAGAATAAAATTTTGTACTTTTAGAAGTACAAAAGGGAAAAGTGAGATGATACAATATCCCAGCACCCCCAGAACTGACACCCAAAATGCACAGAACTAATGGGGATTCTGAGGGAAGCCCACACAATGCAGATCAGGTTATTGATCATTTTTCAACCACAAGTCAGGAAACACATTTTACAAAGGTCTCTAGATGTTTCCCAAAGACCAAATGTATAAAAGCAGAGTTAAAGGTATGTTCTCTGTCACCTACTCAAAGGAAAGGCAGGACTGAACACTCCAGGACTCAGTGTGCCAGATAAATTCAGTTTCTTAACGAAAACACGAAGCAAGATCGAAAATGTTGGAAACATCTCCATTTACAAGCACTAGAATTGCTGGTTCTTGAGTTTTCATGCACAAAATCTCGGATAGAACTGTGGCAGGCACTTGGTGAGGAGGTACGTAAGCACGAGCAACGCTGGAGTGCTTTGGTTACCGTTTACACTCACATTTTCCAGCTTAACTAGCAATCTGTTACTTGATTTACGCAGAGGCGAAATCTCCAGCCTCGACACACACTTAATGTAGGCAGTGACCAGCTGTCGGGAGACCAAACAAATGTCCTTATCTGCACTACATGCTCAGTTAATCATGTTAATTAGCAGGTTCTAACAACTGTAATTTCCCACTGTATACAAGTCCAATGATTGTAAGATCAAATAAAAGCAGGAATAAAATTAAGTAGGCATTTCAAAGAAGGCTTAAATAATATACATATTAGATATGAAACCAAATCTCTTTGCTCCACAGCTAAGATATCTGAGCAAAGCTTTCCCTCTGACCTAGAAAATACTCCTTGTTCTATAAAATGTACAAACTCCAATGAGTAGGAGGTACCTTTCTCTGTTTACCATAAGAGACCTAGGACCAATTTTTCAAACACACTCAAATAATGCAAGAGCCTAACTCTGAAAAGTAGTTGCGCATCTACACAGCATAGAGGTATTTGAAAATCTCAGTGCATGACAGAGGTACAAAAAAGATGGTAAATGCCTGACTTAGCAGGACTTAAGGACCCAAGACCAAAAAGTAACTGTGAAGGCCACAAACTTAACCCTGCTACTCTGATAGCAGAATTTTAAATTAGTGGGCAAGACACTTGCATAGGAAGTGGGGTGTCCTGTGTGCCAAGCCCCTCCATCAGCAGGAGACTTTCTTCTGTGTCATTACAAAAGTCCATGCAAGGGGTCTTTGAAACAAGAACTGGAATTTCGACTCCCTGAGGTCCCCGGTCTCAAGCTGAGAGCATGGATATGGCCAACAGGAGCAGCTACTTCAGCACAGCTGGGGCTGTCGTTACGCTCATCTGCTCTGTCATTGCCTTCTGAAATCTTTTTTGAGGACTATAGAATCATAGAATGGTTTGGGTGGGAAGGGAACTTAAAGATCCATTTCCATACAGTTCCAACCCCCTGCCCTGGGCAGGGACACCTCCCACCAGACCAGGTTGCTCAAAACCCCATCCAGCCTGGCCTTGAACCCCTCCAGGGATGGGGCAGCCACAGCTTCTCTGGGCAACCTGGGCCAGTGTCTCACCACCCTCACAGTCAAGAATTTCTTCCTGAGATCTTATCTAAATCTCCCCTCTTTCATAGAATCATAGAATCATAGAATCATAGAATGGCTAGAGTTGGAAAGGACCTTAAAGATCATCTAGTTCCAACCCCCCTGCCATGGGCAGGGACACCTCTCACTAGAGCAGGTTGCTTAAAGCCCCATCCAGCCTGGCCTTGAACACTTCCAGGGATGGGGCATCCACAACTTCCCTGGGCAACCTGTTCCAGTGCCTCACCACCCTCACTGTAAAGAATTTCTTCCTTATATCTAATCTAAATCTCTTCTCTTCCAATTTAAAACCATTGCCCCTTGTCCTGTCACCACTCTTCCTGACAAAGAGTCCCTCTTCAGCTCTTCTGTAGGCTCCCTTCAGGTATTGATAGGCTGTTATAAGGTCTCCCCGGAGCCTTCTCTTCTCCAGGCTGAACAACCCCAGCTCTCTCAGTCTGTCTTCATAGGAGAGGTGCTCCATCCCTCTGATCATCCTCGTGGCCCTCCGCTGGACCCGTTCCAACAGGTCCATGTCCTTTCTGTGTTGAGGACTCCAAAGCTGGACACAGTACTCCAGGAGGGGTCTCACGAGCGCAGAGTAGAGGGGCAGAATCACCTCGCGAGACCTGCTGGCCACACTTCTCCTGATGCAGCCCAGGACACGGTTGGCTCTCTGGGCTGCCAGTGCACACTGCCTGCTCATGTTGAGCTTCTCATCCATAAGCACTCCCAAGTCCTTCTCCTCGGGGCTGCTCTCCAGCCATTCTCCACCTAACTTGTATTTGTGCCTGGGGTTGCCACGTCCCAGGTGCAGGACCCTGCACTTGGCTTGGTTGAACTTCATGCAATTTGCACGAGCCCACCTCTCCAGCCTGTCTAGGTCCCTCTGGATGGCATCCCTTCCCTCCAGCGTGTCAACTGCGCCACCGAGCTTGGTGTCATCAGCAAACTTGCTGAGGGTGCACTCTATCCCACTGTCCATGTCACCGACAAAGATGTTAAACAGTACTGGTCCCAGTACCGACCCCTGCGGAACACCACTCGTTACTGGCCGCCACCTGGACATTGAGCCATTGATTGTAACCCTTTGGATGCGGCCATCCAGCCAGTTCCCTATCCACCGAGTGGTCCATCCATCGAATCCATGAGTTTCCAATTTTGAGACCAGGATGTCGTGCGGGACAGTGTCAAATGCTTTGCATAAGTCCAGGTAAATGACGTCAGTCGCTCTGGCCTTGTCTACCAAGTCTGTGGTAGTATTGTAAAAGGCCACCAAATTTGTCAGGCACGATTTGCCCTTGGTGAAGCCATGTTGGCTGTTTCCAATCACTTCTTTATTCTCCATGTGCCTTAGCAAGGATTTCAGGAGGATCTGCTCCATGATCTTGCCAGGCACAGAGGTGAGACTGACCGGCCTGTAGTTTCCCGGGTCTTCTTTGTTTCCTTTTTTGAATATTGGAGTTATGTTCCCTTTTTTCCAGTCAGTGGGAACTTCACCAGACTGCCACGATTTCTCAAATATGATGGAGAGGGGCTTAGCAACTTCGTCCGCCAGTTCTCTCAGGACCCGTGGATGGATTTCATCAGGTCCCATGGACTTATGCACCTTCAGGTTCTTTAAGAGGTCTCGAACCTCGTCTTCTTGTACTGTGGGTGCTTCTTCATTCCCAGAGCCCCTGTTCTTGCCGTCCGTGACTTGGGCAGTGTGGTTAGGGCCCTTGCCAGTGAAGACTGAGGCAAAGAAGTCATTCAGTAGCTCAGCCTTATCCACATCCTGGGTGACCAGGTCTCCCGTTTCCTTCCGGAGGGGACCCACAGCTTCCCTCGTCTTATTTTTATCCCTGATATATCTATAGAAGTTCTTCTTGTTATTTTTCACATCCCTGGCTAGATTTAGTTCTGCCTGGGCTTTCGCTTGCCTGATCAGGTTTCTGGTGACTCGGACAGCTTCTCTGTATTCTTCCCAGTCTACCTTTCCCTGCTTCCACCCTCTATAGGCCTCCTTTTTGGTCCTGAGTTTGTCCAGCAGTTCCTTGTTCATCCACGCCGGCCTACTGGCTATTTTGCCCGATTTCTTCTTTTTTGGGATGCACCTCTCCTGAGCTTGGAGGAGGCAATCCTTAAATACCACCCAGCTTTTTTGGGCCCCTCTCCCTTCCAGTTCTTTTTCCCACGCTACCTTACCAATCAGATCTCTCAGGAGATCAAAGTCTGCTCTTTTGAAGTCCAGGGTAGCCAGCTTGCTGCGCACCCTCCTTGCTGCCTTATGAATCTTGAATTCTATCATCTCATTTCAGTTTAGACTATGATCTAAGGAACACTTTTTTTAGTGCTCGGTGTTAGGATGTCTTTTGCATTGAAGACCTTTGTGCAAGTTAACTCACTCTGCCAAGAACCAAGACAAGTCAGCCCCTCCGAAGGTCTCTGTTGCCGTAACTAGCAAGGTCATAGTATCTGAGCTGCAACACTTAAAGACAGTTCCAGCACATCTACACTAACTTCCAGTGACTCAGGGGTGCAGGTGGACTCTCAGATAGTTATATTATCGTTATAACCATCCACAGGGACAGAAAAAGCAGTGCATGAGGTTTAAGTCACTCCATGTTAGCAAACCAATTAGGCCATTGTTATATCACAGCTATTATTAGGAAATTAATAATGGCGTGAAAATTTTCTCAGGTCTCAGGAATCCCACAAGAAGTAAACTGGTTACCGTGATGCTATTCCCAATATGTCAACACTAGTTTCAAGTGCTAGATACAAAAAAGGGATAGTGAAGCACTACTTCATAGAGAATGGAAAGCATAGTTCAAAAATAATTTTGGTATCCCACACAGTCAAACATTTTTGCCCATTTAAGGATGCCACAGAAGTAAATTATTATTATTAAATTAACAGTAAAACTCAACCATCAGCTGTAGACTGGAGTGATCTAGCCCAACATCCACTTGGGGGCATCAGTAGAACCTGTAAGCATCCACACTGCTACTGGGCTTGTTGACTGGTAAATACAAGTTACAAAGTACACATACGAGCAGCAGTTTCAAGGCACAGAGACAAAAAAATAGTATTTCACATGTAAAAAACAATAGAAAAGCCAATACCAAGGTTTAAATTCATTCCCATTACGTAAATTATCCCTCACAATTTCTTCTGTACTTTTAATCACCACCACTATCATTTCCGTTGTAATGACCACTCTCTTTGTGCTAAAAACACCCAAAATTAGGGGTACTTGCAAACAACAAGAATCCACAGGGATCAAAGTAATCTGTGAGCTGCGAGATGCTAAGAGAAACTCATGCTGAAATACCGTGGGTCACATTTATGGAATTGTATCTGAAGCTTTGGTGGCAGAATTCACTTCTACAGATACGTGATTTGCTTAATAAATCTCATTTTTCTTCTACTGTGAACAATCGAACGCAGGCTGTACCACTGGGGGTTAAAACCAAACAACTCCTAGGTGGTACATCGAGTATGGTCAGTTAAAGACAGCAGAAGAACTGCTTTCTACACCACCTCCTCGCTCCTACTTGCTTCCAGGATGCCCAGGTGTTGGTCACACAGTGGACTTCTCATCTACCACAGAACTTTCTTTCTCGAGCTTTAAAAGGTCTGTCTCCCTCACATCCGACCTCTCCACTCCATCCTGTTGGTCTGCCTTTCAAATATACACAGCTTTTCCATGGGACCACAGCCACTAAAACATGGCAGAGATGCTGTTATTTCATTTTAACATAGACGGCACTGCTAGCTAACGCATGGTGCCCAAATTAAAGACCTATTATTGGATGCGGTGTGTGTTTCTCAATTTCCATGCCCTCCACTCATAAAATCTACACATCCGTGTTTTAACATAACTGAGCTACCCTGTACCATTTAACACATGACCCAGATCATCAGGACAGATGTCAACACTGACTGATACTAGTAATAATATTATTAGTAATAAAATAATAATGAAATAGTAATATTTTAAATTTAGCAGATGTCAACTTTTATTAGCATGTAATACAGGCTGCAATTTATTCACAAACGACTTGCAATTTATTTATTTTTAGTTCCTTGAGGTCCCCTCCCTTACATTGCGATTGCTACACCACCTTATGCTCTTAATGTTTTACTTACTTTTCTTTAAATTTTTCTTTAGTCACTGTTAATTACCAAGATAAATGTCAGTTTATTTAATGGAAAATCCTTCTGACTTAAACAAAGCGAGCCTAATGTTAAAGCACCTATAAATCAACGTAAGGCATGTTTAAACTAAAATTAATGCGTGACTGAAGTTATTTGAAGCACCTTGTTAAAAACTGTTAGTTGATCTGCGATGCAAATATAGGCAGCATAAACAACTAGAAGATTATTTCAATAAGGAGCTAAAAGTCAAGAAGAGAGAAAATATAGAGCCAGGTTTTTCCAGTTACTGTAGAATTCATATTTATGTCTTAATGCTTTTTAGGGTCTTCTCGGCCCATCAGAGAGCATTTGTAGGTATCAGTCAGTCTGGTACGTCTAAATCTTTAGCCCAAATTCAGAATGTCTTGCTGAGGAGAAAAGAAAATAAAGGTCAGTAAAACTCTCTCAGCAGACTACCAAATACCAACAGACACAGAGTGGGTTACCTTTTTTTCTTTTAAGAAACTACTGCGAAATTACCAGCTCTGTGTAAGAAAAGCAGGATGAAGAAATAGGGAGCGGGAGATAAGCTGAAGATGTAGTTACAGGTTGAGCAGCAGGAAGCTGCCAGCAGAGTCCACCATAAAGTTGAAAAGGATGAGACGCAATGTCACTGGTTAATTATTTTTT
Source organism: Numenius arquata (assembly GCF_964106895.1). NCBI lineage: Eukaryota > Metazoa > Chordata > Aves > Charadriiformes > Scolopacidae > Numenius > Numenius arquata. Next base: position 2,286,742 of record NC_133577.1, on the reverse strand, counting down.
CAATAGAAGGCCACCAATGTGTTACCCAATTACCTGAAATAGACTTATTTCGACAGTTAAAGCAACAAGCAAAAACAAAATGAAAACTATCCAAGCATAATTGAGAGTATTCACTAAAATTCACAGGAAATATAAAGAATACTTGTTAACAAGTGTTTATTTATGATTCCTGCTGTCTCACAGTTGTGTTTGAAGGTCACCGTTCAATGCTTGCTCCTCCCAGTGGAAAGACAGCACTGATGCCAATGTAAGTATGGAGTAAGAGGTGACAGACATAAAAATACACCAGGCATTAGGGAACCATTGGGACTACCAAGATTAGTGCAGTTAACACCAACCAGAGCATCCCTGAAGTGTAACCATCCTCTAGTTTTGCAAGATACTGTCCTAACTTGGGTCAATTCTGAAGACGTACTATGAGGACAGGCTGCAAGAGTTGGGGTTGTTCAGCCTGCAGAAGAGAAAGTTCTGGGGAGACCTTAGAGCCCCTTCCAGTCCCTAAAGGGGCTACAGGAGAGATGGGGAGGGACTCTTCATCAGTGAGGGGAGCCATAGGATGAGTGGGAATGGTTTTAAACTGAAAGAGGGGAGATTTAGATTAGGTCTCAGGAAGAAATTCTTGACTGTGAGGGTGGTGAGAGCCTGGCCCAGGTTGCCCAGAGAAGCTGTGGCTGCCCCATCCCTGGAGGGGTTCAAGGCCAGGCTGGATGGGGCTTTGAGCAACCTGGTCTGGTGGGAGGCGTCCCTGCCCAGGGCAGAGGGGTGGAACTGGATGATCTTTAAGGCCTCTTCTAACCCGAACCATTCTGTGATTCTATGATTCTAAGTTAGCTCTTTCACTTCCTCATGGAAGCTCTGAGTGCTTTGATTCTGCAGAAAAGGCACTTCCTAGAAAATCGTGAGTAAAGTAAATGGATTAGGCAGATGGATTTGTGTATATATACACAAGCCTGAGCTCATTATGGGACTAAACTGTGAAGAAACCTTGTTCAAGGCAATGAAAGTACTGCAGCAATGCCACAGTAAGCCAGATACATGAGGAAGTAAGAGATGAAATGTTATTTTTTCTAAAAATGTGTCCAAGAATTAGCAGAGCAAATATTAGAAGGAAACCGTTCCGTACAACGTGAACCGAGCTTGACATTTGAAAAAGTGGCTGATAGAGCTGCAAACACTGAGGACCACCCAGAGAGAACAAAGAGGTAGAGGAGCACGCAGAGAGATGAACCAGATCATGCAACTATGTGCAAACAGCCCGGAATGTCAGAGATAGAATGTAACTTAAACAATGCAAATGCAAAAAAAAAAAAAATAAAAAATGAAGATAACAAATGAGAACACGCTAGGAGGCAAGGAAAAATCAAATCAACAGAGACCTACGCAAGCAATGAAAAAACATGACAGATGAGAATGAAACCAAAAGGGAAGGTAAAAGGAGCATCTGGTTATGAGAACTCTTTGATTTGTAGGAAACGTGTAGGAATCTGTGGGAGTTAACGAGTCGGATGCACTTGCAGTTGCTGGCGGATTTAGAAGCTGATCACACCCTCCAGGCTCAGCTGGAGGATAAGATTTTACAGAAACAAGAACCTCCTTTTCCTCTCAGATCACACTGTTGTTTTTCCCTCACAGAAAGAATCCACCACCTGCCCCAGGGGCTGAAACTTCACGGGCGCTTCATTTAGGCTTTAAGTTTTCCTTATCCTAGAGCATTGCTAAAACACCAACAAGAAAGAAGGAAAACTTGCTCCAGTCCTCGCAGAAGTCACGGGCAGTTGTTCATGGCTGAGCTGCTGAGTGGGTGAAAGAACGGGTCAGAGCAGGGGGCGCTCGCAGCATCTCCGCTGCAGCCCCCAAAAGCTCCATTCAGAAGAGAAAGATCCAAAGATAAGATGCCTACTACGTAATCAGAAATGTAATTTCTGTACTATCAGAAAAGAGGATAGAACATGTTGGTATTTTTGTTGTTGTTGTTGTTCGTGTTGGCAAGTTTCTAATTTGTTGTCATGTTTTATTCAGGATCTTTGAAGGACTTGTGGCCAGCTGCAGACTGCAACCATGAGTATCCCCAGCATTTCAGATTGGCTGGAAGCCGTGTTTAGATTTTGCACTTGGAAATTCCATCTCCGTACAGTTCCAAGTCACATTTTCCAAGCCGCGGAGAGATGCTTGTATAGTAGACCTCTATTACGCGCTTACTGATAACACAGAAGAGGCTTTCTCTGCCATTAACACAGGAACCTTCCATAGACCTAGGAATAATCAGCGCAGCGACAAAACTCAACCTGATGGTTTCCCAAGGGCTGTTATTACATGTCTTTGCCATAACAGGAGCACAACAGTCAGCTCATCACTGCCAGACATGCTGAAAGCAGGGACACAGTATTAGGATCCTAGTGCTCCATATTTGTCTGCTTTATTTAAGCTGATTTAAACCCGCAAACAGAAACCCAGCTGTGCACTCTTTTCCTAACTTTTCAGTTCATCATCTGTAAGTAGATCCACAAATCTAGCCTGGAAAGCCCACATCTGAGACACAAGAAAAATGACCCATTTCACAGGAAGCTTGTGTGCACACAGGCAGAACCTTAGAGGATTGTGAACCAAGAAAAACCCAGAGGAGTTACCCTGCTTTGGGACCAGTGGGACAGATTCCTAAATAATCCCTAAATTAGCCTGGAAGGAATTATTAATTCTCCAGCTCGTAGGTCTTACCAAAGAAGACTCTCTCGCATGCAGTCTAGATGTAGAACCTTTCTTGATGAAATATTCTCACTTACAGTAAAAACATTACAGATATGTCAGTAGAGTGCTACTATTAATGGCATCATCCACCCCTGGTGCCATAAATACCATCCCGTGTGATCCTGCTCACAGAGAATCAGCAAATGTAAGATTTTAATTTTCTTTACAGCTGAGCTATGATGCAGATCACGCCACTCCTAAAGCAGGACCGTGGTGTCACCTAAACTGCTTTCAGAACTGCTGGGACATTCATGTCACTCTAAAAGCCTCGAGTCCTCAAAAAGTTCAAGATCAGGCTGGATGGGGCTTTGAGCAACCTGGTCTGGTGGGAGGTGTCCCTGCCCAGGGCAGGGGGTTGGAACTGGATGATCTTTAAGGTCCCTTCCAACCCAAACCATTCTATGATTCTGTAAGTCCTGCGAGCTCTGAGAGGTGATCAAAAGTTGAGATGCCAATGTGTCACCTTTTTCTAGGCTGGAAACTCACAGTCCATGCCTGATGCAGCCCTCTACTCCCCCCCTGCTCTATTCTACTGTTGTTATACTCATGAATAAGCATAGTGACACCTGCCCTTGGTGAGTGTCACCCAGTCCTAATTGCATGACAGCACCGTGTAGTACTTGTTCTGAAAGAGCATTACTGAAGAACACTGATGAAGCGCAGTAGAGCCAACAGATTATTTCTATGAAACCTTCAATTTTCCAGCACTTCCCGATTATCTTCTGATTTGAGCTGTGTGACCCAGCTGAGCATTAACATTGATTTTTTAATTTAATTACAGACACTCTGGCTCGGAGAGCTGTGACGTGCTGAAACTCAATTGAATTGGGCTTGCCCTGGCCTCCTCCTAATACACACTGTGCTGATTAATCCAATCCTGTGCTGATTTTCTGCAGCACAGGCTACATTTATCTGTTCCCATTCCTTCACAACGAATGCCATTTGCATCCCTGATTCAGCACTGATTGACCACACGCCCCACATCAGCTCCTTGGACTTCACCGAAGCAGATATCGCAGAAAACTATTGCTTTTAAAAGAAGAGGGGCGCTAAGAACAAGACAAAGGAAGGGCAGATAGGAACTCAAGGTGTGTTTTGGGGAGGGATCTGATCAACACCTATAAATACTCAAAGGGTGGGTGGCAGGAGGATGGGGCCAGTCTTTTTCCAGTGGTGCCCAGGGACAGGACAAGAGGGAATGGGCACAAACTTGAACATGGGAAGTTCCATCTCAACATGAGGAGGAACTTCTTTCCTGTGAGGGTGGCAGAGCCCTGGAACAGGCTGCCCAGAGAGGTGGTGGAGTCTCCTTCTCTGGAGACATTCCAAACCCACCTGGACACGTTCCTGTGGGACCTGCTCTGGGTGACCCTGCTCTGGCAGGGGGTTGGACTAGATGATCTCCAGAGGTCCCTTCCAACCCCTGCCATTCCGTGATTCTGTGATTTACAGGTTTAGATTTGTATAGGCTGCAATAGGAACATATTATTCAGAACATCTTTGTTCATCTACATCTTTATTCCGATCCTTTCCTTTCAACAGCACATGGGATTGTATTACAGCTCAATATTTTAGCTCACTGATAACATCCACCCAGTTTTAACTCTTGAGGACCGATGTTAGCCATGGGATAACGACAAATATTTGTTTACTCCATTTGTTCACAGAGGGAACAAGTAAGAGAGACTATTCTGAGCCAAGAAGTCCCAATTCATGTTTCTGACCTATAAAATCATAAATAGACTCCAGCACACCAGAATCACAGAATCACATGGGGTTGGAAGGGACCTCTGGAGATCATCTAGCGTGACCCCCCTACCAAAGCAGGTCCATCCAGAGCAGGTTGCACAGGAACCTACTCTCAGTCAATATCACAATAAAGTCAGTCTCCAGGATGTCCAGAATATAGTTATAAAAATTATGTCATTGGGAGATTATCACCAGTATAATTTAAAACACTTTAAGAAGTTTAATATCCATTTCCTCTTCGTGGAACAACTAATGCGTAAGAAAGCTTAGGGCAAAATTTTAAAGAGTGATTCAGAACCTCTTTCAGAAGGTACCTGGGAATCTTCATTCAAAATGGAAAGTGAGTTTCCAAATTACTCAGAAGTTTTTGACACTTACCCTTAGGTCTGAACCTGCAATTAAGGAAAGGTTTAGCTTTAAGCATTTCAACATTAGAGCTTCCTAGTTTCCATCTATTAACTGGGCCGTGGCTCTTTTCCTCTGACCCTGAAACACCCTCCTCAAATTCCTGTTTACTAAGCACCAAGTAATTAAGTTATAACTGTTTCCCTTGACAGCTATTCCTTCCTCATTCTTGCCCTAGTCTCCACATACATCAACCTTATAAAGAATTAGGTTTTAAGACTTCAGGCAAGCTTTCAGCTGGTAATTCACACCTGGCTGCCTCTAGATCTGTAGAGCTTTACTCTCTAATGGTCTCTTTTAATGGGAAAAGGAGGAAACCCATTTGAAACAAGAACACACAGGCCACATTGTTCTTCTCTGATGCCTGTCACTATTTTGGGACAAAATCTTTGCATTTTTCACTCTCTATTTCAGCAGCGCAGTCTGCTTGGAATTTCGAATTGCGCACAGAAAGCAGATTTGAAATACGTTAAGTAATGCCCAAATTCAGTAATTCCTCCTTTAAATTATAGTATATTTTATATAGCAACAAAATATAGGATGTCTGTTTGTGTGTATAAAAAAAACCCGGTCCATTCAGAAGGCATTTGCAAAGTTACTATCAAAGACTTACCAGTCTCTTGCTGAAAGGACCTTTCTAATTATAAAGTCTTTCAATTTTGCTTTATAAAAATACGCTGCCTTGTAGTTCACAGGCCACCTGTGAACTTCTGAAGAGTTCTCCTGTAGAAAATTACAGGGGAGGGCGAAAAAAGAATAATATATCATAAATGTACACAGAAAACACTATTTTTTATAAAATATGCCCATGACAGGCAGCAGCAACAGTTTCTCCAAAAGCTGTCAGTAAAGTATTTAACCTGGGGACTTGGCATCAACGTCATTAAGATGCTTAGTAACAAGAATGCTGAAATATATGTAAATTCAAAATCATGTCTCTTTCTATTGTCATACAAGTGATTACACAAGGGCTACACTACTGAAAATACCACGCATTCAAATTCGGTTTGTTTACACAAACAGAAAATGAACATATTAACAGAATAAACAAATTGTATAAGGCTTTATTTTTCCCCGTACAGGCTGCCTCACCGATACACTGAAGCTGGCCCCTAGACACTGTCTTCTTCATAACGATCACTTCACATTTTACATTTAATATTCAACTGCTCAGTAAACATTAATTGTGTTCTTTCTCCACACAAAATTAAAAAGAAACCCATGCTTTGTACCATGTCAACTAGAGCCCTTTAACATTCAGAATAAATTCTACAAATACAAACTCTTGCCAATTAGGTGAAAATGTTTCTCTGAATATATTTTAAACACTCTTTCTTCAGTGCTGCTTTTAAAGCCAAACTAAAATCTAGGGAGAAAACAAATAGATTAGTCCCTTTACCAGTGGCAAAGATAGCACCAGGTATTGTTTTAAAAATGCAAGACTGGAAAAGATTACTTTACAACCAAACCCCATTTATAATCTCTTTCAAGAAATCTACTATCCCCATTTTAAAAGTGATGTATTCGCTCCCACCCTTCCAACTGGGATCACTTTAACCCAACGTCTAGAAATATTCTTCTCACTTCCAGCTCCATTTGATTCCTGGATTATGCTCATGTTATGCTCATTTGGTTTTGTGCCACATATTCTGAGACAGTTGGAGTCAACTATATTTTTGAGTTAAGCTGCATCTCTGCTGTTGAAACAACACAGTCCTATTTCTCTCTAATGAAATAATTTGTTACGGCACCTTCAGAATTCCCAGCAGTATCAAGCAGGACAGATTCATCACTTTTTACAGTCTCAGAGCACTTGTTTGACCGACCTGTACGTTTAACTCTATGCTAAACTTTAAGAACAGGAATGCTGCAGCTGATTTTGACAGCGTTACAAGTGAGCTTCACATTTTTTAAGCTAAAACGCTCTACGCGTTGATGGGTTGAAGCAGTACGTTCCCAAGGTGCAGACTGAGGCCAAGGGAGCAGGAGATGAGGATCTGAGGTTGCCAGTACAAAGAACATAGAATCATAGAATGGTTTGGGTTGGAAGGGACCATAAAGATCATCGAGTTCCAACCCCCCTCCATGGGCAGGAGCAGGTGCCATGAGGACAAGCTTGTGCATCAAGAAAGAATAACCTGGGGTAAAATATTTTTGGGGGTTTGCTGTTCACTTTTAACATTGTAATTCTTATTTCTTTAAGATCACACCTATTAAGATTACTCCAACGATCTATACTATATTCACGTATAATGCATTTTATGAATTTTTATGAAAAAAGTACTCTACCTGATATCAATGATTGAGGGTTTCCTTTTGTGAAGTAGCTAAAACGTTTCAAACCAAGCTATTTTTAAGTCTAAGTCCATTATAAAGAATAACCATAAAAATATTATTTTTAAAACACCATCAAATATTACAAATTGAAAAACACCCTACTGTACAGCGCAGACCTTCAGTATTATACTCTATTTGCACAATCGAGCAATACAAAACAAATATTCAAGTATGGTGCTATCTCTTCGTTCTCTGCTTTCCCAGATTCTAAACCCAGGCTTCCCTCTTTCTGAAATAATCATCATCAATGGAGCAGGAGGTGGGCTGTAGCCCTTGATGCCATCAACTGCTGCGAGGAAACATGGAACCTGAACTGAAGTTTTGGCAAACAAATGCAGGATCAAACACTCAGGTGTTTGTCGCAAGGTGGCGGATGTTCCCCAGTTGCACAAACTGGGGCAAGGTCCTTCCTGCTCCTGCAGTTCTTTCCTGAGCTTTAATCCTGCTGAAGTGGTTATGGAAAAGATTCACGCATAATAAGTGCTGCTGGATCAGGGTGGTTCTTTCAAATGGACTGTGTAGGACTTAAGATTTCTACAGCTTCAGCACTGTTATTGTCTTTTGACCTATTAATTGTTTCAGAAGAACCTGCAGTTTACTTTTTTAGGTGACTTTAATCCATCTAAAGACATCTGTGCAAATCCTGCAACGTACAATTGAAGAAGGGCTACATTTTTCATACTTCTTCCCCTTTACTCGCTTCTGGGTTGTTTGAGGTTTTGATTATTCATTTTTTCCCACACTGCTCTATTTTCCTCATTGTCACCCCAACTGATTTTCTTGAACTATTCAAAACTAACATGTCTGATAACTGAAGAAAGTATATTGAAAAATAAAAAAGTTAGCTTGCTCTTTCCAGACCCTGAAGACACCGTTACCCAGCTAACGTAAGCTGGAGGGAGAATACACCGATGTCTTCAGCAAATGCTGAAGGGCTTGAAGTCTTTTTCTACCTATAAAGGGCTGATTCCTTAGTAACAGAGAGTATGCAACATTTTATATTCCAGGCTATCAGTTGATAATAAGATAACGAAAGCATATTTATCTCCACTGTATAGAAAGACTTTTAAAAGCTGGCTTCGGAACAACTACCCAGTTATAACAGTGAAGGCAGTAGTGACTACACAACTTTACTATAACGGAGACAGAATCTTGGTCAGTTCCCTAAACTTTATTTGTAAAAACCATTCTGGTAAGTCATGGCAGGGCAGCACCTAACCTGGTATCTGCCCTCTGTCTGGTAACACATGCAAGAAGCCCTGCATCACCAGTTGCAAGGTGATGTACAAACCACAGAAAAAAAATTTCTCCCTAATTACCTTTATTATTACAAAAAAGGTACTTTGTTTCTATTTTCACTATTGTTGCCCGAAATACTGTCAGCAAATATTTAATCTTTTGAAGCTTGCAAAGCTTTTGATTTCAAATATGAAATGTGAAGTCTTCTCTCCTTTGATTATTTTTTTGATTTGTTGAATGCAGTCCAGTTCTCCTGTAGGTGAAGAAGAAACACCCCCCTTCATTATCCTCATTGATCTGTAGACATTCACCTTGTCTTCCATTACACGTCCCTCACCTGAGGTCCAACCCTGTCAGTCTAGTCTCTTCCAAGAATTTTGTCCTTTATGGGTATAGTTCTTACGAAAATTCTCCTACTGCCACCCTAAATCCTGTTTCTCATAGTGTTCGACTCCCAGCTGCCGTCCATCAGCCTGGAGAAAAGGAGGCTGAGGGGAGACCTTCTCGCTCTCTACAACTCCCTGAAAGGAGGGTGTAGCCAGGGGGGGTCAGTCTCTTCTCCCAAGGAACAGGCGATGGGACAAGAGGAAATGGCCTCAAGTTGCGCCAGGGGAGGTTCAGATTGGATATTAGGAAAAATTTTGACATGGAAAGGGTTATTCAGCCTTGGAATGGGCTTCCCAGGGCAGTGGTTGAGGCACCACCATCCCTGGAGGTATTTAGAAATGGGTTGACATAGTGCTTAGAGACATGGTTTAGGGATGTTTTTTATCAGTTAGGTTGATGGTTGGACTCGATGATCTTAAAGGTCCCTTCCAACCTCGACAATTCTATGATGCTATGTACACATTAGAGTGTAAATTCTATGGGGCAGAGACGCTGAATGTGATTTTTGGTTGTCCTCCAAGCTGTGCAGGAGCTCACACCTCAGCACGGCAGGTTGTGTACATCACAACCACTCCAATGTGGCAGGGCATCCCTTCCCACTTTGCATCCCCTCAAGTCAAGTCAATTAAATCTTGAATCATTTTTAATTAACACATGATTTTAAAGTGCTTTCTGTCGCCAGAAACATTTCAGAAATTAAAGCAAATGCTCAGAATGAAGTTTGCGTTGACTCTAATTAGTGAAATACTTTGCAAATACAGAAAGCAAATCTTTGGTTTCAGTTCTAGTTGTTGGACAAAAGTGGCCTCATTGGAACCATCCTGACAGTCACTCACAAAATTGGGAAATCAGATTGTGAACGGTACTCCTCAGGGGAACATCATTAAAACAAAGATAAACTTGCAGCCAGTGGGACTCAGACAGACTGTTTATACTAAGCATAAACACAGATGTTTTCTTGAGTCACTACCTGAATCCAGGCCCCCAGATTAACAAAAATTAAATTCTCCCATCATCATAGACAAAATACAGATAAAGAACCTACCGTGTCCTCTCATAAACCACAAATCATATACTTAAGAGAATATCTGTTGCATAACAACAGTGAATTTAATTATTTTGTTTCAACAGTGAATTTAATTATTTTGTTTATCTATGAAGATTCATGCGAAGATATATATCTTCACATTTGCATCTTGACATGACTAATGAAAGTACAGCGTTTCCTCTGCAACTAATTCGTTTTCACTTAATACGGCAATGACTGATTAATTTCATTTTCTGGTGGGGAGGACATCCTGTAACACAGTCAATGTTGCTTTAGAACCTTTGAACTTAATTATCTCCAAATAGAAGCCAGAGTAAGAGATACAATTTTTCTCTCACTCTTTTTCTTTTTCTTTATCTCTGAAATTACCTGCTGCGTATCAGAAGATTTTTTCAAAGATTTATGGTTAAGCAAATGCTACTCTTATTGGTGCCCAATTCTCAACAGGAACTTCGCATTAGTAAGGCAAGTAAAATTTGATCTGCCAATGTCTGTTAGGATTATGCTTAATGTAATTTATTTAAACTAAATTAGAAAAAAAATTCACCTACAATTAGAGGCCTGGTCCTACTTTTCTAAGTGCATATAAAATTATGGTTGGCTTTTATGGAAGTTTTGAATGTGCAAGGAATACAAAATGGCATTAAAGGATATTAAGTTGCTCCTCTAACACAAAATAGGATTATGAATACCAAATAACTAGACCGTGGTCAAAACACACTGGTGATGAGATCTCTTGAATTTTGAGAACACAAATTTACAAGTGTGCCCTCTCAAGGTAGAACAAAGTTAGGTATTTTAGTTCCATTTCTAATTGTTTTAAACAGCACTCAGAGACTTCTTGCATCCTTGCCAAAGTGTTTTTCCATTCCATATTTGCAGAATGAAATCTTGAATTCTGAGACATTATCGAAAAATAATAAGTCGGGTATGATGGCTGAGTCACAAGAACCAAGTTGGCCATGCCACTACTGGGCGAAATCCTAATTATTCGTATCAGTTGCAAAATTTGCATTGACTTAAACGATGGTAAGCCTTCACCTGTGAATTGTAAGCTTATTTGGTGGATATTCTGAAGCATTCCTTTCACACACACTACCATAATTTGAAAGCTACACAAACGTGGGCAACACCACACAGGAAAGGAAAGCTGTAGCATGCAAGACTGAAATTTTTCTAACGGCACTAGTTTATCAAAAGCAAAATATAATTTTTTCTAGAGGATATTTAGTAACATACACGCCAAGTCAGCATTCCGAATTTTTAGTTGCCCATATGCTGGGAAATCTTAGGCCCAGTACCCCTGCAATGATCCTAAAAACGGAAGGATACAGAAAATTGTTTGGATGTGAAGATAAACAGCTTTTAGCTTTCTTAGCAAAATCTTAAGCAAGCAAAACTAGTTCTGGGTCAAACAACAATTTTTTTTCTGTGTGCCATTACCAGTTTAAAACCAGTTATTTTTTGGGTGAGTTTGAACTAAAACCATCCTTTAGAGAGGAAAAAAGAGGTTTCACTTTCAAGCCACTAAAAAAATATTTTGGCTGCTTCAACTTTTGTTTTCAATTGTTATTATTTTAAGCCAAAACCACCTGCTCAAAGTAGTATGGATGCCCAGACATGGTTTGGTTTTTTTAATGCATACTTGCATTTTTGGCAAAAAGATTTCATTAGCAAAAATGCTGCTCTGATATACATGTAGTGTATCTTCAATTTTAGCTCCATCCTATTTCAAAGTTTTGACAACGATTAAATAAAAAAAGATGATGAAAAGAAACTTTACAGCAGCTCTTCTTTCATGTTATTGTCAACACTGAGTCGGAGTGAAATGTTTCGCACGTAAAAGTGATTTTTTTAACCAAAATATTGCATGTACAGAATGAGTCATATTATAAATCGCACAACTTCTGTCAAAAGAAAGAAACACTTCGCACAGAACTGACATTCATCTGGTTAAAAAAAATTATCTGTTTTTATGAAATGTGATTTTGATCTCCACAAACCAGACTGCTCGTAAGGAACTTTTATACAATACACACGCCATTTTCAGATTCATAAATTACCCGTTGTCATAGATTGCGGCCAGGCTTGTCCCCCAAGGTTTTCCAAATTTTTGTCTTTGCTATGGAACATCCTACAAGTTTGCCAAGAGCTGAAAAGTTGCTGCCCAAATACAGTAGATTTATTAGAAGAGCTGAAGATGTTTATGGCAATGATCAGTTATTTTCCCTTAATGTATCCCATTGTTCTCTCAACGAAAGTTACTCTCGGTTGCCAGAATTTTTACATATTCCTGTTTGCTGGATTTTATGAAGAATGGAATTTCTAACAGTAGCTAAAAAGAGCTACTTTAAATCAGGAAGCTCCACCAAATGGATAAGCTCTAAGGGTGCCTGACTTTCTGAACTTTATTTGCAGTACAGTTTTTTGTCAGACAACGTACTTCTTATCCGAGACAGAAGCTCAGTCAGGAAAACTTCCTCGCAGGATATTAATCAGATTCCTGGGGATATTAATCACATTTATGGCAGACCTGGGGCATCTTCCTCTCTGCCAGGCAAAAGACCACACGTATCCACAGAAGTTCCAATTGCCGCCGGGAGACTTCAGAGCAACATTTATAGTACTTTAATTAAAGTGTCCCCTTTGTCCCCATTTTTGGGCTGCCAGCCTGGTCTCATCCATGGGAAGATAAGCAGAGAAGCAGAACAGATGGTGGCAACAGATGCCATTGCTCAACACAGGTGAAAGGCCGTGGTTAAATTCCCGATTCCACAGCTCCCATCTTTCCCTCAGCACCCCTTCGCCCCCGTATTGTCACAAAAATCCTTTGGCACTGGCAGTCCTCCTCGCTACCCACCCCAGTTGTGACTGCTGACTTCCATGCAGTCACATTTCCCCAACTTTGACACTGGCTTCAACACAGGTTGATTAACGTCAACACTAAAATTACTTCTATTCAAATTGCATAAGGTATCGTGTATGTAACCTCCTTAGGAAAGGAGGCTGAGGGGAGACCTTCTCGCTCTCTACAACTCCCTGAAAGGAGGGTGTAGCCAGGGGGGTCGGTCTCTTCTCCCAAGGAACAGACGATGGGACAAGAGGGAACGGCCTCAAGTTGCATCAGGGGAGGTTCAGATTGGATATTAAGAACAATTTTTACATGGAAAGGGTTGTTAAGCCTTGGAATGGGCTGCCCAGGGCAGTGGTGGAGTCACCATCCCTGGAGGTATTTAAAAGACATCTAGACATAGTGCTTAGAGGTATGGTTTAGTGATGGGTTTTGTCAGTGTTAGGTTGATGGTTGGACTAGATGATTTGAAAGGTCCCTTCCAACCTCAGTAATTCCACGATTCTATGATTTTAACTGTATATAGTTGGCATTAGAGAAATATTAACACATAAAATATAATTTAGAATTGAGGTATCATTCACCGGTAAGGCCCCTATATGACCTCCAACTGAGTGCACTACCAGAATTACTATCATCTTTGGTGCAGGATCAGCCTATAAGTTGCCGCCGTGTATTGAGCACTCTTGCTGTAAGGGCTCTGAAATTAATTTTCAGCCCGAGACACATCATCGGGAGAGGAAGCTGGTTACACCCCATCCTCAGACCCACACAGGAATCCTCCAACTCAGAGCAGGGCCAACACCTTGATGAAGCCTTGACTCCACGCTTAAAACATAGCAAATTTCAACATAGCAAATTAAAATAAAACCAAACTTTTAGGTATTTTCTACTGTATCTTTTCCCTGTTGCAGTAAAAATTGAGAGCAACTAGAAAAAGGACACATTTTACTTTTTCTTAATTTTGTCTATTTGTCTATATTTTTGTACAACGAGTTTCTCTATTTCATATGTGGTCATTTAGTCTGTTATTTGTAAGAGTTTTTTACCTGGCAATATAGAAAGCAGAAAATAAAAAGTGTTAATATTTTCAGGAGCGCTCAGAAATCCAGCATTTGAAACTTACATTAGGTACTGATTTCTCCTGTGTTGTCTCCTTTAATATTCTTTAATACACAGATAACAGCTATTTAAGATAGAAGCATTTCGGAATTATTCACACTGGTCCTAACATCCAGCCGTAAAACCAGCAATGGAAAATAAAATGTGTATGTCTTCGAGGAAGAGACTTCAAGATAACTGCATGAGGCCACCAGCCAAACGGCTAATACTGTATTCCAGTTTCCACAGCCAAAATGCCTAGGAAAAACTAAAAGCAAAGAGGGCAAAAGCCTTAGTGCCAGTAACTCAGCTATCAATACATTCATATCCTAGATGTTCTGAAGTTTGTAGACACCTAAAAATTATCCAGTGCAACCTCCTGTAGAACTAATATATGTGAACATTTTTCCTCAGTTATCTTCCATAAGTCTCTTAGAAGTTGTTCACAGTCCCACCCCTTTCCACTCTCCATGGAGTCCAAAGATCACACGCTGAAAGCCACAACTAGAAATTCAGCAGCTAAAGGAACTGTCTTTTAAAAATAATTACAGTTTTAGAAGACAGGTTTGTGAGGAAAAGTTACAGGGGTAAAGAACCAAAATAAAACACACACATAAAACTTCCTTATTATATGTCAGAAAGATTCGGTAGAGATTCTGGATATTGTAGCACACTTCCTAATTTCCAACTTCTCAAGGCCAAATCCTATTGTCCTCATCCCACAGTAAGTTCAGATCTCCAAATCTCTTAGGGCATTAGTGGACTGCTACTGAAAGTCAAGGGCCGAGTGGCTTCCACATGGCAGAACTGGGGAGTGATCAAATCTCTCTCCATGCCTGTTACGTCTCCACCAAGTAACTCCTTAAATCCTCATGGCAAACTTTTATTTTAACAGTCAGATGTTAATTAATCAGTTGCTGAGATAGCTGATTTCCTTCAGCCAGAAGAAATGTAAATGTGGGGACTGCTATGACAAATCAAGTAAGACCTCTGCAATATAAGTTTACCGGATCGGAAGACATGAAAAGAAGAAATTAGAAGTCACAAAAAGCCTAGTATGTAACTTTTACTCACGGGAAGAAAGCACCTGTAAATTAGCCTTGGATTAGACCTAAAAACTAGGAAAAAAAAAAAGAGATAATGTCTCTCTCTAAAAAGATTAGTTTTCCTGGTGTTCATGGAATTTTTGAAATATATAAATATACAGTTACTTTTGCACAAATGTTCACATTGGTTGCTTATTATTCAATTCATCTGTGTTAGTGATTAAGCCATCATAACTGATTTATCATTTTCAATAGTCCCGGAATTCAACATTCCACTCCGCAAATGCCGAATGGAAAAAACACTTAGGCAATAAAGTAAAAAGTCCCTGAATGCTGTTTATCAAAGTAGTAACATCTGAAGATGAATTCAAATACAGAACATCTGCCGACACATTGTCATAAAAAAGCCGCAGCTGCGTTGCAGGCCACGTACATTCTCCCAGGATTTCTGCTGAGATGGGGGAAAAGAATCCTAACCCAGGAAAGGAAGAGGGGCTAAAAACACTTCCCCCCCCCCCCGTAATAAATATATTAATACAGACGTGGCATCAACATAGACCTTAAATTTGGCCATTTTCTTGAACACAGGATAGAGATTTGCTGCCTATACTTGCAGCCCTTCTTGCCACCATCAGTACCTAGCTGGCCGGGGCCAGATGCTGTTGGTGTGACTCATCCAGGATATCACCAAGGCGCAGGAGAAATCCTGCTGTGATCTACAGCCTGTTCGATGTAGGAGTATTACAGCAGCTCACAGAAATCCTTCTGGGGCCCTTACAGATGCCAAGTAGTACCTGACTTCTCCTGTTACAAACAGTTCAAGTGGAACTGATTTGGGCTACTCATTTGAACTAGACTTTATTCATTGTTGTTCCAGATGCAATAGACGGGCCTTTAAATTTCACAGAATCACAGAATCACATGGGGTTGGAAGCGACCTCTGGAGATCATCTAGTCCAACCCCCTGCCAGAGCAGGGTCACCCAGAGCAGGTCCCACAGGAACGTGCCCAGGTGGGTTTGGAATGTCTCCAGAGATGGAGACTCCACCACCTCTCTGGGCAGCCTCTTCCAGGGCTCTGCCACCCTCACAGGAAAGAAGTTCCTCCTCCTGTTTAGATGAAACTTCCTATTTTCAAGTTTTTGCCTGTTACCTCTTGCACCACTGAAAAAAGACTGGCCCCATCAAAAAAGACTGGCCGTATTTCTCAAGAATAATGCTTTTTCTAACACATGGTATTAATGCAGATTATACTTGCAGATCATAAAATCCTTGAGGAGGCTTAAGAACAGGTCATACAACTAGTACATTTCCAATGTTTCCTTTGAATGCCTTCGGTGCTCCTGTAGAAGAAGGCATCTCCTTACTCCACTCCCAGTCCAAAGCTCTCCAATATGCCACTTTCTCATTAGGACCTGCCAACAACTCCCTCCTTCTCCAAGCAGTATCTGATTGTCTCTCACTTGGTCACCAAGGAATCCTCAAATCATATCGTCCGGCTTCCTTGCCCTCCCCTGTCCCCATAACTCTCCCCATAACTGGGTCTGTGTGCTTCCACCTCTTCTCCATCCTAACTGCACTACGTGCTTTCTTCATTCACTTTGCTCAACCTTCCTCATTTTTCTCCTATTTAGGAGATGAACCATTCAGGATGTCAATCATTCTAGAAGGACTGTAAGAGCCGAGATAGAGATCTATTATGCCAAAAATGCTAGGAGCTGGCACCCACCAGCTCTTTGACCTGCTGTAATGTTTCCCATACTGATCTGTGCACAAACGGCAAGTGGAGATCCAAGAAACAGAAGAAAAACAATTTAAAAAGCCAAATTTAACAAGATAAAACCCTAATGAAGATTAGGAAGAACATGGATGCCCTACTGCATCCAACCCCAGAACTTCTCAGGTCAGCCTTGCGGTGCCAGGGCCAGAGTTACAGCAAGTTGCAATGGAATATATGAACATTTTGTTAATCTTCATTAATGAGTCATGCTATCTTATCCATCTTATCCATCCCAGCAGCAAGACAGTGGTAAGTAAAGGTATGCCATAAAGATGGAGATAAGCCCACACTTTGTTTAGCCATCTAGTTATAGGACTGTTATATGCATTAATTCTTAGTTGAGAAAAAAGTTTAGTGAGGAAGAGGTACGGAAGCCAGCAAATTCACGGGTTAACTGTCTTCTCCAGGTTTTCTCTCTATCCTTCATCTATATTTCCCCATGAGCTGCATAATATTCAAGTCATTTGTCTTACCAATTAGGTATGTGAATGCCCACATATGTGCTTTGAAAACACACAACAAGACAAAAGGTTAAATCTTAAGTTCAAGCAACAGGAGGTTGCCATCAGTCTAAATGGGATCAGAATGTTATATGCAAATCAGAATTACTTTTTTTTCTTCTCAGTAATTCTTGATGTGTGCCTTGCTGCCTTTTCAAAATAATTGGTACTATGGTTTATTATTTAGGAGTCTTTGGAGGCTGTCCATCTCAAATCTTAAGAGATCTGATCTTGTTATTCATTCTTAAACTTTCATGCTTCAGCATTAAATTGGCTTATTAAACAATATGATGCTAATTATTGTGGAACTTTAAAGTGCTGATCTTCTCATAACCCTAAAAAGTAGAAGACTCATTTTAATGTACCCACAGGAATTATGGGAACTTAAATTATTATTTCTATAGTGACAAAAGTATGCTTTATATTTACAAGTTTAGAATAAACTGCTACAGAGAGCCTGATTTATAAACATCTGCTTACCTGCACTACCTTTCTTCTCATTTCACAGTAAATTCTTCAGTTATTGCACCTTGTACGCAAAATAATACTATAATCTTACAAGTTGGCTGTGGGATTTGTTCAGAAAGAAAATGCCTTTGGTGCACCTAAATCCTGGAATTCCCTCCATTAAAATCAGCGTGATTTTTCATGCGACTAATGGCTGCTAGAACTGGCAAGAATTTGTAGAGCTGAGGCCAGAATACTACAGCTTTTCATTTTGCTGTTTGGCAGGTGGGGAAAAATTCTGTCATTCCACAGAAACCGGCAGATCAAATCATACGTGTAATTTCATATGGTTTTACTTATCAATGAACCACATGAGCTGTATGATTTTTCAAAGCTTGTATTTTAGTTTATTTGCAGGTGTGACACTTTGACCAGTCAGAATGAATTCATAGCAGACGTGTGGCCAAAAAGTTGAAAAACTATTTTTAAAAGTAGTCCTGCTGTGTAAAGTTTCTTCCAGTTTTAACCTATGAAAATAGTTCAGCTCTTAACTTATTAGCAGCAGGTCAGACACAGCCACAACAGCACCTACGAGCCCCTTCACCATCCCGGACCTTTCAGCACCACAGGCTATAAAAGTAAAGCAGAGCAGTCCATGTCTCAAAGAGAAGTATTCGTTTCTTACACTTTAAATATATAAATTTTCCTCACCTCTTTATACTTTTTATTTTCCTAATCCATTCAATTAAAAAAAAAAATCAAACCAAAACAAATATGACTACGACCTCCCCATTGCCTTTTCCTCACCTGATTTGGTGACTGCAGAGAAGAAGCCCCTTCCCTCTTGAAGGCACATCCATGTATGTGCTTCTGCCAAATTTGATATTACTGTAGTTCCCCTGAACTCCTGGATT
The DNA here is from genome assembly GCF_964106895.1 of Numenius arquata. NCBI lineage: Eukaryota > Metazoa > Chordata > Aves > Charadriiformes > Scolopacidae > Numenius > Numenius arquata. Next base: position 2,268,194 of record NC_133577.1, on the reverse strand, counting down.
TTCACTTTCTATTACAGCACAGTGACTATCCCGAGACGTTCTTCCTCATATTAAAATTAACTGAAAGGCACATTCAGCAGTATATTTTCATGCTTAGCAATTTGACGGCAGCAAAGTATGGTATGACCACAGAAAAAAAAATATTTTCTCTGAATATCTTCTTAATCTAGGCTTGTCATATGCTTCCGTACACTAAAAGCCTTATTTTGGCTTGTTCCCAGCCTTCTCTTGAAACAAAGCCTGGTCTCTCTTTGGTAGATTACTTGGCAGTGTGTTAGCGTACACCTTCAGATCCTGGAAATAGGGCTGGTTAGTTCCTCAGTTCTGTAGAGGAACCAGGAAAACCCGTGTGCTAGTTTTTATCAAAGTCACTCTAAAATGCTCATCACCATTAGAATGAGATGCTGAGATTTCTAGTGAACACCCTCCATTGCCTCATCTTCCTTCAGAAACATTTTCTGTTTCAGAGTGACAATAAAGTCCTCATCCAAAGCAATCACTGAAGTCCACTACGTGTGTGCAGAATAAAGTAGACCACGTGAAAAAAAAAAACATGACCTATTAAAAGGAGATCGATTACATTACAGGGAGAAGAAGGACAGTGAAAATTCTAGCTCACTTTGAATTCTCATTGTTCTTCTTAGGTCTCCCTGCTTCGCTTCGTCTTTTATTTCACGACTCACTCATCTGTCCCAAGACCTTAAGAGTTTCACTCAGCACTGTTTGGTAAAGATAAAGCAGAATCGTTAGTAGCTTTAAATCATAAGGAAGCTATACTGAATTAAAGTATGCTATAAGCGCACAGCAGTATAGCTTTTACAGAAATGGAAATAAATAAAATGTACTTTAGTGTATATGTACTAATATTCATTGAATGTGGAGATCTCAAATAAAAAATATAGATTAAATTATTACTTTCAGATAAAACCAGAAGCTTTACAGATAAAGCTAACATATATTACAAAATACTTAGTTTTACATCATAAATAGCACTTTTACAACAATCATTGGACAGTCTTTATTGTCCAGCCTTTGACTAGAGAAGTAGGGTCTTCTGCACAGTTTTAGGGGAAGATCTTTACGCAAGGTCCACCTCAGGCCACTTGCTAGTTTTGTAATGATTTGACATTAACTTAGATTTTGGGAAAGTGTATTAAGTCAAAGGATGTCTGATTGCAGAGCTTTGCAATTCAGTAACGGATAAACGAAGGACTAGAGTATACAACTGTCAACAGATTTAAATTATATGCATTAAACAAATTCTTAGTTTCAGGAAAACTACATAAAACTAGACCTCGAACGTGTATTTGTTAAATTAGTGTGAAAAATTTGACAAAAAAAGTCTCCATATTAAGGCTGCTTGATGTCCTCTCTGTAAAATCTCCTGCTATCAGCATCTCCACTTAAAATGCAATGATTGTTAAGGATCGCCACAGTTAGATATACTCCAGATGAAGAGCTTTTGCAGTTCAAGTCAAACTGAGCATAATGAAACCTCCCCTACTTCACTGAAAAAAAAAGCATCCAGAGTATGACTCGCCTTCCTTTCCCTGAGCATTATAATGAAGAAACAGTGATGAAAATCTGTCATTCTTTGGCAATTCTTGTCTTCTCCCTGCTGATGTTTTTCAAGATTATCTACCAAAGATACTGTGCTTCCTCGGTATTTTTCTCGTACCTCACTCTGCACTGACACCTTTGGTTTGCAAGAAAGATGAAACTTAGAACTAACTAGGAAGCTGTAGATTTAAATGATTTTCAAGTATTTTGCTAAAAAGATAATCAGAGCCTGCAATTTATAATGCTTTAACTGCACCGTTATGAGAATGAAACATGACGGCTTGACAGTATCTGGTCCAGCAGTTCCAGCTGATTCTGCCACGGACCACAAGAAATTATAAAATGACCATTTTCCAAAGCCTTTCCTGTCTGATTTTCTGTGATACATTATATTTTCTATCATTGAGAGGGAAAGGGTTTCCTTCTCCAAAGCCCATTTAAAATGCTGCCGAGTTAACCAGTTGCCTGTTTTTTTCTTTGTAAATTCTTGTTTGTAATTTTGCCAGAATTTAATAGTTTCGGGCTTTTATGGAATAGGGCAGTTCTCCATCTGATGTTTTTGTGAAAACTCCACCAAAAACTGGTTGCTTGACTTCTAAATGAGATTGGGGAATAACATACAGCAACGGTGATATTCATATTTTTTAACCAGTTATTTGAAAATCTGCAGCTCCTTACATACATATAAATTCTATGCAGACTGTTGGTATAATATAACTGGGACATCAGTTCTGTGATGGCAATTTTTGTTCAGACTCTGCAATAACATGAAAGAACAGGATACACACACACAAAAAAGAATAATGATCTGTTCTGCCCAAAACTGTAAAATATCATTTAAAGAAAAAAAGATCACAAAACCTTTCTCTGTGCAGTACAGATTTTGCAGACTAACACCTAAGTTCACCATTATTAACCAACCACCTAAATAAGAAAGGGGATAATTTTGAATGTTTCACATAACGCTCCATCAACCTTTCTCATGTAAATCATTTTTCTTCTAAAAAAACGGTATGTTCTAAAAAAAGAACTGTTCAATCTCTGTATGAGTTATGAAGCTGAACAATAACAAAGTTTTCTCCTGTTAAATTGTGAAAATCAGACTTTGGGTCCAGCTCTAAACTCTTAGCAAACACAAAGGCTTTGGTGAAGTTCCTGAGAGTTGTGGGTAGCAAATGAGAATTTAGAATTAACAAATCCTTGATGCTATTTAATTATGCATATGAAATTCTGGTCCCACTGATGGTCTCACCTTGCAAACACACAAGCAACATGGTAATTCTCCTTCAACAGACCATCAGCAGGTAAGAGCTACAAACTTTTTCAACTGGTTAATTATCTCATCAATACGCCAAAGCAATCTCTTCACAAACACCGTGGCTTGGACTTTTTACATTCTTTGTTAAAATAGCCAAAACATTATTTTGCTTATGAAAGTATGTATTTCTCCTTAAACTAAGTATTTATTTGAGATAGTATTTCCATGGCAGACTAGAGGGATTAAGTGTGTTTAAAAATAATACATTCGTAGTCATCCAGACCATGTTTCTGTTAGGGAAATCTGGCTTGTCTAACCTTCCTTCTCCCAACTCTATCACCGGCAACAGGCCAATACCTCACCAAAACCAAAACACAAATGTCATAATGCCCTTCTTCCAAAAATATGATCCGTTCTCATCAGTGCCTTGGACAGAATCTCCAAATCCCACACCTGAGGCTCACCAGGAGACAAAGCTAACCACAACCCAGCCACCAGAAGAAGCACATGCAGGAGGAAACGCAGTCTCTTACAGTGACATTTCTTCCTTTTGGGTGCCTTTTCAGGCACAGAGCTAACAAGGGTGCCAGCCAGCTCAAAAGGCAACCTCCCCAGGGAAGGAGAGCCTCCTCACTGACTGGCCTCCAAGGGCCATCCTCCCCTCCAGGGCAGACATCCCGTCTAGCCCCAGTAGCAGACAGGGTGTTACCTGCCTCCCCAGTTGGACTTCTCCCTGAAATTTCACAAAAATACAGGACCTTGTCATCCAAAATCTCTGGCACATGTTAGTGTGATGACAGAGTCAGTCATGCAATGGCCCCCACACTAGTAGCCAACTAGTTTTCCAAACAATACTGTTTTCTCACCAAGACAAGCAGTTAGCTATTGCCTTTTACTGGCAGGTGTCGGCTGATAGTCGGAAGTCAAGCCAGGATATGGAATTAATACAAAACCACACACGATGCTCCCTCTGTCCAGGATCTATCGAAAAGGTAGCCCTCATGGACTTCTTGCAATACCAGGTAACACTGGGCATGAAAAAAAAACAGTCATGTTCCACTAATGATGTTTTAAAACACAAAAGGATTGCCATTTCGGGCTACTGTTCTTTCAGTTCCCAGGAGAAGGAAGGCTCAGGCTTTCCTGATGAACTACTGAGCCAACAGAATGGACCTCATCTCCATAGTCAACAGGGTGTCTACAGACTCCTCCACAAATGGAATGGCTCCAACTATATATTTATCTGTCCAACTACGTGGCCCTGAAATGTGCAGACACATTCTTACATGCCTACAAAGCAAAACCACTTATTATAGAATCATAGAACTATACAATAATTTAGGCAGGAAGAGACCTCCACCACTATCTCCAAATTAGATCAGGTATGCAAATTCACATTTATTTTCCTATAAACTGCATAGGAAGACAAAAGAAAGACTGTTATTGCAACTTAGAAACAGTTCAGAAAATGCTGGAATGGTTCGGGTTGGAAGGGACCTTAAAGATCATCGAGTTCCAACCCCCCTGCCCTGGTCAGGGACACCTTCCACCAGACCAGGTTGCTCAAAGCCCCATCCAACCTGGCCTTGAACCCCTCCAGGGATGGGGCAGCCACAACTTCTCTGGGCAACCTGTTCCAGGGTCTCACAACCCTCATAGGAAAGAATTTCTTCCTAATATCTCATCTAAATCTCCCCTCTTTCAGTGTAAAACCATTACCCCTTGTCCTATGGCAGCACTCCCTGATGAAGAGTCCCTCCCCATCTCTCCGGGAGCCCCTTTAGGGACTGGAAGGGGCTCTAAGGTCTCCCCGGAGCCTTCTCTTCTGCAGGCTGAACAACCCCAGCTCTCTCAGCCTGTCCTCATAGGAGAGGTCCCATGGGGGCCATAATGATTGAAGTCTTTGTTCAAGCCATCAAGAATATTACCAAACTGCTTGTAGGCAGTAATGTACATTAAACTTCGCTCCTTACAACTCATAGCGTGACAACAGCTCCTGAACTCACAGGGTTTGTGTAAATTATCCAGTCCTACATGGAAACATCTGGACCAGCTCATCTGGAGCACACATGCAACAGCCATCCCGTGTCTGGTGCCCACATTAGCTCAGGCATCACCATAAGGTACTGAATTTTGTTGGGGAGGCTTTCCGATACCAACCCGACTTTTGCCACACACAAATAATGCACTAAAGGCATGGTGTGTCTGCAAAATTTTACTCCTCCTTAGACCTGTTTGTTCCATTCACTACACAGATCTTGTGCAATCTAAACTTTATCCAAGGAGCTGCGTGCTAGAGAATCACATCCAATCTCTACAACATCTATTTATCAATACAGCTGGGGAGAGTTGCCTAAAATAAACATCTAGGCCATTATGTCTGTCTAAATAATGAGCTTACATTATACATTTCAAAGTAATAGCTTTGATGGAATTTAAATCCCTCTAGAGAAAAGCACTATTTGGCCACAAACATATGACTGTTCCACCAAAAAAATATATATAAGCGTGGATATTTTAGGCCAGAAAAGATTGTTGTCGTCTGCATGCTGCATAAATAACCAAGGAAATTCACCTCTGGTTTCTGTATCAAACCCGTAACTCCTCCTTAGATATTTCAGAAAGATGGTCTTGATTCTAAGAGAGACAGCTCAGTTCTTAGAAGATACTTTAAGAATTAATTCATCTCACTGTTAGAAATATTTCCAACTTCATTTGTTATTTTATTTTCAGTTTCAATATTTTACTTTCCGATACATTTTGGTGCATTAAGATGCTTTCTACCGTTAATGATTCTTCTCAGGCACCAACATTCACAGAGCTCTTTTCACTCAGGGCACATAACACTGATTTGACTTTGCATAGCACCTTTCGTTCAAATATCTCAAAAATTCCTCATGACTATTTATGAATGTTTGTTAAGCCTCCTATAGAAATATCCCCAATTTGCAGACTGGCAAACTGCAAGAAAAGACACTCAAGATCATATTCTCCAAAGGGATGAAAATACCATGGGAACAAGGTGTTTCTGGGAAGGTGGGGTCAGGAAAGCTCTCCAAAATCACAGACTACCTCTGGCAAAGCCGAGAACAAAACTCTCACCGTCAGATTCCTGTGCCTGTGCTTCTACAGCAAGACCATTACGATTGGAATACACTACTTCCAGATGCTGTTGTAGAAAGTTTAGGTGTAAAACTCTGCATTTAAAACAACTCAGAAATGTAATTTAATACTGCTGTTTTATTATTTACTGCAAATTTAATACTGATGTTTCAATTACAGTAATGGTACAGACTGTCCAGCACAGGGATGCAACAATTTTCACACTGCTTAAGCAACTGGCTGTTCTTATCCCATTTCATATAACGAGACATTTTAAACCTAACGAATCACCAACACCAATATTCGCAGCAAGCCCAAATTCTCCTTGGCAGCCGCTGAAGCTCTGACCTACAGCTGAGACAATGAAAACCTCAGCTCGGCATTTAGCCCCCAGCAAGTCGGTGTCAATGGGAATGTGCACGCCCAGTCCCTTCTCTTCACATCTGAACCTGGGAGGAAAGGGTTGGTTTTTATCCTGGATCAATGAACACTACCAAGCAGATGAAAGAACTTAATAGGTTTTCTCCAAAATGCAGCTAATAGCTATCAAGAGTGTACTCTGAGCAGATACTTATTAGGCGCAGCTCTCTTACTCTCCCAGCCTTATGTCATCCGAAGCAGCAGGTCAGATCATAGTAAAAGGCAGAAAATTAGTGTTTCCCTTCCCAGCAGATGGGACTGCAGAACCAGACGAAAAAGTAAATTCTCAGCACATTTATATAACCTTTCCTGCAACTCCAGTCTTATTGCTCAAGCACACCGGGACGCAAAGGTTACTGAGATTTTACTACTATTTTTTGAAGCGAGGGATATGGCTTTCATGAATGGCCAGCTTTTTGCAGAACGAACACCTGACCTCCTGAGAGTTACTGGCCTCAGAAAGTCTTTTGTATCTATGTTAAGGCATTTCTAAAAGTTCTCTAAAAAGTGTTTATCCTGGACTGGAAGAGACATCTCACCCATTATGTTTCCATTAAGAGTTTGAATATCACTAATAAGAAAATGGAACATCTACTCCATATCTTGATTAACTTAATTAACCTGGCATATGCTTTCGTAATATTCTATTGTACTCAAAGAAATTAGATGGAAAAAATCTCTTCTACTTCCAAAGTTGATTCTACTCAGGCACGTTAGATACATAATTTAGAAATGTAGAAGGCAGACATTGTAAAATCCAGCTGATAGAAGCATATGTTTAGGGACATTAAAACAACAACAAAAATACCATCTAAACATGGTTTAGATAAACTAGAAAGTCGTCTTTGCAGAAAGCACATTCTGGAAGGCTTTGGGGGTTTCCAGGATGGCAGCTTATTAGCTGAAACTGATTGTCATGGCTTTGAACTGAAACCCTTCTAGCTCCTGAGAGCTGTTTTGGCTTCCTTGTGTAACAAAGGCATGATTCACAGAAAACATCTTTGACGTTTTTGGGCAATGTAAGAAGCGGCACTGGGTCCGTGCCTTGCTAACACACTGAATTAAATCCTGACCTTGTTGAAATAAACAGGAATTCTGCCTTTCATTTCACCTGGTCAGGATCTCAGCACACTACCAGAGCAACAGTAAGAAAACAAGAATAATTCAATCATTTTTGCATTGCTCCTGAGATCACCACAGAAAAAGACCATTTTTGACTTGCATCATCCATTTCTCAGTCGGTAATATCTAGCCCTCCAAGAGTTTTGTGACGTATACTAAAACTTGCATTAAAATCAAGTATTTATATTGATGTAAAATGTGAGTAACAACAGCAGAGAATCCAAATTCTTATGTCTTTGCTGACCTGTGCGATTCATACAACTCTAAAAATTAACCTTGCAGGAGTCACTCGGTGGTCCAGTTTGCAGTTCCTGGCTGGGCGCACCCTAGATATAAGCAAATCTAAATACTGTTTGCTTCCCGAAGCATTTGCTGCTCTGATGTAGGAAAAAAGGCAAAAGGGGAAAAGTGAAGCAAAGGAGGAGAGGATGGATCTCCTACGATATAAATAAAGAGAGGAGAGAGCATTGCAGGTACACAAAAACCTGAAAGATTTAAAGGACTAGTTCAGTGAGGAACAGCTTTTATCAAACCTTTCACATAACATCCTGTCCATGAGATTCTTACACGTTGTACCACGCTCTGGTACCTTGTCTGGGTCTATACAACACGGGTGGCTTAAGCATTAAGGTCCTTCTACTGCTGTTCTTTGAAGCACACAACAAAACTAGGGCCTACAACTCTCCATATGAGGCAAATAGACGACCTGATTACTTTTTATTTTTACAAAAAGAGGGGAAATAGTTCCATGAACTCCCCACTCTCCTCCCAAGATTTTTTACATATGCATATATATATTTGCTTGAGAAAAACAGAAATTACTGTCAGATCAGCCAGAAGAGCCATAGTAGAGTCAGATAAACATTCCAATAATGCAATACTAGCTTGGCTACACAGACATGCTTGTTCATGAACTATCCAGGCAGAATGGAGAGAGTTGCTGCGCTATAAATACGCAGAGTCTGTCTCAGTAAAAACAAACAAAAGCCATACTGAGAATGAGCAATAAAAAAGTTTGACAATAAAGTATCCTGAAAACTAAACCACAAGCCAAATACAAAATGATTAACACAAGCCATTCATCAGCTTCAATTTTATCATTCTCCCAAAGCCATGACATGAAGTCGTATAATCTTTTGGGTTTTGATGGAATCCAGGACGGTTTCTCTGGCTGTTTTTCAGATCTCTGCTGTGGCTCATATTTTCTGTTTTTACAATTTGATCGCTATGACAGATAGTTCTTCCAAAAAAATCTCTGTAAAGCAAGTTCTACTCAGCAACAGTCATCCTCCAGCTTTTGCACACAATGAGCTTGTTTAATCGCAGCCACGTGGTTTTACATGTCATGTATGCGAAAGTGATTTTAAATGCTTTTCAAACCATTTCCATTGTTTTGACCAAATCTCAATTTATTTTTTTTTCAGGAAAACCTCACTGCATCTAAACCAGTGAGAAATATATAAAGTAGGATTTGTAGACATTTTCTGTCACGTTCATCTCGTTGATGTTTCCATCAGAGAAGATCATTTCCTATCAAGGTGGGATTTTAGGCACAGGAATTGTAGAAACCTGCCCAGCACCTTAACTTCGAGGTCCATGTGGATTACATACTCAAAATCTCAGCTTCTGAAAACAAAATGCTTCAAGATCTTGAAGAAAAATCTTGAAAACCTGAACTTAGTGCTCATCTCAACAACCTTCGCAGACAACTCTGTCTACCTTCCGTCTTGCAAACCAGCACGTGGGGCTGGAGCTTGGCTGGAACGTACCCCCAGGACACACCACCCACAGCACATCACCGTGTACGCCACAGTCTAAAACGCAGAAGTATGGTCAAAAGGCAGACAAAAAGCAGTACAAATATGCATCTGACCATTCCAAGTGCAATCTTTCAGTGCAATGCAGTTGTTGCTAGGGATGCTTTTAAGTTGAGTGTTTGCAAGCTCAAAAGCCACAAATTTCTGGGGAATAGTAGGCACAAAAGCAGATCAGGCCCCTTTTCTAGTGCCTTTTTACTACTGTATGGCAAAGTCTCTGCTGCCACTGCTGAGTGTTATCCCTACCGCGATTTTTCTCTTCTAAATTGCTAACTACGACAAATGCCAACACCTGGTCTCATCCTTGTGGATCTTCTGAAAGACAAGAAGGAAACAGTGCTATGATATTAATGCCACATGTACCTCTAATCATGACTGAGATGCACTTCTCATATTCCAGTTATTCAGGTAAGAATCTTCCTACTATTTGTCTAAGACATTATTTGCAAAAATACAGTCTTGCCCCTATAGAATAATCAATGTCTGTGGTTGCTGCTATACTACTGACCTATCTTCCTCTCTATCTATATTCTGCCTCCACAATATCATTATAATCCCAGTCCTGCAGCTGTCAAGGAGTGACCTGTGCTTGCCTACAATTTTTTTATGGAAGTGTAATAAACTGTGCCAGTTTCTGTGAGTTTTCTGTAGAGCACAGAGCTACTGAATGTGTTCAACTGAGTCAAATGCAGGCAGTTTGGCAGAACACAAGAGGATTATTAATATAAAGCACCAGAAGAATCCACACAATAAACATTCCCCAGACCTCCAAGCACCAGGTCTAACCTAAGAAGCCCCAAGTCCCTGAGTACTGGAAGAGTTACAGCTCTTGGGAATATGGGTATTCCCAGACACAGCCTCACTGTTGAAGGACAACATCCTCAACTAATTCCAGAGCAAATGACTCATCAGAAAAATCTTCCAATCCAAATTTCCATAACATCAGCACCCTCTCCAAGGGCCATCTCTGTTCCAGACTAGTTTATCCAGCCTCTCTCTCTCCCCATCTGAATTCATAGCTTGCTCTACTGGAAATTCCTTCTTTTCTTTTTTCTTTTTCCTCCCCATTTTCCCCAGGTGATGCTTCTTCAATTGTAAAGTGAGAATAGCCAGATTAGGGAAGAAAGCTTGGAACTGAATTCTGAAGACCATCTCTTCTGCCACAAGGTTTAACAAAAGCATATTTAACCTGCGGGTGATGGCGATATTGGCTTCTCAAGGAGTTCTAAGCAATGTCTTAGGCCTATTTCCAAAGCACTCAATATTCTGGGCTGAAAATTACCTGGAAACCATGGATGACAAGCCTTATTCAGAATGAAACTGTGTCAAGTAACAATTAGAATATTCTGTGCAGGAGACAAAGAGCTTTCCCTGAGACCGGGTCTAAACTCTGGAAGGAAGGACTGCAGAAACTAAGGGTCACACAGACCACTTTCTGCTCCAGCTTCTCCCTTTGGACTTTGCCTTCCCTAACACAGGGTAAACACCCAATAACATGCACACTGACAAAAAAAGGTCATAAAAGCAAAGATTAAGTTTTCTCAAAATTCTTTGGAAAAAGTAGGAAAAACAATGAAATTCACATGGTATGAGGTCATGTCACAAAACACAATAATAATGCGTTTGTAAGCTATGAAGGCAGCACAAGAATACATTGGTAAAATTAACTAGAAAAGATAAACTTAAAGCTGTACTAGTTCACTTGGGCCCAGCCTCTCATCCTCTAATTCAGACTTTGTGATAATCTTACCTCTTTTGCAGGAATTAGATCATGTATGCAATGCCATCTAGTCATAATCTCCAAATTCCACAGCAAAAAAAAATAAAAATCTAACAATGAAAAAACTCACAACATGAAGAACTAAAATAAAATAAAGAACTAAAATAAAAAAGAACCCCAGTCTCAGCTATATTTTCCATGACCTTTTCAACTCTACAGCCAATAGGACAACGAAAAATTACAAACTGGAGTTTTGCAAAACACAACCTTGATTGTCCTTAACAAGTAAATGCTTCTGTGTGTAATTTCATTGCTACGCGTAATGTTTGCGAGCTTGGATTGGAAAACAGAGAGTTTTCTAATATAATATAGGCTATTGAACCATGTTCTGGCAACGTATGTAGGACCTTGAAGGCATTCCACCACGGGCACCAGTTAATGAGGCCGTGTGTTAGGAGAATAAAATTGGATTAGAAAGAGAATAGCAATAAATTCAGAATAGGCGTCTGCAAAGTAATTTGAAAAGAAATTTCTTCCTGGCAAAGAGCAAAGCAAACACTTTGTAGGGGTCACAAGAAGGGTTTGGGGAAGGCACCTTGGCACTGAATTAATGCAAAGTGATTCTACTGCTCTGAAGTCTATAAACTGAATTAATAGTCGATCCATTACTGCCCAAGAAGGGTCTGTTAGGCCTCTGGATATTATGAATATTTCGTAGCCATTTTTGCACCAGGCTATTATTACCAGGCAAATAATTGTGACTATGGAACCACCTAGAGATTTATTTTGTGTGCAAGTTCACGCTTGTTTGGTAAATCTCTTTTAATCCATTTGGGAGTAGAGTGTCCCTCTATGTTCCACTGATTCCACATATTTTGTGTATCCAAACATAATGGCCCAAATTCCAGTTTCCATAACGCCAAAGTTATTACTGTGATAGCAAAGTGACATCAGATTTCTCTTAATGTAATCACAGCAGACAATGGCCTCCAAATACAATTTTAATATCTTACTTCTATTTCAAATCCATGTATACTAGGATCATTGTAGTAAAATTGTTTGGGCTGAGATGGAAAAACATTTAGACTAACAACACTTCACCTCACTTGGAAGTACTTCAAAATGCAGTTTCTATCTTCATAAGCAAACAATGCTCCATAGCTCCCTTTCATTTCATACGTCTGCTTGGACTAATTTGCTTACAGTATATCTTCTGTAACAAGTGTTTAACATCACTTTTGTAGAGCATCGCACTTTGATATAGAACAAAGACAAATCATTTAAAACACATCTGCGGGATATGAGAATTAACCTCTTCATTTTCCATACTCAAAAAGATGGGAATGCTTTAAAAAAGAAAAACCACCATATCGTTTGGTCTTAGTATTCAGATTGGATATTAGGAAAAATTTTTACACTGAAAGGGTTATGAAGCCTTGGAATGGGCTGTCCAGGGAAGTGGCTGAGGCACCATCCCTGGACTTATTTAAAAGACAGGTTGACATATCGCTTAGGGACATGGTTCAGTGATGGTTTTTATCAGAGTTAGGCTGATGGTTGGACAAGACGATCTTAAAGGTCCCTTCCAACCCAGACAATTCTGTGATTCCACGACTGAAGCAAGAAACAGGGTCAAGGGCTGCCCTTGCCAGGGGGCTGCTTGAGCCGCAGTGCGGGCAAAGTCACAGCGGCTCTGGAAACTGAGAGGGTGTTGGCTTTTTTAGCTCAATTGACCGCTTCTCTTTTTTTCCCCTTTTTCTTTCCCCGTCCGTTGAGGTAGGTGGTGGAGCACGTTACCTGCCCCAGACCCAAGCAATCCCGAGGGACACTCTGCGTTACGTGAGCCCACTCTTGCGGGGACAGAGGGTCGCAGCCCCATCTCACAGACACCATTGTGATGTGGTTCTAGAGATAAAAGGCAGCGGGAAGGAGCGTGTCAGTGTGAAGCCTCGGAGGAGACTCTGTCGTCCTCAGCTCTTGCGGAAGCTTCACACTGACCGAGATCGGAGAGTCAGAGCCATTCCTGAACCTAGTGGAATCGGCAACAGATTAGGAACTAATAATCCTGAAGATTATTAGTGACTTCCTCTGTCTTCAAACTCACCCGCGGTCATGGTAAATACTAACTTGGGTTATTGATACAAAGAACTAATGTTTGTCTAAGGCAGAGTTAAGTCATCTTGGATTTACAGAGCTGTAGTAAACCCTACAATGGCCACCAAAACCAGAATTTATTCCCTGGGGTATCTCTGCCCTTAGATCAAGGGGGTTTTGTTCTACCTGGCGGGGACAGGCAGCGGTTTAACTTCATCCACCCTGGGGGATGTTGGGCAGAGCTGAGGATGCCGCGTGTCTTGCTAAGATGAACTGATGTCTGGGCTCTCTCCTGAAGGAGATGGCTGTTGGCAAGACTGTGACCGGTTCATGGAAACGGGAGGCCCTCACAGACTTTGAGGCCAATCTCCTGGCTGCGTGGCAGAACCTGGAGCGGGTGTACCAAGAGGCACAGAGGTGCGTGAACCTGCTTGGGGATCTTCATGGAGAAGCTTTGTTCTGTTTTTGCCGGGGGGGCGATAAACTTCTCTGACGGAGGTAATAAAAGCAAAGGCTCTGGGAAGGCTTGTGAGACAAGTGTGCTAACTCCGGATGGCGTTTGTGCCTTGGTTTGGCACAAATTCCTGCCTCTGCTGGCCACAGAGGCTTGGGCTGCTGGTGGCCGCAGTTTGGGGGGAACGTAGGGACCAACTGTCAAGAATTTGCAGTTTGATGAAGCAATGAACAGCTTTACAAGGCCTTTAAAGGCCAGCCAAGAGCCTTTAATAAAGCAAGAGATGCAATCGCCTTCCTGCCCGGGTTTTAATCTAACGATTTGGGGGGCTTTATCCCTTCAGATTGATCAAACGCGCTGCGAAGGAAAGATGTCGGGACTCTGAACGACGCAAAAGGGAAAAGGCCAAGCTGAGCCTGGAGACCTCTGTGGGAGAGCAGAAGAGAGGGACACCTGAGACTGGCTCTTCCAAGAGCATTAAAGAGAAGGGGATTTCTGGGAGCTCAAAATCAGCAGAGAGGAAGCGCAAATTCTCGGATGTGGACACAAAGTCGGCAGGCTTTTCCTCCATTTTTGAGGAGGAGGAAGGGGAGGAGGTATTTGAACCACCCACAATGTCTTTTGAGGAATACCTCACCTACGACCAGCCCCAGAAGAAGAAGAAGGCAGTCAAACCCTCTCTCTCAGCTGGGGAGGAAGACCAATGGCACAGCCCCTGTCTGCTGTGCCACCCCAGCCTCAACAGCTCCTGTGCCAGTCACCAAAGCCCCAGCCAAAAGCGCACAAAGGAGAAAAGGGCAGCGCAGGAGCCACCAGAGGCTCCTCAACCAAAGAGGGTAAGGTTTTGAAGGGTCTGCAAGTCGGGTGGCATCTGCTGCTCTCCGTCCTCTGCCCTCTGGGCCTTCTTACTGTTCCCCCTGGACGTCCTGGCTGTGTAAATCCTTGACTGCTGAATCTTTTTGCTCAACTCCTGAAACACTGGGCTCTTCTAAAAGTGTTTGTATAATCTTAGCAGCCTTTTACGATGCTGAAAAAGAGCCTCCTATCCATGTCATGGGTATGTGACGTGCATGCACATCGTCTCCTTCCAGATACTTTTAGATGCCGACATAAAGCTCCCAGACATCCCTCTGCCACCCATCCAGGCCAGCTGCAGCCCCCTTCCCGCTGTTGAGGCCATTACCTGCTCCCACAAGAAAAGCAGAGGTATGTCGGGCTGGCAAATCGGTCTCAAATGGGCTGCAGCCACTCTTTGTGGGAGGCAGTGCATGGTGGCTGGGTTCCAATCTTTCTGTTGGGGGCCGGTGTCCCGACTCTTGGTGCCCAGAGACCGGGTTTCAGCCAGGCGGTACCTTCTCTCCCACGTGCTCTCGCAGAAATGAGGAGGCTCAGGCTTTGGCCTTGCCCTTCCTAAACCTGGCTGGGGGTCTCTTAGAGAAGCCTTGGCCCTTGAGGTTGCTTCTGGGGGACTCTCCTTTGTGTCTCCTGTGCCATTCCTCAGGCTGGGCTCCTCTTTGCTCGGTTCCCTTCTTACACCAAGTCGTCCACTTTACAGCAGTGGCCTCACCAGTTGAAGAGACCGAAGGGGGTTTCACAGGCCGCCGGCTCAATTCAAAGACGCCGGTGTTTTCAGGCTCTAAACCTGCCCAAAGAGTCCCACAGACGATGGCGCCTTCTCAGCAAAGCGTCACAAACCTCAACAAAAACGTTGACGGTAAGTACCTTTCCTCAAGCACTGGAAACGGTGGTAAATGGAGCCCTGCGCAGGCACCGGTGCCCTTGGAGAGACTGGTGCCTGATCACCCACCAGAGCTATGGCACCCACCGTTCCTTTCTCCTTCCCCTCCTCTTGTGCAGCGCCTGCATCTAAGCAATGTTTCCCTTTGGCCTCCTACAGGTCGAGTGGCCAAAATCGTGTTTCTGGACTCTCCGCCAAAGGCCCCTCGGGACATAGGAAGGAGACCAGAGACATCTGGGACTGGAGGAGCTCTTCTGCCAGAGAAGACCATGTGAGTGTTTCTCAAGGAGTGCTTGCTCTTCAGGGCCTCTTCTCCTCTGGACTCCCCGCAGCATCCCCCTGAAGCTCCATGTCCTGACAGCAAGGGATACTGTGTCCCCAGGAGGTCCTTTCCCAGGGAAACCTCTAACTGTAATGGCCTCTGTCTCCCTGGGAAGCCTGGACACCTGGTCCCTCCTGCTTCCATGTGGTCTCAGCCATGCTGATGTTAACAAATGTGCCTTCTACCTGAAGAATTGCATCAAACCACAGCAAATCCTTTCCTGAAATGTCTGTCCCCTCTCCCTTTCAGAATAAAACCAGTCCTGTGCTCATCTACTGAAAGCCACCCTCAAGTGAGCGAGGAGAAGTGCTGTGGTGGGCCCAGCACCAGCAGGGGCCGTCCTGTCCCATCTTTGGGCAGGACCATATTCTCCTCCTGGTTCCCCGAGCCCAAGAAACCACCAGTGAAGAGTAAGTACAAACCCCAGAACGTCCCTGCGTCGCCCTGAGCCTCCTCCTTCACAAACACACGAATCTGCTGCTTCTCCCGGCTCTGCAGGAGGAGGGATGTTGGTGGCCTCCCTCCTCTCCCGAAGGAGAGGCTAAAGGCTGTTCCAACGCGTACGCCTGCCTTACGTCTGCTCTGCCTGGGCTGCAGCTTGGAACTGCTCTCTGCTCCCCTCCTCTGTGCCTGCTGCTTTCATGCGAGGGGGGTGGCGTTGATTTGTGTTTTCTTTTTTCTTTCTCTCTTGCAGAAACTGCGCCCTTGATGGCCAAGTCTATTCAAGACTTCAAAAAGAAGTTTTGTAGGAGATAAGTTTGTAGTGAAGACCTGGGACTTTCTCTCCCACGGAATGTGAAGCCTTGGCACCGGTGGAGAGTGGAAGATCCCGGGACTATTTATTAGTTTTACTCTCTTAATAAATTATAAAGCCTTTTTCATTCATATTTTCTTCATCATCAGTCTCGCCCTCATTCAAGGCACATCCCCCCTAACAGCAGTGCTGGGGGCAGTACCCACACCCGAAGTGCGGCTCCAGGATCAATTAAGGGGCAGTTGAGCAGCGCCCAAGATTGGTCTCGGGCCTCAGCCCGACCCTTTGCTCAAGGCTCCTCTGGGGCCTCAACACGACGCCAGACTCCCCTTCCCTCCCCTCTGCCCCTGCCCCAAGGACAGAGGGGAAATAAAGGGTGGCACCACGCTCAGCACAAGAGAACACATTGTCACCTAATTCAAAAGACAGCACAATTAAATACAGCAAAACTGCAAGAGCAAGGAGCCCTTATTTGACAGCACAACACACACTGAAATGCTGCACGGGAACATGAAAGCACCTGGCACTGGAGCAAACTTACAGCACAGCAGAGTCTGAGGACACTTCTCCAAGACCTTCCAAAGGCGGCAAGAACAGACCAAACAAACACCAGAGAGGTGTTCAGAACGGTTGGAAAGAAAGACAAGGAGGGAAAGAAGGACAAGGAGGAAAAGAAAGAAAGCACCCCCAGAAAGCAGCAGCCTACAGGGGGTTTGTGGAGCCCTCCCGGGAGGGCTCTTCCCAGAAAGGTTGTCCCGCTCAGGGTGCACCCACAGCTCCACAGGGCTGAGCTTTGGCCACCGCAGGACCAGCAGCCGCTTCTCCAGAGCCACCGCCACCACCAGCCTCCGCTACGGGCACCAGCCAAGGCCTAGGGCAGCCAATATGGCCTCCACCAGGAGAAGCTCTCCCCTTTCCTTCCTTTCTCCACCACCTCTGGGCAAGTTCCCTTTGGAGTGCAGACCACCAAGGTTTTTCTATATAGGCCTGAGAGGAGAGTGGACACAGGTAGGAGAGGTGAGAAAGACACTTTTCTTGCTTTGTCCTTTTGAAACATTTATCAGGAATGGGAAAGAATAAGATTTGCCCTGAGTCGTGTACAACTCCATACTGCGTTGCTGAAAGGGGTCAAGTATTAATATTGTCTGGGCTTGAAAACCGGGCTGCTGGAACAGGACTGCATGAGTAGAACTTTGGACGCCGCTCCAACGGTTTGGAAATGGTCTCCAGCAGAGAGGACACAAAACTCCCTGTAGGACTGGAGTATCGACCTGCTGGAGGGTAGAAAGGCTCTGCAGAGGGATCTGGACACGCTGGATGGATGGACCGAGGCCAATGGGATGAGGTTCAACAAGGCCAACTGCTGAGTCCTGCCCTTGGGTCACACCAACCCCACGCAGTGCTACAGCCTTGGGGCAGAGTGGCTGGAGCTGCCCGGCAGAAAAGGACCTGGGGGTGTTGGTCGACTGTCGGCTGAACATGAGCCAGCGGTGTGCCCAGGTGGCCAAGAAGGCCAACACCATCCTGGCCTGTATCAGGAACAGCGTGGTGAATAGGACTCGGGAGGTGATCGTCCCCCTGTACTGGGCACTGGTGAGGCCCCACCTCGAGTGCTGTGTCCAGTTTTGGGCCCCTCACCACAAAAAAGACATTGAGGGGCTGGAGCACATCCAGAGAAGGGCAACGGAGATGGTGAGGGGTCTGGAGCACAAGTCTCGTGAGGAGCGGCTGAGGGAGCTGGGGGTGTTCAGCCTGGAGAAAAGGAGGCTGAGGGGAGACCTTCTCGCTCTCTACAACTCCCTGAAAGGAGGGTGTAGCCAGGGGGGGTCAGTCTCTTCTCCTAAGGAACAGGCGATGGGACAAGAGGAAATGGCCTCAAGTTGCACCAGGGGAGGTTCAGATTGGATATTAGGAAAAAGTTTTACACTGAAAGGGTTATGAAGCCTTGGAATGGGCTGTCCAGGGCAGTGGCTGAGGCACCATCCCTGGACTTATTTAAAAGACAGGTTGACATAGCGCTTAGGGACATGGTTCAGTGATGGTTTTTATCAGAGTTAGGTTGATGGTTGGACAAGACGATCTCAAAGGTCCCTTCCAACCCAGACAATTCTGTGATTCCACGACTGAAGCAAGAAACAGGGTCAAGGGCTGCCCTTGCCAGGGGGCTGCTTGAGCCGCAGTGCGGGCAAAGTCACAGCGGTTCTGGAAACTGAGAGGGTGTTGGCTTTTTTAGCGCAATTGACCGCTTCTCTTTTTTTCCCCTTTTTCTTTCCCCGTCCGTTGAGGTAGGTGGTGGAGCACGTTACCTGCCCCAGACCCAAGCAATCCCGAGGGACACTCTGCGTTACGTGAGCCCACTCTTGCGGGGACAGAGGGTCGCAGCCCCATCTCACAGACACCATTGTGATGTGGTTCTAGAGATAAAAGGCAGTGGGAAGGAGCGTGTCAGTGTGAAGCCTCGGAGGAGACTCTGTCATCCTCAGCTCTTGCAGAAGCTTCACACTGACTGAGATCAGAGAGTCAGAGCCATTCCTGAACCTAGCGGAATCGGCAACAGATTAGGAACTAATAATCCTGAAGATTATTAGTGACTTCCTCTGTCTTCAAACTCACCCGCGGTCATGGTAAATACTAACTTGGGTTATTGATACAAAGAACTAATGTTTGTCTAAGGCAGAGTTAAGTCATCCTGGATTTACAGAGCTGTAGTAAACCCTACAATGGCCACCAAAACCAGAATTTATTCCCTGGGGTATCTCTGCCCTTAGATCAAGGGGCTTTTGTTCTACCTGGCGGGGACAGGCAGCGGTTTAACTTCATCCACCCTGGGGGAAGTTGGGCAGAGCTGAGGATGCCGCGTGTCTTGCTAAGATGAACTGATGTCTGGGCTCTCTCCTGAAGGAGATGGCTGTTGTCAAGACTGTGACCGGTTCATGGAAACGGGAGGCCCTCACAGACTTTGAGGCCAATCTCCTGGCTGAGTGGCGGAAGAAGGAGCGGCAGTGCCGAGAGGCACAGAGGTGCGTGAACCTGCTTGGGGATCTTCATGGAGAAGCTTTGTTCTGTTTTTGCCGGGGGGGCGATAAACTTCTCTGACGGAGGTAATAAAAGCAAAGGCTCTGGGAAGGCTTGTGAGACAAGTGTGCTAACTCCGGATGGCGTTTGTGCCTTGGTTTGGCACAAATTCCTGCCTCTGCTGGCCACAGAGGCTTGGGCTGCTGGTGGCCGCAGTTTGGGGGGAACGTAGGGACCAACTGTCAAGAATTTGCAGTTTGATGAAGCAATGAACAGCTTTACAAGGCCTTTAAAGGCCAGCCAAGAGCCTTTAATAAAGCAAGAGATGCAATCGCCTTCCTGCCCGGGTTTTAATCTAACGATTTGGAGGGGTTTATCCCTTCAGATTGATCAAACGCGCTGCGAAGGAAAGACGTCGGGACTCTGAACGACGCAAAAGGGAAAAGGCCAAGCTGAGCCTGGAGACCTCTGCGGGAGAGCAGAAGAGAGGGACACCTGAGACTGGCTCTTCCAAGAGCATTAAAGAGAAGGGGATTTCTGGGAGCTCAAAATCAGCAGAGAGGAAGCGCAAATTCTCGGATGTGGACACAAAGTCGGCGGGCTTTTCCTCCATTTTTGAGGAGGAGGAAGGGGAGGAGGTATTTGAACCACCCACGATGTCCTTTGAGGAATACCTCACCTACGACCAGCCCCAGAAAAAGAAAAAGAAGAAAGCGGTCAAACCCTCTCTGTCGGCTGGGGAGGAAGACCAATGGCACAGCCCCTGTCTGCTGTGCCACCCCAGCCTCAACAGCTCCTGCGCAAGCCACCAAAGCCCCAGCCAAAAGCGCACAAAGGAGAAAAGGGCAGCGCAGGAGCCACCAGAGGCTCCTCAACCAAAGAGGGTAAGGTTTTGAAGGGTCTGCAAGTCGGGTGGCATCTGCTCCTCTCCGTCCTCTGCCCTCTGGGCCTTCTTACTGTTCCCCCTGGACGTCCTGGCTGTGTAAATCCTTGACTGCTGAATCTTTTTGCTCAACTCCTGAAACACTGGGCTCTTCTAAAAGTGTTTGTATAATCTTAGCAGCCTTTTACGATGCTGAAAAAGAGCCTCCTATCCATGTCATGGGTATGTGACGTGCATGCACATCGTCTCCTTCCAGATACTTTTAGATGCCGACATAAAGCTCCCAGACATCCCTCTGCCACCCATCCAGGCCAGCTGCAGCCCCCTTCCCGCTGTTGAGGCCATTACCTGCTCCCACAAGAAAAGCAGAGGTATGTCGGGCTGGCAAATCGGTCTCAAATGGGCTGCAGCCACTCTTTGTGGGAGGCAGTGCATGGTGGCTGGGTTCCAATCTTTCTGTTGGGGGCCGGTGTCCCGACTCTTGGTGCCCAGAGACCGGGTTTCAGCCAGGCGGTGCCTTCTCTCCCACGTGCTCTCGCAGAAATGAGGACGCTCAGGCTTTGGCCTTGCCCTTCCTAAACCTGGCTGGGGGTCTCTTAGAGAAGCCTTGGCCCTTGAGGTTGCTTCTGGGGGACTCTCCTTTGTGTCTCCTGTGCCATTCCTCAGGCTGGGCTCCTCTTTGCTCGGTTCCCTTCTTACACCAAGTCGTCCACTTTACAGCAGTGGCCTCGCCAGTTGAAGAGACCGAAGGGGGTTTCACAGGCCGCCGGCTCAATTCAAAGACGCCGGTGTTTTCAGGCTCTAAACCTGCCCAAAGAGTCCCACAGACGATGGCGCCTTCTCAGCAAAGCATCACAAACCTCAACAAAAACGTTGACGGTAAGTACCTTTCCTCAAGCACTGGAAACGGTGGTAAATGGAGCCCTGCGCAGGCACCGGTGCCCTTGGAGAGACTGGTGCCTGATCACCCACCAGAGCTACAGCACCCACCGTTCCTTTCTCCTTCCCCTCCTCTTGTGCAGCGCCTGCATCTAAGCAATGTTTCCCTTTGGCCTCCTACAGGTCGAGTGCCCAAAATCGTGTTTCTGGACTCTCCGCCAAAGGCCCCTCGGGACATAGGAAGGAGACCAGAGACATCTGGGACTGGAGGAGCTCTTCTGCCAGAGAAGACCATGTGAGTGTTTCTCAAGGAGCGCTCGCTCTTCAGGGCCTCTTCTCCTCTGGACTCCCCGCAGCATTCCCCTGAAGCTCCATGTCCTGACAGCAAGGGATACTGTGTCCCCAGGAGGTCCTTTCCCAGGGAAACCTCTAACTGTAATGGCCTCTGTCTCCCTGGGAAGCCTGGACACCCTGGTCCCTCCTGCTTCCATGTGGTCTCAGCCATGCTGATGTTAACAAACGTGCCTTCTACCTGAAGAATTGCATCAAACCACAGCAAATCCTTTCCTGAAATGTCTGTCTCCTCTCCCTTTCAGAATAAAACCAGTCCTCTCCACAGCAACCGAAAGCCACCCTCAAGTGAGCGAGGAGAAGTGCTGTGGTGGGCCCAGCACCAGCAGGGGCCGTCCTGTCCCATCTTTGGGCAGGACCATATTCTCCTCCTGGTTCCCCGAGCCCAAGAAACCACCAGTGAAGAGTAAGTACAAACCCCAGAACTTCCCTGCGTCGCCCTGAGCCTCCTCCTTCACAAACACACAAATCTGCTGCTTCTCCCGGCTCTGCAGGAGAAGGGATGTTGGTGGCCTCCCTCCTCTCCCGAAGGAGAGGCTAAAGGCTGTTCCAACGCGTACGCCTGCCTTGCGTCTGCTTTGCCTGGGCTGCAGCTTGGAACTGCTCTCTGCTCCCCTCCTCTGTGCCTGCTGCTTTCATGCGAGGGGGGTGGCGTTGATTTGTGTTTTCTTTTTTCTTTCTCTCTTGCAGAAACTGCGCCCTTGATGGCCAAGTCTATTCGAGACTTCAAAAAGAAGTTTTGTAGGAGATAAGTTTGTAGTGAAGACCTGGGACTTTCTCTCCCACGGAATGGGAAGCCTTGGCACCGGTGGAGAGAGGAAGATCCCGGGACTATTTATTAGTTTTACTCTCTTAATAAATTATAAAGCCTTTTTCATTCATATTTTCTTCATCATCAGTCTCGCCTTCATTCAAGGCACATCCCCCCTAACAGCAGTGCTGGGGGCAGTACCCACACCCGAAGTGCGGCTCCAGGATCAATTAAGGGGCAGTTGAGCAGCGCCCAAGATTGGTCTCGGGCCTCAGCCCGACCCTTTGCTCAAGGCTCCTCTGGGGCCTCAACACGACGCCAGACTCCCCTTCCCTCCCCTCTGCCCCTGCCCCAAGGACAGAGGGCAAATAAAGGGTGGCACCACGCTCAGCACAAGAGAACACACTGTCACCTAATTCAAAAGACAGCACAATTAAACACAGCAAAACTGCAAGAGCAAGGAGCCCTTATTTGACAGCACAACACACACTGAAATGCTGCACGGGAACATGAAAGCACCTGGCACTGGAGCAAACTTACAGCACAGCAGAGTCTGAGGACATTTCTCCAAGACCTTCCAAAGGCGGCAAGAACAGACCAAACAAACACCAGAGAGGTGTTCAGAACGGTTGGAAAGAAAGACAAGGAGGGAAAGAAGGACAAGGAGGAAAAGAAAGAAAGCACCCCCAGAAAGCAGCAGCCTACAGGGGGTTTGTGGAGCCCTCCTGGGAAGGCTCTTCCCAGAAAGGTTGTCCCGCTCAGGGTGCACCCACAGCTCCACAGGGCTGAGCTTTGGCCACCGCAGGACCAGCAGCTGCTTCTCCAGAGCCGCCGCCACCACCAGCCTCCGCTACGGGCACCAGCCAAGGCCTAGGGCAGCCAATATGGCCTCCACCAGGAGAAGCTCTCCCCTTTCCTTCCTTTCTCCACCACCTCTGGGGAAGTTCCCTTTGGAGTGCAGACCACCAAGGTTTTTCTATATAGGCCTGAGAGGAGAGTGGACACAGGTAGGAGAGGTGAGAAAGACTCTTTTCTTGCTTTGTCCTTTTGAAACATTTATCAGGAATGGGAAAGAATAAGATTTGCCCTGAGTCGTGTACAACTCCATACTACGTTGCTGAAAGGGGTCAAGTATTAATATTGTCTGGGCTTGAAAACCGGGCTGCTGGAACAGGACTGCATGAGTAGAACTTTGGACGCCGCTCCAACGGTTTGGAAATGGTCTCCAGCAGAGAGGACACAAAACTCCCTGTAGGACTGGAGTATCGACCTGCTGGAGGGTAGAAAGGCTCTGCAGAGAGATCTGGACATGCTGGATGAATGGACCGAGGCCAATGGGATGAGGTTCAACAAGGCCAAGTGCTGAGTCCTGCCCTTGGGTCACACCAACCCCACGCAGCGCTGCAGCCTTGGGGCAGAGTGGCTGGAGCTGCCCGGCAGAAAAGGACCTGGGGGTGTTGGTCGACTGTCGGCTGAACATGAGCCAGCGGTGTGCCCAGGTGGCCAAGGCGGCCAACAACATCCTGGCCTGTATCAGGAACAGCGTGGTGAGTAGGACTCGGGAGGTGATCGTCCCCCTGTACTGGGCACTGGTGAGGCTCCACCTCCAAAACAGCTGTGTCCAGTTTTGGGCCCCTCACCACAAAAAAGACATTGAGGGGCTGGAGCGGGTCCAGAGAAGGGCAACGGAGATGGTGAGGGGTCTGGAGCACAAGTCTCATGAGGAGAGGCTGAGGGAGCTGGGGGTGTTCAGCCTGGAGAAAAGGAGGCTGAGGGGAGACCTTCTCGCTCTCTACAACTCCCTGAAAGGAGTGTTTAGCAAGGGGGAGTCGGTCTCTGCACCCACGGAACAGGTGATGGGACAAGAGGAAACGGCCTCAAGTTGCGCCAGGGGAGGTTCAGATTGGATATTAGGAAAAAATTCTACACTGAAAGGGTTATGAAGCCTTGGAATGGGCTGCCCAGGGCAGTGGCTGAGGCACCATCCCTGGACTTATTTAAAAGACAGGTTGACATATCGCTTAGGGACATGGTTCAGTGATGGTTTTTATCAGAGTTAGGTTGATGGTTGGACAAGACGATATCAAAGGTCCCTTCCAACCCAGACAATTCTGTGATTCCACGACTGAAGCAAGAAACAGGGTCAAGGGCTGCCCTTGCCAGGGGGGTGCTTGAGCCGCAGCGCGGGCAAAGTCACAGCGGTTCTGGAAACTGAGAGGGTGTTGGCTTTTTTAGCTCAATTGACCGCTTCTCTTTTTTTCCCCTTTTTCTTTCCCCATCCGTTGAGGTAGGTGGTGGAGCACGTTACCTGCCCCGGACCCAAGCAATCCCGAGGGACACTCTGCGTTACGTGAGCCCACTCTTGCGGGGACAGAGGGTCGCAGCCCCATCTCACAGACACCATTGTGATGTGGTTCTAGAGATAAAAGGCAGCGGGAAGGAGCGTGTCAGTGTGAAGCCTCGGAGGAGACTCTGTCGTCCTCAGCTCTTGCGGAAGCTTCACACTGACCGAGATCGGAGAGTTGGAGCCATTCCTGAACCTAGCGGAATCGGCAACAGATTAGGAACTAATAATCCTGAAGATTATTAGTGACTTCCTCTGTCTTCAAACTCACCCGCGGTCGTGGTAAATACTAACTTGGGTTATTGATACAAAGAACTAATGTTTGTCTAAGGCAGAGTTAAGTCATCCTGGATTTACAGAGCTGTAGTAAACCCTACAATGGCCACCAAAACCAGAATTTATTCCCTGGGGTATCTCTGCCCTTAGATCAAGGGGATTTTGTTCTACCTGGCGGGGACAGGCAGCGGTTTAACTTCATCCACCCTGGGGGAAGTTGGGCAGAGGTGAGGATGCCGCGTGTCTTGCTAAGATGAACTGATGTCTGGGCTCTCTCCTGAAGGAGATGGCTGTTGTCAAGACTGTGACCGGTTCATGGAAACGGGAGGCCCTCACAGACTTTGAGGCCAATCTCCTGGCTGAGTGGCGGAAGAAGGAGCGGCAGTGCCGAGAGGCACAGAGGTGCGTGAACCTGCTTGGGGATCTTCATGGAGAAGCTTTGTTCTGTTTTTGCCGGGGGGGCGATAAACTTCTCTGACGGAGGTAATAAAAGCAAAGGCTCTGGGAAGGCTTGTGAGACAAGTGTGCTAACTCCGGATGGCGTTTGTGCCTTGGTTTGGCACAAATTCCTGCCTCTGCTGGCCACAGAGGCTTGGGCTGCTGGTGGCCGCAGTTTGGGGGGAACGTAGGGACCAACTGTCAAGAATTTGCAGTTTGATGAAGCAATGAACAGCTTTACAAGGCCTTTAAGGGCCAGCCAAGAGCCTTTAATAAAGCAAGAGATGCAATCGCCTTCCTGCCCGGGTTTTAATCTAACGATTTGGGGGGCTTTATCCCTTCAGATTGATCAAACGCGCTGCGAAGGAAAGACGTCGGGACTCTGAACGACGCAAAAGGGAAAAGGCCAAGTTGAGCCTGGAGACCTCTGTGGGAGAGCAGAAGAGAGGGACACCTGAGACTGGCTCTTCCAAGAGCATTAAAGAGAAGGGGATTTCTGGGAGCTCAAAATCAGCAGAGAGGAAGCGCAAATTCTCGGATGTGGACACAAAGTCGGCGGGCTTTTCCTCCATTTTTGAGGAGGAGGAAGGGGAGGAGGTATTTGAACCACCCACGATGTCCTTTGAGGAATACCTCACCTACGACCAGCCCCAGAAAAAGAAAAAGAAGAAAGCGGTCAAACCCTCTCTGTCGGCTGGGGAGGAAGACCAATGGCACAGCCCCTGTCTGCTGTGCCACCCCAGCCTCAACAGCTCCTGCGCAAGCCACCAAAGCCCCAGCCAAAAGCGCACAAAGGAGAAAAGGGCAGCGCAGGAGCCACCAGAGGCTCCTCAACCAAAGAGGGTAAGGTTTTGAAGGGTCTGCAAGTCGGGTGGCATCTGCTGCTCTCCATCCTCTGCCCTCTGGGCCTTCTTACTGTTCCCCCTGGACGTCCTGGCTGTGTAAATCCTTGACTGCTGAATCTTTTTGCTCAACTCCTGAAACACTGGGCTCTTCTAAAAGTGTTTGTATAATCTTAGCAGCCTTTTACGATGCTGAAAAAGAGCCTCCTATCCATGTCATGGGTATGTGACGTGCATGCACATCGTCTCCTTCCAGATACTTTTAGATGCCGACATAAAGCTCCCAGACATCCCTCTGCCACCCATCCAGGCCAGCTGCAGCCCCCTTCCCGCTGTTGAGGCCATTACCTGCTCCCACAAGAAAAGCAGAGGTATGTCGGGCTGGCAAATCGGTCTCAAATGGGCTGCAGCCACTCTTTGTGGGAGGCAGTGCATGGTGGCTGGGTTCCAATCTTTCTGTTGGGGGCCGGTGTCCCGACTCTTGGTGCCCAGAGACCGGGTTTCAGCCAGGCGGTGCCTTCTCTCCCACGTGCTCTCGCAGAAATGAGGACGCTCAGGCTTTGGCCTTGCCCTTCCTAAACCTGGCTGGGGGTCTCTTAGAGAAGCCTTGGCCCTTGAGGTTGCTTCTGGGGGACTCTCGTTTGTGTCTCCTGTGCCATTCCTCAGGCTGGGCTCCTCTTTGCTCGGTTCCCTTCTTACACCAAGTCTTCCACTTTACAGCAGTGGCCTTGCCAGTTGAAGAGACTGAAGGGGGTTTCACAGGCCGCCGGCTCAATTCAAAGACGCCGGTGTTTTCAGGCTCTAAACCTGCCCAAAGAGTCCCACAGACGATGGCGCCTTCTCAGCAAAGCGTCACAAACCTCAACAAAAACGTTGACGGTAAGTACCTTTCCTCAAGCACTGGAAACGGTGGTAAATGGAGCCCTGCGCAGGCACTGGTGCCCTTGGAGAGACTGGTGCCTGATCACCCACCAGAGCTACAGCACCCACCGTTCCTTTCTCCTTCCCCTCCTCTTGTGCAGCGCCTGCATCTAAGCAATGTTTCGCTTTGGCCTCCTACAGGTCGAGTGGCCAAAATCGTGTTTCTGGACTCTCTGCCAAAGGCCCCTCGGGACATAGGAAGGAGACCAGAGACATCTGGGACTGGAGGAGCTCTTCTGCCAGAGAAGACCATGTGAGTGTTTCTCAAGGAGTGCTTGCTCTTCAGGGCCTCTTCTCCTCTGGACTCCCCGCAGCATCCCCCTGAAGCTCCATGTCCTGACAGCAAGGGATACTGTGTCCCCGAGAGGCCCTTTCCCAGGGAAACCTCTAACTGTAATGGCCTCTGTCTCCCTGGGAAGCCTGGACACCCTGGTCCCTCCTGCTTCCATGTGGTCTCAGCCATGCTGATGTTAACAAACGTGCCTTCTACCTGAAGAATTGCATCAAACCACAGCAAATCCTTTCCTGAAATGTCTGTCCCCTCTCCCTTTCAGAATAAAACCAGTCCTCTCCACAGCAACCGAAAGCCACCCTCAAGTGAGCGAGGAGAAGTGCTGTGGTGGGCCCAGCACCAGCAGGGGCCATCCTGTCCCATCTTTGGGCAGGACCATATTCTCCTCCTGGTTCCCCGAGCCCAAGAAACCACCAGTGAAGAGTAAGTACAAACCCCAGAACGTCCCTGCGTCGCCCTGAGCCTCCTCCTTCACAAACACACGAATCTGCTGCTTCTCCCGGCTCTGCAGGAGGAGGGATGTTGGTGGCCTCCCTCCTCTCCCGAAGGAGAGGCTAAAGGCTGTTCCAACGCGTACGCCTGCCTTACGTCTGCTCTGCCTGGGCTGCAGCTTGGAACTGCTCTCTGCTCCCCTCCTCTGTGCCTGCTGCTTTCATGCGAGGGGGGTGGCGTTGATTTGTGTTTTCTTTTTCTTTCTCTCTTGCAGAAACTGCGCCCTTGATGGCCAAGTCTATTCGAGACTTCAAAAAGAAGTTTTGTAGGAGATAAGTTTGTAGTGAAGACCTGGGACTTTCTCTCCCATGGAATGGGAAGCCTTGGCACCGGTGGAGAGAGGAAGATCCCGGGACTATTTATTAGTTTTACTCTCTTAATAAATTATAAAGCCTTTTTCATTCATATTTTCTTCATCATCAGTCTCGCCCTCATTCAAGGCACATCCCCCCTAACAGCAGTGCTGGGGGCAGTACCCACACCCGATGTGCGGCTCCAGGATCAATTAAGGGGCAGTTGAGCAGCGCCCAAGATTGGTCTCGGGCCTCAGCCCGACCCTTTGCTCAAGGCTCCTCTGGGGCCTCAACACGACGCCAGACTCCCCTTCCCTCCCCTCTGTCCCAAGTATCTTCTCACTCTCCACAACACCCTGAAAGGAGGGTGTAGCCGGGGTGGGGGGGGGGGGGGTCAGTCTCTTCTCCCAAGTCACAGGCGATGGGACAAGAAGAAATGGCCTCAATTTGCGCCAGGGGAGGTTCAGATTGGATATTAGGAAAAATTTTACACTGAAAGGGTTATTCAGCCTTGGAATGGGCTGCCCAGGGCAGTGGTTAAGCCACCATCCCTGGAGGTATTTAAGAGATGGGTTGACATAGTGCTTAGCGACACAGTTTTTTGATGTTTTTTTTATCAGAGTCAGGCTGATGGTTGGACTAGATGATCTGAAAGGTCCCTTCCAACCCACACAATTCTATGATTCTAAGTAATGGATACCTTGCTTGCTCCAAGGAGCACTTCCTTAGGAGACTTGTTTGCTGCAGCAAAACGTTGCCTCAAGACACAGTGCTGCTCTTTCCCCTCTTCATGAGGAATAGGTTAAATTTATCTCTCATGACAAAGCCAATCCATGGTAAATTTTGTATTTGAGCAAGAGAAATAGAGAACTTCTATGCAGAGGGAGGAAGAGATCCAAAAATACAGGTGATGGGACCAAGGTGATCGCTAGGTTAGAATATACTCCTTGACAACCTTGCCCACTTGTACCAAGAAGCGCAAGCACTGACAATCCAACACAGTTCTTGATGGTGAGTTTTCCAGTACACAGGAAGCCCAGCAACTCTGAGAGCCATTCATTTATCTGTAGCTTCTCACACACTGAATCTGAACAAGTCATAAGTAGAAGCTTTTCAGTAATGGCAAACAAAAATTGAGTAACTGGAATTTATTTTTTTTAATTACAATATACCTTTTTGTATATTTCCTCTGTATTTTAGTCTGCGATGTGCCTTTGTTACTTTGAATTACGCAAAGAGAGAAATCACTCCAGTGCTTTGAGCTGTAATTTCACACGAGCAACTAGATGGGTGGACAAGTAATGGCACTTCTTTTTCATTTAATACATAGCAAAATGTAAGTGATAAAATTAATTAGATACAAACTTGTTCTTCAACAATAGGCAACTGATTACAGATCAGCAGATACTATATTGAATTTGGTGTGATAGTGGTAAGTGAAGCTTTTTAATCTGCGTCCTAATTAATCTGCTTTGATGGTGGTTTAAATTGACAAAAATTAAAATTACTTCTAGAATTCCCCCCTTCATTGGAAGAAAGTAGCATGACTACCATCGGAAAGCTCTCAAAAGCTTGTTTTGATTTCATATCCACTCTCCGAGCTAATGCTACAGATCCCAGCACAGGTCACGAGCATCAAAGCACAAACCTCTACTACTCCGAGTTAAAGAATGAAATACCACTAACCAACTGCCAGAATTCATGGGTTATTAGCACCCAACTGCATCAAGGCTTCGTTGAAAATGTCCTTCCCACTTTACAGCCAGAGTGAAATACAAAAGTATGCAGTTTCAACAGGCTCAAATCTTAGCACTCTCAAGTTTTAGCACTTTTTATTGATGGATTTTAAAAGTGTCGCACTGAGATGCTCAGTCCAACTGCCTTTGCGAAAGAGCAAAGAAAAACAACACACTCATATAAAAAGAGATTTTTCCTCTTCCCCTCTAGTTCTTCGTCTTCAAACCAGTTTCTATGAAAAGTAACCTATACTTTTTTTTTTTTACTTCTCTTGTGATCTTTAAAATCTGTTTGGTTATTGTATGTATCTAAAGCTTACTTCGTTGAAGCCACAAAATTCTAGTTTCTCTGACTCACTAACAGTTTCACCATTTAGCTCAGTGGGGTAGAATTAAAAAACAATGTAGAAAAATATGTCCTTTGTTTTTACTTATTTTAATTGGAGGAAAATGGTCACACTTCCAACAAAAGGAACAATTGACTAAAATTCCAGTGGGATATAAATAATAACAAGATGTTGATATAAAAGGACACAAGAGGGTGAAGTGACAACTGTCTTACAGTCCTCACAAGACTCTGAAGAGACTTTAAGCACAAAAAGGTAGTTCATTGATGCATTTGCCACAAGTCTTTTTTTCCTGAAAATCTCTGCTACATCACTACGTCTCACTGAGGATGTTCCTCAGACACCCAGTTTTGGTTAGGTGGCTCTGCACCTCCCTGCCACGCTTTTTTTAGGTACTGGAACATGGAGAAAAAGAGAATAACTTTCCCCAATACGAAATACAGAAGAACAGAGGAGAAATAATCTTCTCTCTCAGGTCTTCCGGTCATTGAATTATTTTCAAAAAAACACCAAGTGCTCTTTGTAATATTTCTGTCACCAAAAAACCAAAGTAAGAAGACTGAGCGATACTGATTTTCTGAGATTTTCTGCTACTGCTGCAGACAAAAGATTTCAAGTAGCTGTGTGTTACAGGAGACCCATCTCATTTGGCTAGCTGTGCAAAAGAGATAAACTTGATTTTTCAGAAAAATCAGGTGAAATCATGAAGTTTAAAATCACTGATCCTGTAATAAAGGTCAGAAAGAAGGGAATTTCGTTTATACTAAGAAACCAATATAATCTGAGTATTTCAGTATTAGCTTCAGTCATCGGGTCCACTTGAGCTGCTCCTGGCAAGATTCATCTATTTAAAAAGTAGTTACATATACACAGCTGGTACTGAGTTGTGTTCTGTGGAGTGGTTAATGGTGGAATAATGGCTTCTTGCTGTACAGTTAGACTGAGGTCCTAAAATGGATGTTTAGAACAGCATTTATTCTCACAAACTCCACAAAAGGTGGATACCCAGGAGCTAGTAAAACTAATGGGTGCAATAACAGCTGTGCAAAACATCTGCTCAGTACTTTAATTCGCTGATGTGAATTTCACCTTTCCATGCAATCAACAGTCCACTTATTAGGAACCTCATTACCCAGAGGTTGTGTGGGTTGTGTTACCCAGTAAGGAAGAAAACCAGAAACTTTCCCTCACAATATTTTTATTTTAAAAACTAAAGTACTAACTAAAAATAAAGCACTAACTCCAGCACTGTCTGAAAGTTTCCTTTTATTTCTAGCAGGCATGGAGAGTGTACACAGCTCTGTTTTAAAAATATGTATCAAACTTTTCTAAGAAGATTCCTAATTCTTAAACTATAAGTATCTTTGATTAACTCAAAGACAGTCACCAGTTAGCAGCACGGGAAGCAGTACAAAGATCCTGCTGGCAAACGGACATCGAGAATGGACCTCCCTAAATCCTGTTAGTAAGGTCATATTTGGGGTGTCTTCCCACATCCATCATACAGCAGCATCAGAAATCTTAATGACAAAGTTTCAGAGAACAGATTCAAGTCCTCTTAAACGTAGTACAAACATTATCTAATAGGATATTCTACCTGGCCTTCAGCTGCCTTTCTAAAGTGTTCATGTTCTCCTTGGTCCCCGTTTCCCAGCCTCATGCTGAGGTCTGAAACACCTTAGGGTCTCTAAACTGGCACAAGACGCCTATGTTTCCACAAAATAACCCTATTTTTAATCTCTAATCTTGCACACTCAAAAATTATTCATGTTTTCCCCTTCGCTCCAGTATCACGAGATCAAACACATGTAGACTAAAAGTAATTGATCTGCTTGCAAAGCATAATGGTACCAAATCAAATGGAGGCATCACCACTAGGCAGGATATCAAGTTCCTCTTATTTCCACTACATTCTCTACCACCATCATAGACAAGACTGACAGCATTCTTCTGTAAAAATAAAAATAGGAAACTATTCGTGACAGCAACCTTTAGGTTTCATATTTTTTATATCATAACTTTGTCTGGTTTCAGTAATTGTAGTGGGAGTTTTCACTGATTTTCAGTATTTCAGACTTTTGGCTCCTAAAAATATATTGAACAAGGCACAAGCAGCAGCAGTCTCCTCCTGCTGTTCCATACATGTACTGTACTCCTTAACCAATTTGCACTTTCCATTTTTCCCTTCCACCCCCAGGGAGTATGAGTCAATCAAGAATATATGACCCGTGAGATGTGGCTGATGTGAGCACCCGGGTATGGCACAGGTCTTTTGTGTCATATGGCCAGCCTTCAAGGAAACAGAAGTAGGAGATGTTGAAAGAAGGCTTGGTCCAGGGAAAGGTCCAGCAGTGTCATTAAGCCATGAATGGTGTCATTGCCATTACCAGGACCTATTGCTAGATGCAACGAACTCGCAGCAGGGGCAGCCATTAGGGGTGGTGGCACGAAGTACTCACCTGCTTGAGGGCCAGCATATATTTCAGCATTTTGTCAGAAAAGGGCTTGCTCGCTCCGTACTTCACAGGATTAAATTCAGACAGCCCACCTTTTATAATCTGATTACAGAGCCTCCATAAAAAAAAAAAAAAAAAAATGAAGCTCTGTTCCAATTCCAGCGATTGGACAAAACCTTTTCTATACAGAGAATAAAATAAATTCCAGTATGCTGAACTCTTGCACCAGTATTCCCTTTCCAACTTTCATTTGGATCATTGTTGCAATCCAACAAAGGAGCGATAAATAAAATATGTTTCTATGCCAACAAAATATAAATTGTATATGATTTTGTTTTCCAAATTACTATTTAACTACCACAGTTCTTTTTCCATGAGGGTGTTTTTCTGTGCTCAGGACAAGAAACCAATTGTAAGCCATGCTTCAAATTACTAAAAATTGTCTAACAATTATCTTCTAACAAGTATTTTGCTAGAAGTACATTTATTGGCAACACGAGAAGTACATTAAAACGTTCCAAACTTGAAAGACCCTTTGGCTTCATTATCAAATAATTCAAGTTACATTCAACAGAAATATAATTTTCCGTTTTAAATGGGCTTCTTTCCCCCAGTTTTTACAAAGCAGTGCAGAAGCAACTAAAGGAAAAAAAAAAAAATGCACTGTTTCCTTCTATCTGCACACTTCCCACTTCCTCGGTTTCCAGCACATAGATTGGAAGCACCATCTACTTATAGAAAAATATCAGCTGCTAGGGTATTGATTTAGAGCCAGGATAAGCCAGAGAGGACAAAACCCTTGCTGACGGAATTTTATTAAACAATACAATCCCCGTGTCCTAGAAGCATTAGGAAGCGCAAGTCTCCACTCCACGGCCACAGGTTATTTTGTAGTTCGTGTTACACGAAACGTTACGCTAAAGGAAGACTTTTTGCCTGAATACTTTTGCCTTTACACCGTACAGCCCGTTTTATTTTTCACAGCCGCCGCATCAAAGAGACCGGCGGTGGTTAATGACAATTAGTCTTAAGTGTCAAGTGGCTACAGCTACGGCAGCTCCAGCGCTGCCCAACGCCTGCCCGCGCGTTGAATCCGCACTAACAATGGTGATGTTAATGAGATACGAGGAGGATCTACCATGTTTGCGGTACTTTGGTCTCAAAGTCTACCGCCCGGGTCTGCCCCATGAGCGATTTATTCAGCGCTGAGTTATGTTCGCACGCAAGGGAATACATAAGGCAGCCCCCCCCCCCCCCCCGGCTCCGTCGTCCCCCATCTGCCTCTCATCCTTCCAGACAACCCGCACACCACCATTTTTCCCCCCACCCTTCCCTCAAACAAAGGTCAAGGAAAAACCCAACTTCTGGGAAAATAGAGGTAAAAAGGAAACTTGGCGGTGGAGGGGGGAGAAGCCGGGGGGCAGCCGCTGGGCACTGCCGGGCTCCCGGCCGGCGGGGCAGGCGATGGCAGCACCCGAAGTACTCGGGACCCGAGCGCCGAGACAAAAGAGGGTGTGGAGCAGCTGCAGCCGCCGGCCCGCTCCGCTCGGTGGCCCGCAAAGCCCCTTCCTGGATGCGGAGGAGCGGGGTGAGAAATAAACCCCACCGACCCCTCTCCCCCGGCAAGGAACACGGCCACGGCCCGCCCCCCCACCACCCCGCTCCCCTCCCCGGGCGGGGGCTGAAGTTTGGGGGTGCGAAGGGGAGACAGACACACACACACACCCCCACACCCCCCGCCGCCGCTTACCTGTGGGGAGGTGCGAGGTGTCCGCCGCCCTCAGGGCGCGGCGAGCTGCGGGTCGTCTGCGCGGCCCCCGGAGGACATGGGGCTTCTCCGGCGAGGCGGCGGCTGGCTCAGGGAGTGACAGGGCGGCGGCTGCCCTCGCCCGTCCTCGGCGAGAGGCGGGCGGGGGGAAGGCATGGCGAGCAGGCAGGGAGCGGGGCCGGGGCGGTCACTGCCGGCCGAAGGAGGAGGAGGAGGAGGAGGACGCCCGCCGACCGGGGGCTGCGCGCCCCCCCCGCCGCCGCACGCCCAGCCGGAGGCGGCCTCCCCCTGCTCGCCCCGCGGCGACGGGCGGGTGCCATAGCAGCGGGCCGCCGCCGAGGAGGGGAACGGCCGCCAGGCAGCCGCCGAGGGGGGCGTGGGCGGCTCAAAACTTTCCCGGCTCCTCAGCGAGGTGCCCCGGGAGCCGCTCGCCCCCACCCCCGGGACGGGACACCCCCCCCCCCCCCCGCGGCCCCGGCCCGCCCGCTCCCCCTCAGCGCCGCCGGGGCCGCCCGCCGTAAAGTTTCACTCCGAAACCTGCCGGCTGCGGCCCCGTCTCCATGGAAACGGCCCCCCCATTTCCCGCCGCTCCCCAACGGGACGCGGCCGGGAGGAAGAGGAGGCGGAGGGCGGCAGCCGGGGCGGGCCCCTCGCCCGCGGGGCGGCTGCGGAGGCGGCAGCCGGAGCCCTGAGGGGCGGCCGGGACGAGCCCGGCGGGGCTAAGGCAGGTCTAGCACGGGTCAGGCTCCCGGGGCTCCTTCCCTACCTCCCGCCCGCCGGGGACTCTTCCCCCGGGGGGAGCACGGCAAGCTGCCGGCAGCCCCGTCCCCTGCCAGGGCTGGCGGAGACGCCGCTCTGCCGCCAGCCCCGCCGGAGCGGCCGATTTGTAGGGCGCCCGGTTCCGCCCCGGCGGGTTGGGGGGCCGCGGCCGCCGGGGAGGCGGGGTTCCCACCGGCGGGGGCGGCAGGGGGAGCCGGCGAGAGCGGGCCGGGGGCGGTGGCGGTGCCCTTGGCGCGGCAGGGGGGGACTCGCTGTCCGGGGGCGGCCTTTCCTCGGGATGCGGGGCAAGGGGTCCCGGGGATGCGGGGCAGGGGAACCACGGGATGGAGGGCAGGGGATCCCGGGGATGCGGAGTAGGGGATCCCGGGGATGAGGAGCAGGGGGTCCCCTGGGATGCGTGGCAGGAGGTCCCCAGGATGCGGGGCAGGGGGACCACGGGGATGAGGGGCAGGGGGACCACGGGATGGAGGGCAGGGGATCCCGGGGATGCGGAGCAGGGGGTCCCCTGGGATGAGGAGCAGGGGGTCCCCTGGGATGCGGGGCAGGAGGTCCCCGGGATGCATGGCAGGGGGACCACGGGGATGAGGGGCAGGGGGACCACGGGGATGAGGGGCAGGAGGTCCCGGGGATGCAGAGCTGGGGAACCACGGGATGGAGGGCAGGGGGTCCCGGGGATGCGTGGCAGGTGGTCCCCGGGATGCATGGCAGGGGGACCACGGGGATGAGGGGCAGGAGGTCCCGGGGATGCGGGGCAGGGGGACCACGGGGATTCGGGGCAGGTGGTCCCCGGGATGCGTGGCAGGGGGACCACGGGGATGTGGGGCAGGGAGTCCCCGGGGATGCGTGGCAGGGGGATCCCGGGGATGAGGGGCAGGAGGTCCCTGGGATGAGGGGCAGGGGGACCTGCCTTTCCTCCCTTCCCCCGTGTGAAAGCTGGACGGGAACCGTGGGAGCAGGGAGTGATTCACTGAAATGTGGAGTTCTTTTACCTCAGAGGCAATTATACTTTAATGATTCAGCTTGCCTTTTTTTTTTTTTTTTTTTTTTCCCCCACTTATTTTGGGTTGGTTTTGTAGTTTTTTTGTGGCCGCCTGCCCACCCCTGGTGTCCAACTGGGGACGGAAGAGCTGAGCTCCCCAAGGAAATCCAGCAGATGGGCTCGGGAGAGGGGGAGACTCCAGCCTGCATGGGAGCTCTCCGCATTTGTAAATCGAACACATAATTTCAGGGGAAAAAAAAAAAACCACACCACCACTATGGTGACTTACCATAATTCTACCTAATGCTTCTCCCCAAAAGGGGAAAAAAATGCTGAACTCAGCATAAGCATATCTAAATTTGTAGACAGGTGGTGACTTAGGAGCTTCCTTCCACCCTGGGATAGGACTTCGCATCCGAAGTGTGTACAGTTTCTTTCTTTCTGGTTGTACAGTGTGCTGTCAGTTCTCAGTGCACACTTCGTAATGATTATACTCCTGCCTGATGGCTGCAGTGCCTTCCACGTTAAATATATCATCCGTTATCACCTTATTCTAGCAAGGAGACAGACATGCCAGCAAATCTGGACCTGCAAAGAGAAGAATAGCATTCCTCAGACGTTTGAAACATCACATTTCCAGCTGTTCAGCATGTTTTGACTCACCGAGCAAAGGATCGCTTTCAAGTGTCAGATTTCTGTCTGTTCATTCGGATATTACAAGATCTGTAATTTGGTTGCTGCTTGACGTAACGGGTGTTTGATGTCAGCGAGCGAGAGGACAGGTCTGCAGGCACCTTCAGAGACCTTGAAGTCAGTAAGACCCAGCTGTGCATCACAAAAGGAAGGAATAAAAGGATAGATTATATGTGCCCACCAAATCCCTTTTAGATGCAATGTCTCTGCAAGTAAAAACTCAGAGATTTTCTCTAGAATTTACAGAAAGTGTCACTGTGGAAGAGATATGGAAACTTCACCCTCCTGTGCTGTCATGATGAAATGTGGACGAAGGGTGTGATGTGAACCAGCAGCGGTTTCACCACTGCTCTTGTCCTCTCTCTGGAAAAGCTGGGGCTTGTAAATCTAAAAAGAAGATGATCTGTTCAGCTCTTCCTAGTGACCTGTGGTTTTCCTCCAACACTGGACCAGGTACAGCATCACCGTATCTTTCTTCTCTATTAATATTTTCATGCCATAAGATGCTTCTTGGATACCTTTTGTCATTTGGGAAGTGCTGGCATTTAAAATAAATCTTCAGATGATTTATGCTCTCAAACAGCTCCCCCCCCCCAAAAGGATCCCAGGCAGGTGACAGTAGGAGCCAGCATGGTTCTGGGAACAGAGCGAAGCGTTTGGGGGATTAATTGCAGTAGTGCTATGAGGTGAGAAGCATCTCTGGGATAGACTTCCCCTTGCATTTGCTGTATGTGCATAAAACCCACGCTGCCACACATTTTTACACATAAAGTACAAGTTACATGTAGGAAAATGTGACAATCATGAGGTGGACAACCGTTTTATGGGAGATTGCTGTGGATTACACTACACCAAGAGCTGTCCATCCTCATGACAGACCTTTGGGAGATGTGTCTTGCAAGCAGATGATGTTCAGCTTTTCTTCTTACCTGTGTTGCCTGGATTCTTCTAAAATTCATAAAATCATAGAATGGCTAGAGTTGGAAGGGACCTTAAAGACCATCCAGTTCCAACCCCTGCCCTGGGCAGGGACACCTCCCACCAGACCAGGTTGCTCAAAGCCCCATCCAGCCTGGCCTTGAACACCTCCAGGTATGGGGCATTCTATCAGTGCATTCTTAAAGAGGGGTAGTGCCTGCTCCTTTTCCTACTTAAAACAGTATTACACTGATCTTACGACCACTGATTTATGGAATTTTCTCCCAATTTACAGTAGAAATGAAAGAAGAGAATAAGGCCCTGAAGCTCTTCAAATCTCAGTCGCCTGCACATCTCTGGAGAGTCAGCCAATGTCAAGACCAACATTCCAGGCTTTAAAAGTCAACACTGATATTGCTAATGCCCAGTAAAACAAACATTTTAATGCATTAATTATGAAGGTGGTTGCTTCTGAGATTATAGCAAGAATCAGTAACTAGCCTCCTGAGTGATCCTTGCTTTTAATTTATTTAAAGGCATGGAATCCTGCTATTTGAAAGTTGGGAGGTTGGCAGTATTATCCAGTTGGGAGTTAGCAGCATTATCCTACTTTCCCTTCCAACCTACACCTTTCAGTTCATAGTATGAGAAGTAATTTATTTGCTGTAATAAGCAAGGCAGTGGGTGGATTAGACTGTAAGCGTATGTTCTGCAAATTTAATGCAATTAAAGAGAAGGCAGCCATTTTTTTTTAGTTCTTGCCTTTGGACAGGAATTTCTTCTATGATCCTGACTCATTTCTACATTGACTTTGACTAGAATTCGTCTAGAATTTGTGACAATTTGTGTCGCTATCCTGTGCGACAGGGAGATGTGTGAAATATCCTGAATTTGGAACATGAATGAAATTGAAGGTTGAAAGGATCCCCACTAGAGGTGAAGGGCTGTAGTCAAATCAGGACCATTACAGTAACAATAAACCACACGATAATTTTTTATTTTTGCTAAGACTTAATGTGACTAATACTGCGAATCAGTTATCTTACATAGCTTACTTTCCACATCATATTAAACTGAAATGAAATTAGTCTGAAGCTGTTATGCTTCTAATTCTGATTAAGACATGAAGTAGATTTTCAGTCCATCATTTGTTCATACTCAATTATTATATTTTTTTACAGTGTAATCGGTGGGAACTTGGTCTCCATAAGTAGTGAATAAGGATATCAAGAGTTCCATAGTGATAACAAATGATGTGTTAGTCAATAAATAAAAAACATGTAACTGCAAAATATGTCTAGGTCTCTTGCTTAATCGCTGGTTTCTGCCCCTAAAAGTACAAAATCAAAGATCTTTACTTTATACAAGAGAAAGTGCTCAAGCAATCCAAGGCCTAAGCAGTGTCTAAATATTAAATCACAAGCCTGTTACCTGTAATTGGCAGGTTCAAGCTATTAACCAAAACTCACAGAATCACAGAATGACATGGGGTTGGAAGGGACCTCTGGAGATCATCTAGTCCAACCCCCTGCCAGAGCAGGTCCACCCAGAGCAGGTCCCACAGGAACGTGTCCAGGCGGGTTTGGAATGTCTCCAGAGATGGAGACTCCACCACCTCTCTGGGCAGCCTCTTCCAGGGCTCTGCCACCCTCACAGGAAAGAAGTTCCTCCTCATGTTTAGATGGAACTTCCCATGTTCAAGTTTGTGCCCGTTCCCTCTTGTCCTGTCCCTGGGCACCACTGAAAAAAGACTGGCCCCATCCTCCTGACACCCACCCTTTGAGTATTTATAGGCGTTGATCAGATCCCCCCTCAGTCTTGTCTTCTCCAGACTGAAAAGACCTGAGTCCCTCAGCCTTTCCTTGTAAGAGAGATGCTCCAGGCCCCTCATCATCTTTGTAGCCCTCTGCTATACCCTCTGCAGCAGTTCCCTGTCCTCCTGGAACTGGGGAGCCCAGAACTGGACCCAGTGCTCCAGATGGGGCCTCACCAGGGCAGAGCAGAGAAAGTCAGTCATAAAAGATCTGAATCGCCCCAATGTTTTCCAGCAGGAAAGAAACACAGGGCCAAGAAAATGACAGAACCGTATAAAAGGATCCTGGCATGTGTCACTATTTACGTTAACAATAATTAAACAGCATGGAGCGCTCTGTAACTTCCCATTTACTGCCTCGAGCTTTAGCTTGAATAGTTTCTGAAGTCAGTGAGAATGCAGATAGAAATGTCTGCTCCCAAATGATTTGCGAGCTGGCAACAACACTTAAAATGCTGCTTTACCTTAATCCTTTCATGCTTTCCTACAGCCTAAGTTTTTTAAAAAGAATTGACAACGTTTAACACTCAGCTCTCCAAGTATGATGAAAATGTATATATATTAAAAATAAACCTTTAGAAACCGTGCGTCAGTAGTTTCTGTAAATAGAAAGTCAACTTTTTTTCTTCTGTTCGGCATTGGGAGTTTATATGGCTTTTTCTCTACAAAGAGTATCTATTCTCTTGTTAACAACGGGAACATGAACCAAATGTTTGATTTTTGTATGTTTTAATCTGTCTTGAAGTGGTTCAAGAAATCAGAATTAAGAAATTGTATTAAGCCCTTATTTGAAGTGTTTGTCTGAACAACGTGTTATTATATATTCTGAATACCTGGATATGTTGGAATGTGTAATGTCGGTAACTAATAAAAAAACAGAGAAATCCTTACCTAGAAATAGAACCAGTATTTATTATGCACGTGTAGGTGAAGTGTTCTGAACAATACACTGAATAAAGTAAAGAAAGTTGAATACACGTGAACTAAAACTCATATTTAATGCATTGGATAGAAAAAAATTCTTCCGGAAAGGTGTGGTTTTTTCTTTTTAGTTTATTGTGCAAGTCAGTGCCGTTTAAGAGCTTTGCCCTATGTCTGGGAGACTTTCTGGAGATGACATCTTTAAACAGTGGCACCGTCTTGAAAGGAAGATGGAGAGTAAAGTGTAGCTTTTATGTCCAATATAGCAGAAGCCCTCAATAAATAAAGTACTAAGGGGAATGATTTTTAAAAGTTAAAAAAATATGGAGAATTTTTTTTTCTTTTCTCAGATTGCTGAATTGCTTGCAGCAGATACTTTTTCTACTCTGTTCGTAAGGTTTCCCCATATTTCATGATACTCAAAAAACACAGCTCTTCTGTTTGGACTGTTTCAAGACAGGTAGGCGGGATGTTGGGACTGCAGGTAGAGGATTTCCTTGCTTCTGTAAGAACTTATCTCTGCATTTTAAGTGCCAGCAGTAGTGCCAGCACAAGAGAAGATGGCTTAGAGAACTAATTTTTCAGCATATATTTCCAGGAAGATAATGAAAAAGCAACGTACTGTGTGATTTACCGTCCTCGTTTTGTAGCAGGTTTCCCAAGCAAGTGCTGTCGAGAGCAGCCGTCGTGCTATCTCCGTGTGAAATTCCACTGGGGACTTACAGGAAATGAGGAGCAAGTGAAGCAGAACTATCTCTGAGAGAAGTATTGTCGCTCTTCTGAATGAAAACCTAAACAATGAAGAAAATATAATTCGCTCACAATTTGGGATGGTGGCACTGAAGTATTTCCCATGTGATAGATTGTGACTGTCTGTGATGGTTCCAGTTGTGGTGATGGTGAGTTCAGGCTTGGTGCCATTCCATGTCATCTCAAATTCTCCTCACTGTCATTGCGGGCAAAAAAGACCTGAAGCACTTGAAAAAGTGAACAGATTACTCTTATTTGAATACTTACACCCCTTTCAAAATGCAACATTAAGGGAAGTATGAATTATTCCTTCTGTTGCCTACTTACACAGAAAAAATAAAAGCCATGTCTATGTAATAAATTCAATCTTATTATGTAAAACATGTAATTAATTATCTACAAGTGCTACCAATGAGCTTCCTAAATATTATTGTTTCTAGACAAAAAAAAGGAACTAGACCTGAACAATAGCTCACTTCATTAGGAAAGCACGAGGGTGTTCAAAGCCCCCTGCGACATGCCCAGAAATGCATGTTTTTGCATGAATTTCACAAAATGCCAAGTGCCTCCAAGAAAGCGCCCCTCTCCCACAGTAATTAGCATTTTATCCACCGTAATCACGTGCCATTACTGCCTCTCCTTGGTGAGAGAGCTAGGCCTTAATGCTTAAATTATAGGAAATACTTTAGAAAAATATTGATGTTCCAGGAAAATTTGCTAAAACGTCTGAAGTGTAGAAAACTGGCACAAAATCACCTTTATAGACTCGCATTATGCTTCAAGATTGTCAGGATGGGTTTTTAGGACGCCTCTTAGTAGTGGAGTGTTGGAACGTATTCTAGAGGGGAAAAAAATGTGTTTGCATTAAGTCTGGTCCGATGCCATGAGGTCCTCCCTGTGTGATGTGGTTGTGCAAGTCCCCCAAATAACCGAGTCCCGATGGGAGTCTGGACAGAAGTTCGCTTTTATTCAAATAGTTTAAGAAGGTGCACAAAAATCTTAAGCGTCAGGTCTTCATGGAAACATGCTGTAAAACGTCAGTCGTCGTTTCTGAGCTTTACGGAGAATAGATTGTGGTTTGTTGTTCTGTTACTTTTTACGCCTGTTTCTGAAAGGCAAATGCTGAATAATTCTGTAACAAAGGCTACCAAATGTGGCAATTAAAGCAGACTAATTGATGACATAGGAAATAAACATTTACTACGAGAATAATTACAGAAATGGTATTTGTGCCTTATCTAACATAATGGTTCCAACACAACACAAATCTATAGTTTACGTTACCTAGTATTTCCAGGAGTTAACCCTGTACAGAAAATTAGTCCCTGTAGATTTTTTCTCAGAATTCCTCTCATCGTTCGGTTTTAGCC
This sequence comes from Numenius arquata, assembly GCF_964106895.1. Classification (NCBI taxonomy): domain Eukaryota; kingdom Metazoa; phylum Chordata; class Aves; order Charadriiformes; family Scolopacidae; genus Numenius; species Numenius arquata. The sequence goes on along the minus strand of NC_133577.1, from coordinate 2,225,525 downwards.
ACCACACTCTCTTTTTTTGTGCCCAGAGAGTTGTAATTAATAGGGTGAAATCCAGTTGGCGGCCGGTCACCAGTGGTGTCCCTCAGGGCTCAGTCTTGGGGCCAGTCTTGTTTAATATCTTCATTGATGACCTGGATAAGGGGATTGAGTGCACCCTCAGTAAATTTGCAGATGACACCAAGCTAGGTGGGAGTGTTGATCTGCTTGAGGGTCGGCAGGCTCTACACAGGGACCTGGACAGGTTGGATCAATGGGCCAAGGCCAATGGGATGAGGTTTAATAAGGCCAAGTGCCGGGTCCTGCATTTCGGTCACAACAACCCCAGGCAACGCTACAGGCTTGGGGCAGAGCGGCTGGAGCTGCCCGGCAGAAAAGGACCTGGGGGTGTTGGTCGACTGTCGGCTGAACACGAGCCAGCGGTGTGCCCAGGTGGCCAAGAAGGCCAACAGCATCCTGGCCTGTCTCAGGAACAGCGTGGCCAGCAGGAGCAGGGCAGTGATGGTGCCTCTGTCCTGGGCACTGGTGAGGTGTCACCTCGAGTGCTGTGTTCAGTTCTGGGCCCCTCACTACAGGAAGGACATTGAGCTGCTGGAGCGTGTCCAGAGGAGAGCCACCAAGCTGGTGAGGGGTCTGGAGAACAAGTCCTATGAGGAGAGGCTGAGGGAACTGGGCATGTTTAGTTTGGAGAGGAGGAGGCTGAGGGGAGACCTCTACAACTCCCTGAAAGGAGGGTGTAGAGAGGTGCCTGTTGGCCTCTTCTCCCAAGGGAATAATGACAGGAGCAGAGGAAATGGTGTGAAGTTGGGGCAGGGGAGGTTTAGATTAGATATCAGGAAGAATGACTTTCCTGAGAGAGTGGTCAGGCACTGGAACAGCCTGCCCAGGGAGGTGGTGGAGTCGCCATCCCTGAAGGTATTTAAGGAACATGTAGACATGGTACTTCAGGGCATGCTCTAGTGCCCGAGATTGTTGGGTTGTGTCTGTTTGTGGGTGGGTGTGGGGTGGGGTTGTGGGTGTTGGTTTTGTGTGGGTTTGGGGTTTTTTTTGTTTTTGTTTTGGTTTTGGTGTTTGTTTGTTTTTTGGTTTTTGTTTTGTTTTGGTTTGGTTTGGTTTGGTTTTTGGTTGGACTCGATGATCTCAAAGGTCCCTTCCAACCAAGAAGATTCTGTGATTCTGTGTGATTCTGTAATTCCAGTGAAGATTTAAGAAGCTACTGACAGTTGACTGCTAAAATCCTGAGGGAGATTTTTGGAGAAGAGGGATTGCTCTGGTTTTGGCTTTTACATTTCAGTGGTGTTAGAAGCTAGAGTACGGAGTCAGAGAGCAATGGTCTTTGATTAAAACTGAGGGAACAGGGTAAAACTAAGAGTAAATACAGTAGAATTAAGGGAATGATCCTTTTTCTGTTGAAATCAGCAGCAATGCTCCCTTTAAAATCAGTACCCCAAATATTTTGCTCATTGAAGTGTGGCTTGAGATGCAGAGTATTCTGCCACTAGAAAGTAAAAAAAAAAAAAAAATTCAAGACATATTTAACTTTAAACATGAATACTGCAGCGGAAAACCCTGTATATTGCTGTTGGACAGTATTCTCAGTGTCCTGCTAAATCGACTCAGTGATGATTATGGGGTCTTGGTGCTATAAAAATAATAAGAGTGGAGTCTTAATTCGTATTAGACTTTCACTAAAATATGAGTATTAGATAAAAATTATTATTTTGCAATTTCCAGTATCCAGTTTAGCTCAGCAGTGATGTCCTCGGGTATTCTGCCTCCTCAGGAGATGCTCCAAACAGTGGAAAAGTATCCTAAGCCCTGAAGGGAAGGAGGGAGTTGACTTCATGCCTTTTTCATTTGGATCTGCACGAGAGAGATTTCTGTACGATCATGCCCCATCAACACATGCATGGTAATACTTTGCAATAACTTACTTTTTTTCCTAGGTTCGTTGAAAATGTTTTGTTGGTTTTTTTTTTTCTGATAGGGATCTTAGAATCATAGAATCATTTAGGTTGGAAAAGACCTTACAGCTTGGAAAAAAATGCTTTGCATTCGGGTTTCCCTCCTTCCACAGAAATTTTGCGATGCTTGGGGACTTCAGTTTTCCCACGAGAACCATACTGGGAGTTATATTACTTTTAGAGGGCTGTATACTAAAGCAAATCGAACTGAAAGGTATGTCCCAATTAAAAAAAAAAAACTTAAATGGAAAGAAAACCTTGAATTTTTTAGCCCATTTAAAAACGTGCATTCAGTTGCCTCTCATTTTTGTAGTCATGAGTGAGAAGCCCATAAACAACCTGAACCTGTAACCCAGAGCACAGCAGATTCTCAGCAGAGTTTAGATCAGGAAATTTTCTCAGAAGGGACTGTGGAGGCAGCTGCTATGCTAAAACATACAAGGGAAAACTGAGGGATAGGGCAAAACTCTATACAAAAATACCATTGTAAGATTTCATTTATGTTTTTATGCTCTCTGTTCTGCTTAAAGAATCGTAATTGCCTGTTAGGTGTGATTTAGATACGAACATGTAATCTGTTGCCTATTTCCAGTAAATTATTGACATAAGATGCTTAAGAGGGCAATGAAGAAAAATAGCAGTGGAGCTATTAATTAATGTTTCAAATTTCCATTATTTATAATTATATAACAATTGTATCAATCTATCATTCAGCGTATTTTATCACAGTATTGTCTCAAATCTCATTTATGAATGGGTTATAACTGAACAGTTACTTATGAATATTAGATTTGCTTAAATGGTAATTAGCATAGCAGCTTAATAAAGGGGAGCCTGTTATTCATTATTTCCATACGTCTCCCAGGATTTATTATGTCAAAATCCCAAGTACAGGGGAATTATTTTCATGGAAGTATTGACACCTTCACTGAAGTGCTAAAGATGGAGAGGGATCACGTCACAACATACTCACCTGATGCCAGGAGAAAAATGCTTCAGAACTGTTATTTCAAAGATATTTTTAAGCAATTTTTCCGGACGTATTTAAGTTAAAGAAGATACTCTGGAACAAAATGCTCTGCAGCAGAATGAGCTTGAGTACCTTAGCATATTTCTAATTGCCTCGGCACATCTGCCGCCGAGCACACAGCAGGCTGGCTGGAGCCTCTGGTGATGAAGTTTGCCAAAATATCAATTCATTCTTTGTGTTGAAATGAAGCACAAGCAACTTTGTCAGTATCTGTTTGTTTATTTTACCGCCTCTTCTGAAAATATCCTTTTTCTTCACAGCTTGACCAAAGCTGGATAACATCTTCCTCGGGAGAGCAGTTCTGTTGCAGTTATTTATACATAACCAGACAGTTTATTATGTACCCATCTGCACTCAAATTCTCTGTGACTTTAGTGTGAATTTAGTGCACTGGATGGCAGAGGGAGGTACTGCCTCGTACTTACTTTCATTTTATCTATCAATGAAAGCCATCATGTAAATGACATTCCCTTCCTGGTATTTTTTCAATCTCAAGAAAACTACCAATGTTAAGCTTGGTCTCCCAGTTACATTCCAGCATGAATGTTTACTTTTTCTTTTTCTTTTTTTTTTTCTAAGTTTAAATGCCCTCTGCAGTTTCCAGTTGTCACAGCACTCCTGTTCTCTTCCATAGCTGTCAAATGGCATGGGCTGTACCCTGCTCACCAAAACATGAGAGCCTCCATTTTTCATTCAGTCATCAGCTGTGGTTCAGCTCCACCATTTAATTACCATAAGATCTGAAGCATCTTACTATTCCCATAGAGTTTCTGCCATCGAGGGAAACTTAAATTCATATAGAATCATAGAATGCTTTGGGTTGGAAGGGACCTTAAAGATCATCCAGTTCCAACCCCCTGCCATGGGCAGGGACACCTCCCACCAGACCAGGTTGCTCAAAGCCCCATCCAGCCTGGCCTTGAACCCCTCCAGGGATGGGGCGTCCACATATCTTTAGTGGAAAAAGAAAAATGTTTCTGATGTGCAATAAATTTTAAAATCTGTTCTGCTACTAACTTTGCTGGTAACCAGCCTAATTCAACTAAAATCCTCTTAGCTGTATGTGACGTGTTTAAAAGAACTTGACGATGCTGAGGTCGGAGCTGGGCACGCTGAACAGGCACAATTCATAGTGTTTCCTAATTCGCTGTCTTTCCCTGTAAGCTTAGACTGGGATCCTCTGGGGTCAGGGACTGTCATGGATGGAAAAATACGGCAGAGTGATTTTATGAGTATTCTTTCATTGTGCATTGCCACAGCCTCTGTCTCCCTACCTTAGGACATGCAGTCTCATGACAGCAGAAGGGTTCAAGCATGCTGGCTCACCCAGAGAGGAAGGATGTCACCATGTTTTTAACAAGGAACTGCTAAGAAGATGGGTTGTTGAGGCAGGAGACACTGGAGATTCCTGCTCTGGGATTTATAGACTTCAGGCTATAGCAGAGGGAGAGCAGGAGAAGGGGCTGGAGGAACCAGAGAAAGACCACAGGTCTGAAAGACTGCACAGGAGTGCCTCCATGGCCTGGGGCTCAACTGACCACATGTAGGCTCCAACAAGGAGACCTTGTACCTGCAGCATCCAGACACATTCCCATGACTCGTGGAGCTGGTGTCCCATTTTCTTTCTTTGGTTTCCAGCTGTGGGTGAGGCCTCATCCAGAGGCCATGACTGGCTTTGGGGGTTCATGTGGTGAAATGGGGGCTCCAGGGACAAACAGCTGCAAGGTTGACCTTGCTCTAGAGGTAAGTCATGGCTGGCTAGCTGAGGGGGTGACTCCAAACTAAGCTGAGAAGCTGTCACGCTACAAACAGTATCTCTGGGACACCAGAACCCATGACAAGGATGACCTTTTCGTTCTGGGTTTGTAGGACACCCACCAGCAGCACAGGGCCATGTGGAGTAATGAACTTCCACTATCAAAATGCAGGAGTTTGTCAGTCCAAGTCTAAGTCTTTCACACATGCTATTAATTAGAGGGGTTTGGGTTGGAAATGAGCATTCTGGTATAAAAGACAATGAGAAGGCAATGCTCAAAAAATGCAGGTACTAAACATAAAAAAATTCCAACAGCAGTGGCATCAGATGCAGCAGAATGGTGTTTGTCCTTGATTGTTCAGAGCAGCCATTTGTTGTACAACAGGGAGCAATGAGTGTTGTTAGGAGTTTGCTGGTACAGGAAATATTCTATTCCAGTTTTATGAAGTGCTGTGAAAGCGCATCAGGGTAAAAATTACCGTGTAAATTTAGGAACTCGTTCATTGAGGGGCAATGAGCCTCCCATAGCATCCTCAGGGCAAATTTTAGAGAAGAAATGGCTGCACGGTGCAGAAAAGGGATTCACAGAAAGGGAGCATGAGCTCCACAGAAGAATCTCTCAGCAGCATCTGTAGCATCGTACCACAGACAACAGATGCTTGATGTGCCACAACCCTCAGCCTTATTGAGTCTCCCAACATCTACCCAAAATACTGCCATTCTGAGCTGAACCTGCTCTTGCAACCAATGTTTCTGCTAAAAAATTTTAGAAAAAAATAACAAAGCTGTTCTTTACAGATGTCTTTTTCAGGCTCATGGTGTGTTGAGAGGGGATGTTGGAAATACTGACAAGCCTTTAGTCCTGTAATGATGTGTATGAACTCTATGAAGTAGAATCTGTGAACTCTGGGAACAGGAAAGCCTTTTGGTGAAAGACATTCTGGGAGATGTTTAAAACACTGGCCTGCTTTAAACAGGTCTGGTTTTCTCACCTGTGGAGCAGGATGGGACACAGTCATGATAGTTGACCCCAACTGAGCAAAAGGATATTCCATGCCATGCTCAACGATAAAAGCCGGGGAAAGAAGAAGGAAGGGGGAGATGTTCAGAGTGATGGCGTTTGTCTTCCCAAGTCACCATTGAGTGTGATGGAGCCCAACTTTCCTGGGGATGGCTGAACACCCACCTGCCCATGGGAAGTGGTGAATTAATTCCTTGCTTTGCTTTGTCTTTACCTCAGCCCATGAGTTTTCTCACTTTTACTCTTCTGATACTCTCCTCCATCCCATGGCAGGGAGAAGTAAGCGAGCGGCTGTGTGGTGCTTAGTTGCTGGATGGGGTTAAACCACGACACAGAAAAATAAGTTTACCGTTCCCAAACAGATGTTTACTGAAAGAAAAATATCTGCTTTTCTTCAAATAGATGACATTCTGCAGAACTGCAGATTCAGAGCTTGAAAGCAGGTGTGAACATGTTTAATGTTTCTTAATCCAAATTGTTTATACAGTTTCAGAGCTGTACCTTTTGGCAAGCTTTTCGCAAGGCGGATGGCATGCAATTATTCTGCTCACAAGAGCTGATGGAGGAATTATGTTTCCTTCTGCTTCCTTCTCCATGGCAGGAGACCTCAGTAGGGTTCCTGTCTGGTTTTCAGCGCTCTCTTGGTTCTGCTGCCTTGAAGCACACTTAGGTTTGACGCCTGGTGTGATAGGGACTGGGCTGAGGGAACCACTAGCCCTGTCCTGATCCCTGTAACCCTCGCTGGAAAGGAAACACCATTTCCATGGCTAAAATACCCAGTTAAAATCTCAGAATATCAACTTGTGAGGTGCAGAAGGCAAGGTGGTGTCTACATCCTGATGACTGAGAGGAGACCCAAAGAAGGCAGAGAAACCTCATGCCAGTGCAACAGCAGTAGCAAGACTTTCACATGCTCCAGTGAGAGCATCAGCAAGGCCTGAAATTTTGACAGCTGATCCTCTAGCTCAGGAAAAAAGGTTGAAGATAGTATCAGTTTTCCCCCAGAAAACTGAATTGAACAAATGAATAGATGTTTATATATCACAGATGTGTACACTTTCTAAAAATAAATACACATATTTAGGTGTTATATTTTATCTTTGCTCTACTGGACTTTAGAATTCATGATTCTGGTTACTAAGCTGTGTTAACGCTTAATTTGAATTAAAGTTACTAGATTTTCTCTGAATACAGCATTATCTGTTACTCCTATCCCCTGAAATATAAACAAGCACTATAAAAATACGGAATCTGTTCCATTTCATTATAAACAGCAACATCTACAACATATTACACGCAATTTCTGAGCCATTGCTCTTCTGCTTGCCAAAAGTCTAAAAGCAAATGTCAATCCTGATTGGGCACAACTGTATTTTCACCAGGGGTGATGCTGAGATCCTCAACAGCAAGTTTGTGAATGGTGGCCAGGCCCTGTGATTAAATACCAGGACTGGAATTTAGTTCAGGGCTGCATCGCTCTCCATCATCCATCATCCACCACCCTTGGTCCTTTCCCAGGGGAAAGAAAGTTGCCAAAGGTACAAGAAATTACCCTGAATTACACTGCAAAGTCACCTCAGAAAAAAATGGTAAGAAAAATATGCTCAACTTAACAGGGCAGAATCACAGAATCACAGAATGGTGGGGGTTGGAAAGGACCTTTGGAGATCATCCAGTCCAACCCCCTGCCAGAGCACGGCTACCCAGAGCAGGTTGCACATGAACATGTCCAGGTGGGTTTGGAATGTCTCCAGAGATGGAGACTCCACCACCTCTCTGGGCAACCTCTTCCAGGGCTCTGCCACCCAACAGGAAAGAAGTTCCTCCTCATGTTGAGATGGAACTTCCCATGTTCAAGTTTGTGTCCGTTCCCTCTTGTCCTGTCCCTGGGCACCACTGAAAAGAGACTGGCCCCATCCTCCTGACACCCACCCTTTGAGTGGCATTGATCAGATCACCCCTCAGCCTTCTCTTCTCCAGACTAAACAGACCCAAGTCCCTCAGCCTTTCCTCATCAGAGAGATGCTCCAGGCCCCTCATCATCTTTGTAGCCCTCTGCTGTACCCTCTGCAGCAGTTCCCTGTCCTCCTGGAACCGGGGAGCCCAGAACTGGTCCCAGTAAAAGGAATTAGTCCTAAAGTTTGCAGGGAGTAGCCCTAAAGTTTGGAATATAAAGTAATCGATCTCACAGTCATTAATGAGGGGGAATTAAACAGACAAAGAAGGGGTTGTCTAAGGGCTGCATGGCTGGGTTCCCCAGCAGCGGTGCTACAAACACGGATTAAGCAGAACTGGCTGAGAGCAGCGTTGCAGAACAGAGATCACTGGATAATTACGTTGATTTGTACCAGGGAAGAGCTTGCTTACAGAACATTTTAGTGAATCATCATTATCCGTTCTGAATTTTATGACTGTCGATTGCAAGGTGCGTATAGAGGCGAGAAGGGACGATCAGTTCATCTGAATCTTTGGAGTTGAGAAGACTGAATTATTTCACTCCATTTGCCAATGTATTTTCATATCCATTTTCCCTGCTGAGAAGGTTTTAACCTAGTTTTTCCTCTAAAGACAAGAAAAAAAAAAAAAGGCTGTCGTTTACAGTAAAACCATGACATCAGAGAGGATCTTGCAACCAGATAAGATCCATATTCAGCCTCATACCCAAACAGATGACTTCAGATACAGGTTCACGCCACCAACATATCTTGGTGAACCACCAAGGTCACCTTCCCTCTCTGCTCACTTTGACCTTCTCTCTGGCACCATGCTCTTTGCCCTATGCCTGGTTCTGGAGAGCACAGGCAGTGATTATATCCCCTGATGTGCAATTTTGACTAAATTCCTCCCTTGGTTAGGGCCAACCCAGATTAATTACAATACCTTCTAACAGCTGAATATTGCCTTTTTTCTTTTCTTCTTTTTTCTTTCTCTTTTTTTTCTCTTTTTTTTTTCTTTTTTACCATTTTGAAGCTGCAATTCAGATTTCTTCTGCTATAGCCTTGATTTCAAGGCCAGGCTGGACGAGGCTTTGAGCAATCTGGTCCTAGTGGGAGGTGTCCCTGGCCACAGCAGGGCTTTTGGAACTCGATGATCTTTAAGGTCCCTTCCAACCCAAACCATTCTATTATTCTACAATTCTATGATTAAAAACTATGGTGGAACCCTTTTTAAGGAATTTCATTTTTTCTGCTCTGTTCTGTACCTTTACCATTCCAAAATACACGTATGTCATTTATCTCAGAGACAGAGCATAGTCTTTAATTAATACATGTGCTGAAAGACTGACATATAATAATTTTATTTGATTAATATTAGCTTTCTAAGAGCCTATTTTTCTGTCTGTCTTCATATCCAGCTTGGCCAAAAAGTACCTAAGACATACATGGAATATGAGGTAGATTTTTCAGAAAATTACTAACTATGCTGCCACCTAGTGAATCTGTACTCTCTCTGATAACACCTTTGTTCATAAAGAGATTTAACTCCTTTTTGTGAGGACGGAAAAAGCTCTGGTTTAAGAACTGTTTCAATAAAAACAAGAAATGGCTAGAAATGGATAAAAGGCATTACAATTTTCTCTGAAATTTGGTTTAAAATAGCCAGATACAACTATTGGAAAATGCCAGTGCTTTGGGTGCTGCTGTTAATCATTAAATACCCTTTTCTTGTAGGATCATCCTACAGAATTTAAAAAAAAAAATCATAATCCTAAAGTCTAAGGCCACCGTATGTGTAAGCATCTGTTTTCAATCTTTGTGTTCTCTCTAATGGTTAAAAAGTCACCATTTTACTGACCGTCCTGGGTTTGTCCCTTCACAACTAAAATCGATGCACTTGCCATTTACTTTAATTGAACTGGGTTCTTCTGTAGCGGCAAGACTTAATCCATATGTTTGCCAAACTGTTTTTTAGAGAAATCATCTGCCCAACAAGCGTATCAGCCCCTGTTTGCAAACACTTTTTTAAGGAAGAAAGACTGCTTGGATTTCATCTAAGAAAATCACACATGCAGCAGGCTCGAATCTTTATTTTATTTTATTTTTTGTCTGCTGCGCATCTTAGTGCAGGAAAATGCTGAGTAAAATGATTATTACTGGGAAACAACAGCAGCTGCTGATCCACAGTGAAACCAATTCCTGCTAGCAGTAATTAGCATTCCATAAGGAAACCCACGGCATAACCCCTTGGCATCTAACATTTAGAGCCTTTCCCAGATAAGTGAATAATTATGTAGCACTTGTGCAATCTTAATGCCCTGTTCAAATCCTAGAAATGTGTCCTGAAACTCCACATCCTATGCAATTTTTCTCCCTATACCGTATCAAAATAAGCCTAGAAAAATAAAGATAATTGGTTGATTACAGAACTGCGTAACATAGATTTCTTTCAGGGCCAATCTTCTTGTTTCCAGCCTGCAGCTGGGGTTGCCTCTTGTTTGCTCTTTCTCTCCCTAAAATTGTGTTTCACTTTTGCCAACAGGAGTCCGTTCTGGCCACAGAGGCTGGAGCTGACGTGTCCTGGAAGAGTCTCAGCCCAGGCTGTTCCACGGTCTGGTAGTCCCACCACCCTTGAAGATGGTCTCAATCCAGGTCATCTGATGAGTCATTGCACACTGTCGATCTGTTTTTTTCATTTAATAAAGGACAATCAGAATGAATAGAAGAAGAAATAGGTTGAGCAGTTCTAAAACGCCGGGTGCTTACTCCAAATTGGGATGTCATCAGCCCATCTCATAATCCTGGTAGAGTTCAGGCATGTAGCTCCCCAGACCATACATCAGCATAGGCACATCGGCGGCTCACAATAAAAGCATTTCATATTGGAGATACATATGAAATCTATAAGTATTGTAAGGCTGATTTTAAGCCTGTTTACAGTAAATTAGCACTGAGGAACAGGGGAGTATGAGCCAGCCTGAGATTTAACAGTCTGAAGCTTGCATAAGATTGGAGTTTATATGAAATTTAGATTGAGGGAAGTTGATCCAATACTTTTCAACTCCTGTGTTTTATTTCCTACATAAATTACCATCATACTAATCTAGGTGCTTCTATATAACCAGAGATATTGGTTTAGTCTTAGGGCTGTGTCATGCACAGGTAGCCCCACTGAATCCAACTCTAAGTGTTTAAAACATTCCATTAGGGCCAGATTTTTAGGGAAGCAGCCCATGAGCAGCAAGGCTACTACAGCTCCGTGTCCCTAGGGCTGACCAGTAGTACATGTCCCCAGTAGCCACCAGCATATTTCTGTCCCCAGGAGGTGCACACGCATATGTATATATATGTATATACAACCTGTATGTACATAAATACACTGCCAGCCACACAGATCAACTCCCTTCCCTGGCTGATCCAGATGTTGGTGTGTTAGTAGGAAATATCCATATATATATATATATATTTATATATACGGAGATGTATATATGCAGTGTGGATGCCTCTGGTAGCTGGGCTTAGGTGCAGCCCACCCAGTCTGGATCCCCAGTCTCCCCAGCTGGAAAATTTGATTTTCCAGATCAGATGTAAAATGGAGATCTGCAGCACTTACTGCCTTTTGAGTACTTTGTAGTTCATTTTTTGTAAGAGTCGTTACTAATCCTTGTATCCCAGAATTTATCCTAACAAAAGTATCAACTGATAGACTTATTTTTCATCTTATTTCTGTTAAAAGTATCTGTGGCATTAAGAAATATTGAAGAAAGGTTCTTGTGAACAAAGGCTGCTCTTTTCTATTCAAAGTAGCTAAAAAGAGGAATAGGAGAATGAGCAATTCTTATGTAGTTTGTCAAACATTTGGGAACCTTCAGTACATAATGTAAGCTTTTCTAGACCTGCCACTTTCCAATCGGCAATTATCTGCTTTTATTTCTGGTAAATCAGTAGCAGAATGAGGTATGTATCCTAAATGTAGGATTGTATGACATCCTGTGAACCAAAGGCATGGTTTAGAATAAACCCATACAGTTTGACGTTTATTTCCCACTTTCAAGAGACTTTAGAACTACTTTTGTACTTCAGAAAGCTATTAATTAGCAGCAATAGCCAAGCAGAAAGCCTAAGCTACGCCACATTCAGATACCTCAGCTGACTATGGGCTACTTCCGAATGCATCCACAGTAATGTTATTTTATTAACAGTAGTATCTTAACAGATATGGCTGGAGAGCAGCCCTGAGGAGAAGGACTTGGGGGTGTTGGTGGATGAGAAGCTCAACATGAGCTGGCAATGTGCGCTGGCAGCCCAGAAAGCCAACCCCATCCTGGGCTGCATCCCCAGCAGCGAGGCCAGCAGGTCACGGGAGGTGATTCTGCCCCTCTACTCTATGCTCGTGATACCCCTCCTGGAGTGCTGTGTCCAGCTTTGGAGTCCTCAACACAGGAAGGACATGGACCTGTTGGAACGGGTCCAGTGGAGGGCCACGAAGATGATCAGAGGGATGGAGCACCTCCCCTATGAAGACAGGCTGAGAGAGCTGGGGTTGTTCAGCCTGGAGAAGAGAAGGCTCCGGGGAGACCTCATAGCAGCCTTCCAATATCTGAAGGGAGCCTACAGGAGAGCCAGAGAGGGACTCTTTGTCAGGAGATGTAGTGACAGGACAAGGGGTAATGGTTTTAAATTGGAAGAGGGGAGATTTAGATGAGATATTAGGAAGAAATTCTTTGCTGTGAGGGTGGTGAGACACTGGAACAGGTTGCCCAGGGAAGTTGTGGCTGCCCCATCCCTGGAGATGTTCAAGGCCAGGCTGGATGGGGCTTTGAGCAACCTGGTCTGGTGGGAGGTGTCCCTGCCCAGGGCAGGGGGGTTGGAACTGGATGGTCTTTAAGGTCCATGATTCTATGATTCTATGATATTTTCCCTGATATGCAGTTCTGCAGGTGCGTAACTCCTAAGGATAGTGTGTGCTTGGCCATGCTATCACTGTTTCTTTGACACACATATATATACATATATATATAGTGATATATATAATGATCTTGCTCTAACAGTATCAAGCCATAAAGCTGGAGTCTTTTATAATTTTCCAAAAATATGATCAAAATGTATCTTAAAAATAGGAACGCCTTCAGAATCAACAGCATTTGGGCAACACTTGGCAGCCCAGCAGCAGGAGTACTAAAAGGATAAAGTCCTAGAGGAAGATGAGTCTTGTCTAGGTGAGATGTTGGGACTGGTGAGGGTGAAGTTTCAGTGGGGACTGGATGGAGATTCTAGTACACAGGACAATGACAAGCTTGTCACCCTCAAGGTATCAGTCATGTAATTACCTAGTGATCTCATTCAGGTGATATTTCTGCAGATTCCTCTATAAGGAATGAAAAGGGAGAACGGTCAATCGTGTGAGATCACAGAATCAGCCAGACCCCATGGAATCCTTTCTACACTGAAAATGCCCAGAGGAGGCTGATGGGCAGGTAAACCGAGGCAGAGGGAGGCTACTCCTCTGGTGAAAGCACATACTCTCCTTCCAAGCCATATTACTATTTCTAAATAGTCCCACCAGGGTCCCTAAAAGCAACTCTTTCCAGGGGTGCCTGGTAATGTAGGTCCAATGCTACTGTTCTGTGAGAAAGAAGAGGGAGAAGGTCTTTGGGCCATACAGCCCGAGGAGATAGCGTTGCAAGCTTTCTCCGGATTACGCTTGAGAGATGGAAAGACATGGCAGAAATCAGCACTGGTGTAGCAGCTCAGATGAGGCATCATCTAGGTGAAATTTCTGGGTAGGAGGATCTGTGGTTAGCAAAACTCACATGAGTAAGAGGTGTTCCATGCCACATCAGATGGAGCCACGTAAGGCAGGGGAGCAGTTCCAGAGGAAAAAAAATGGGGGAGCATTACTTGTTTTCCAAAAGGTTCTCAGACTATTCATACTTTCCACAAATCACATTTCTTCATTCTCTCACCATGAACCTTTCTGTCCAGTTTCCTTGGACATTGCACACTGTCAGTGACGTGGTCGTGGTCCCCCTCTGCTCTCCTCACCCTCGGGCACTTCTGTGCTATCCAGTCTTTTAGTAGCTCTCGTTTAGCAGGTACACTTTTTAGACCTCTGCAGGCAGTCCCTTATGTTGGAAGAGACGTCACTGATGGAGAATCACAGCAGTGATATGATCGCTGCTGTTAGTCCTCATAAATCAGTCAAGTTCAAGTTTGGAAGAAGTGTGCTTAAACATCCTCACCACACTTTAAAACCCATTTAAACTTCACGGTGCCACAGAATTAGAGGTTTCAAATCACCAAGAAGATTTTTAAGGGCAGAAAGGATCAGAAAGCTTATCAGCACTGGATTCAGTAGCTTGGGGTTTGTTTTAAAACAAAAAGATTTTCTACTCGGGTGGGTGTTGTGATTTTCACTGCTCTTCCTGTCACATCCAATTGTAAAGTTGATCATACTCTATGAGATCAAAAGTTTATAGCACTGACTTCTGCTCTGCCCAGAAGAGTTTAACTGCATGGATTAAAGCACATTTAATCCATGAAAAAATTATTTAAAAAAATAAAATAAAATCAAAGCCTTAGATTCTAATGATCTTTCCTCATCTCTTTTGCTAAAAAAGATGTCATAGCTGATATGTTAAATAGCGGAAATTGCTTCCAAGATGTGAGTCTAGAGGATATCTTCCACTGGTTAGCATTTTGTAACTGGTTTTTAGAGTTTGAACAAAGAGTTTGGTAATAAATGCAAAGAGCAAAACCTGGTAATAAAGCTTAGAAGAATTATAAATTGCCTACGAAGAAGGGTGGTAAATTTTATAGGTGGATCTACAGGTGGTAAATTTAGAAACCTCTTTGTAATAAAAGGTCTGTAAAAGGGGCGTAGTTATGTTTGTCATCAGCAAAATAAAGTGTTTTGCAAAGTCAAAGAAGGTAGGTGCTTTTGGTTTAAGGACCTCTCCTTCTGGTATCTCCATAGTGGCTGGGTCTGGCTTGAAAGAGCATGCTATATCTCAGGCAGAAACATCAAGGTTTAAAACAACTTATCATCTGACTATTTTTGCTTTAAAATTAGTAACAAATTCCTTAATATGCCTGTGTTAAAAGGACTGACACCAACATTAACTACACTACTGGTAGAAAAATAAAATAAAATAAAAAGCAGAGATTTGTAGGCAATTTATAACTTTGCCAATGCGGGCATTTTGTTACTGAGATGGAAAAGGCACATCTTAAATACCAAGACTCCCATCCTGCCAAATTTCAGATCATCTTCTTTTAATGTCTACTTTTTTTGCAGGCACTGAAACAAGCTCCCCAGGGAAGTGGTTGTGGCCCCGAGCTTTCCGTGTCCAAGAAGCGTTTGGTCAACACCGTTAAAAATACGGTTTAACTTTGAGGTTGCACTGTGTGGAGTCAGGAGTTGGCCTTGGTGATCCTTGTGGGTCCCTTCCACCTCAGGATATTCTGCGATTCTATGATCCAAGTCTATTTTCTGAAGTAGCCATCAAGGTTTTACAAAGTTGTAAAACTTTCTTTACTTGAAATAAATTTAACCCCTTGGCTGATTTTAGCATAAGGCATATTTGGGGCTAGACATTCTATGTGTGTAATTTTTTTTCCAGATATAGAATTACTGGAAAAAGTTTGTGAAATGTTAATTAAGTATGCTATCCTTGGACTGAAAGTGAATCACAATTTCTCATAAACTAGTAACTCAAAGCTGTAAAAACCCAGGCGTATTAGGAAGTCTGAGCTGGTAACAAATTGTTTTGACTGCAGTTGATGTCTTAGTGTGCATATAAATAAATAAATAAATAATAGCAGCCCTCTGAGATTATAGCAAAAACCATTAATGCATAATTTTGCATGGAATTATGAAAATGTCAGTCATAGAAAGGATAACTGGGAACTGTCCTGCATCAAAGCTTTAGCAAGTTGACAGATGGCTTAGTTAACATTTTCTTTTGCCAGTCTACTGGACCAGTTCTTGTGACCCCCATGTATGTTTAGATAAAATGTAATTAAAACCATTGCTTCACATATAGCTTTAACTATAGCTACTGATACAGCTATTGAACTAATCTCCATTCTTTCAAGCAACAGCTTATATTCCATTTATTGGAGGAGCATAACTTAAGAGACGGATCTACTCTGGAAATATTTAAAGCATGTGTATTTTACAAGTTTGATCTTCTCTCTCTCTCTACTTAGCCAGCAATGTAATTATCAGGGCACCAGACCAGTTGCCCAGAGAAGCTGTGGCTGCCCCATCCCTGGAGGGGTTCAAGGCCAGGCTGGATGGGGCTTTGAGCAACCTGGTCTGGTGGGAGGTGTCCCTGCCCAGGGCAGGGGGTTGGAACTGGATGATCTTTAAGGTCCCTTCCAACACAAACCATTCCATGATTCTATACTAGCTACCATGATGCTTCCAGTCCTTTGCCCCCTTCTCTAACACAGCTTTGTCTGACACCAGCTCAGCAGACCATGGCTTCATTGCCTGCTTCAACAAGAGCTGAATGCAAAATATTTTTTTGCTAATTGACAGTGGCAGTAACATGGGACATTTCACCAGCGAAATTGCACGTTGTATTTGAAACAATATTTATAAAATAAGGGCTGGTTTTCTGCCAGGAGAGGATCCAGCAGGCAGGTACAAGAAGATGGCTTATTTTCTTTCTTGGAAGTCTGTGGAACCCAGCAGTTTATTATTGCTGTTGGTTTCAAAAGACATAAGGGTGCCCTTCAACCATACAGTATCAGAAAATAGGAGGAAAATAGCAAGCAAGAATTCACTGTCAATAAAAACTGCAATAAAACCCCTGTTTTGTTACCACCTGCTTATGTTGAATAAGGCTGTTAGCTCCAACAGTGTTCTATGATACTTTTATTATGCTGAAATTCTATAAAATTTGATCGCTGTTTGGTCAAAACCAACAATACCTGTAAGACATGCTTGGCACAAAGGAGCCCCTTAACATTCCTGGCTATAAAGCAACTTTAAAAAACATGTTTGTTCTGCATTGTTTTTGTAGTCTTTGAACATTTAGAGTTGTTCCCTTTGTTCCTGTTTTCCCCAGCCACGAGCATTTAATTTGTGCTATTTCAGCCCATGTACTGGGGTCAAAGTTCACGCTCTCACTTGTCCAAAACTTCCTTTGACTTCAATTATTTTACTTTGTCTTTACAAATAGGGAACAATAACCCGTTATTTTCAAAACTTCCTCCTGTAAATGAGATTTTATAACAATATTACTTACACACACACATGATCCCAGGCAGCTGGAGGGACTTTCAGGGGTGTCTTTCCTGAAATTTGCTGTCTGTAGAGCAAAGAAGGTTGAGATGGTTGTGAACAGTTCTTAAACTAACCCAGTTTAATGCAGAATTAGCTGTGGCTTGCTTTCATAATTCCCTACCTAAGCAGGGGCAGGCATTATAGAAATACTGATGAAAAGCTGTTAATCTCTTTGGAGCAGTTTGGTGTAATTCTTTAATGTCAAGAGATCCTAAGAGTCAAAACTGGGAATGTAGCTAATTATTTCCTCTCAGTAAAACTGGATTTGCAGACAGCTTTGCAAAACATAATTGATAATATACCTTGTATCTTTACAAGCATTTATAAAAATGATGGAATAAGTGTGGTATAAGTATTGCTGTAATGTAGCATTTGAAACTTCATTTAGCAGTCACTGTGCTACCCTTTGATTGCCTTAATTACATTTTTAATGACATAAGTAATAACAGCTAACATTGATTATTTTTAGCCCTTTAAGATATAGCTGGGTTTTACATACTTCATAAACTTTAAGGCTGTAAAGACACGCTCAACCATCTAATCTTAACATCTGTACATCACTGGCAATTAAGAACACAGACAACCCTTAGTTGATGTAGGATAAGGCAATGTAAAGGCCAAAGAAATCCTGAGGTTGTCAGATTTTTCAATGAAAAAGAAAAAAGAGAGCAAAAATAATTGTCAGGAGCCGTTTGGAGGCCGCGTGTGCAGCCGTGCTCTCCTCACCATCTCCCCAGGCTCACTCAGGATCTCAGAGGTGGAACCATGGTGTCCATGGGTTCTACTGAATGAAGAGTGACCCACCTTCATATTCTGCAGAGATGCCTACACCTTTTTTACAGCCATGGAGAACCTGTCCTGTGCTCTAAACACAGCCTTGCGTGGTGCTGGGCTGGACATCTGAGCTCCAGCACCACAGCACCCAATGCCTCACTCTGTGGCAAGAGGGGGACTCAAGATTTTGAGGATGTCTTTAAGGATCCTAAATTCCCAACTCGACTTAGGCAAGAAGATATGAAAAAACCCAAACATCTGTCTGCACTTATAAGGAATAAAAGATTTGCAAGTGTAATGTGAGAAATTCCAAATACCAGCAGTTTTAAATAATTCAAGTTGCCTAGTAATGCTGATTTCCCCCTCCTCCCCTCACCTCTTGCTAACGAGGTGTCGCATCCACGTCCAAATGGTAATGAAACCTGCGTGCCCATCTTTAGCGTATCAGTAAGGAGTCCAACAACCTAGGTTAAACTAATAAAGAGGATTTAAGCCTTCACTTTATATGAATGGACATGACTGCATTCTCTTCCATTGAGTCTGGGGAGTCATGAGCTGCTGGGCAGTGGTGGGACACAGCCAAAGCACGGACTGCCCCAGCCATTGCTGCTGCAAACATGTAGATGGAGCCCCACAGACTCACACTGAGCCTAAAGGCTGAATCTGTTCTGCACTGAACTTGGATCTGATGAACGCTCAGTTTTCAGAAGACTGAGCCTGAGCAAACAGCAGCAGCAATACCACCCTCAGAAAAAAACAGAGAAACCACGGTGCCAGCCATTGCCCAGGAATCCAGGAGCAATAAGGCATGGATGAGATGAAATGTCTGGAAGATCCCAGAGACAAGCCAGCCCCTAAGCTGCAGCAAGTCCTACTTTCCCTCATTCACCCCTTACCAGCCATTCCTACCAGTATGATTTGTAAGAACTGCTGCAAATATGGAGACCAGTGTGACTCTACAGATGATAAAGACGATAAAGACTCACTTGGCATGGGAGTCATAGAATCATGGAATCATAGAATCATAGTTTGGGTTGCAAGGGACCTTTAAAGGTCAACTAGTCCAAACCCCTGCAATGAACAGGGACATCTTCAAGTAGATCAGGTTGCTCAAAGCCCCATCCAACCTGACCTTGAACGTTTCTAGGGATGGGGCAGCCACAGCTTCTCTGGACAACCTGGGCCAGTGTCTCACCACCCTCACAGCAAAGAATTGCTTCCTGAGATCTCATCTAAATCTTCCCTCTTTCGGCTTAAAACTGTTACCCCTCATCCTATGGCTCCACTCCCTGATCCAGAGTCCCTCCCCATCTCTCCTGGAGCCCCTTTAGGGACTGGAAGGGGCTCTAAGGTCTCCCCGGAGCCTTCTCTTCTCCAGGCTGAACAACCCCAATTCTCTCAGTCTGTCCTCACAGCAGAGGGGCTCCAGCCCTCTGAGCATCTTTTTGGCCTCCTCTGGACCCACTCCAAGAGTTCCAAGGTTTTAATCAGAGTCATAGTGAAACACAGCAGTGGTGATTTAAGGTATGATGCCTCCTGTGCCAGTGGTTACCTACCGCATGGCTAAACTGGCATGCAGGAGTACCCAAACAGCTTGGTTTTAACAGCTTTCCAGCCCAAAAAAGCAATAAGCAGCTGGAGGTAATGCTTCACATCAGGGCGGCTCTTTCCAAAACAACTGTTTGTCTACATCCTTATTTAAATCAGTTCAGTGGATATTTTAAGCCAACACTGCTACCAAAAAGGAGTCTTCCCCCAGAAACCCCTGGTAGCTCATGGCCGTGTTTGTGCCAACACCTCCCTTTTGTCAGCACAAGTATTCGCATGACCGTACGATGGGTCAGGTGGGGGACCAGATGTGACAAAAAAACACACCACCTTCTCAGTTTTCAGTGCTGTTGGTCCCCTGAATCTGGCTGGTATGACCATGGAGCATTTGTGTTGCCAGGAGGGGTGGGGGCAGGAGAATGAGGAGGACAGAAGAGGGGACAGAGACAGCTTCTTTCAGTGTCAGTGGCTCGTTTCTCAGCAGCACCCCCAGTGCCTGTCCAGTTTTGGGCTCCCCAGTTCAAGAAAGACAGGGAACTGCTGGAGAGGGTGCAGCAGAGGGTCACAAAGATGATGAGGGGCCTGGAGCATCTCTCTTACAAGGAGAGGCTGAGGGACTTGGGTCTTTTTAGTCTGGAGAAGAGAAGGCTGAGGGGGGATCTGATCAACGCCTATAAATACTCAAAGGGTGGGTGTCAGGAGGATGGGGCCAGTCTTTTTTCAGTGGTGCCCAGGGACAGGACAAGAGGGAACGGGCACAAACTTGAACATAAGAAGTTCCACCTAAACATGAGGAGGAACTTCTTTCCTGTGAGGGTGGCAGAGCCCTGGAAGAGGCTGCCCGGAGAGGTGGTGGAGTCTCCTTCTCTGGAGACATTCCAAACCTGCCTGGACACGTTCCTGTGGGACCTGCTCTGGGTGACCCTGCTCTGGCAGGGGGTTGGACTGGATGATCTCCAGAGGTCCCTTCCAACCCCATGTCATTTTGTGATTCTGTGATTTGGGTGGTCGGGGAAATGGTTATTCTGCTCTTCCATTCAAAGAGGAAAACAAAGCAATTTTAACAGGCTTTCTTGCGTTCTGTTCACAAATGCTATGATTTTATGGTGTCCATAAATACATGGGTGCACATGCCTACCTTTATACTACTGCATCCATAAAATCTTACTAATATGTCTGTGCGTGAGCGCGTATATACAGGCTGTGTGTGAGGAAGCTGTTTGTGCTCTCTGTTGGTATGGTCCCAAGGATAATGCAAATGAGAAGACAACGACTGGGAATATCAGTGCGACAATGTTCTTACGTATTTATGGAACGAGAAATTATTTCACAATGGAATTTTCCTGGTATTTGTCAGAGAAAGAAGAAATGCTGAGTCCGTCACAGAAGCCGCCCTGTGCCATTTGCTGCCGTCATTCCTGGTTTTGTTAAAACCAGCCAATGTGACTTTTTGGGAGGGAAAAAAAAGATCTTGGTATACTGCTTATCCTTGTCTGCTGAACCATGTACACCAAGTCACGTTTTACTGTATTTGGCCAGTGTGTATAACTAAATACAAATAACTTACAATGCTGTTTGGGATAGGCATTTGCTTGAAATTATTAGCATTTTAACAGTGAAATGATGTTTTGACATTAGCACTCTACTTAAGACACAACCAGAAGAATTTCACACCTCTTTTGGTGATGTATGGCTTCAGTCTGACTCTCTGCGATGCAAACAAGACCTACAGTCAGAAAAGATTTATTTATAAAACGCGTGGGTTTAGGAGCCACAGAATGAGGGAAACAAAGCTACATCAGCAAACCTTTACATATTCCCATACTTCTTGTAACCGCCTGAGACTGAATCACAAAGCTGATTTCTCCTAGCTCTTTTGGAAAACAAGCTTAACTTCATTAATTCAGCATACAAGCATAATGTGCCTGGTTCGAATGCACTATATCTACCTATTTTCAGCCTGGAGCGAGAGGTGTTTACTTTCCCTTGAGATCCTCACCCCTAGCCCCCCTCCTGGAGAAGGCTCGTAAACTGAGGTCATCTCACTTTTCTGACTTTTCTGACATCTCCCCCCCTCAAAACGCCTGTCCCACCCCATTCTGCAATGGGTGCCAGCCTGAAGCTATAAGGCATATTCCCAAACCCGGCTCAGACTAATCTGAAGCAGGGATTTAAGAGCAGTTTTCACATGCAGACCAAGAGGCTCTGGGGCAATCCACAGTGAATCTCTCAAACTGAGGGGTTCCTCTTTACACAATAATTCAGAAGTCCTGAAAAACATGGATTACAGCAATTAGCTATGGGCTTGTTAATTGATAGGCTGTCTAAGGACACAATCTCAGTAGATCCTTAGACTGGGAAATTTACACCCCTGTCACTAGAACAATTGGTCATATTTAAAAGTTCCTGGTGTGTTTGGGGTAGGGTTTTCTTCAAGGCACCATGAATCAGCATAGCTGAACAAGGGGCAAAAAGCAGGATGAAACAGTCCTCTGAAGTGGGCTTGTGAATTCTTTTACTCGTGTCAACGGTTACACTATCACAACAAAACAGGAGTTTACAGATGTCCAAAATTTCCAGGTCCCTGTCTCCATCGTGCAGATAGAGATTGTTGAGTATCTTTCCATTGATGGTTCCAACTAACTTTCTTGTATCAGATGTGGAGTGTTTACATTATTTAGTCATCTGGATAAGACAAAAAGACAGTAGCACCCAGGCAGTGAGCAGTAATCACAGAATCACAGAATGATGTGGAGTTGGAAGGGACCTCTGGAGATCATCCAGTCCAACCCCCTGCCAGAGCAGGGTCACCCAGAGCAGGTCCCACAGGAACGTGTCCAGGCGGGTTTGGAATGTCTCCAGAGAAGGAGACTCCACCACCTCTCTGGGCAGCCTCTTCCAGGGCTCTGCCACCCTCACAGGAAGGAAGTTCCTCTTCATGTTTAGGTGGAACTTCTTATGTTCAAGTTTGTGCCCGTTCCCTCTTGTCCTGTCCCTGGGCACCACTGAAAAAAGACTGGCCCCATCCTCCTGACACCCACCCTTTCAGTATTTATAGGCCTTGATCAGATCCCTCCTCAGTCTTCTCTTCTCTTCTCCAGACTGAAAAGACTAAAATGACCTGTTCACTGTGGCAGTATTGTAAGAAATGGGCTGCGTATGCCCTAAACATCAATGAACTAAATAAAAATGCAATCACACTGTGGGGATACCCATTTTGGTTTAATGCTGCTTTACTTAGTTCATCTTTTAGAACACTTTATACATAAGGAGTTGCACTGACGGATGCCAAATTAGTTAAACTGCAGCTTCTAGTGTATAAATTAGGCCTATGAGACAGCCTGTTTTGTTTTTACCATCTAGCTCAATCATACCCACCTCACCTGGTTTCACATGCCAACACAATCCCTTAACACAACAATCCATGACTGACTGGATCCGTCATTATGAATTAATAATGCAAAACAAAAAATGTGCATCGCAAAATGTGTTAAAATTTAATTATTCATCATCGTCTCCGTATCCCTGTGATGGATAAACTGGAGGAGAATTGCTGTCAGCAGTTAGGAACCATGTAATTCAGGGATCCTCCATCATGCTAAAATAGAAATGCAGAAGTGCAAGGCGCTGTCGTGCACAGCTCTGCTCTTTGACTTGGTTATTCCCAAAAGAAATCGGCATCTCTTACTACGAAGGCCCGTGACTCCTCCTGCCCAGGGGGGTCCTGCCCAACTCACTGGGGGAGGAAGGAAGGGCTAGTGCAGGAGAGACCGGCTGTGCACCTGGCCATCCCACATCTGTCTGACTTCAGCACAAATCACACAAAAGCCAGAGGTGTCTTCGCCTGAGCTGCTCAGACCTGGTTCCTGTGGGTCAAACACATTCACTTGCTTTGCTCTTTCAAAGTGCTGATGAGCTGCGAGCATCCTCCTAACTGTTCATAAGGTGCAGTAAGCTCTAGTTTTCCCAGTTATGCAGTGACCACCTGAAAAGGGACCTCAGGGCCACAAAGATGCTCTGAGGGCTGGAGCACCTCTCCTATGAGGACAGGCTGAGAGAGTTGGGGTTGTTCCACCTGGAGAAGAGAAGGCTCCAGGGAGACCTTAGAGCCCCTTCCAGTCCCTAAAGGGGCTCCAGGAGAGATGGGGAGGGACTCTGGATCAGGGAGGGGAGCCATAGGATGAGGGGTAATGGTTTTAAATTGAAAGGAGGGATTAGATTAGATATTGGGAAGCAATTCTTTGCTGTGAAGGTGGTGAGACCCTGGCCCAGGTTGCCCAGAGAAGCTGTGGCTGCCCCATCTCTGGATGGGTTCAAGGCCAGGTGGGATGGGGCTTTGAACAACCTGGTCTGGTGGGAGGTGTCCCTGCCCAGGGCAGAGGATTGGAACTCAATGATCTTTAACGTCCCTTCCAACCCATTCTATGATTCCATGATTCTCTGGACAGGTTCTCACTCGGTGGCCAAAACTGATTGCATGCAGTAGCCCATCATTACCCATGAGGGCAGTTTGTTCGGTTTCAGGGTTTCCTTGTACAACTTCCCACTAACTTTCCCTCCTCTACCTGGCTGATTCATCCAACTGATCAAAATGCCAGAAGAATTCAAGAACTTTGTTGAGGTTCTTGTTTCTTTGCTGCCTGGTAA
This sequence comes from Numenius arquata, assembly GCF_964106895.1. Classification (NCBI taxonomy): domain Eukaryota; kingdom Metazoa; phylum Chordata; class Aves; order Charadriiformes; family Scolopacidae; genus Numenius; species Numenius arquata. Next base: position 2,201,556 of record NC_133577.1, on the reverse strand, counting down.
ACATTTCTGGACCTAGCTAGTAGCTCCTTTTGAGGTCGGGGTATCTCAGATACATGGCCACGTTTGAGAGCTGTCCTGTACAAAACACACCATGTAGCTGTGATGTATAGATGTGCACGTGTCACATTCCCCACTCTTGTACTAAAATGTGCTAAAATTAACCTTAATTCCAACCTCAGTGACATCCACGTAGAGGCCTGTTAAAGCAATTCCTTCCCCACTGAAGCGTACAGCCTGCTTTTCCATGTGCAGATGGGCATTTTGCTGTACAGTCAACCACACAGGGCTAAATGTGAATATTGTTGGACACGGCTGTAGCTCGCTTGACACTTTCTGAAACGTTGGTATCTGCCTGTCTGCTTTAGCGGGACTGTTCTTGGATACCAGTCCTTCTTATAGGATGAAACAGTGACCTTTCCACCATTTTAATGTATCTCTCTACTTTTACACTGCTTGGTTGATAGGGCAAGTATCTTTCTGCTTTGCATTTGGGTTTATCTTTCCAGTTTTTTGAGCTCTTTTTTTTTTTTTTTTTTTCCCTACTCTTTGCAAGGAAGTAAGAAGTGTGACAGGAAGGTGTGATTTTTAATTTACACCAGAGTTCTCAACAAATAATGACTTTTCACACCCTGTTATTGCTGCTTAGCCTGGGGGAGGAGTTGTATGGCTACTGTTGTCATATCAAATTAAATTCACTCATGTAATTCAGAAAGACATTCCTCTTAAACTTAACCCCTTTAAGTTGCTGAAGTCTCCTGGCACCAGAGCATAAGCTGAAGTCCATCTCTTTTGGGGGTCTCTGGTGTGGAAGGATGAAAACGGAAATGTTTTTATTCAAGGATGGTGAGCATTTTTAATTTTTTTTCTCGTGTGGTGGACCAGATCCTGACGAGGTTCGTGTGGGTGAATCCTCAGGCTAGCATGGAGTTGGCTGTGGGCTCGGGGTACCTGCACCGATGTATATTCAGAAAGAAAGTGTTCGGCCAACGATGGCAGGCATTCACGTTCTCGTCTGAAAAACTTGCCTGAATAATTTCCTCTGATGTCGTTAGCTGTGGATTGCGTGGTCATGGAGCACCTGGTGCTCCTTTCTGTAGTAAAGCTAAAACACACCAAGAAAATCGCCCTTGGAGAGAGCTTTCTGCTGGCAAGGAGTTGGCAGAGCAGGACAAGCTTTGTCTTTACAAGTCATCTTCTTTCTCTTGAGGAGGTTGCTGATGATTTTGGCATGTGATTCAAGCCAGTCCTTGGGGGAAGGGACACATGGTTTGTGTTGGAGCGATTCATTTGGGGATCGGGGTCCACACCCTGGGTACCGGCTCCTGGGGCTCCTCCTTCCCAGGACTCCCGCTGCATCTTCCCAGGGAGCCCTGGACCTCGTAGGATGGGACTAGCAAATAACAGGAGGAGTAGTCCCCTCCCCTCCATTTCCCAGCAGCTTTATTGCCCCGAATTGTTGGTAATTGAGGGTTAAGTATTTGCTTGAGGTACCTGCATGGTGGCGCAGAGAGGGTTAAGGTACTTGATTTACTATAAACATATATGTGACAGACTCTTCTCCGATAGTGGGGTGGGTTTTGTGGTGGTTTGTTTTTTTTTTTTCCTTCTCTTTCTTTCTGTAAAATGTCAGCCATTTCCTGATGAGCCTGGTGGTGGTGAATTTCACACCTTTTTTCTTCTCTGTGTGGAAACCTGGGTGTTAATGGTACTGGAGCAGGTCGTGTTTTATAAGGAACGAGGCTGTCTCTGAGAGCAGAGGGAAAGCAGGCAAGGGAGAGGAGGTGAAGAAAGGGATCCAAGGCAACTGCCACTTTCAACAGGCACTAGTTGGATTATTTCACGCTATTTTTCTTCAGAGACTGTAAATGTAATGTTATTTGCGAAGTGCCTTTTTTTCCCTATCAAATGTTGGAGTTCAGTTTAGAGTTCAGCTTAAAAAAAAAAAACCAAAACAATCCTCTCTTTTCATTTCGCAGTGAAATTTAGCATTGCAGCACCCGAAGATGGAAAATTGGTCGGTTGATCAAGTCTGCAGCTGGTTGAGACAGAGAAATTTAGGAGAACTAGTTCCTAAGTTCCGTGGTAAGCATTTTTGTTGTTTGTGTGGGTTGTGTCTAGTATTTATTTCGATGCCTTTAATTGGCACTGCCTACCTTGTTTTGGGGCGTGTACGTATATGCTAACTTCAGGCTTTTATAGAAATTTATTAGGGTAAGAACTGACATAGATCTGATAAAGCATAAAATAAGTGTGCTGATTTATTGTGAAGTCTCTGAGAAATGCTGGGGGATGAGATTAAGCCTGTGTATAAACGGATACACCTCCAATCAGGGCTGGCAGTCTAAAAGGCTTGACAGGGCCCGTTTTATAATGTATAAATCTTTTGAAATAATGCAGCTGTAGTGAGTAAACGTTCTATGCCTGAGTATATAAACACTCCACAAAAGAGTGCATGAGGAACTGTTATGGGAACAGGCTATTTGTTGCGTGCTCTCTTAAAAAGCTTGCTGTCCCTCATTAATAAAATAACAGCCTGCTGCTGTCTCAGGGAGGCCTGATTTAAAACATTAAAATAGTCAGCTCCCTGCTTCTGGGTGTTTCAGGCTTGGCTTTTGTTCAGGGGAAGGTGTCTGCCCAGGGACTGGGACTCCTGGTGCTGCTTGGGAAAGGACAGGAGCTAAAACATCATATTTTTAGCAGTTGAAGAAGACCATCAGAAGTTGAAAGCATCCTTGCTTCTGACCTGTCCTCCATCATCATGTTTTTAGGCACAGAGAATGTTACCATAACCATAAAGTTATTTTACAGTAATGCTTTCATCCCCTTCGATCTGCAGAAGAAGAAGTGAGTGGGGCAGCTCTTCTGGCTCTTAACGATCGCATGGTGCAGCAGCTGGTGAAGAAGATTGGGCACCAGGCAGTGCTGATGGACCTCATTCATAAATACCAGCAACAGAAGAGTGGGCCAGAATCTCTTCCACGCTGCTGTGAAACAGCTCCTCCAAAACTCCCAGAAGTAATCAGTAGGTAAGTTTGTACAAGGCACAGAAAGCATCAATCTGGTATCGTTGTCTTCTTTTCATAGCATTTTAAAACTGGCATTTGCCTGCTCTTCAGCTGTGAGTCGTAACTGGTTTTTATGCTTTGATTATCCCTAACAACCTGTGAAATGCAAAATAAGGCTATTACCTTGTGGCTTTAAACAGGGCATCAGCATTCCTGAACACCACTATTAATTAAACTGCTCTTCATTTCCAGCTCTAGGACCTAGTTTTCTTTTGGATGAAGCATCATCAAACTTCTCCGATAGCTAAAATTTTCTGTGTTTGTGATACATAGGTTTGTGATACATAGGTTTGTGATACATAGGTTTGTGATACATAGGTTTGTGATACATAGGTTTGTGATACATAGGTTTGTGATACATAGGTTTGTGATACATAGGTTTGTAAGCTTTTGAAGCACTTACTTTTAAATGTTTGCAAGTCTTGGAGTAAAATCATGATTCAGCCAGAGATAGTGTCTGTGTCACAGGTGTGTTTAAATTCAGTCTCTCAAAGGAAGCTCTGCAATCAATCTAGGTGTAAATATTTAATAATCCCACTGTGTGAAAGTAGATAGACTTTTAGAAAACAAATTCCACAGAGATTGTCGTCACAGATCACCTTCTGGCTCTTGGTTGAGCAGGCTTCTTTTCTTTGTTGTTAGTTTGGGGTTTCTTTGGGAGGGAGCAGAGGTTGTTTGTTTGTGGGGTTTTTTTGGTTGAGTGTTTTGGTGTGGATTGGTTGGGGTGTTGGTTGATGTGGTTCCCCCCCACCCTTCCCCTCCATTCTGATCTATTGTAAGTCCTCCAAGATTCCTTTTCTTTCTGGAAATCTTGGCTGAGGAGAGACATCCGGAGTTCTCAGGGTGTTCTCCTCTAAGCCCAAGAATCCTGGCAGTGGAGAATGGCTTGTCATGGCTTCAAAATGCTCTTTTTGGAAGGAAAGGACTCTAGCACTAAGCCTGCATTAGTGCACAGTGGTAGCACAGTAGGAGTAGAACCGTAGAGCATTATCTGTAGCTCTCCTGGAGAAGAGAAGGCTCCGGGGAGACCTCATAGCAGCCTTCCAATATCTGAAGGGAGCCTACAGGAGAGCTGGAGAGGGACTCTTTGTCAGGAAGTGTAGTGACAGGACAAGGGGCAATGGTTTTAAATTGGAGGAGGGGAGATTTAGATTAGGTATGAGGAGGAAATTCTTTGCTGTGAGGGTGGTGAGACACTGGAACAGGTTGCCCAGAGAAGCTGTGGCTGCCCCATCCCTGGAGGGGTTCAAGGCCAGGCTGGATGGGGCTTTGAGCAACCTGGTGTGGTGGGAGGTGTCCCTGCCCATGGCAGGTGGGTTGGAACTGGATGATCTTTAAGGTCCCTTCCAACTCTAACCATTCTATGATTTGCCTTCATCCAAAAGGAGTCTGGGTTGTGCCCTCTGAGATGACTCCACGGTGCAAACCAAAGCATGGTAAATTATGATTTCCAGCCAAATTGCCCTCATGAGCAGAACTAAACTGCTCACATAGATGCATCTTCTTCTCCTTGTGGAAGTATTTATGAAACCCCTTGGGTAAATAGTCCTGCATCCTTAGAGGGAAGGACCTTGGGGTGCAGGAAGAAGACAATGTCACTGCACATATGATTTATCTTAGACCTCGTGTGCAATCTCTGTACTCTTCTCTATATGCTGCACAAAACTTGATCGTGAAAATCCTTTTTTTTCTTTCCTTTTTTTTTTTCTTCCCCCCCCCCTTTTTTTTTTTCTTTTAGGGCTATTGACAGGCAAATGTTAAATTCTTCTGGTCCTGTGGAGCAGAAAAAATATCTATGCACAACTGGAAATGAAGAAGGACTAATTGATCACAGAGTGCTGAAGCAAAAGTGAGTTTACAATGCACTTACTAAATTTTCCTTACTGTTTGAAAATGACATAAACATTTCTTTTTGCTCTGTTAAGACTACATGTAGCTTACAAAAAGTTATCCTAATTATTGGAGGGCAGGTTCGAGTATATTTAGAAAACAGCAGGAGCAGAAATTTATTAGGATTCAACTTAATGCAATAGTCAAATGGTGTTTTTTCTGTTCTGTATTATCCTCGGTCCTTGCTCACTGTCTCATGTTGTCTCATGCAGACGGTGAGATACATGTTTGTCTTTATTTGTCTAGTTTTTAAAAATCCTCTTTTAAAGATGTGTTTTCAATAGCAATCTGGTAAATCCATCGTTACAGAGTGGAATAAGGCTATAAAAGAAATCATGTGCTTGAGGCCCTTGGGACGGTAGCCATGATGGTTCCATTTGCGTGCTCATTTTCCTTGAACATCAAAATGTGTCATCTTAAAAACCGGGGGCAAGGGGGGAGTCTTTGTTGGGCTTTTTTTTTCTTTTTCTTTTTTTTCCCTACACATGCTTTTCCCCTTTGAGATGGGCAGTTAGTGTTGAAAGTCCCACCCCTCTTTCAAGGCAACTGTTTTCTTGTTTGCGATGCTTTCTCTGCTGGTTCTTAACCCCCTTTATTCCCCCCTGCTATAATTTCTCCCCCAGAGATGTGACTGATGGCTTCACCATCAGTCTGATATTCCGAGATAAGGGGCAGTCTTGCTATAAAAATGTCTATTTTATCACTTTAAAAAAGTAATGAGGAGCTGGGGGTAAGGCTGTCTGGGAACAGAGGAGAGGGCTTAGTGAATCACATAGTTAAAAATTTTAATTTTTTTTTTTAAATAAAGTCCTGCTACGAGTTTCAAAAACACTAAACAAAAAACCCAAACCCAAAGATCCTGTCAGCATTGTTGCCAATGAAACAAACCCAAATCATTAATGCCCCCACAATAAACCATTAAATGGTCTTGCAATGATGGTTTTTAGCCTGTATTATGAAAGGACAGTTATTTTTAATTAATAATGAGCAATTTGCCTTGTGCTGTATGAAAGAGTTTTAAAAGGGTTGTGTGAATCAGTGCAACCCAGAATAGACTGGTTTTAGGAAATGTTCTCAGCAAATGTTGTCAGTAGGAACTTCCAAAGGCCCATAATGGCCTGTTAAGGGAAAGGGACCACAAGAGAGCGGTGACAATTCAGCGTGAGGCAAAGGAGCAGAAGAGGAGGGAAGTAAAAGGAAGTTCCGCTTCTCAGTGAAGTAGGAGATGCCCTAAAAGTCAGTGGAGCTGTGATGATTTGTGGTCTTGAAGACCTGAGTAAATTCTATGAAGGCTTCTCTTTAAAGGTCAGATGAGAAGCTGGCAAACGTCTTTCTCCAAAACAGCTCGTTTTGTGACTGAGGATGGAACTGAGCAGCCCTTGCATCCATTGACTGCTGCACTAGGTTCATCCTTAGCTATATACTGTTTTTGGAGGCGAATGTTGCTTTTGAGGTATGTCTATGTCTTGACCCACACTGATAAATGCAATATTACAGAGTTTAGGTTTAATGTTTTGGTGGTTTTTTTTCCTTTTCTTCCTGCCTTCCTTTCCCTACAGTACTCACTTACTGTTTTCAACAACTGATGGGAAATTTTAATGTTTTGTATGCTTGAGGGGGTTATGCTGGCTAGAAGTAGGTTGTGAAGGGTTGAACAAGGTGTTTATTTTAGAAATTTGATTATGGAAACAGAAGAAGTTCCTTTGACTGTAATACAATGATAGATTCCTGGCCTAGAGTATAAAAGTAACCTCCCTGTCTATTCTGCTAAAATACTTATTTTGAAAACTGTTGTTTGGTTGGTTTGTTTTTCACTCAAGTTCGCATCTATGGATTTATGTGCCGTGGTGAAAAGTGTTTTTTCACATCAGATTAACGGTGGGTATTCTTCATATTTTGGCATAATGTTAATTTAGTATTTCTATTAGATCAAGGAGTGGTTTTTTTTTCCATTGCTTTAAATTTGGAATGTTTAAAGTTTGTGCATGTGTTTCTCCCTCCCAGTCTCTTGCCTTAATAAATGGGGAAAGGGAAGCTGTAGTAATACAAGGAGGTGGTTCTGCAAATAAAACACTCTGGACTGTCTTATCCTGAAGAAGGAGGAGGGCAGATACCCATTCCCCAGCAGCCAGTCCAGGTTTGGAAAAACAGCTAAGAACAATGACAACTTCCACTTTTCTTTAGTGGGGGTCCCCACCCCACCCATTTATTTGGTGGCAGAGCAGTTGGTCTAAGCCCTTCTAGAGTCAATTCTGCCAGGGATTAGTTTAATTCAGTAGGGTTGGTTCAAATGGTTGGTATTTGTCCAGGGTTACACTTGTAGCCTCTTATCACCTTATTTGTCCCATCTGGAAAGAAGAACTCTTTGTGCTGCCTCCCCCCCAAGAAAAAGACGCATGCAACTACAGCTTCAATAGTTGCCATGGCTTTGCTCGGAATGAATTCATGGGTGCTTCTATGGATTATTAGCGCTCAAATTGGCTCAAAGTTTCTCTCTCTCTTTCCTATGTAGATAGTACTCACAACTGTGTTAAATACACTCTTCTGCATTACTAAATAATACAAAAATATCAAAGAAGATTATTTAAACACAAAAATAAAGAGTAAGTGCATATAGAAATTGTATAATTTTATTTTTTATGTCTTGAAATTGTGCATGCGCATGACCAGATGAGGTTTGGAGGTTACCTCAGTGGAATAACTTTTTGCTGGCGACTACAGAAGTAAAAACAGCCAGTCTTTCTGTTAATCTCCCAAGAAGATTAATCTTGAAGCAGTGATTTTCCATGAAGACAATAAGATAGCTGTAGAGGACGAGTCAATAAATACGTTTCCCCTATACCTGCTTTTCTGTACCAGAGTATCAGCCCTTTGATGGCCCCTGGCAGCCTCCTGTTTATCTTGTTGCTATGACAGAGGCTGTCATTACTTGTAAATACCTGACTCTGCTGTGAAAAACCAACCTTTTATTGGTTGGTTTATATGTCCTGTCTGCCTTTCCTCAAGGTGTTTGTTTATCAAATGGCATCTCTAACATATCCCTGTCTCACTATTCCCAATGTGACGGTTCAGCTGTTCTCCTTCAGGAGAGATGTCCTGGTGCAGGTTTATTTGTACATTTATTCTATCTATAAAAATGTGTTCTGTAGCTCTTGAGTGTCATGTAACAGACTTACTGTCAGAACACCCTGAAGTAATTTGCTCAGAGCAGGCTGACGTGCCTGCAAGCAGGATAACAGATCTGGCCACAGGCTTGGGGCAGAGTGGCTGGAGCTGCCCGGCAGAAAAGGACCTGGGGGTGTTGGTCAACTGTCGGCTGAACATGAGCCAGCGGTGTGCCCAGGTGGCCAAGGCCAACACCATCCTGGCCTGTATCAGGAACAGCGTGGCGAGTAGGACTCGGGAGGTGATTGTCCCCCTGTACTGGGCACTGGTGAGGCCCCACCTCGAGTGCTGTGTCCAGTTTTGGGCCCCTCACCACAAAAAAGACATTGAGGTGCTGGAGCGGGTCCAGAGAAGGGCAACGGAGCTGGTGAGGGGTCTGGAGCACAAGTCTTGTGAGGAGAGGCTGAGGGAGCTGGGGGTGTTCAGCCTGGAGAAAAGGAGGCTGAGGGGAGACCTTCTCGCTCTCTACAACTCCCTGAAAGGAGGGTGTAGCCAGGGGGGGTCGGTCTCTGCACCCACGGAACAGGCGATGGGACAAGAGGAAACGGCCTCAAGTTGTACCAGGGGAGGTTCAGATTGGATATTAGGAAAAATTTTGACACTGAAAGGGTTATTAAGCCTTGGAAGAGGCTGCCCGGGGCAGTGGTGGAGTTCCCACCCCTGGAGGTATTTAAAAGCCGGGCAGACGTGGTGCTGAGGGACATGGGTTAGTGGTGGGGTTTTTTTATCAGAGTTGGGTTGATGGTTGGACTAGATGATCTTAAAGGTCCCTTCCAACCTCGGCAATTCTGTGATTCTATGATTTAAATTAAAGCAAGTGGTACGACATACATAATAGGGCTCTTCTGGTGTCTTTGGCACCTCTCGTTTGAAATTTTTTGATTGGGTCTGGACTACTGTCTAGGGCTGCCAGAGCCGCCACTCCTTTTGGGTGGCTTTTGATTGACCTCCAGCTTCGTTTATCTCTACTTTTCTCCATGTTTCTTCAGAATTCATGTCCGGCAGGCTCTCTGGAGGCGAGAAGCCCTTGGGTAGCCAGGTGGTGATGACCTGCCTGCCATCTCTAAATGGTGTTGATGGTTTTCTTGGGACAGGAGCTGTGGGTACTTAGTGTCTGCTTTGTTTCCAGCCATGTGCTGATGACAACAGCCTTCATCCCTTCGCTGTTTTCTCCTTTGGGAGGACACTCTTAGCTAACGTTGTGTATAGATCCCTTTAAGGTCCCTTCCAACTCTAACCATTCTGTGATTCTATAGCATTTTATTAAATTAAGCCGTTTAGCTTATTTTCACAAGTAAGGCAGCAGAACTGGTAGGAAACCCATTACAAATGATGACAAAGTTATTTTGCAACAGTAGTAAGTCCCCAGGGACTTCCTCTGCCCTGCCTTCCGCTTTCAGTTGGTGACCACCTTCCAGCATCTGCTGATTAAAACATTTCACAATTGGCATCTGGTTTTAACCCGAGATGTTTTGGTTGCAGTTTTTGTGGGTGTTCTTTGTGCTGAAACCAAGAGAGCAAGCCTCGAATTTCGATAGCGGTAACTTCCCTCTGTGTTGAATTTTTGCTTGCATTTTTCTTTCCCTCTTGCTTGCATTCCGATAGAAGGACATGATTGTGATGACGTATTTTTTTTCATTTTGCAGAAAAAATCTGAAATCATTTTTTGCAAGATACAAGACGTTGCAGTGGACAAGTTCTTACGCTTTGCCAGACTTCCCTTACGATGTCAAGTGCCTGTTGGCAGAAAAAAAATGCCCTGATCACAGTATGAGAATAAGGATTATTGAATTTTTACAAGCAGACATGACAAAATACCTAGAAGGATCGCTGTGAGTAAACACTGTCAGGTTTATGTGGGGGCATTACCAACTGCCTGCAGAAGTTAATTTTCAAATGAATGTGAAGCCATTTATCGCTCTCTACAACTCCCTGAAAGGAGGGTGTAGAGATGTGGGATACGATCTCTTCTTGAGGAAATGGCTCCAAGTTGTGTCAGGGGAGGTTTAGGATGGATATTAGGAAAAACTTTGACACGGAAAGGGTTATTAAGCCTTGGAATGGGCTGCCCAGGGCAGTGGTGGAGTCCCCATCCCTGGAGGTATTTAAAAGCTGGGCAGACGTGGTGCTGAGGGACATGGGTTAGTGGTGGTTTTGTCAGTGTTGGGTTGATGGTTGGACTCGATGATCTGAAAGGTCCCTTCCAACCCAGGCAACTCTATGGTCCTATGATTCTCTTTAAATGTTTGCTTAAATCGAGGGGACTAAGGGCCTGAGGCCAACAGGAGGACTTTGTGCAAACCTTAAAGCTGTTCCCTTTGTTATTTGGAGGGGAGTTGACAGTCTTGGAAATAATAATTGTAATGTCTGTCAGTATAGACTCCAGACAGTGTCCAATGCTGTCTAGAATATCAAGTATTTCTTTTAAATCTCTTTCTTGTGTGCACAGGTACCCGAACAGTCAGCAATATAACATTGTTGTCAACGCTCTGCTGCAGGCGTACCCCTTCCTCGATGAAGATGGGAACGGCTTTGTGAGTATTGTTACAGGGTCCTCGCTCTCAGAAAACACGGGTGGGGGCTTTTTTCACATGATCAATCACAAGAAAAGAATCCAGTGCAGAGGAAATCAGTATCGATTTCTTATACACTGCTCTGTTCAGAGCTGTAAGCTTCACTTTGACGTTCTTGGCAAATCACATTCTTATTTCCTTGTATTAATTAAAGGCTAATCCAGTTACAGCCACTCCTCCAAGCCACTGTGAGATCACGCAGACCTGTGCACAAAGTCCCTGGTTGGTTGTTGGGTATGGTTTCTTTCTGGATTGATTTCTCTCAAAGGATAAATTTAAGAAAATGTGACTTAGTTTTGTTTTTAATAACAAAGAAGCCAAGCCTTTAAAAAATTGCCCGCATGAGGACTAACATATGCCTGATGCTCTTGCAATGCACTATGATCGCCTGTCTGGTAAGATATCTAGCTACAGCATGGGTTAGGTATGTCGGGAATCTAAGCCTAATTAAAAAAACCAAAAAAAATTTAAAAACCCTGGTTGGGATCTCAGTGGGGACATAAGAGAAAACAGTGGAAGGAGATGACTTAAATTTGAACTATGTTTTTTCACTCTTGTGACCTAGAATACATATCTGGAGTCTCAGAGGACAGCGTTCACCTCTTGACTTCACATCGCCGCTTTGCCATGTGATACTTTTATAGCATCCTGTAAAAGCTTGTGAGACTCAGTGGGGATTGTTAGCTTTAAACATATATAAATATATACCTCATGTGCAGCTACTGCAGAAAGCAAAATAATTTTGAGAATTAAAAAAAAAAAAAGTGAGGATTAAGGAATGGTGCTATTCTGGTTCTCCCCTGAGCCCAGGCGTTGTAGGAGGGAAGGAACTAAGGAAAACAAACACATCTCAGAGAGGAGACAGGGGGCAGAAGGATCAGAGAGCATCGGTCCACCCTCATTTTCCATCAGAATTCCTCTCTGAATACCTCAGTGGGGGTCCCCGGCCGGGGTCCTGGGTAATGCCACAGCTTCATCTGGCTCCCTTTGTGCAGGAGAGCGGGAATAACATTCCAGGTGGGTCCAAAGGCCTTTTTAAAGCCTTTCATTTTTTTAAACTGTTTTTACACAGTGGTTCTTAGGCCAGGTTTTCAAAGGGCTTTCACTGCAGCGGGGCTGTAGACTGAGTGAAACGGCTTCTAAACCCATTCTTTGGGAAACGGCTCATCCTTTCCCAGACCAGTCCCGGAATTGGGGCTGGCAGGAGTTACGTGATGGGGCAGAGGCTTCAAAGTTGTTGCTTATCTTCTGATATTTCTCTCCCACTTACTAGAAAGCATATCTGGAAGAAACCACCATAAATAAGTGAGGAAGCTGGAATTATCAGTGTTGCCAGTCTAATGCTCCTGAGCCAGCCCCTCTCCATGGCTCGAGGCAGGAAAAAGGCCACTAAAGGTGTATATCTGTGTAATTGAAGTTTGGAGGAGGGGGTGAGGGTGAATTACTATTTTTATTGGCCCTACTGTCAGACATTCTGTTCTTCCTTCACGATCACAAAAGCTATATACTTTCGTATATATACTTTTTTTCGTATATATACTTTTTTTCGTATATATACTTTTTTTCGTATATATACTTTTTTTCGTATATATACTTTTTTTCGTATATATACTTTTTTTCGTATATATACTTTTTTTCGTATATATACTTTTTTCGTATATATACTTTTTTTCGTATATATACTTTTTTTCGTATATATACTTTTTTTCGTATATATACTTTTTTTCGTATATATACTTTTTTTCGTATATATACTTTTTTTCGTATATATACTTTTTTTCGTATATATACTTTTTTTCGTATATATACTTTTTTTCGTATATATACTTTTTTTGTATATATACTTTTTTTCGTATATATACTTTTTTTCGTATATATACTTTTTTTCGTATATATACTTTTTTTCGTATATATACTTTTTTTCGTATATATACTTTTTTTCGTATATATACTTTTTTTCGTATATATACTTTTTTTCGTATATATACTTTTTTTCGTATATATACTTTTTTTCGTATATATACTTTTTTTCGTATATATACTTTTTTTCGTATATATACTTTTTTTCGTATATATACTTTTTTTCGTATATATACTTTTTTTCGTATATATACTTTTTTTCGTATATATACTTTTTTTCGTATATATACTTTTTTTCGTATATATACTTTTTTTCGTATATATACTTTTTTTCGTATATATACTTTTTTTCGTATATATACTTTTTTTCGTATATATACTTTTTTTCGTATATATACTTTTTTTCGTATATATACTTTTTTTCGTATATATACTTTTTTTCGTATATATACTTTTTTTCGTATATATACTTTTTTTCGTATATATACTTTTTTTCGTATATATACTTTTTTTCGTATATATACTTTTTTTCGTATATATACTTTTTTTCGTATATATACTTTTTTTCGTATATATACTTTTTTTCGTATATATACTTTTTTTCGTATATATACTTTTTTTCGTATATATACTTTTTTTCGTATATATACTTTTTTTCGTATATATACTTTTTTTCGTATATATACTTTTTTTCGTATATATACTTTTTTTCGTATATATACTTTTTTTCGTATATATACTTTTTTTCGTATATATACTTTTTTTCGTATATATACTTTTTTTCGTATATATACTTTTTTTCGTATATATACTTTTTTTCGTATATATACTTTTTTTCGTATATATACTTTTTTTCGTATATATACTTTTTTTCGTATATATACTTTTTTTCGTATATATACTTTTTTTCGTATATATACTTTTTTTCGTATATATACTTTTTTTCGTATATATACTTTTTTTCGTATATATACTTTTTTTCGTATATATACTTTTTTTCGTATATATACTTTTTTTCGTATATATACTTTTTTTCGTATATATACTTTTTTTCGTATATATACTTTTTTTCGTATATATACTTTTTTTCGTATATATACTTTTTTTCGTATATATACTTTTTTTCGTATATATACTTTTTTTCGTATATATACTTTTTTTCGTATATATACTTTTTTTCGTATATATACTTTTTTTCGTATATATACTTTTTTTCGTATATATACTTTTTTCTTGATCTGAGACGGTTGTGTCACAACAGCAACAGCTTAAAACAAACCCTACAACATACACACAGCTACCCAGCGTGAGGCTCGCAGTAAAAACTGAATTCATGTAGCTTTAAGAAACAAATGAACAACCACTAAACCAAATTGGCTAACCACCATTCTTTCATCTCTTCTACAAGGACGTCATGAGGTTAAGCAGGGAGAAAATCGGGAGGGCCAAAGCCCAACTAGAACCTCATCTGGTTTCTGCCATAAAAGACAAGAAAAAAATATATTTCTATAAATACATTAACAACAAAAGAAGGACTAAGGAGAATCTCCATCCTTTACCGGATGTGGAGGGAAACATGGTGACAAAGGCTGAGGAAAAGGCCTAGGTACTTAAAGCCTTCTTTGCCTCAGTCTTTAATAGTAAGACCAGTTGTTTCTGGCGTACCCAACCCCCTAACTGGAAGACAGGGATGGGGATAAGAATGAAGAATGAAGCCCCCAGGTCCACAGAAGGGCAATGGAGCTGATGAGGAGTCTGGAGAACAGGGTCTTGTGAGGAGAGGCTGAGGGAGCTGGGGGTGTTCAGCCTGGAGAAAAGGAGGCTGAGGGGAGACCTTCTCGCTCTCTCCAACTCCCTGAAAGGAGGGTGTAGCCGGGGGGGTCAGTCTCTTCTCCCGAGGAACAGCCGATGGGACAAGAGGGAATGGCCTCTCAAGTTGCACCAGGAGAGGTTCAGATTGGATATTAGGAAAAATTTTGACACTGAAAAGGTTATGAAGCCTTGGAATGGGCTGCCCAGGGCAGTGGTTGAGGCACCATCCCTGGAGGTATTTAAAAGACGGGTTGACATAGCGCTTAGGGACATGGTTTAGTGATGGTTTTTATCAGAGTTGGGTTGATCGTTGGACTCGATGATCTTAAAGGTCCCTTCTGACCCAGACAATTCTACCATTCTCAGAAAAAGTGTATTTGGCAGCTCAAATTTTTCTTTTAAAACTACCTCCGGCTAACATGGGACTGTAAGAATTACTGCTTGCTCTTCCTGACAACAGTATTGAATCACAGGTCTTGTAAAACAAAGTATTACTTACCGAGAGGTTTTGAATACCTTAAACTTGTTTATCTATAATAATTAGACAGTTATTATTACAATTTTCGAATAGTACACGAAGTATTTAAGAAAACTGTCATCAATAACTAATTCAGAGTAAAGCAGAAAGCTCTTTATTTGGGGGACCAATAGCTAAATGTAATCATGAGAGTAGAATTTGAAGCAAAAATGCTAGTTACGGTAGTTATTAAATAACATATATAGAGACATCTGGAGATGCAGTTCATATAATGTGGTTTTGGTGTCTGTATCGGGAAGAGAGGAATAGCACTATGGAAGTTCTTGTTTCTTTTCGTGGCCCCCAACAGGAGCCCCGGGTGACCAGCTGTGCACAGATGTGTCTAGAGACGTCCCCTCTCTGGTGGCTTGTAGGGCTGGGGAAAGGGGCACACCAAAAGTGGCAATTCAACTGGGCAGGCCTTGAGAATAGTAGTTTCCAGGACTGGTTAAAGTCATCCGAGTTTATTTAGAATATCCACAAACACATTTTCAAGTATTAGGTCTTTTAATTTCTTGTCAAAGTTACAGAAAAAAAAAGAAATAGTGGAGTGCATTTCAAAGACCAAAAGGGCTGGGAAGACTTTGGAGCACTAAGGCCTGCGTTCCCGCGGGGGTGCTGGAGCTCAGTTCTGCCATCGGGTGTTTGCCTTTCTGCCGCGCAAAATGCTCTATCCCACTCTATTGTTAACGAAATTAATTTATTGCTCTTTATTTATTTCCGTGCTATGTCTCTGTTCCTAGACTCAGCTAAACTCTAAATTTCATGCTTAAAAGGAAAGCAATTTCTTGTCCTTTGGGGTGGTGGAGCAGCCAGCGCGTCTACTGGGCTGCAGTGGTTCTCAATGGGATGCCCCGAGAAGGTCTGTCAGTGGCATGATTTTATTTTTAACTCATGAGTCTTATGGATTTGGAGCCCTTGACCAGAAATGGATGTGTCTTGGCTGCTGGAAGGGTGCAGTGGAGACTGTTCTGGGTTCTTCCACGGCAGGTATGCACAGTTGTAGGCAGCACGGGTGGGCTTTCCGGCTGAGGAGAAGCTCATCCCATGAGAGATCTTGACATCCCAAGAATTAGCTTTTTCTTCAGAAAATTAGAACATAAAGAACCTGACTTAGTGAAAAACTTGGGGAAATTTTGAATTGGAAATGTCAGCACTTTTGTTGCAACACTTTCATGGAGATGAAATGGCCTGGAAAATTGGAAAGGGGAAAGATCTCCTGGAAACCATAGAGGAGCAACAACAAAAAAACAAACCTCAGAGTGCCCAAATTCACACCAGTATTTTCATGAAAAGAAAAAAATTACTTGCAAGACTTTGAATATTCCATTTTTTTGTTCTTTGGGGTTTTTTTTTCC
Organism: Numenius arquata; assembly: GCF_964106895.1. Classification (NCBI taxonomy): domain Eukaryota; kingdom Metazoa; phylum Chordata; class Aves; order Charadriiformes; family Scolopacidae; genus Numenius; species Numenius arquata. Next base: position 2,185,316 of record NC_133577.1, on the reverse strand, counting down.
CCAAAAATACCAGACACTTTATTTACAAATCCAAACTGTTTTAAACAAGTAATTTAAATAACGTGTGCATTATGTAGAAATTTAATCTAATATTTTCAACCTCATACTGTTGCAGTGAGAGGTCATTAAAGGTTCAGTGTTTCAAGATTCGTTAGTAGACTATCCATAATTCTATTTGCTTGGTTAAAAGGTCTCCCATTTAATTTTTGCAGTAGGGGAAAATATGCTTCTGTGCCCTCGGCCCTTTTGCAAAGGATATCCAATGCAACGCAGTCAGGGTGATGATAATGACCCTAAATGAGTAAGTTTGCAAATAAGGTTACGAATAAACTACTTATGTACTGTGAATTTTAAAAGAAGGTTATTTACTAGGTCACTCTAGAAGCAGTAGTTAAGAAGGAATTCTCTGAAATTCTAACTAAGAAGAAAAACCCAAACATTTTATGCAAAAGGCAAAACTGATTTAAGAGGCCTATGGAGCACTTGGAATGAAATTAATTTCCTCACCCCATTCCAAGATTAGCTTTTGGAAAAGAGCGCCTAAGGAATTTTTCCATGATGTTTCCTTCCACTTAAAGAACAATGTTATCCTAAACTAACACATGCAGCATTAAAAAAAATATATATTTATCTCCATTTAATAATGAAATAGATCATTAGATTTCTGATGTATAATGTAACCAATGCGACATTTTTAAGTAGTTACAGACAAATTTTTTATATAGAAAAAGCCAAGGTCATAGTCACAGGTGTCAAAAGAAAATTGGCATCACAGTTTCTTGGCCACTTGCGGGAGACTGTTCTATTTGTATTTATTCCTGTTACAAGGGTTACAACCAGCCGTTTGGAAGGACTCGCTGCCCTGATTTCACTTCATTCCAGCCGACGTGTTGAAAATCGTACAGTTTCAAGAAAACCTCGGGTGAGGAAGGAAAAGAGAGGGCTCTCTCTCATCCTGGGGCTCGGGGTGCCGAGCGGTGCCGTGAGGCCGGTGAAACCCAGGATCCTGGTGCCGACGTGCCCGATTTATGTAACCACCACGCACAAAATGATCATTTGCTAGTAAATTCCTGCTTTTAATCCCGGTGTAATCCTTTCCCTCCTGTGTCAGACAGACACAGACTAATCCCTCTGCTCCCTTGCAGGCATTGTAAACCTTCCTGGCTTTTTTTTTTTTTTTTTTTAAGGGGAGAGGGGAATTAATAGAAAATAAAGCTATCAGCTCAAATGCAGTAATGAAAGCATCCTTTTTAGAACATGCGTTACCTGCTAAGGAAACCACATAAATTTATGTGCTCACAGCCTCGTTCATGAAACAGGTATGTGAGAAGGGACCTGGCCAGGCTCATGAGAATCCTATTACAGAAATAGATTTAGTTAAAACTCTAAATTTATCTGAGGACAGGAGGATGAAACAGCTGAGTGTTTTGAACTCCGAGGGATATTTAAAGCTCCGTAGAGGTGTCAGCATATTCTTTCATGTGGAAGAATAAGCGAAAATGTCTTCTAGCCACACAAAGGCTTTCCGAAGAAAGTGACTGTGCAAAACTCAATGAAGGGGATATTTAAATTGCCAGCTGCTAATATATTCTGGGAAGATCATGTTTTAATATATTTTAACATCTGTTGAACACTTCAGAGAAGCGTTAAGCTAAGGTTTTTGTTCGCTTGTTTCTTAAGAACCTCGAAATAACAATGTTCCAAATAAATTTTGCTAGGCAGATAACGGTGGGGTATTTGCATCAAAATGTAAATGCACAGGCCCAGAACTGTGCTCGGGAACCTTAATGGTTCAGGCAGATCCCGAGGGGGATTTTCAAGCCATGCGGTCACGTTACCGCTTTTGAAAAGAGTGCTGGGGTGTAACACTCAAATTGAGGCTGTAAATTTGCCTCGTGAGAAGCCTGGGTGAGCTGTTGTACTTGATTTTTAATGGTTATGTTCAGATTGGTGATGAAGTGACTCCTGAAGAGCTGAGGAAGATGGCACAGGGGCCGTGTTTTCATCTTTCTTCCTCTTGCTATTTTTCACCATGAATGGAGCTCTTGCTTTTAAGATTGAGGACCTCTAAGTCCGGTAGAACCCTTGGGAGGTGGGAGCAGTACGTTCAGCAGGAGAAAGGCAAGGTCACGCTGCCTGCACCACCGCCTCAAGAGACCCTCCCATCCATATCCCGTGGGTGAGAAAGGCAGGCATCACGCGTAATACATGAACCCTTTACACTGAAAGGGTTGTCAAGACTTGGAATGGGCTGCCCAGGGCAGTGGTGGAGTCCCCATCCCTGGAGGTATTTAAAAGCCGGGCAGACGTGGTGCTGAGGGACATGGGTCAGTGATGGGTTGATGGTTGGACTGGATGATCTGAAAGGTCCCTTCCAACCTGGACAGTTCTATGATTCTATCAGACTCGCTGCAAAGAAAGACACTGTACTACTTAGCCTACTTTTACTGAATTCTGCTTTACACCAAAGTTAACCCTTAAAGTCCTATGACCTTGACTAATGAAGGACACCATTTTGGTAAGAAATTTGGAGTAATCATTCTTCTGTTTATATTGTGTTTTAGTATGTCAATGAGTACAGGCTTGAGTATAGATGGCATCGAGTGAGTATAGTGTTGGAGTCAATTTTAGAAACTGGGGTACATGCTATTTGAATCTCTCTTGCTGTGTTGTGTCACTCACAGTCACTTTCCTGACTAATTTTTGTCTCCCTGACTGTTGAAAACTCCTTGATAACCACAATAAGTGGCTGTTTTTGAGGATCTGAGAAAACATTTTCAATATTCACAGCTGCAGGTTTTGCCTGAAGAAAAGTTTTAGCAGCCTGGGCTTAGTGATTGCTTCCCCATGTCTTGGTAGTCACCACAGCCGGCTCCCACCACGGGATGCCCAGCCAGGGACTGCAGGTGAACAGCCGTCTGTCTGTCCATAGGATGTACCAGGAGTCTTTTTCTGCTTGGTGGCAAACATTTCTTTATAAAACAGAGTTAGATAAAGCAAAGTGACCTGCTTTAGGAATGGGGCAAATCCTCAAAAGATACTGGTAATGACAGATTATTGTTCTTTTCCCCATGTGCAGCTGCTATGGAAACGGGCCCTTAAAGATCGTTTCAAATATGTGCGGAGACCCATTGAAGACGACGAGCAAGTCCTGAGGAACAAATGCAAGTTTGGCCACAGGCGAGGACAGACCAGGAAATCTTCCTTTGCTGAAAACAAGCCTGATGATGTCCAGGTGCAGGCAGAGGTAAGAGGTTTGGGGCTTAACCGAGTCTTTCAGCTCCTCTGCTGATGGAAATGCCACCAGCCAGTAAAGAGGAGAACGGAGTGATCTCATCCTATTTAAAGTCATTTTGTATAGAGTTTGTCCTATAGCCAGACCCTTGACTTTTTTTCCCCGCTCCTGGAGAACTGGAGGGGTTTTTTAACTGCAATATTCCCATTCTTCTTTAGGTTATACACCTCCAGCCAGAGTGAAAAACAGTAGAGGCTTATGTCTAAGAGTTGAAACTTACGTAAATTAAGAATTGTGTTCCTCTCTGATGAGGAAACGCTGAGAGACCTGGGGCTGTTCAGCCTGGAGAAGAGAAGACTGAGGAGGGATCTTATCAATGCTTACAAATATCTAAAGGGCAGGTGTCAGGAGGATGAAGTCAGGCTCTTCTCAGTGGTGTCCAGTGACAGGAAAAGGGGCAATGGACACAAACTGGAACACGGGAAATTCCATCTAAACATGAGGAGGAACTTCTTTCCTGTGAGGGTGGCAGAGCCCTGGAAGAGGCTGCCCAGAGAGGTGGTGGAGTCTGTGTCAGGAGACGTCCAAAACCCACCTGGACACGTTCCTGTGGGACCTGCTCTGGGAGGACCTGCTCTGGCAGGGGGTTGGACTGGATGATCTCCAGAGGTCCCTTCCAACAATTCTGTGATTCTGTAGAGACTGCCTGCTGAACTTAATTTCTCCTACAGAGAAGGCGTAACTGCACTCCTCTGTGTGTCTGCAAACTAGGAAGCACCGCTCTTATTAACTGCACTGCCCAAGGCCATCACTGGCCATCCCTTGTTTGTTTGACATCCCTTGTTTGACTGGTCATCCCTTGCTTGCTTTAGAAATTGAAGATGAAGAAAGCACGTTCCATCTCTTCTAAAGTCCTAGGCATTTTCTCCTGGCCTTAATGTTGTAAGCAAATAAGGGTTAAACTGGAAGGAGGTGAGAGGGTGATGAGTATCCCTGAACAACTTTTCCTTTCTTTCATTTTTCCTGTATCCTGAACATACATAAATATAAATGCAAGAATTAACACTTGTGGAACCTATTAAGGCTTAAGAATGAGTCCCATATAATTGAGGGAATCGTAACTTCCTTAGTTTTAAATGCGTTTCAGCTGTGACATCCTAAATTATGTCACTACAAATGTGCACAGCTGAACAAGATGTTTGTTTAATATGTTTTTAAATTAATGCAGCGGGGGGGGGGGTAATTCTATGTATTTAGGAACACACATAAAGGCACCTTTCTGCCAATCCTTGGCACTAACTCCTTTGTGATAAATTTAAACAGCTAAACAAAGAGTCTTGGCCTCAAAAAGTAAATATTTGGTCTAGAAGCCAGTACCACAAGCAAAACCAAATTATATTCAAATTATTATTTGAAGTCTTGTGGTTGAGGGGCTCTATTGGCAGGTACAGTGTCAGGTACCGTCTATTCTGTGGATGCTGTAAAGAGATGAAGCAGGGGTGACAACAGCCCCTTCTCCTCCGAGATTGGAAAGCTCCAAATCCAGCGCTCGGATGTCTGCGCAGCCAGATCCTGAGCGTGCACATATGGGTGATCATTCGGTGGCTCGACTCCTGTAATGGCATTTTTCCACTAAAACTTTGATGTGCACACATAGTGCATGGTGTTGCTCAGCTAATATTTTAAAATGCTTTTAGAGTCAAAGCAAAAGCTATAAACAGATTCCTGGTGTACATCTTGTGCTTCACCTTCTTATTTATGTCATTCAGCATCTCTGCTGTTCTGTGAGTTAACATAAAGCTTGAAATACGGGTTGTCCCGTGGTAGGAACAAAGGTCCCGAACCTTTCTATGTGGCACTGCTGTTCCAGGAGCTGGTTCTTGTGACCAACACATGGTTCCTACCCTTTTCAGTAAGCAGATTAGTCTTCATCCAAAGGAATATTCCTAAAGCATCCCAGGGGAGGGACCTGAATCCATGGCTGGCAGTGAACAGACTGGCAGGATGCAGTGCCGTGTCCCCATATCCATCCCTTTAGCTCTACTGGTCCTATTTGATTTCTCTCTCTCTCGGACTCAGGAGCCAGTAGGTCCTGTTGGCATTCTTCAAAAAAGAGACCTCTATCTTTGGCATTAGCAACAGCGGGGCTACACTTCCCATTCAGGAGCTGGTGTAAACCCTTGTAAAGAGTCCGAGGTGCCCGCTGTCCTCACCAGAGGAGCTTTCATCACTCCGTGATTAGGCAGTCGTGTTGCTTTAGTGTTGACATTAATGACTTTTAGGATTTATGATGCTGGCTTTCAGCAGTAACTGAACGCTTAGTCCTTGGTGACACACATCATGCACAAGAATTGCTCCCTTCTTGCCCACAAAGAGATGTAGCAGCTTCACTTCCTTGGCTAATAGAAGTGCCCCACTGGCTAAGGCTTTTTGCAAGAAGACGGTGTTATAATCTCTAGCTGTATCTTGGGAAAAATCAAGATCCACCAAAAGGACATTAAGGAATTTGGCCTTTATTTAAATGCCTGTCTCTGACCAAATGTCTAACTATCCTACATCAGGGATTTGCAGGCTAGTTGTTTTATGTATACATGTTTTCTTGCTTTTATGTGAGCTTCTTAATACAATCTACTTGTATCTGGCTCCAAGCAGAACTGTGAATATTAACTGGAGGTGACTGTCCAAAGACATCTGGGGCATGAGCAGGGAGCCCTACGACCTGTGTGGCTCCTAGATCTTGTGGCTTTAGTCACAGATATTCAAGATGCCAAGATGTTAAGGGTGGTCGTGGGCATGGGCACTCGCGGATGGGTCCCTTCTGCTGTCACCCTTTGTGTGGGAATCCAACCGAAGGGCTAAGAGCCTTGGCAGGACCATCCCCTCGGGTACACCAACCTACAAGTGCTGGATATCCTCTGCTTGCCTCATGAACGTCCTCTCGGCACCCTGTTGACCTTTTTCTCCCAGCTGCAATATTTCTTATGAACTTGTGGCAAACAGGCAGCTTGTTTTTTAAAGGCATTGAAGGTTAATTCTCGTTTCTTCCAGCAAAACTTTTTTTTTTAAATCAAACTAATAATTTAAAAATAAATTCTTTATAAATTAAGTATGTACCTCGTCAAATAAGACAAAATTCTATATAGAAAAAAAAATAATTAAAGATCACCAATTAACATTCTCTTTTCCACTGCAAGGGAAACAGATGTTACTGGTGACACAACTGAAAATGTGGCCAGAGAAGTCTGGGTGACCTCAAGAATGAAGGATTCCTCATTTTAAAAGGCTATTTTTCAGTTCTCTGCTGCACATGTGCTGACCTGTTCCCTTTGGCTTCTTTTCTTCAGACACTGAGGCAGGAGACCCTGGCCTCAGTCTGGATAGCATTGCCTTTTCGCAGTGTATTGAAATAACCGAGATTTAACCTTATTGTCACAATTTTACTGGAATATTGCTGTGCTGTCACCGGCTTTTTCTCTTTGATTGTTAAAAGGGGGAGGATCCAGAGTCCTCCCTAAATTAGGATGCACCAGGGTGAAAGACAGGATGAGGAACCAGCTTTCCAAACCCAGATGCTTCCTGTTCATACCAGCAACGTTAAAGTTAACTATAGAAGATTTTAAATCCCCCTTGAATTCATTCTCTAATAAAATTTAAAATACACTGCAAAATGGTGCCCCGTGGAGGTAACTTCTTTCCTCCAAAAGAAAGCCACCTCTCAGTTACCTCTCTACTTGCCTTGAAAATCAACCTGTTCATGAACTAAAAACTAAAAGGAGAAAAGGAGAACATTCTAAGCGAATCCTGCATTTAGTGTGACTGAGTTAATAACTCAGCCATTGCACTTTCCTAGGAAGAAAAGGCAAGTTTGCAAAATAGGAAGAAGGGCTGGAGATAACGGAAATTGAGTTATAAAGCGAGTTACACACAGAACACGTTCTGCTACAAGCATGCCGTTTTTAAATTTTTTAATAAAAGCAAAAACTTCTTTTGCTGTGAGAATCTAACAAATCCTGCGGTCAGAAATAACTTGTGCGAAATTCAAGTGTTGCCAAACTTTCTTGCTCTATCGAGAACCTTCAGCTTTTATTTGAATTAAAACATGCTTAGAAATAACGAACACCACGCGTCAGAATGCTTTTGCCCTTCAGATTTTCAGCGAGGCTGGCTGAAAACAGCTGTCCGTCCACAAACGTCTACATTCACTGGTCTCTAATTCCACACTGGTTCTGCTAAAGACAGTCACTGCCCTTCGACTTCGGGTACCAGCGGGGTCCCGTTGCTCCGCTTTGCTCTTGAGCGATAAACGTGCACCGCTTGCTTTAAATCGGTTGGAATTAGAAATATGCAATGATGTGGTAAATCTATCGTCCCAATTACCAGCTAATCTATATTTACCTAGCACTATTTACTAGGTTATTTTTGTATTCTATTTTGTATTCTATTACGATATTATGTTTGTATTCCCTAGTAGGACTGAAACTGCCCAGAGGCAAAATGAAAGGAAGTGATCGGATATAAAAGGCGCAGATTTGCCACTGTACATAGAGAAGGAGTCCCCCAAACCACAGCAGCTTTGGTTGCTAATGCCAACGCTAGAACTCGGTGTTCGCTTCCTCTTTCACCGCAAACAGCACAGTTTTATACCTGCCCAGGGGTTTTATTCATAGATTCATAGATTGGTCCAGGCCGGAAGGGACCTCCAAAGGTCATCTAGTCCGACCTCCCCGCAGTCAGCAGGGACACCCCCAACTAGACCAGGTTGCCCAGGGCCTCGTCGAGCTTCACCTTGAATATCTCAAGGGAAGGGGCCTCAACCACCTCCCTGGGCAACCTGTTACAGCGTTCCACCACCCTCATGGTAAAGAATTTTTTCCTAATATCCAACCTAAATCTCCCCTTCTCCAACTTAAAACCATTGCCCCTCATCCTGTCGCTGCAGGCCTTTGTAAACAGACCCTCCCCAGCCTTCCTGTAGCCCCCCCTCAGGGACTGGGAGGCCGCTATGAGGTCTCCCCGGAGCCTCCTTTTCTCCAAGCTGAACAACCCCAGCTCCCTCAGTCTGTCCTCATAGGAGAGGTGCTCCAACCCCCTGATCATTTTGGTGGCCCTCCTCTGGACCCGCTCCATCAGGTCCATGTCCTTTCTATATTGAAGGCTCCAGACCTGCACACAGTACTCCAGGTGAGGTCTCACCAGAGCAAAGTGGCAGAATCCCCTCTCTGGATCTGCTGGCAACACTTCTTTTGATGCAGCCCAGGATGTGATTGGCCTTCTGGGCTGCGAGAGCACATTGCCTGCTCATGTCCAGCTTCTCGTCCATCAGCACCCCCAAGTCCCTTTCCTCAGGGCTGCTTTCTAATACCTCATCCCCCAGTCTGTATTTATACTGAGGATTGTTTCTTCCCAGGTGCAGAATCCTGCACTTGCTTTTGTTGAACCTCATGAGGTTCAACTGGGCCCACCTCTCCAGCTTGTCCAGGTCCCTCTGAATGACATCTTTACTTCATACTTACCACCACCCACCCTCAGGATACGTTATTTGTTATGTTTCCACTGCACTTCAACAAGTGAGAAGTAATCTCTGAAACAGCAGTGGCTTCTAAAGCCAGTAGAAAACTGTCATTAACTGGTATCCGAACGGTGCTACCACAGACTTGGTACATTTCTGGAGCTCTATTACTTCCAGTTTTAAAATGTGTTTTATGGCTGGGTACATATATCCATTACAGCAATTCTTCCTTATACAACTGCCCTATTTCCATTGGTCGCTTGCCATAGATGCTTACAAAACTGTCAAATGGTCTCATTTAGCTAATAAATAATGTCATTAGCTAAACTAGCTCTCAAGGACAGAGCTGACTACGTGGAAAGTCCATCAACTGGAGCGCTGTTTGCCTTGACAAGGGGGATGGAGATAAGCTGGAGTTAAAGGTCACAACTTGTTCTCCTGGGTGTTTGTTTCTAAGCAACCCTGTGAGTTTGTCAGTGGTCACAGCACACCAGGTTGAGTTTGTTTTGCTTTTCTGCCTCCACAAGTAAGGAGGTGACACAAGATGGTGACAGCCCCTCCGGAAAGGAGCCGCTGTGCTCCACATCAGGTGGCTGAAGAAGCTCCTGCTCTACGGGCAGGAGACTTGGAAGCAGACTGACAGGAGGAGCCAGTAGTACCAGTTTGAAGTCAAGAGACAGGGAACTGCTGGAGAGGGTACAGCAAAGGGCTATGAAGATGATGAGGGGGCTAGAACTTCTCTCTGATGAGGAAAGTCTGGAGAAGAGAGTCTGGAGAAGACTAGGAGAAGAGTCTAGTCTGGAGAAGAGAAGGCTGAGGGGGGATCTGATCAACGCCTATAAAAACTTCAAGGGTGGGTGTCAGGAGGATGGGGCCAGTCGTTTTTCAGTGGTGCCCAGGGACAGGACAAGAGGAAATGGGCACAAACTGGAACATGGGAAGTTCCATCTAAACATGAGGAAGAACTTCTTTCCTGTGAGGGTGGCAGAGCCCTGGAAGAGGCTGCCCAGAGAGGTGGTGGAGTCTCTGTCTCTGGAGACATTCCAAACCCACCTGGACACGTTCCTGTGGGACCTGCTCTGGGTGACCCTGCTCTGGCAGGGGGCTGGAGTGGATGATCTCCAGAGGTCCCTTCCAACCCTATGTCATTTTGTGATTCTGTGAAAGCGAGCAGTAACACATTCCCAGGACCAGATGATATTTCTGCAAAATTTTCAGACGTGCTCAAAGATAAAATAGGTAATTTTCCAATTGTGATGTACAATTTCTCTTATGAAACATGATCCTAGGAAACTGGAGGGAGCTATTCTGATGCCAGCTTCTAGAGTTTCAGGAGGGACCACGTTGACCAAGAAACCTGCCTACTTTACTGGCCAAATTGGCAAGAACTCTAATGCAGACCCAAGAGATAAACACATTGGGAATGAATCAACAAATTTTCTGTAAACAGAAGTAATTCTTCATAAACTCATTAGTTCTTTGAAGCATTCAACAACCCTGAGGACATGGGAAATCCAGGTGATACAGTTTACTTCAAGTTCAGAAGAGATTTCACCACATGCCTTCCAAAGGAGGAGATACAATCTGAGGGGATAAGCAGGATCCTCACACGGACAAACATTTAAAAGATAGAACAAAGAATTACAGTGGAAAATATTATTAATGCTTAGTTTATGCAGTATCATGTATTTCTAAATGATGTGGGGAAAGGAGAACTGTTGGCTGATCACATTTGGTGATGCTACTAAGGGGACTAAAGACAAAAGACTGACTGAAGGATTGCAGAAGGACCCCATGCTCCTGAGTGACAGGGCAAAAAAAGCAGCAGATAAAATTCAATACTAGATGTAAAATGTGTAAAAGAACACACAAGGGGAAAACCCACTCCTAACAGCATTTACAGTGGTGGGCTCTGAGCTTATTAGTACCATTCAAAAATGATATTTTCATATCAGGCCAAAGAAAATTTGGCACAATGCTAAGCAGCGCTCAAAAAAAAGTATATTGAAAGCTCAGAATTATTTAAGAAAGACACAAAAGGGAGCTCATTATTCCACTGTATGCACCTGTGCTGTCCCAGCATCTCAACCAGTATTTGAAGTTTTACTGTGCCCATTTCATAAAGGCTGAAGTGAAATTAGAAAATATGCAAAGACAATAACAAGGATAATTGAAAGTACAGACCAGCTTTTACACGTGGAATGATTTGGCTGGAAAAGAGGTGGCTGAGGACAGAATATGACATAGCTATAAAACTACAGTGGGAAGGACACGGTGAGTAGGTTTTGAATCCAGTACAATAATGAGCAGGCAGAAGCAGCAGGAGAAAACAAACAAAGGAATGCAGTTCTGCTGACAGGGCATCGTTAAACTGCTGAACTTAACGCAGGATCTTATGGAAGGTACGATTTCATGAGAGTTGGAAGAGTGACTGGGAGGAATGGTGGAAGGAAAAAAGGTCTACTGAAGGCTATTAAATATAAAGACATAACCCTTGGGAGTCCACCTCCCACCGGACCAGGTTACTCAAAACCCCGTCCAGCCTGGTCTTGAACACCTCCAGGGAAGTCCTGGCTCTGGCCACTGATGTACCGCTTTGGGCAGCCACTCCTCTTCTTAGTAATTACTGGGTTTGGAATTACAGCAGGGACAAAAATAATAATTTGGGGGAAGATTGTTAACTATCTTCAAGTACAAAATAACTTCTTGAGCAGTCGGACTGCTCAAATAACACTTTCCATTAAGAGTTTTCTAAGTTCAGTTGGTCTCCTTGGGGGGGAGGGTAAATACTTCAGTTGCATACATGTGAAAAGGTAGTTGGTCCTGTTTTTAGGGCCTGTACCAGTAAGAAGCAAATACTATTTCTCTTGGTAATACAGAACTAATATTGCTAAACACTGAGTCCCCGTTAGAACTGCCTACTGATTTCCAATAAACCACAATTAGGCAAACGAGACACAGAGGTAGGAATTTCATGAATATCCTCAAATATGTAATTTGAGCTTGGGAGACTCGGCTGATGGCTACAGTAGTATATGAAAACAGATCTTAATGTAACTGTTAGAATACGAGGGTGAGTTCCCAGGGCTGGTACCAAAACCACGCTACGGGTACCTTGTGCTGAGCTTGACTACACTCAACTCACACAAACCCCATCAGATAAAAGGGATAGATGATTCGTTACGATTCTGCCCTTTGTTTCTTGACAGGAAGAACCTGTTCATCTCGAGGGCAGCACAATGGATGTACACATTAAGTGGCTTAAGCAAGAATATATGAAAACTCAGAGGAACTGGAAAGAAGTAGATAACAGAATGAACGTGACAACAGAAGTACGGAGGAAGATGATCAGCGAGAAGGCACCCTTAAAAGAGATTCTTAGACTATTTCCTTTCTTAAGATGCCCTTATCAGGTAACAGAGCTATTTTTAATAGTGACATCGACTCCTATGTTACAGATGTGATACAACCGTAGGCGTGTATTTTAGTGGATGTTTCCGGTGAAGTATCCATCAACATTGTCCTCTTTAATTCAACTCGTATTTTGGCTGCTAACCCCACTTTAAAAGATTCACCAGTCCTGCATTAAACACGCCACACCCAACAGCAGCGAGTTTTCTGATGTATTTCGGTGTGACTTGATGTTATTTCTTCCCTACTTTGAAAAGAAAGAAAACCACCCCCTCCAGTTTATAATCTCATTTGACTGAGCTAGCCTTATCCTGGCTTCAAAGCGTGCACCCCGTGTGTTGTTCTCAGTTTTGGTCTGAGGATTGCAATAATACCCATTTTTTCTTTTTCTTTTAGCTTTTTAGGGAGTTCCAGCTTCTCACACACACGGACATTTATAAGAAAACAGTTGAGATTTTGGAGATTTATTCAGAAAACATATTATCTTTGTACGCGGTGAGGAATAATCCAATTAACATTCTGCTGCAAGAAAATCTGAAGCGGCACACAGAGGAAGACATTCTGAAATGTCAGTACAAATCTTCTACGCTCAGAGTTTTGTTGTAGCTCATTGTTCTTACGTATGTAACCAAACTAGCTCTAATTTTACTGCAAAAGCATTTTAAAATGTCACAGTTGCTTGAAAAGTATATAGTGATGGGGAAGCATTAAGAATAAAAGCTAATAAGCTGCTGGGAAATTCAGTCAGGTATTGAAACCTTTTTTTTTCCTACTGAATAAAAAATTGCAGGTTTGATAAAGTTAGTCTTAAGTTGAGCAGAATTATGTATTCCTAGATACGTAAGAGAGTGCTTATTATTTTCTAAAAATACATGCCGAAAATGAATTTTCTGGTTTAGAAAGAGAAATAGTCCCATAAAAAGAGACGATTTCTTTCAGAAAGAGAGGTACTGTTTCATCCCAGCGAAGTAACGGCAGAACCAGTTACCGCTGCCTGTGTTTCACGTACCCCATCTCTGCAGAGACATGTCACAGTGCCCAAACTGGTCCCTCTGGCGAGCGGGTGCCACAGTCACGCAAAGGGACCCGGGTGCCTCGACGTGTTTTGGCTCAGCTCCTTTCAGTCCGAAAAACCTGGAGGGCCGTTCTGCGGGGCCAAAACGTTGAAGGAGTTCCTCCTCATCTTTATTCTTCCCAAACAGCAGCTGCTGGTGCCTATGCCTGAGCTCAGCTCTGCGAGAGCTGCTCCTTTGACTCTCATTTTCTATCAAACAGGGAGAATGCCAGGATGTCAAATCACAGGCAACGTGTGTTTCCTATAGCACTTGCACTCCTTTTATTACAGGCTCATTTATTTCTTAAATAAGTAAGCAGAGGAGGTTAAAATATTGGTGTTTTCTTCCTTTAAGCTTAAAATCAGAAGTACTCAATAGCTCATGACAGATTAAAAAGTGTCAATGAACAGCCTAATCCAGAAAGCCTTTATGGACCTTCTACTCCTACCTTTGGCCTTAGAAAGCTATGGACATTGTAAGGAATTTCCCCTTCTCTTACACAATACGCACACAAAGACTTTAACTCATACCTCTGTAAATTCCCAAGGCCTTTACTTTCCTGGTTTTTCTTACAAACAACTTGACCTGGCACCTAACTAATAAATGTCTGAGAAGACAGGTTCAGTAGAACACAGGACACCAGAAGCCTGACCTGCAGAAAAGGTGCTGCAGTCATTAATAGCTGAACCCGAGGGGTGACGGGTACCACATCCCAGGAGGTCCTACAGCACCAGCTGGTACCACAGCCTTCAAGGTGGAGTCCTCTGGCAACCAGGCTCCCCAAAGATATCCAATTTACTGGGGAGAGAGGAGTTTGGGGGCAGGTGGGTTACTCTTACTCCACTAGAAGCAACCTAAAAGCCTACTCACTTATTGTGAGAGAAATTTAATTGTAATACCGAGTAGCAAAATGTCATGAATGACTCGAATTCTACTGCCCATGGCCAGCTGAGGCACCTACACCTTCACTGCGGTACAAACCACTCTTCCAAATGGACCGAACATGAGTTGTTAACTATTTCATCGGCTGCAATCTGCTCTTCCAGGACCATACCGCAGTGCCGGGACGTTTTCATTTGTAATTTAGTCGAAATCCTTGCCTTTGACAGACATGAAAATGACTGCTGCGTGTTTACTTCTGCCGGACGTCTTCAGCGATGACTCCAGCCTGTTTGCTGCAGTGAACGAGGAGGTAGGAGACAGAGCCTTGTTCTCTCTTCTTCCTGGGAGCTGCCTGGGCATGGCACCCAGTGGTTCCTGGAAAAGGATGCCATTAGCTTGCCTTTTGGGTAGAAGGCAAACATTCACAGAAATACTACCTGAATTCAAAGTGATGCACTTTTAAGAAGGTAGAACGTACATTTAAAATATATTTTAGAAGGTAAAATCTCTCACTAGGTAGGAATAAAGAGCTGTAAAAAGGTCACAAGGCCATGTGCAACCAGACACGTGGTATGAACAATAAATGCCTCGTTAATGAATATACCCTTGAAGAGCAAGAGAAGGCTGATAACAAGGAACATCCCACCAGCTGAAAACCAGCCAGCTGCTGGAAAAGGCATAAAGTCAACAAAAAATTGACAGTAACTGGGGGAAAGGTAAAGGTGGCAGTGGGAGATGGCGACCCCCAACTCAATTGGAGGCTGAATTGGACTAACCCCCCCCCCCAGTGCTGGAGCATGTGCACACCAATTAAAGGACCTTGTAACTTTAAACGAAAGTAAGAGACTGTACTAACCAATTGTTAAGACAAGGTACTAACCAGTAATTATAATTAAGGGTGTGTCTTTCTGTGTTTTGATCCTTATAAATATTCCTAAGGGTTTTTAGGCCGGGGGACTGGCTTTGTGGATCACCACCCAGCACCCATCTCTGCAGGAATGAAATAATAGATATTCCCTCTACTCTGTGTGTATATTGGTCGAGTAAACGACCCCGCTTCGGGACAACAAAAGCAGTGCCATTGTGCGTGTTTACTTCTCTGACCTGTTCACCAGAGGGATGCTGTGACATCATTTGAAATATCCTTATCCTTTTTTTTGTTGGCTTTTTTTTTCCAAATTTAGGTGAAGGTGGCGACGCCAGTGCTGGAAGTGAGAAATCCCTTCGATGTGAACTCGTGCCAGTTCGCGCTGTACGTGGAAAGGGAAGAGCTGGCCCAGCTCGACGACTGCACCACGGCCCTGGCCGCGCTGGTGGCTGCGTTTCGCGTGTTCAACATCCCGTGCCCCAGGAGAATCCGCAGGACACTCAGCTTCCTGGAGTCCCTGGTCTTCGAGGAGAGGAGCCCAGCATCCCTCCCTGCCCAGGGAGAGAGAGGGCTGGGGGTACCCGAGCATCCCGGCATCCCAGTATCACCTGACAGCGTACACAGCACTCCTCTCGGGAGCATTTAGCATTTTCTCAAAATAAATTGCTTTGTTGTGAAGATAGATCAGTGCCATTCTTTCTGGTGGAAGTGTATGGATATTTCTAACTGTTACATTTAATAATGCCCTTTTTTTTTTTTTTGTACTAGCTACTTCTTTTAAAATTTAAAACCTAAACATTTTCATTATTTTAAATGGAAATTCTACAGCAGTTTAGAGGCATTAGACATAATAAAATTTTCTAGATTACTGCATGTGTCGTATATTATTTTTCCACATGGAGCATTTGAAAAATTCAGATAAGTCTTTTCACTGTCAGAATTTGAATAACACACTTGTGAGTTAAAGCGAGCACTTGGCTGCTTCAGACGCTAATACATTTAATGTTTTGAAGTGGCACAAATTAAAGATTGACTTGTTACCATCATTTCACTATGTGATGATCCCTGAAAGGCTACTGTAACAATTTTTGTGTTTTAAAACAGTGGGCCTGATTTGTTATTCACAGGATGATGAGCTTTTGCTATTTTCTCCACGCATGAAACATTCTTTTATTTTTCTTTGGTATTTTTTAACATTAATCCTGAATTTGTTAAATAGGGATTCTGAGATGAGCTCTCCCAGTAGCAAGAGTGACTTACCCGGGAGGCTGCCATGGGCGTCTGTCCCCACAGCTTTGGTGTCAGGGAGAGAATGGCTCATTTTCTTTCTGAATTTACTCCCTGGAACAAATCTTCCTTCTCCACGCGATGAGTCTCCCATCTGCCCATCTCCTTTCTTCTTCTACAGCCTTCTCTTCTCCCCAACAGGCTCCTCTTAACTCCTGTCTGGAAATCCCAGGGGTTACTGCCTGATGGAGAGCAGCAGCAGCCAGCAAACATCACCCACCGCATTAATTACAAATTAAAATGGCTTTTTATTAAAACACTGCATTCTACTAAAGAGATGAGTTTCCCACCAGTTCTAACAACGTCTGTGTAGGCAAAGCAGCATTTGTGGTCACAACGGTTCTTTCAACACTCAAAACACACAGGTTTGGAGACCACAGAAGCTTTGCTAAGGCCTGGCTGTGCAGGGACAACTCCAACGCAGAGATTGCGGGGAGAGACCCTGCGGCACAAGGGGAAATCACGGCATTTCATGGCCAGACTCTCTCCCTAGAGTCTTAGGGTCTTTCATGTGGCTCCCACAGCAATCGGGGGACGACTTTACTTGTGCGATGGCTGGGCTACCTCCAACACAACATACAAAACAACAGCAACTTCAAAGATTTTAAAGATTCAGTGCGTCTCCTGAGTGCTTTTAGTTTCCGAGTGAATTTGTTGGGTGTAGTTTTTGTAGCAGAGGTACACCGTACAACCTCCTCCCGGGGGATACGAAAGTCAGGATTATGCATGTCCTCGCTGTAGTTGTAGCTGTGTGAATAAAAAGTTGGGCTCTGTATCATTTAAGTGAGGTTTATTCTACATCTTGCAAAGAGTACTAATTTAAACCCACTTCTTAAACCACACAGCACTTTGTAAATAGGTGTATAAAAATCCAGGGAGCTGCTCACATCCTCACATAATCTCTGTCGAGCAGCAAATCTCTTCAAAGCTTCTCAGTGTAGGCTACAAACCTGGCACATAAGAGAGACAGGGTGAGCGAAAATAAAACCACATGGAAGGACAGAAAGAAAGAAAACAGAAGAATTTGGCATTTTACTGACCTGCATGGGCAACTTCAGCTGCTGCCAGTGACAAAATCTGGCAAAATTGGGATTCTGATTGTGACAGCCTTAGAAGTAAGTGTTTAGGGAAAGGGCAGGTGGCAGAAGCCAAGTTGCTGTTTTAAACTCACGGCCACATCGAGCTACGGTGAGGAATTACTCCACACCACCCTCAGGAACAGCCGGGTTGATCCCAGAATCCTGGGCACACACAAATGGAACAGACGGCTCCAGTTCAGGTTTTATTTGTATTGTAGTACAATAAGAGTGCAATCTGAATGTACAAATATCGAACAAAATGTAAAAATATTATTTATGCAATGCTATGGAAGGAAATTAACAGCTCAATGCAACTTACTTCATACCGACCCTGTTTCACCTCGTATTATGGCGGGTACCAGTCACCTACAGGATGGGGCACAGAGAGCACTCGAAACCTTAAGGAGCTCCAGCCACGGAACAGCCGAGCAAAACCTGTGGGAAGATGTAAAAATTCTCCCAGCTCTGTGCAACGGGAATGCTCTGTTTGTTCTCAGCTCTCAAGGCTGAGCAACTGCCCACCGCAGCGCTGAGACTCTTCTCAGGCTGCCAAGAACCTTCAGCCAACTCTTCCCTCTCTTCTTGCAAAAAGTACCATTCTGGACTAGTCCTCAGTGCGCAGGCAGCCAGGCTTTCTCCCATTTAAAGTGCATCTGGTTTACACCTTACGTATATATACCAAGTGCAACGACTTTCCCTGACAAATCGTTAGAAAAATCCTCCAAGGGAGAAGGCTGCCTCACCCAAGTACCTGCTGGTGGCATCTCCAGCCTGCTAATGACCTTAAGTATCCTTTTCCACTGTGCTGTCTTTCCCCCTATGCCTTATGCATTTATAAATCAGACTTGCAACCGGGAAGCGGTGGGTGAAATAATTCTCCCACCATCGGGAAAACAAACCTAGGTGGAATACGAAGCCAGAGCAGCAGTCCCAGCTTTAGCAGACTTTTTCTCCACGGCTGTGGTTAACTCTGCTGGAGATTGGCATGTGCAGACATGGATGAATATATTTCCTTTTTTTTTTTGGTAATATCCTTACCTCAAAATACATGTGTTTTCCTTCGTGTGCTGAAGGAACGTAGCAGGCTCCCATGTCAAAGGCTGGGACTCTATTGTGCAGCATAAACAAAAAGTCTTCTATGAAGTCAAACTTTATTTTTCAGTCGCAGCCTCCTCTATACTGGTCTTTTGGTAAAATACATTAAAGATGCTGGTGGAAAAACTCACATAACATTTTTGTAACCGTGCAAAAGTAAAAACATTCAGTTATCAAAAAAGCATTATAATTTCAACCCCAACAAGGTTTGTTTTGTTTTCTTACAAGCAAACAGACAGTTTTATAATCTGTAAAGTTATATGCTATAGCATAAAGTGTCGTGTATGTAACATTAAGTGTTTCATTTTTAAACTATGGCACAAATAGGTATTAGCCGTAACAGTCTCCTCTGGCTACCTGTAGCCTAATATTTGGCTAATCAGTTTTTATTTGGATAGTATGAAGTCAAAACTCCTGAAAAGTAAAATGGGTACATGAAGTAGAATTCAAGAATTCTTAGAAAATATTAACATTCCCTTCTATAATACAGCATAAATAACGAATGAAGGTTTTCTTGATGCCCAGAGAAAGTCAGGGATCCTAACAACCATCCAGGGAGGATGAGGGCCATTAGTTTGGTAATTAAGACTAGCTGACTCGCTTGTTCCACAGTACCTTCCCAAAAGCTCGAACACTTCCCGGTGTGTACTGGCTCTACTGGAACATAAATAGTCCACCAGTGCTGAACTGGTTTCTTCCTTTCTGAGAGTCCTTACTCCACAGTTCTAGCAAGTCTTTGTGCTTTGAATAAAACATGAGCTCCCGTGGAGAAAGCCGGCTCGTACACATTTTCCATTATCTTCAAAGTTCATTGTGCGAGTTTTTCTCTGCCGCTTTGAACATCAGAATGGAATTAAAGATTTTTAGGGCTGGTCCCAGTTTAATGCTCATTATTTTGACTATGTCTGATTGGGTCATTAGTAGAAATGCTTCTCCATCAATTTGCTGTAAAAGGAAAAAAACAACACACAGAGCTATTAACAGGTCTGACAGTGCAGCAGTATAGATGTTTCTGAAAACATAAGAAGAAAATTCCCAGCAATTTCAGAGAGTGTAAAGGAATGGCTGAATACAGCACTTCCAAACGCTTTCAGGATAGCTTTGATTTCAACCTTTCAGACAGACCAGCTACTCCAAAAGAACAGGCTGATAATCTTCTTTCTGCTAGAAAACAACTGTCTGGCTAATTTTTAGGTAACCAGTTCTTATCTCCACACCAGCAGTATAAAGTAAAAGCTATTGAAAAGTAAAACGTGTAAATTAAGTAGGATTCAACTGTACCGTGGCACACAAAAGCTTTTTAACATCTTAGCTACTCTTTTTATACAAGCCTCCATAAGAAAGCTTCTGGATTTCACTCCCAACTACAGAACTGGAACCCCCTTCAGGCCACCCCTTTCTGTTTATTAAATAGCAAATTAAAAGGAATTTGGTCCCAGATGTGAACAGGGGCCAGGCTACATAAAACTGCCTCTTTGACACAAACACAACTTTTCAAAACACTGAATATTTTTCCTGCCAGCTCTGCAGTGTTGCTATTTTAATAAATGTTACAAGTGGATATTCTCCCACCAGCAGAAGTGCTAAATCCAAACATGAAGAGCCACAAGGTCCTCGATTCCAAGGGCTTCAATGGGGCCAACACTTCTTTGGTAAACTTCAGGTTACTTATATATTAAGTTTTTAGTGTAACATATGCAGGATAACTAAGCCTAAAAACCAACTGCTGCTAAATAAAGAGCACTGCTTAGGCTTAAAGATACTAATTTGAGATAAAAACAGTGTAATTAAGTTTCTGTAGGACTAGAAGACAAGCTTTCTGAATCAGACAGGCTCCAAAGGAAGCCTGCAAGGTACATCCCAGCACAGCATGTCGAGGAACACTGCGGTGAGAACAGCATCATGCAGCCACCACAAGTGCTTTCTACTCCTTCTGTTGTAGTAAAATTGGTATTAACTAGAAAAATGAAATGTAACATGTAATCGAAGCAACAAGGGAACCTGCCGCTGCTGCTAAACGTCATCTATACAGCCCCAAACCATATTTCATTAATTATAGAGAAATAGTAACTAGACGTGATTTACCTAAAATTGAATTAAGCAACTACTACACGAAGTAGCTTTGTTGATAAGCAGGATATTTCTATCAAGGGGGTGATGAACTGTAGGCCAGGTCAGCAAACTGAGAAAACCACCTGGAACTGCCAAGATTAGAGGAGAAGTAGGTAAAAGGTAATTTCAGCAGGGAGAGATAATGACCACTGACGCACTGACCACCTCCCCAAGTGATACCACCTACTCAAAAGAGAACAATGGACGAAAAAGACAGAGTCTGCGCACTCATTTACATGGGAAATGAAGAAACCCTGACCAATCATTGAAGACAATAACAATGAATATGTATTAATTATTAGACTATGTAATAATCAGGGTATAAAAGCGGAAATTTTTTGAAACAAGCACCCCGTTTCTGCACATGAATGGAATAAACTTGGAAGTACTTCTGCTCCGTGTTACTGGCTTGCACACTGGGCAAAGATCCCAGATTTGGGACAATTTCATGCACAACGCCAGAGGGCGTGGGCTCAGAACCAGGAGGTGTACAAACATGGAGATGCCCAGCTTTTCGCAGCATCTTAATATAAGCAGAATGAAGGTTCATTTCCACAGCAGAAGTTTGAACTAGCACATTCTACCTACTGAGAGACCTACCAATGCCAGCCAGCCTATGCCAGTTGGCCTCACTGGGAGAAGTTTAATCTGCTACTCACAGACAAAGGCCCCCAGAGGCTGAATCCTAAAGAGGGGAAGTATTTTCTTACACCTCTGAGAACGAAAGCCATTAGGATTCATCCATCTCTGTGGCACTTCCCACCTGCTGACTTGATTAGCGATACACCAGCTTTTACTGATCTTCAATTCATTGGTGAGACTCCCTAAGTGATGATCTAGGCCTTGGTACCTGCTGCAGCTGTGAAAGCTTAACATCTAAGTAAGTGCAAAATGCCCAAAGATGCAGTTTGTCAGTCCCTTGAAATGCAACCGTCATTACACTCTACAGGCCAGCCTGAGCACACTCCTTTGTGGCAGGAGATTAGCAGGGCCATCAGTAGGCCTTTTCCGCAGGAGGTGCCCTTCTCAAGTCTAAGCACCACAGTTATTCCTCACCTGAAAGGCTGGGTGGCTTGGGATATTGCAGTACCAGGTGGTCTGGCTGGGAAAAGCACCTGAGCTAGTCACTCTGGTGATTTAGAATCACAGAATCATAGAACGGTTTGGGTTGGAAGGGACCTTAAAGACCATCCAGTTCCACTCCCCTGCCCTGGGCAGGGACACCTCCCACCACACCAGGTTGCTCAAAGCCCCATCCAGCCTGGCCTTGAACCCCTCCAGGGATGGGGCAGCCACAGCTTCTCTGGGCAACCTGGGCCAGTGTCTCACCACCCTCACAGTAAAGAATTTCTTCCTCATACCTAATCTAAATCTCCCCTCTCTCAATTTAAAAGCATTACCCCTCGTCCTATGGTTCCCCTCTCTGATTAAGGGTCCCTCCCCATCCCTGCTGTAGCCCCTTCAGGTACTGGAAGGCGTTATAAGGTCTCCCCGGAGCCTTCTCTTCTCCAGGCTGAACAACCCCAACTCTCTCAGCCTGTCTTCACAGGAGAGGTGCTCCAGCCCTTTGAGCATTTTTGTGGCCCTCCACTGGCCCTGTTCCAACAGGTCATCAGCCTTCTTGAAACCAAACATTAAAAGGAGTAACAAACCTCTGAGTGGAAAAGAAAAAGCCAACCTTGCTTATATATTGTACCTAAAAGCCCTATTGCTTCCTAACGACAACTCTTGGCACAACAGTCTTCTCAGACACCAGAAATGCATGCCTGGCATGGTCACAAAGTGAGCACACACTCCTTGGAACCTCATCAGAAGCCGTCAGATCTTCTCACTTCCCACTCACTCAAATCACTTTCCTAAACTGGCTGTATTGGGAGGAAGAGCATCAAGAACTAAGTGTGATCAGAAAAGATGCAAAGAATTTTAAGAGGTGGTTATCTTGAACCACTGCTCTATTTTGCTTATTAACATCCTGCAGAACTAAAAGAACATATATATAAATTTCCTCAAAGCAGATTAAGAGAAAGCACTAGGAAAACATGAAGTTCCTCCTCTTCTACCATTAGTTCTAAGCAATTTCAGTTGCAATAACAAAGCTAGAGAAGCACGAGAGACCTGGCTGATACTTAGCTCATTTTATCTTCTTTACTTCCCTCCCACTCCATGACCTGCAAACCAACCTAATCGCCCATACACTTGTGTCTGACTTCAAAAATGCACTTCATCCTACTACTTCATATGTATTTTTAATAAAATTAATCTCTCCACCAAGCTCTGTCCTCCGTGTCTTTTTGAAACAAAATTCACCCACCTCATCTTTAAACACCTTGCCATGTTCTTCGCATCCTGGTAAACTCCGTATAAATTCAGAGACCTGTCACCAAAGTATAAAACAAAAGATTTAGTAAGACCGGTGTTTTCTCAAAGTAGTCTTAAAGGCTGACAATGACTGAAGTTTTTTAGCTATTGCTTTTACAGCCTCATATTAGGTGTTCCACCTTCTATAAGTGCGTGGGGTCACGCAGCTGGCTGTTTAAGGACAGGATTCACAAAATCCGCAAACTAAAAGATCACATGCCACTCCTGTTCACAGGACATCTAAGAGTGGGGATATGGCTGCTCCCTCAAAATTACTCGGGTTATTCTATCCACGCGGATCCAGAACCACGAATCTTCTCTTGGTGAATCACTTCTCAGGAACCAAAACGGTGCCTTCCTCTTCTTTAGTCTTTACACAGAGATTAGCAAATCCTTTTTCAAAGTTCATGCTTCTTTTTTTCTCTGATTAGAGGAGACCTGACTGTCCCGGCTGCAGAAAACTGCCTTAATTAGAGGTACTTCTGGAAGTAAAGCAGGGACTAGACCCTGTCTGTCCAAGCGTTATAACACACTCGAACAGTGACAGGGCTCTAATCTTGAAATCCGGTGTCATGGCCTGGCCATATCCACCCCGTTCCTCTCTGCACTATATTCTCACCCTCAAAACTGGTGTGCCACCTCCAAACCATGCACCAGGAATAGCTCCTTGGTCCATGCTGACTCTGAAATCATTCCTCCAAAATGTCTGTGTGGGTGCTGAATGTTACTAGTGCAGACCTCGAGCACTTGATCTGCCATATACATTTAGCACTTTTCTTTCTTTTTTTAACCCCAGTGAATATATATGCAGACATATATATTTACCTATACAGATATGAATCAATACTTGACTGCTTCTAGGGCTGGATGGCAGCTGAATGGGGGTTCTGGGGACCTGTAACATTAGGTCTGGCTGACTCTAATCCTCGGCATTATTGCCCATTTATGGGCTTAATTTGAAGCTCTGAATCAACCAAACCTTCAAGGATGCTGGCAGTGAGACAGAAGATACAGGGGAAACCTACCTCATCCGTGCTCCACTTGGAAACTTTACTGGCCGGGATCCCGGCTACGCTTGGAAGGAGCTTGCTCTGCTGTTCCCAGCGCAAGGGCAGGCCAGGGATTTGCAGCTTGGAAGACACAATAACTGGTTGAGAAAGAAGCCTCTGCGTGTTGGGTTCTTCAACATCTTCAACAACATGAAGCAACAAACAAGCATTAAATCAGTGATGAGATCAGTCACAGTGAAAGCACACTCCTTTCTACTGATATATATGGGCCTCCCTACGAGCTGTACAGTTTTGCTTACACCAGAACCTGAGGAGCACCACGACTGTTCTTCCACCGCTACCCCTGTGATTATACTGGCTCTATATAAATACAACAACTCTTACACGGAAAAAGTCTCTTCCAACACAACACAATTCTCTGCCAACGTAACTCCTGGCATACCACACTATAGGGCAAATAATTTTAAATATTTTGGTACAATAAATCACACCCACATTTAATAGTTGTAGAGTGGTACAAGAACTAACTTAATTCCAGGGCTGCGCTATTATAACTTCATGAAAAGCAGCACTGCACTGCTACAAAATTCCACGTGAATCAGCTGTACAGTTCCAGCCCACACAACATTTATGCCTCATCCATGACAAAATGTTTTTCAGTTCTTCTGAGGAAAAAACACAAATGTCTGCAAATTCCCTGCTCCCGCTTTAACTCAATGTTTTATTTGGAAAAATAGCATTTAACTCCTCCGTGCCACTGTGGGATCTTTTTTTACAAGGTCGTTTCCCTTTTTATCTCACTTATCCATAATGGAAGGGACGAGCTGCCATCCCACCGGCCTCGAAGGTGACTTGGGGGTGGGAGGGTGGCTTCAGCCCTGTGCTGCTGTGGCAGCTGCCGTCTGCAGAGCAGCAGCAGTTGCAGATGTGTGTAGGAGGAAGGAGTGAAGAGGATGGCCGCGAATGATGTCAAACTGCGTAAGACATCTACCTTCATTTAGATCCATTGCGAATGCAAAAGCAACAAGCCTGCTGTGAACTCAGGCCTGAATGCTTCCCAGTTGCTGAGTAAAACTGTGGAAAAACTTGTGGAATTCATTTCTGAATGAAACAGCCAACAAAGAACCTATGCCTAATATTCCTTACTAACATGGCTTCACGCAATCCCAAATCCTTGTGCTGTTTTTGTTTGGAACGCTCACTTCTATTACAGCTCCATTCTATTTCCATTTTTGGGAAGTTGCTATTATTCACAGTTCTTCCTACCCTTACCGTTCTAGTTTTCATACATTTGTGCCCAACAACTAGGGCACAAACTCCTATTATAGATGTTTTGCCAGCACAGTGGGACGGTCTAGAACGCATAATGTGGCCAATATAGGATGTGATTACACTTGCTTGTGTTGTTCTGCTCCTCCAGCTTACATTTTTGTTATTTTCAAGACTTATCCTCATTTTATATCAATGTCCATTATTCAGAAGTTCCCTCTTATGCCATTTAGTCAGTATTGTCAGCCCAGGGATTAAATTTTTCGTCCTTAATTTTTTCCTAACATCATACTCTTACTCTTGGAAGTGAGTTCCCTAAATGTGTTTTTACACTTCACTGTTGTTCTTCAAATGTTCCTTAGAGCTTCTACTACTACTAAAAATCTCAGTGAGAAAGGAAAGAGTCTTGTAAGGCAGCAAGCAATGTAAAGCCTATTTTACCGAATAATGTATCTCTTGTTGTTCCTTGCAATCCCTTCCCCATCCTTATCCCCTGATTTTTCCTTCCTAAAAAGGTCTCTTAAGTGTTGAAAATACAAGTTTTTAGCTATTTTTTTTGTGTTTTCCATTCACAGAGCATGTAATACACTTATACTGTAAAATAAATAGCAGATGACAATACTGTGTGCAGAAAATTCCAAGCAAAAATTGCACTCCATTTTTGCACGTGTTGAAACACATGTAGATGTAAGAGCACACGGGTACACACACAGCGAGTAGCAGCAATGACGGCCAAGGTAACCCATCTATCCCTTATGTCTCCATTTGCAATAGTTTACAGCTGTATCAAATCCTAACAATTCCAGCAGGAAATAAGTTCACCAAGGTGACATAATGCTAAACCCTGTACTCCATCTGTTCCCATTATAGAGCCCTATTTACTGCCACGGAAAGGAATGCAGTGCCTAATGCCTTTGAGGATGTGGGCAAAAAATGCCTCTGCTTCTCAGTCAGTGGTGTCTCTGCCTCACAGATAAGACGGACAGCAGAGAACTGGTCGGGAAAGTATGGCAAAAGTAGGTTGAAGAATAATAATTTAAGTGACATGCAGAAAAAATAGGGCAATAAGCACAGGTACCAGCAGTCACAGTTCACAAAAGTCTACACAACTGCAATTATTTTAGCTTGAGCTTTCTGTGGCTATGATAGCAAGAATTCACTGATCCATTTTCATCCTCAAGATTAAGTATTATGGCACATTTAAGCAATAATAGCATAAAATTATGTGTATAAAAAGAAGATTAAAAGGGTAACTTTGTCAAACAATAACATAAGAAAGTGTTGTAACTTTAGAAATCTAATTATGCACCATTCTACACAGAAATGTATCCTGTAAGCAGAGCTTGTTGGTGAAACTTTATCCAAATAGTCAGTTCTGCCAAACTCAAAATGCTTCACAAAATCAGGCCAGTTTGCTTAGAATAAAAAAAAAGGATTGCAGGCAATTTAAAATGTTCTGATCTATTTGATTTTAAATTTTTCATATTGTGTTATATAAAACCGTATGTTTCCATTCTGCTGAAACAAAATACTTCAAATGACCAAAATCTCTGCATTCCTTCAACTTTTTTCCATACGTCAAGCCCTTCAACCACCTAATCCTCTTGGTGGCCTTCCGCTGGACTGGCTCCCAGTTTTGCAGTGAAGTGGGAATTTTAGCCATCCCACTGTAACACTCATGAAAAAGAAAGCACCCGTTCTGCAGATGGGCTGCTGGGAAGTATCACACTCCACAACAGACGGAGGCTGGGTTGAGTAAGTCACCTTAACTTTGCATTATGCCTCTAACTTGTAAATGCTTTAACTTTCTTTTCAATACACTTTAAAAACAATAAGCAAACGTTATGTCTTTACAACTCAGACTGGTTTAATTAACTATTTTTGTAAGTCAGTGGAAAAATATTCTTGAAATGAAACTTTTCCTACCAGTATTCAGTTTGCACTCATCTTTACAACCGCGATAAAGTTCTTGGCAAAGCCTTTGATGATTACAGGGGAAAGAAACACAGCGTTAAAAGTGTTGCTGTCGAGAAGTTTTTGGACACCAATAGTGAATGTGGAAAATATGTTGCAATGCAGTTTCATGAAGAATTTCAAGGAATATCACACTGCTTTAGTTCTGCAGATTTTAGTACGAAAGAAATGAAGTACTGCCAATTTACCTTTAATTTCATTTGAAATGAGCAGCTTACTTTCCGTCTCCTCTTCTTCACACTCTTTGCTCTTTATGGAGTCCTTTGTTTGTAGTACTCCACTGAGGAAAAGAAGATGTTCATTTTTATTAATACATCATAAAAATCACTAAGCATGATGACATCTCTTGCTAACAATGCTATTAACACACCAGGATTCCCACACAAATGATGTTGTATCACCATAAAATTTAAAAAAAAAAGGAGCGGATGTAATTTCTGACTTACACAGATGGCGTGACTACAGACGTGAATTTTGCAATGAAGGCTCAAGAGAAGTCTAAACTAAGATCATGTAAATCAGATCAACACACGACTTGGTAACTGAAACTGGAAAATACACAAATGAACTTGCTGATATTATGTGTGTATTTATTTATACCCTGGCTTCAAGCTCCAGCAGGGTAGGTTTAGACTGAACATTAGGAAAGAATTTTTCACAGAAAGAGTGGTCGGGCATTGGAACAGGCTGCCCAGGGAGGGGGTTGAGTCACCATCCCTGGATGTGTTTAAGAGACGTTTAGATGTGGTGTTGGGGGATATCATATAGGGAAGAACTTTGTAGTGTAGGGTAGATGGTTGGACTCGATGATCCCAAGGGTCTCTTCCAACCTGGATGATTCTATCATTCTATTCTATGATTCTATGATTCTATTTCTTTCTGCTTTAAAGAAATTGAGAACACTTTGGCCAATTCTTACTAAACACTCACAGATGCAGAGCTCTCAGAGATACTAAGTACATAATGAACATTTTCTACAATAAGGCACCAGGCAGAATGATCTTAAAGTCAAGACTACGAAAAAGCCAACTACATGAACTCATGCTTTACTATCTACCAGAGAAGCAGCCAACAGGAACCCCTTTACACGTCTCAAACGCAGATAAAAAGCCAAACAAGAGCTACCCCCTCGTTAGACATCAAGATTAGCTAACCTCAAAACACAAATCCACAGAGAAACAGACCTGATTAATTCAACCGTTTACATTTCTACTATTAAATACAATTTATATATTTTATACTACTTACACTATTAGAAACATGTAAGCATTTGGGAATAAATCAGCTAGGAGCTGCAAGTTCAATGATATCAACAGAAATATATTTAACACACTACTAATGGCGCAAAATGAATAGAAAAAATCAGAAAATCCAGCCTTTGTAGTGTGGGAAGGCACAAATAATAATGGTATGAGCAGTTGTGCCAGCGGAATGTGTACAGCAGACATGCCTTCTCACGCACAAAAAATGATCATCATGCGTACAGCAGACATGCCTTCTCGTGCAGAAAAAATTAGGAAGGCAAAAGCCCAGCTGGAACTCAACCTGGCCATTAATATAAGGGACAACAAAAAAAGTTTTTATAAATACGTCAGCAAAAAGAGAGTCAGGGAGAATCTCCATCCCTTCCTGGATGAGGGGGAAAACATTGCGACCAAGGACGAGGAGAAGGCTGAGATACTTAACGCCTTCTTTGCCTCCATCTTCAATAGTCAGACCAGCTATCCCCAGGGTGTTCAGCCTCCTGGGCTGGAAGATAAGGATGGAGAGCAGAACAACCCCCCAGTAATCCAGGAGAAAGTAGTTAATGATTTTCTTATGCACCTGGACACGCATAAGTCCATGGGGCTGGATGGGATTCACTCAAGGGTACTCAGAGAGCTGGCAGGAGAGCTCACCAAGCCTCTCCCCATTATCTATCAACAATCCTGGTCAACAGGAGAGGTACCAGATGACTGGAGGGTGGCCAATGTGACGCCCATCTACAAGAAGGGCCGGAGGGAGGATCCGGGAAACTATAGGCCTGTCAGTCTGACCTCGGTACCGGGAAAGATCATGGAGAGGATCATCTCGAGTGAGCTCTCACGGCAAGTGCAGGGCAGCCGAGGGATCAGGGCCAGCCAGCATGGGTTTATGAAAGGGAGGTCCTGCTTAACCAACTTGATCTCTTTCTATGACCATGTGACCTGCCTTCTCGATGCGGGGAAGGCTGTGGACGTTGTCTACCTGGACTTTGGTAAGGCCTTTGACACCATCCCCCACAGCGTTCTCCTGGAGAAGCTGGCGAATCATGGCATAGACAAGTGTACTCTTCACTGGGTGAAAAACTGCCTGGATGGCCTGCC
Organism: Numenius arquata; assembly: GCF_964106895.1. Taxonomy (NCBI): domain Eukaryota; kingdom Metazoa; phylum Chordata; class Aves; order Charadriiformes; family Scolopacidae; genus Numenius; species Numenius arquata. The sequence goes on along the minus strand of NC_133577.1, from coordinate 2,155,827 downwards.
CAGAAAGTTGTAATTAATGGGGTGAAATCCAGTTGGCGGCCGGTCACCAGTGGTGTCCCTCAGGGCTCAGTCTTGGGGCCAGTCTTGTTTAATATCTTTATTGATGATCTAGATAAGGGGATTGAGTGCACCCTCAGTAAGTTTGCAGATGACACCAAGCTAGGTGGGAGTGTTGATCTGCTTGAGGGTCGGCAGGCTCTACAGAGGGACCTGGACAGGTTGGATCAATGGGCCAAGGCCAATGGGATGAGGTTTAATAAGGCCAAGTGCCGGGTCCTGCATTTCGGTCACAACAACCCCAGGCAACGCTACAGGCTCGGGGCTGAGTAGCTGGAAAGCTGCCCAGCAAAAAAGGACCTGGGGGTGTTGGTGGCCAGCCGGCTTAACATGAGCCAGCAGTGTGCCCAGGTGGCCAAGAAGGCCAACAGCATCCTGGCCTGTGTCAGGAACAGCGTGGCCAGCAGGAGTAGGTAAGTGATGGTGGTCACTTTAGGACCATTTCTGTTTAACGTCTTCATAGATGATCTCGACAAGGACATAGGGTGTATCATCAGCAAGTTCACAGATGACACCAAGTTAAGCAGGAGTGTTGATTCCCAGGAGGATAGGGAAGCTCTACAGAGACACTTAGATAGGTTGGATCATTGGGCCAACATCAATGGTGTGAGTTTCAACAAGGGCAAGTGCCAGGTTCTGCACTTGGGCCACAACAACCCCAAGCAGCGCTACAGGCTTGGGGAAGTGTGGCTGGAAAGCTGCCTGGAAGAAAGAGACCTGGGGGTTCTAATTGACAAGCAGCTGAATATGAGCCAGGAGTGTGCCCAGGTGGCCAAGAAAGCCAACGGTATCCTGGCTTGTATTAGAAATAGCGTGACCAGCAGAAGTAGGGAGGTGATTGTGCCCCTGTACTCAGCACTGGTGAGGCCACACCTCGAGTATTGTGTCCAGTTTTGGGCACCTCAATCCAAGAGAGATATTGAGGTGCTGGAGCAGGTGCAGAGGAGGGCAACGAAGCTGGTGAAGGGCCTGGAAAACAAATCATATGAAGAGCGGTTGAAGGAGCCTGGACTGTTTAGTATGAGGAAGAGGAGGCTGAGGGGAGACCTCATCACGCTCTACAACTGCTTGAAAGGACACTGTAGAGAGGTTGGTGCTGGTCTCTTCGCACAGGTAATTAATGACAGAACGAGAGGGAATGGCTTCAAGCTCCAGCAGGGTAGGTTTAGACTGAACATTAGGAAAGAATTTTTCACAGAAAGAGTGGTCGGGCGTTGGAATAGGCTGCCCAGGGAGGTGGCTGAGTCACCATCCCTGGATGTGTTTAAGAGCCGTTTCGATGTGGTGTTGGGGGATATCATATAGGGGAGAACTTTGTAGAGTAGGGTAGATGGTTGAACTCGATGATCCCAAGGGTCTCTTCCAACCTAGACGATTCCATGATTCTATTCTATGCTCTAGTGCCCGAGATTGTTGGGTTGTGTCTGTTTGTGGGTGGGTGTGGGGTGTGGTTGTGGGTGTTTGTTTTGTGTGGTTTTTGTTTTTAGTTTGTTTTTGGTTTTTTGGGTTGGTTTTTTTTTTTTTGTGGTTGGACTCGATGATCTCAAAGGTCCCTTCCAACCAAGAAGGTTCTGTGATTCTGTGCCACAAAGGACTTCTTCACAGTCTCTTCCTCAGAAATATCACCTGCATTTATTTACTTAAAAATTCTTATCCTAACCTCCACAAACACAGAAAATTTCTAAAGTAAGATGGGACAAAGTAGTGCAATTAATTCCAAAGCCAAAGTAAACGATTATTGTAATTCAGCATAAGGAAGACCACCAAAACCTCTGAGGAAATACGTATCTTCCTGTTTCCTTCAGGACAATTTTCATAGCAACATACAGCCAGAAATTTTATCTCACTAGGAATTGAAGGTTTGGGGAAAGAGGTCGGAAGATAAATTGAATTTTCTTTTAAGAGGCAGTATCATTTCATTCCCAAGCCTGACTGTTCACCTTCCTTAATTGTAAATATTTCCAGAATGGAATTCCTATTACAGTGAAATTCTTTGGACTATCTTTAGAGTAGCAAAAGACACTTTCAAATTACAATTTAATATGCTGTAGGCATGTAAGTTTTATCTTGAATTTTCACCTCAGGAATATTCCAGAGTGACAGACTGCATTTTTTACAACATACTTTTGCAAACCAAATTTTTCTAGTAGACTTGTTTGTATGCCTGATACCTCTTGCTAGTTTAAAAATAATAAAAAAAAAAACCAAACCAAAACAAAAAAGGCATAAGTGGAACTGGAAATTAGCTGAGTACCACTTAGATTTAACACAACAAAATTAATCTCATGTTTGGCTTCGGATGTGGTTGGTTCCTCAATCAAGGACTTCTATGAAAGAAAAGATTACCTGGAATATGAAGGTCTAGAGAACTGTACTGAAGTCAAACATAATTAAATCCACACTATGAGCTCAGCAGCTGAAGAGCACACAAGCATACACATCTATGTCTTCAATTATGCATGTGTACTGTGTACTTTGAATATACATCTAAAAAGCTCCACTGGGTATTGCAGTAATCAGATGCTCAATATTTTATAACTCTAGCAGTTCATATGTACCTAATGTTGTGAACACTATTTTCCATGCCTTTTTCAAAGGAAGTTTATTTAACGAGAAGTCCTCTCTGACTACGCTGGATACATAAAGAATGTGGAAAGCCGGATGATAAAATGCAGATAGTCATCAGTGTATTCAAACAGCTCAAATACAAACTGCGAAGCCTCTGGGGAGTTCAAAGTTGGCATGAGGCTGTTATTCTCTGCATCAAAATGACTCAATACAGTGAACAGACAGCACATGTTATCAATTATTTTAGGCCTTCATAAAGATATTTCTACATATACAGTAAGATATTTGTACACAGAGGCAGGGAAGAAGGATCTCAACTTCCAATAATTTCTCTGTCTTTTAGTATTTTTCCTCTCCTCTCCGATATGCATTTCTTATTTCTTAAATCATTGAGACACTCCCTTCCTCCCTTATTTCTAAATATAAAGACAGCTGAAGAACTTCCATGTCGTTCCCCACTGCTTCCAAGAGTTTTGTAGACAAATCACTGCGCTGCATTGCCTGGTAAACTGCATTTTAAACCTCCCGTCTCCGAACAACTCACACTTTGAAAGGAACCGATAGTTACCCAGGCGCCTTCTTTTCTTTCACGTCACATAAGAGGGGCTTCTTGCAAGGAGATTTACTTTCTGCATCTTCCTCCTTCGTTGTTTCTGGTACAGTTTTCCCAGATGATCGATTGTAAGCTGAGGACTTCATACCCACATGACCAGGGCTGGGGCATTTTCTGTCACTGTTTGAAACAAATTAATAAAATGTTTAAAACCTAGAGCACCTTAGTTGTTCAACTTACTTTGTCTGTGGGTAAAGAGTCATCATTGGAATTGAAGAAATACAAGAATTTTGTTTGTTTTAAGAAATAGACAGAAGTTTCTACAACAAAATTGCATACCTGGGATTTTCAGAACTCTCCTCCTCATGAAATCAAGTTTTGGCAATTCAACAGGAATTAAACTGGCCTAATGTTATTTTTGATAATAAGCTACCCACTTCAAAAAAGGGGGCCATAGGAGAGATGGGGAGGGACTCTTGATCAGGGAGGGGAGTGACACGATGAGGGGAACAGTTTTAAACTGAAAGAGGGGAGATTTAGATGAGATATTAGGAAGAAATTCTTTGCTGTGAGAGTGGTGAGACATTGGAAGGGGTTGCCCAGAGAAGCTGTGGCTGCCCCGTCCCTGGAGGGGTTCAAGGCCAGGTTGGAGGGGGCTTGGAGCAACCTGGTCTGGTGGGAGGTGTCCCTGCCCAGGGCAGGGGGTTGGAACTGGATGGTCTTTAAGGTCCCTTCCAACCCAAACCATTCTATGATTCTATGAAATATCTGTAACACGAGAGAAGTGTGAAGTATCATTTTCCTCCTGTAACTTCCCTCCCTTCATACACTGCTGTGGAGTCACGACCCATTCAAAATGTTATGCAGTGTCTTAATTGGGACAATGAAAGAAGCAGCACTTGACACTGTTCCTGCCACAGAGAACACTGCTCAAACTGTTACTGGCTTCACTGGGGCACTACCGGGGCTACCTGTCAGTGGGTAATTAAGTCATTCAGATTTCTACAACCCTACACTTAAAAGAACAATCAAACCAGGCAGCGCTCTTTGACAGCTGAGTATTTTGGTTTTTAAAGTATGAAGCTGAAATTGTCCCCGAGAACGTCATTAAAAATACCATCTATTGAAAATACGTGGTCATTACCACAGCAGGAACTGGAAATCTTCTCTACGACCGTCCACATTTACATTACTGTAGCCCTTGAAAAGAATGGAAAACCTTTCTTCTTTTCCTTTCCTTCTTAAATTCTCTATGTATCCCCACAGCCCAAAATAAGCACAGGAGTCGGTGCCCACAATTTCTGATAGAAAATCATCATCTTGGTATCACATCCCTTTGTTTTTTCCCAGTGCTCCCGCTAGAAGTTTTAGCTACAGACTTCAGAATCGCTCTTGCAAAACTCACTCCCAGTCACTTGATTCCCCACCCCCACGATAACAACAGAATCTATAGTGGCTATTCTTGAGAGAGCAACATTAATCTACAGTCACCTCAATAAGGCCACCCCAGCAAACAAAAGAAACACAAATAATTTTAAGTGAAACCAACTGGCAAGCAATCCATTTTAAATTCCAATTAAACCACCGTTAGTAGCCTAGATAGTGACACTGAAGATGAAACCAAACTGCTGTTAAATCATACATAGTAAAATCAGCATCGGTCTCGGACAGCTCAGTGACCTTTTCGATAAGCACTGATGAAATCATTTCTTCCCTGTAAATGAGAATGTAGATTAACAGGCAAGTCTTTCTGAAACCACTCAGCCATCACACAACTACAAATTAACACTGAAATAAAGTTCTGCTGTTAGTCAGGGACGCCGCTTCAATTGCAATTACTTGATTACAGGAGAGGTGGGTCTTTCGCTTGGTTCCACTTTTCTGCTCCTGGGGATGGGGCTGGCTGCAGGCATCTCCCCGCTCAGCCGGTCGGGCAAGAGGCCTTCCTTGGTCAGGTTCATCTCTGAGTACGGGCAGCTCACGGCGCTGGAAGACAAAGAAGAGAAACGTCTCCTTACTCTCAGACACTTACTGACTGCACTCAGTTCAAATGAAATGGCATCAGAGACCAGTTTTCTAGAAACAGATGCAATCGATTAACATAAAGATTAGGAAAAAAAAATGCAGTAAGTATTCATACTTTAAAATGTTAATAAACCCACCAGTTAAAAACCTCAACCTGAATGTTTTTCCTGTTTCCTTTTGACGGCAACTCACGTAACACAAATTGTATTAATTTATATAAAAGCATACATTCTTGAAAATTGCTTGATGAATGTTTAACCTGGTTTCTCATACCTTTAAAAAGTATTTTATACATAATATACAGGATGCTTTTGAATATACCCACCTCTCTCCATACTAAATCATAACCCCATGGTTATTTTTCCTGCAAAGGAGGGTATTTCTATCATGTAATGTCCCCACAGAAGCTGCCTTGCGAGGGCACAGCATGAGGAATGGCTCACAGCCTCTTACAGCGGCAAACGCCCCATCTGCCCAAATGCCATTTTGGGATATAGTCTTGGGATGTCGTTTTCCTGTCATTCAGCAACCCCTATTTCACTACACTCCAACTAGAGAGAGAACTTGACACTTTGATAATGACTTGTGAATACGACTCTAACAACCGTGCAAGTCGTACCTCCCACAAGAGGTAGGAAAGGGAAGAACAGCAACACAACCAGGATTTTATCTTTAGAAGAATGCGATGCAAAGTTCAACTGATTAGTCAGGCTACACACTCACACTTCAAAGACAACATCCCAAATTCTGAAAGGTATACATATGCCACCACAGTGAATAACAACATACTCAGCTTTCAAATCTGTACTGAACATAATGCTCTATTTAGGGTTCATGAGCCATGACACTAACTATAATCTAAAATTATGCTTTCCTACTCACCTGCATTATTACAGGGACCTCTACAGTGGGAAAATGTAAAGAACCCATGCCCTGGATTTTGTTGTTGTTTTTTTTTTCAAGGATATAACTATCTGCCTTTCCATAACCCATTGCAATGTTTATTTGCTTCACTGTTACATGCATGATTTCCAAACAGAACTGTCTAATATAAACACGTCTACCTTGCCAGCCATACACCCTGCCACCTCCAAATTACAAAAACTAAATAGAAAAACAACAGATTTGATTATCACGTTCATTTTACAAAGCACAGAATAACAAAAAGGCCTTTTATTCAAAATATGCCGCACGTTCTCCTTTTCCTTTAACCGATGAAGCTTTGGATTCACAGTGTGGATGAATCAACTCCTGTCATGAGATTGGACCAATATTAGTAATCTGATTTTGGTCTTACCAAGATAAACAAAAACTTGGTGGAAATTTACATTTCTCTCAGCACTAGCATGAAAGGAGAAAATTCCTTCAGGTTACACAGGCCCAGTCAGTCAGAGTCAGTCCCTGCTGGGGTTATCGACACAGGAGCCCAACGGCGTGTCTCATTTTATATCAGTTGGTTCATTTGAAAACAAGACGGTATCAAAAATATTTTTTTAATCTTTGTATAGCTGCGCTGAACTTGAATTATGGAGGAAAACCATGCCAGCAGAATGTGATTTCTGCATTTCTAATTAAGATGAGACACCTGCCTCATCTCTGAGATACAGGCACTGAAGTTTTTTGCCATGAGAACCTTCACACCAGAAGTTTGCACAGCAGAATGAGACACAGCCCAATGGGAGGCTGGACTCTAAAGCACAACACTTGAAACAGGGTATTTTTTTGTTAATGAAAATATTTTAAAGACATGGAACAGAATATACAAAGAAAAAATTAATTTGAAGCATTTAAGTTTTATTTCTTAATTTCTCTTAAGCAGCACTGGCATTTTCTTTTCAATATATTTATATACCTCTACTTACATTTCTTTTTCAACTTATTGGTTTTGTCTGTTTTAGGACTAGCCCCTGCCAGATGTCTCAAAAGAACAAAAAAAACATGAACTGAAAGATGGGGAAGAAAAGAGGAACGTCAGGAAAGAGGGGAAGTTGTTTTATACTCTCAATTCTTTATATTGCTGCATCTATCACAATGATGTCTTTTTTCCCTTTCAAATGAACTACAAGATGAAAGATACAGGCTTCTGTTCAGAAAAAAAGGTTTTAAGGAGCCAATGCTTGTGGGATTTAAATTCTTGCTGTGACAAACTCATACCACCGTGATGAAATACAGTTATCAGAAACTCAGGAATATATTGGTTAATCTCCAATCTGCCATTGCTGTAAGGCACAGAATGCAATCTTCTTTTGGTTTCCAATGCTCACGGGGGTGTTTGGAGGCTTAGGGTTTTTAAGCAGTTGGAGGGTTGTCTCAAAGAAACACTAAATACCACATGGGTAGTGTTTAATTTCAGTTGTGTACTATTAAACAAGCCTTACACCGCAATGAAATCTGACAATACAACTTCATCTCCAGCAGGTCTTCTGTTTACCAACACCATTAATACGTTTTAAATTTTAAAAAAAGTATCAAGAAAAAGGACCTCAAAATTCAGTCCTTCATTAGAACTTGCCTGTTTATATACTGCCTTTTCCTTTAGTATTTACTGGAAAAGCAGAAGTTGAATGGCAATTTCAGTCAGCAATAGCTGTAATACTAACAATGCTTTAGAACACTAGATTCAGATGAGCTTTTCTTTTTAATTAATTAGTCGAGCTGCTGTATCATTTTTTAAAAACTCCTTGATAGTCCTTTGATGTTACTGTTACTTGGGGCAACAAAAAGAACCTTCATGGTTTCTGCTGTTGGCTTTGTTTCAACACAACACGGCGTGAATGAACCTGTGTATGAGTTACGCGGCTTCGGATCAATCAGGAAATCCTCCTAAATCTCAGCGCCTCCAGCCTTCAGTTCAGTTTAACTCCTCTACTACAAAGAGTGAAAAATTAATCTTGTTATTGCGACATAATAGAAGTATTTGATTTATACAGGACTGTAAGTTTTAGAAACAACTCATCTCAAGGGCTGAGAAGTCTTGACGCTTATGTTATTTAATATGAAATTAGGATTTTTAACTCTTCTGGCAACTTAAACCTGGATTTCTGCTCCAGCTTGCAGTTTGCCTTACCAAAGCAGAAGTTCAGAAGCCAGTTTCCAAAATGATCAGATGTCCCTGACTTGGGGATACCAAGGTCTGGCAGAGGCACGGTGAGCATGGCAAGGGGCGGAAGCAGCAGCAGCAGGTACCCAATTTGAAACCTCTACTCTTCATCTGACAGGGCTGCACATTCTGCAACTGCTCTTCTATCACTCTCATGATCTATCTCTAGGTAGGATTCCACACACATCTTTTTTTTCTCTAAAGATAAAGGGCAGTAGGATAAACCAGGCTACTGATAGGTGGGCATGGACTTTTGGTCTTCTCCAGACATCTGGATATGTTCCTATCTTGTAGTAGTATGCAAAGCTTCTAAAGCACAGAGTCCCACTGGATTGCTCAGCCTCAGCTACACCTAACATCAGAAGGGAAAATAAGACAGGATTCTCTCTTAACCTGAAGAACATTAAGGTGGTACTCTGTTTGGTAAAAGAAAGTTAATACTAAAGTATTTTTTAATATAGATTATTAGTCTTTATGACTGCTTGGAGTATTTAACCCATGCGAAGCCACAGACAAGCCTACTGGTTCAGCTGTAGAGATTGGAAATGTTACCAATCCTAGCTCCTCATTGCCTTTGGGGTGCAGGTTATTGCTGAGCACTGCCAGGGGATGATGTTGTTCGGCAGCTCCAGGAAAACTCGTCCAGATTTGCTCAAAACATCCTCCTGGATGGGTTAAACAAACAGACTGGACTAAGTGATGGATTAGACTTTACCTAGAGCAGCCTGTGTCCAGCTGACCACTGGTAGTGATATGTGATTAGTAAGAAACATCCAGCAAAAAGGTCCTGATAACATGGGGGGATGTATTATTTTTTTTCTGCTGGACTTCTGTTAAGTGATGTCTTTACTTCAGCTGATGTTATGAAAACATTTTTAACTATAAATGTTCTCTTTCACAATTTACAATGTGTATTTATCATCAAAGCATTCTTTCTTAGGAGAAAGCTGCTTCAACAGCCTAAACCTGACTCAAGCGGCTTACAGCGCATTTGCCTGGGGCCAATGGTCTTGCATAAAATGAAACTTGGGACTGGCATCGAAATCAGAGGAGAATCACTTCAGCAGACACTGCACAACAGACGAGACATCCTGCTGAGGTGAGGTGTCCCATGTTCCTGCACTGTGGTTCTCTTCCACCACAGCACATCCAGTTCGCTTCAACTTACGCGTAACTCCTGTAAAGTTTCCAGTAAAAACCAGAGTTGAAACAAAACGCTAACAATCTGCTTAAAACTGACCCTTTTGCACTGCTGATTGTCGTCCGTTTTTAGTGGCCAGCCCAGCCCAAACCACTACAGATTTGAGAGTTGAAAATTTGAAAATTATTGCCCCCATTAAACATCAGAGAGCGTACAATTCACAGTCATAAATATGCAGGGGATCTGCATAACGCTGCCAACCTGCACCATCAGTTGCAGTTTCAGCTGCGCAGCACAAAACCCTAGACCAACTGGTGATAGATACCAAGTCCTTATTAACATCACCTTTTCCAAAAAGTAAATGCTTTAACTCCACTACATAATTAATCACCGAGGCTTTCAGCTGGTTCCTAAGGAACAAGCTCTCAAAATTATTTCAGAACTACTTAGCATTTTAAATTATCATCTTTTCTGCACGCAGGCATTTATGCTGTAGATAGATGGTGCACCTCATCATGAAAAAAAAAGATAAGCATGGTTAAATACACTGCAAGGTTGCCAAGATAAAAGAGTCAAGGGACTGCTACCTGACGTGGATAATTATACTGATTTCAAAATGTCTTCGTGAACAGGAAAAAAGTGATGGTACAATGTTAGAATTTTTGGGGTGACCTGGACTCTCAAGTCTGTAGACTCCAGATAAACAACCAATCTCATTATTTTCCCCAGAAATGCTCAAGACGACCCACAGTATCAGCACAGAGGGCAAACCAATCCAGTGAGTGAATAAGATACTTAACGGTGTTAATTCATTTGCTATGAGGCAGCAAATACCTCTCTCATGATCAACAGAATCTCTTTGGTTATATTTTCATCCCCTAGAACTATCAGTTAATGAGCAAATAACAGGATTGCTAAGACTGTAGTAAAAATAAAACACAATAGATTGCCAGGAGTTTATTTCTTTTCTTAATATTCAGGATGAGTAAGTATAACAACTTTAAATACCATGGAAAAATCTAGTTATAAAAGCAAAGGCTAGATGAACTAACTAGACATATAGCTCTTACTCATCCCTTCCCTGTGAAACATTAGAAGTTTTTGTGCCAATGTTTCTTTAGAGGGACCATAAATTAAAAACTTTTCTGACGTTCACTTCTGGTTTTTTTCTTCCTTTTTTTTTTCTTAAAGTTTCTGCCTTGGGCAAAGAATGGGTACGTTCACCTGATTCTAAGTAACTGAGACAGAGTAAGGAAGATAATATTCTGAATTGGAACTTATTGCCTTGCAGATCAGGTACATTAATAAATCATACAAGACTCAGCCTACTGGAATATGAAATAAAATGGGTTTCAGCTAAGCAGCCAGGAAGCTTTTTAGGCGAGTCCAGTTTCCTTCTCGTTTGCAGGGGACTAAGAAGATGAATGCAGCAGGTTACCATATGCCAACTGACGGACGGTAACCTCTTAAGTATTAACTCGACTGTTTAAGGAGTTATTCTCCTGAGTGACTGCAACAAAGGTTCTCAAAAGGGAAGGTAGAAAAACTGAAAAAAATTAACCAGAGGGAAAAAACACAAAACACGGACAGAAAAAGACAAAAGGAAAAGGGTGAGAATAATCTGTTCATGTCACCCAGCCACGTCCCTTCCTGGAGATAAAGCTTCTGTCAGCATCAGGAATTCTTCTGCCTCCTAAATACACAAACACAATGTCTCTGCTGCAGAGAGGAAACAACTTCTTGCAGCAGCAGATGAGTTCTGCACACTAATCATGTAACAACACAGTGAGTTTTGCTGGCAGGTATCTCCGTTAGGGATGAGTCAGGACTTCAATCTGTGTCCATACGCCATCAAAACCTTGTAGCTTAATTCTAGTCACCAGGACATAATTCTCTCACCGGATACATGCAAAGATTGCAGAGCAAACTCTTGGACTGCAGTAGTTTAATAATATACTTAAAAAACATGAATAGACAAATAACAAGCCTCTAACCATATGAGAGCAGAAAGCACAAAGTGATACGACATTCAAGAACTGTAGGAATGTGCCAAGAAAAATGCCAAGAAAACTCTGGGAAGGTCTAATTTGTAAAAAGGTAATAGGATGGTGTTTAGGATATTTAATTCTCAACGTGTTACATTAACTGTATAACCCTTACTGAAATATTTAGGATTCACCTCATAGTGTAAATATTTTAAAAATAATAACATTTTTGACTTAGGAAATGTTTCCCATTTACTCTGTCGTTGTCTCATTCCATTCTCCCATGCTACTGCTCTCCCTACATCAGCTCTCCTCCAGAAGAGCCTGGGATGTCCACACTTCTGTATTATATCTCAAAATACATTCAACAAAATCATCTTTAGAAATGCTAGGTCCAAACTAACAGCATGTTGTTCAGGCTGTCATTTGGGAATACGTTAATGGGAGTTTCCCACTGAGCACTCTTCCAAGCCAAGAAGCGAGTCCTCACCTCTACCAACCAAGCAGAACAAAACCATCCAAGCCATAACAAAATTAGCGGCCTCATATTTCAAAAGGTTCAAAAGTTATTGCTTCATACATATCTGCCTGTTACATTTTGCAATCTGAACAGCAAGCCGAGGAATCCTCCCAGGAACAAAATACAGAGTAGCTGAATTTATCAATTGTGACAAAAAATGATGTTCGACAAATCTTATTTCGGCTCACCCTGGTGAAATGAAGTTGCAGATTGCTAATGTTTATTTCAGCACGCTCACCATGGCAACCCAAATCATTGCATATTTAGGTTTACAAGATTTCTTTTTTTTTCCCCCCATCTTGGATCTGTTTTGTTGTGAACAACAATTAAAAAACCCCATGTGCACACATCACTCAACGAATACAAGCACGGTTTCATAGCACATACCTATGATGGCCGATATGCCTTGCTCTTTTAATGTGCCCAACTCCCTTACATCCTGCCGTGGGACACCCGCCGTGCTCTAAAGCTTCCACCAGTTCCAAGGGACCTGCGTGCCAGGGGAAATCACATTTGAGATTATAAAAAAGTATCTAATCTTTAAAAGTTATATAAATATGCAGGAATGCCAGAGTATCATAGTAAACATGAAGAAGAAATAAGTAAATAAACCCTAATTTTAAAGTACTTTCAAAATGCATTCTACAAAAGCACAACGGAGATTCAAACAACCTAATCCACTGGGGAAATAACTTTATTCTGTACGAGTAAACCTCTAGAGGAGAGCTACAACTGTATGAAGAATGCAAATCTTGGAGGAACTCTATGACTTCAAATTTCTCTCCTATTAACTACACGTAGCTGGAATCCAGTTGCTTTGCAAGAGCACAGATGAAGTTACCCTGCTGTTCCTGAAGACAGGGACCTGTTTGTTATGGGGACTGACCTTCTCCATTTTTACCTCAAGTTTTCCAGTGAACAAGATGTGAAAACAAAAGCTGAAAATACTTCTAAAAAGAACAATCTCCACCAGGAGATTTTTGACATTTTTACTTATCTGAATTTATGCGTCTATCTGATTTTCAGCAGCCTGTAACAATAACATCTGCAGAGACATTAAAGCATGTAGCTGTCAAAATAAGCTTTGACACTCAAAACCCACAGTATATAACCCATAATTTCACCGCAAGGGAGAGACAGACCTACTCCAGCAGACGAAACCGAGAATACCTCCTGCACATCTGCGCGCAGGCACTGTCTCTCTAGTACTGCTTTTACTTGGAAAGTACATGAACTCGCATCTCCCCCTAGAGATAATGATACTGGCATAAAAAGGCCTATTGAAATAAATTTTCCCAGATGAAAGACAGATTCTTGCTCAGAGATGCACAGTGACAGAGAATTATTATGTATAATCAGGACAGTCCAAAAGGATTTTTTAACAAAGTTCCACCTATGCCAATATTACAACACCATGACCGCACTGAAGTCCAAAGACTTTGATAGGCTTTAAAATGGTGTAATGGATGAGAGAACAGAGACTTTTATCTTTTCTACCTTTATGCAAATTGATGCCTCGAATGTAACAAGTCAGTGGACTCGGAGGAATTAACTTAACAGGGAAGCTTTTGTAAAGGGAAGTCCTGCCTCACTGATTTTCACTGAATTTCACTGAATTTTTTAGAGTTGGAAGGGACCATATAGATCATCTAGTCCAACTCCCCTACTGAAGCAGGATTGCTTAGAGAATGATGCTTTGGTTTTGCGAAAACTAGCTCCCTACAAATGTTCTCTCTTCACTTCAAAAAATTCAAACTCTCTAAAAATGTAATTTAAAAGAGCTGCAACTGGCTGTTCATATCTATACAAGAACCTGCTGCTTGCGTCGCTGTGAAACAATATTAAAATCAACACCAGTATCTGGCTTTTAACTCCCTAACTGCTATCAAAAAGGTCATGATAGGGACATGGATCTTTTTAGTCTGGAGAAGAGAAGGCTGAGGGGGGATCTGATCAACGCCTATAAATACTCAAAGGGTGGGTGTCAGGAGGATGGGGCCAGTCTTTTTTCAGTGGTGCCCAGGGACAGGACAAGAGGGAACGGGCACAAACTTCAACATAAGAAGTTCCATCTAAACATGAGGAGGAACTTCTTTCCTGTGAGGGTGGCAGAGCCCTGGAAGAGGTTGCCCAGAGAGGTGGTGGAGTCTCCGTCTCTGGAGACATTCCAAACCCACCTGGACACGTTCCTGTGGGACCTGCTCTGGGTGACCCTGCTCTGGCAGGGGGTTGGACTAGATGATCTCCAGAGGTCCCTTCCAACCCCGTATCATTCTGTGATTCTGTGATAATCCTTCATGACGACTTGACTACATCTTAAGAGAAAACACGCTAGGCTAATACTGCTAACAGCATGCAGCACTCACACAAAGCTTCTGGTGTTAAAGGCAGGGATCTGGACCGCATCATTAAAAGGACTATCTTACTGACCGAGGGAAAAATATTGTGTCTTGCAAAAATATTTTCTTCCCTCCTTCGGGAACCCTTTCACAAAACTCAAAATGAACCTTAACTTACTTGGAAACAATATTAGTATTTTTATGTTATTCTATATCCTATACCATATTCTATGGTAATTACACAAAATCATGTTGCTGAATATATTATTCAGTAATCATCGTATTTTAATAGTATTTGCGTAGTTAGTTATTCTTTTTCTATTTAATGGAAGGTCGCTTTCCCTCCTGTCATATCGTCCATCTTTGGTTTTGTACCTCAACTCCTATCAGAAAGTGACCTCCACCAGTGACATGCTAAAAGATATGAACAGTGTCTCCTATGCCACCACCTAGAGGAGATGCCACATTGTATGTAATGGGCATATGCATTTTGCTTCTGTTAATGTCTCCAACAAAAAAGAACATATGTATTTTACATCTTAAAATCTTTTAAAACTTAGGTGGGAGTATATATAAATATATATTTATTTTTTTTCAGTCTTAGGTAGTAGAGATGTTACAACCTTATTCAGCTCTTTCGCCATATGATACAGCTTTTATTTCTGTGGCCACAGGCTGCTTTTTCCCACTGGGCTGTTACATCACTCAGGATGCAGAGGATGCACGCCTCGGTTTGAGAAGCAGATCTGCAGCATCCTGTCTCCTCCTCATTACTCACTTTGTGCTTTGGCACTTACGGCAGTCTGTTCAGACCCCGCTTTGAAGGCAGAATGATTAACTTCCTAACAGGCAGTCATCACCGTACCGCTGGAGCGCTCAGAAAACTAACGAATGTAACTCTGATCACAATCTTGATAGGAAACACTTCTTCTTGACGTTTTAGAGACAATGAACTGAGGCACAGAGATGTTCAGGTAACACGTTCACGCAATCTGTGTGTGCCTTATCCCAGTTATTTCACATTTAATTTTTTCAGCGTACATGGCATTGCTCAGCATTTCTTATTTTCCAAGCACAGCTCTCTCTGATCTCAGCTACAGTCGTGAACACTCAGCACTTGTGCAAACCACACCTCGGAGTCACGATATAAAACAATCCCAGAGAAGAGCACTCAGTTAAAAATTATCTGTTCAAAGTTTGGCTGAAGTGGTTTCACCACCATTATCCAGAAACACAATGGCATGGCAGGGAGATCTTCACCACAAAAGTCTCTTTCAGTCTCATTTGTGACAGACCTCCCACTTCTTCAACAAGAAAAACAAAACCCCCAGAGAGGGCAAGCTGGTAGAATCATAGAATTGTCTGGGTTGGCAGGGACCTTTCAGATCATCTAGTCCAACCATCAACCCAACTCTGATAAAAACCATCACTAAACCATGTCTCTAAGCACTATGTCAACCCGTCTTTTAAATACCTCCAGGGGTGGTGCCTCAGCCACTGCCCTGGGCAGCCCATTCCAAGGCTTCATAACCCTTTCAGCGGAGAATTTTTTCCTAATATCCAATCTGAACCTCCCCTGGCACAACTTGAGGCCGTTTCCTCTTGTCCCATCGCCTGTTCCTTGGGAGAAGAGACCGACCCCCCCTGGCTACACCCTCCTTTCAGGGAGTTGTAGAGAGCGAGAAGGTCTCCCCTCAGCCTCCTTTTCTCCAGGCTGAACACCCCCAGCTCCCTCAGCCTCTCCTCACAAGACTTGTGCTCCAGACCCCTCACCAGCTCCGTTGCCCTTCTCTGGACCCGCTCCAGCCCCTCAATGTCTTTTTTGTGGTGAGGGGCCCAAAACTGGACACAGCACTCGAGGTGGGGCCTCACCAGTGCCCAGTACAGGGGGACGATCACCTCCCTAGTCACCACGCTGTTCCTGAGACAGGCCAGGATGCCGTTGGCTTTCTTGGCCACCTGGGCACACCGCTGGCTCATGTTCAGCCGACAGTCGACCAACACCCCCAGGTCCTTTTCTGCCGGGCAGCTCCAGCCACTCTGCCCCAAGCCTGTAGCGTTGCCTGGGGTTGGTGTGACCCAAGGGCAGGACCCGGCACTTGGCCTTGTTGAACCTCATCCCATTGGCCTCGGTCCATCCATCCAGCATGTCCAGATCCCTCAGCAGAGCCTTTCTACCCTCCAGCAGATCAACACTCCCACCCAAACTGGTGTCATCTGCAAACTTACTGAGGGCACACTCGATCTCTCATCCAGATCATTGATAAAAAATAATAAATAAATAAATAATAAAGCTGTCTATTAAAAAGTGATTAATTACTGACTGCTGATTTTGCACTAAATGTCACATTTACATTATTTTGCATATCCTAGTTGCTACTCTTCCTTTGACGGCACTTGCAGGGGAAAAGATAGCACAGTGCACGTGCCTTTTACCATCATTACATTATAATGTGATTCTCTTACTAAGTGGGGGCTGAAGAGGGTGTCCGGTTTTCGTACACCAGCCTGCAGGATGGATATCGGGGCTATCTACATCAGTCCAATAATCATAAATACTATCCCAGCCATCGAAATGGACCTGAAATAAAAAAGGAGAACAACAGAAATCAGATCAGAAAAAAATCTCTGTAAGATCAGCTTCCCCAAGTTATCTCTAAAAAATGACATGTCCACTAGCGAAGTGACTCTAAGAGAACTATTGAAGTTACACAAAAAATAGACGTACATTAGCTTTCAGAGCCAGACATACTCTCACTGAAGCAAAGAGAGAGGTGTCATTTGGCTCTTTACTATGTTCTGCATCATCAGGCTCAAATCCCAGGAATAAAGTAGGCAAGTTTAATTCTCACATTAATACTTAAATTAAGCAAGAATTTCTGCCTTTTTCTCTCTCAAAAAAAACCCCCAAAACCCAAACATTTTTTAATCTCCTGTTTGAACAGGGTTTAATAATAGCAGAGAAGTAAGCAAAGGCCTAAAAAAATGGCATTTATCCATAAAATATGAACAAAACCTCCCAACATGCAAGTAAAAATTTTAGTAAAACCAGCCTATACAGGATAAGGGCTTGAAACTTCAGAAAAAATGAAGTATGCGATTTCCCAGAAAAGCACCAGTATGGGCTATACATGCATTTTTTTTGCAGGCAAAAACTAAATATATTCAAATCTTACTTGACCTCTGTACTAGTAAATAGCTCAGATTTCTTTCAACTTATGCTATGAAGTCTAATTACCATCTAAGAAGCTAAAAATCCCATCTTTTTACTAAATTAGCCTGGAGAGAGAGGTTTTTTTGTTTTGTTTTGGCTTGTTTTTTTGCATGACCAACTTAAAATTTAGATAGAAAATGTGTAGGTGTGAAGACAGTAGTTCTGATGACTCCCCACCATCAGTTAATTCAGATTCAAAATGAAATGTCAGGGCATTTCCTGCTTGAAATACCATCTATGCCTAATAAACCTGGGCAAACTGCAAACACAAATATCCCTCATATCCATTTAACTGGGTATCTGGAACGTGTTAACCCTTCTAACAGTTAAGGGCTGCAGAGAGTAAACTGGTTTTGTACAATAAGGGAAAAATAATTCAAGTATACAACTTCTGGAAATCTCAGATAATGTATTTTTAACAAATTGCAGTTTAATCAAATCTGAAGTCCGTAATTAAGATAAATTGCAGAAGTCACTGACAAGGCACAAGATATCAGGGTATTTTTTTTTATTTTTTTTTTTGTACCTCCCTTCTCTCTCTCTCCTCTCCCTGGAGGTTTATAGAGACAGATTCAATTAACCTCAGCCAAATATTTTATGGGCGCTAATACAAATATCACAGCAGCCCTTCGACGCTTGATATTAAATCATCCCATTTCTTGATGGAATAGACAACTGTTTTACATCAACTACTCCCAAAGCAATTTTTGAACATATTTAATTCTGCTCTCTAATTACCTACATCAGCAAATGTAACATAGAGAATAATAGAACAACCCATTCCAAAGGAATTATACACATATTAATCAGCAAAAAGAATGAGCAAAAGCTTAGCAGGACACAGCAATGTGACTCATTTCTTCTGGTGCTTAATTCTACAACTATAGGCTTTTAGTTTTACAAAATCCTCCTCAGTCACTCAAGCAGGACAGTACAGTAAGACAAAGAAACTTACTTTTATTCTATAGTCATCAGTATCTACAATAGTTGCTACTCTGATAAATACTGGATTTCTCTTGTCAACTACTTCAAGTTTCATATTTTTCTGAAAGCCATGAGAAGGTTTCTAGAAAGGAAGAACAGTATTATGTGAAACAGAAGAAAACCTCCACAATCTCACGCAATTGTAAAGTATATAAAATCCATACAAAACTTTCTGCCGTCATTTTCTCAAATCTGCCCTCCTCCTCTGACAAATCCAAGCATAAAAAGATCATTCAAACCAGTGTTATTAAACTGGAGAAAAAAAGAACTACTGTGGGATTGCAGGTTCTCCATTCAAGCCCTATAAGCAAGTAAGTAGGGACCTTTATTTTACATCAGTTGGGTTTTTTCCCAAATTCTCTTGAAAAGTTTTTCCAGAGCTTTAGTCCAACAGTTTCAATGCGTTATTGAATGAAGTATTAGATATCAGCAGCCTGAAACATCTATGAAATTGTCTACAGGAAACATATTAGTGGGTTTTTAGTATGTGTTTTCACTTTCTGAATCAAACACTCTTTTTCAGTCTCCTACTGAAAATGTAACTAATGCAGGATGTAACAGTAAACACCCACTCAGAACAATCAGGACTAAATACCTGTTTTGTAATACTATTTTGGCAATAAAAGGTGGCATTGTTAGGAGTATCAGATTTCATCTTTGCCATCTGCAGCTATGAAATCTAAGCAAAAATTTTATTTCCATTTAAAGGACCATATGCATAAGACATGTTATGCTTTTTTATTTTAGTTTAATAGGAAAAGAACATATCTATCCCCGTAAGACCTTCCAGAACATCATTGGTGCTCTTTCCTCACCTGCAGCTTAGGAACTCAATTTTCTCCCATAACGCAATATAAAACACTGTGACTGTCTCAGAAGACTTCACCCAAACTCCAACACAACCAGCATTTTATTCTCTTTAAATCTGCTTTCTTATTGTTTATCACAATTAGCATTAACATGGTGTTGAGCCATGCCAGCTAGTGTTCTCCCCATTTAATTCCTTCAATGCCTGCGCAGTGGCGGCAGGTCCTGTCAGGCTCCTGGTACAGATGGACCCTGCACTCCCACTGCTGAGCCCTGCGGGGTGGCTCTTCCCTCAATCCCAGGGGGAGAAATTAAATCATGGATGCTCCGAGAGAAATAGAAAACATTTGCTTTTAGCTTGATGTAGTCAAGGTCACAGCCCTCCACTGTTTTGCCATAGACTATCTACTCAGATATAACCAAACACCTTCCTAATCCTTGCTCCAAGTATTCTTGCTGAGAATGTAAGATTGAGACACGTTATTAAGCAAGACGCGTTTTGGGGTGATAAACTGCAGGTCAGTAATAAACTCTGGTGATCTACAGACCTCAGGAGCTGCTATAAACACCACGTTTCTGCTTTTGTTAATCCAGCTCTTCGCAAAGCGTTACTCGGAATTAGTCACCCTAATCTGGAAAGCTGAGGCAAACCAGCTTCAGAGGCTGGGAGCCACCAGCATCTGATACTGCCTCCTGACAGGGATGCTTTATAGACCAGTCCACTTTCCTCACTGAAATCCTAAGAAAGATGGGTGTCACTGAAAGAAAACAGCAAGTACAAAGCTAAAAGAATAAAGGACGTTGCCCACAAGCAACCCATGTGGATGCTGGCATGTGCCCTGGTCACAACCTCGCAGAAGAAAGTCAACTGAAGGAATTAAATACACAATCTCTCTTGGCTACTGCCAGAGACAATGGACTCGATGGGCAACCAGACTGACCTTCTACAATCATTTTTACATCCTCACTGTATTTATTGCACCATTTAAAACGTACAGATAGAAATACACATGTTCAAAATATGATGACTCAGTAGCTATCTCATTCTTTCTAATAATTAGGCAGTAATTTCTTATAGCAAATTACATTCATTATTAATATTTTGTAGCATTTAATCTAATTTATAATGATTAAAATAATAAAGTATTAGTGGTTTATAATAATAATTATCTGATTTTTAACAGTGAACTCCAGGCTCACATAAAAATAAACCACCTATTAACTGGATACATTTGGAAATGTAGGAACACCATATATGTATTCTCTTCTTACACTAATTAATTATATGGACTTAAAATTTTGAAAAAAGAGTAAGTATTTTCTCACCACTTTAAAAGCCCTTGCAGGTGCAGGTAATGAACTGGTTTCTTCCAAATACTTCTCCCAAGAAAAATGCTTAGCGTGTGGATAATCTGGCACAGAAGAAATACGAGCAAAATTAACCACTGCAGTGCAAAAAATAAAACTGACATCTAATTTACAGAATGCCTAACATTTTTACAATACCATTCTGATTTATGCTTCAGATTTATAAAATAATTACAAGAAAGGCTATGCTAAATTGTCTTTGACACATTCATCATGTAGGTTAAAAAACCCAACAATCTTCTCATGCACAATACCGAGTAGCTCAGCAGAAGTCACAATTGCTTTGGGTAGGAGAATATAAATAATGTGGACTGCAAAAATCTGTCCACTTAATTCAAGAAATTAATTCACTTATTATAAGATTAATCCTGTGTTTTATAAACAGCAATTTACTAACACATTCAGCCAAAAATATAAACTTGTTCCAAGGGGTATCTTTCATGGATGGATATCTCTTCACTAAAGCAGCATACGTGTGGATACACCTCATGTATTCTACTCTCAATATATTATGTTCTGTAAAAAAAAGAAAAATCAAAAATCCCCAAATATCAATTCCTAATTACAGAAAGAAAAATTCAGGAGAGGTAACAATAAGTTTATGGTAAGCTTTAATGCTGCTAACTAACTACAACCTTCTTAAATCTTTCAGATGTGTGCTAAGATACAAACCTGGTGGGGTGATGAGAGTTCTTTTATGTTCTTTACACCATCCTACCGGATGAATATGTGGACTTGCTGCCTCACACCTGGAGGAGGGGCAGTAAAAAAAAGGGGGTTGATAACGTAGTTCTTCAGACATCCCATTATGCTTAGGAAAACAAGACATACAGAAAAGATTTAACAAATTCCAAATAACTGACGACACCTTCAACTTACACTTAAACTGCAAATGTAAGCTGAAGATACAAACACATTTAACAGACTTGTTACCACCTAAAGAAGCATAAAGCTTTATTTACAATTTTACTGGAAAAATTAAGTCCATTAAGTCAGTGGTAGATGTCTGTTGAGCAGCTATAATGCAGGACGTGAAAGATTTACAAGTAGAGACTCTCAGTAGAAACATGTTGGTTTCAAGAACACAGCAATCCCATCAAAGCCAGATGGGGCTTTGCAAACTTTAAACCAAAAGCTTAAAGACCTTGATTAATGATCCAAATTGCACCTGGAGGCAGATTAGAAAATCAGGCATTACTGGAATACAGTGTCAATAACAAGTGAAAATTCAAAACCAGATTCTGAGCGGTTTGAATAGAGCTATAAACACGTTATTATAACCCAGTAGCGTGTAAATCTGAGAAATACTGTCAGCAAAAATAATCAAATAGAATTTTAGGTCCCAAACTGCCAACCTGTGGAAAGAATCCACAACTAATGAGTGATCCAAGACTGCAAATTGCTCTAAAAAAACCTCTCTTACTCCAGGGACTAACAACTTCCCACGTTTGATGTCACGTGCGTCACGTTTTGCACGAGTGCTGTTGCCTGCGGGGTGCCCCAAGAAGCACGGAAGGCTGAGAGAGGCAGGGTGAGCTACACCTGAGACGTGCTGGCACCCCTCTGAAGCGAGGAGAGATCGCTCCGGCTGGTCACTCTCACACCGCGCTTAGAAGAAAGTGGGTGCTGGCTATAAAGTTCCGTTGGCAATTAAAAAAAAGTTTAACATCACACACACTGCAAAAACATGATTGATGTAACAGCAGATGAGAAAAAAACTGTTTTAAACTTCAGTATTATTAAATTATTATATATAAAACTATCTAATTTTGTTACATATTGTTATATTATTTAATAACATAATACATATATTACGTATACACTATAATTATTACTCAACATTACTAGGAACGGCAAAAAGTAAGATTGATCTACAGGAAAAGTAAAAAGCCATCAGACTCTGCTGTGAAACATGCACCATCCCTACGTCTGCATCGATACTTAATGATCGTTCTTGAGTTGGCCAAACAATTAACAGTGCTTTTTAAAGAAGTAGATAGCAGTTATATACTCAGGGTGAGTTAAGGAACATCCCGCTGACACAAAAAGCTAGCGTTACCCTGCACGGCACTGCACACGCCGTGCCGACATACTGTTTGCCTCTATTTAGCTGGAAACTCATATAACCACCGAATTTCTTCTTCAGTTAGATAAATCCAATATTCCAGTGCACTCGCTCTCTCTTCCACTTATTTCCTAACCTTAAAGATGCTTCAGTAGCTGACAGGAAGGCAGAGAGGAACCTGATGAAATTCAACAAGGGCAAGTGTAGGGTGCCGCAGCTGGGAAGGAATAACCCCCTGCATTAGTACAGGCTGGGGGCTGATCTGCTGGAGAGCAGCTCTGAGGAGAAAGACCTAGGAGTCCTGGTGGACAACAGGATGACCATGAGCCAGCAATGTGTCCTTGTGGCCAAGAAGGCCAATGGCATCCTGAGGGGCATCAGGAAGAGTGAGACCAGCAGGTGGAGGGAGGTCATCCTCCCCCTCTGCTCTGCCCTGGGGAGGCCCCATCTGGAGCACTGGGTCCAGTTCTGGGCTCCCCAGTTCCAGGAGGACAGGGAGCTGCTGGAGAGGGGACAGCAGAGGGCTACAAAAATGATGAGGGGCCTGGAGCATCTCTCTGATGAGGAGAGGCTGAGGGACTTGGGTCTTTTTAGTCTGGAGAAGAGAAGGCTGAGGGGGGATCTGATCAACACCTATAAATACTCAAAGGGTGGGTGTCAGGAGGATGGGGCCAGTCTTTTTCCAGTGGTGCCCAGGGACAGGACAAGAGGGAACGGGCACAAACTTCAACATAAGAAGTTCCATCTAAACATGAGGAGGAACTTCTTTCCTGTGAGGGTGGCAGAGCCCTGGAAGAGGCTGCCCAGAGAGGTGGTGGAGTCTCCTTCTCTGGAGACATTCCAAACCCGCCTGGACACGTTCCTGTGGGACCTGCTCTGGGTGGACCTGCTTTGGCAGGGGGGTTGGACTAGATGATCTCCAGAGGTCCCTTCCAACCCCATATCATTCTGTGATTCTGTGAAATAATAATATAGGCATTGATCAGATCCCCCCTCATTCTTCTGTTCTCTAGACCCAAGTCCCTCAGCCTCACAACATATTATCTAGCCTGGACATATTATCTAGTTTGGAGGAAAAACAACAGTCCATCAGACTAAGCCCAAGGTTTATCAGCCAAGATGCTAAAGGCTACTCTGACTTTTCACCATCAATTTGCCGCATCCCACAGCTTTTTATCTCCTTTGTTCCACACAGAAGGCAGATCACCCAACTCACATGCTTCATCAGACACGATGATCCACGAATTGTGAGGATGCCTGCTAGGCCAAAAAAGGTTACCGCCACTAGCAGGAGCTGAAGAATTTTGCATCTCCAAACCTACCTACCCCTGGTCCACAGCAGAGCACCACCATCTTCCACCAAGCAGTGGAGTGGTGACACATGCACACTCAACTAATAAAGGAAGACTGGAGTCACAGAATCATAAAATGGTTAAAAGTTGGAAGGGACCTTAAAGACCATCCAGTTCCAACCCCCTGCCATGAGCAGGGACACCTCCCACCGGACCAGGTTGCTCAAAGCCCCATCCAGCCTGGCCTTGAACCCCTCCAGGGATGGGGCAGCCACAGCTTCCCTGGGCAATCTGTTCCAGTGTCCCACCACCCTCACAGTAAAGAATTTCTTCCTGAGATCTCATCTAAATCTCCCCTCTTTCAATTTAAAACCATTACCCCTCGTCCTAACACTCCCCTCCCTGATCAAGAGTCCCTCCATCTCTCCTGGAGCCCTCCTCAGGTACTGGAAGGCTGTTATAAGGTCTGCCTGGAGCCTTCTCTTCTCCAGGCTGAACAACCCCAGCTCTCTCAGCCTGTCTTCATAGGAGAGGTGCTCCATCCCTCTGATCATTTTCGTGGCCCTCCGCTGGACCCATTCCAACAGGTCCATGTCCTTCCTGTGTTGAGGACTCCAGAGCTGGCCACAGTACTCCAGGTGGGGTCTCACAAGAGCAAAGTAGAGGGGTAGAATCACCTCCCGCGACCTGCTGGCCACGCTTCTTTTGATGCAGCCCAGGATGTGGGTGGCTTTCTGGGATGCCAGTGCATATTGCTGGGTCATGTTGAGTTTCTCATCCACGAGCACTCCCAAGTCCTTCTCCTCAGGGCTGCTCTCCAGCCATTCTCCGCCCAACCTGTATTTGTGCCTGGGATTGCCGTGACCCAGGTGCAGGACCCTGCACTTGGCTTGGTTGAACTTCATGCGGTTTGCACGGGCCCACCTCTCAAGCCTGTCCAGGTCAATTCATGCCACTTGTGATCCATTCCTTCTGTCATGTGAGAACACGCAGAGAGAAAAAGACCTCCATTATCCATGCTGGAAACTGAATCTAACCCAGGGAGCTGAAGAGGAGCCAAAAGCACCAGAGCACACCCATAACAGCTCCACAGAGGGACTGAACAAGAGACAGCTCCACTGAGTTACGGACAATTTAACTACATCTTAGCAAAGACATCAAAGCAGGGAAGAGCTACATGAGATAAAAGGCCAGGAAGAAGTTCTGCAATAAGGAAAGCTGACGCAGCAGAAAAGAGGAGAACCCGGAATGGGTGTGCATCATTCTGTGTGAAAGGAACACGCGTGCAGCTCAACAAGCCTGAACTCACGGCAGGAAAGCACATCCCTAAAGAAGACTCAGATATGGACTTAGTATTTTTCTCTTGGTCACTCTCAGCTGTCCTGTTAATTTGTCCCAAAAATCTGTCTTACATATACAGCTCACTAAATTCAGATCAAGAGAGATGGATGATAATGGTTGCTGTTAAAAAAAATGACTATTCAACCCTTTTAGAAAAATATTTTCCCATTGATTCTTCACCTGAAGATCTGGACAGACTTTTTATTTAGTCATCGGCATTTTCATTAAAATAAGCTGTATGTGTTGATACTCATTTTCTGTTTTGAAATAATTTCTGATTTTCCCTTTTGGGAAAACAAACCTTTTGGTATTTTGATTTTCCCTTTATTAAATGTAGATAAAATTTGTAATGAAAACGTTATCTGTAAAAAAACCACTCATACACACGTTATACCCATAAATAATAATATGCTCTCAAGAATGCCACCTATACAACTTCTTGATTGTGAGATGTCAGTCATCAAACCGTGCACAAAAGAAGGAAACACAGAAACCATCCTGCAGCCCCATCTAGTGCATAAGTGAGAATACTTCATCATCGACAAGGGTAAAACTGGTATTATTTTAGGTCAGGACTTCCCAAAACGTGAGGCCCATGAGGTTATGGTAGGTGTCCAGATGTGGTAGAGCAAGCCACTTCACTATATTTTCTATTTAAAATCTGGTAAGACGGCTGCATGATGATTTGCAAGAAATTCTAGAGCTTTAGGGTCAGATACTCGTCCACTATCCATTTAAATAGTTAAGAGCATGCACTGTGACTCCGGGTTCTTGAAGATTGGTCTATCTTCTTTTTGGCATAACATAACCCCTTCAAAAAGATTGTTTCTATCAAAGAGAGAGTGAAGCAAAGTTAATTATCTCAAAAACGAAACAAGCAGAGTACAGTTTTTAAGGACTTGGCTGTTGGCAAAGCAGCAGATTCTGGCAGAGAGAGCTGGCCTCTTAGTCTCACACCTCACATCTAAAAGCCACTGCCAAAAGACAATTTGATGGGATTTATAATACACCGAAAGTACCACCACCATGCATCAAAGAGCTGCAGTAATGACGCCAAGTTACTTATTTTCAACCATTAATGTATTTTCTAATGCTCAGAGAAAAGCCATGAAGAGTATCTCCAGGCTGAAAGCCTGAAGCCTAAAAACGCTTACACGATGGGAATAGATTTCCGTTGCCTGAAGTCCTGCAAAATCAGTCAAAATCAGTCAACTGTCTTTTAGTTATCCAAGAAGAGGAAAGAATTTTTAAGCTCAATGAAAAAGTTCTATCTACTCAAACTAACCAAATCACAGAAGGTACACATAAAAAAACCCCATACTTGTTTGAAAATAATCAACAACATACACTAAACACATAATTTCTCCTTCATTATAATTCTGAGATTGAAACTTATATGCAGGCGGATGGAAACTGTGAGGCTCTGGTCTGGGTAATCCCAACAGAACTTTTCATTTTTAGTTAGACACCAGCTGTTAGATGGAAACTTAGGCACCTAAGATATTTTAAGGCCCCTACAAGCCTGGTATCTAAAATTAAAAATGTAAGTGGGATACATTCAGGATGCATTTTCAGGCTCTCTTTCGGTCAGATGTCTCACTGCTATTTTCATTTGATGTTCTTTTCTCCCATTTTCTTCCCTTCCTCCTCCATTCACTTCCATTCTCAATCACAGCAATGCAGAGAGATTGGCAACACCCCTCAGAATTTAATTTCCACGCATAGTATTTTTTCCATGTAGCATATTCTTGCTCCTTCCAGAAAGGTACTTTATGATTTCACCTAAAGAACACAAATCTTCAGCTTGGCTTCAGTATAAATACAGCTCCAGCGTTTTCTCAAACACCTATTTTCCACTTCAATCTTCCCTCATCATTTAAGAAGGTATTATTTCATGTATTCTACATATGAAATTCAGAAAAGTCACTTTGGAATACTATGACTGCAAAAATGTAAAGCCTGGTTACGTAGACAAAACCTGCTTTTCCCTCTTCTGAGAAAACTGGTGGAGAAAATGCCTGTTGATGTGGGAATATTACCAAGCCTGAAATTCAGCGTATGTCTGCTATACGCAGGGCAATGTTTTAGAGAGATACCTATGCTACCTCTGAACTAACTACAGGCTACATTGCATTGTGTTTGCCCTAGAAGCCTTGCCTAACTGCTGTTCTCATTATTAATTAGTGGCATAACTGTTATTAGTGAGCATTGAAATATTAGGGAATTCAGAACACCTTTTCCCAGTCCCCAGTTTCCTGTTGCTTTGTAGATGAAATGTATGTTCTATGTTACTTCTTCATGTAAAAAAAAAATCACTGATCTTTCTGGTCTTTGACTTGCATGGCTTATTATCTTGATACTCAGTTCTTGACTCCACCGAAATGCCTGTTGACCGCTGCTTCAATAATTTAGCTCTCCTACAGCTTGTCACGTAGTCCATACAATTATTATTTCAAGAGATGGACTCACAAAGTTTTGAAGTTGTATGATAGTTTTACATCATTCTCACTGAGGTAGTGCCTAAGCAGTCATCAAATACAGATGAAGAAAACTTTCTTTGTTTATTTTTGCAGCCTCAGCGACACAATTAAGTTGCTGCTGCCAAACCCAAGACATAGGCTTATAATGCTCTACCTGTTCTGCAGTCACTTAGTCTTCAAAGAATGTAAGGTATATTACTTCGTTCTAAATGATCTGCCAAAAGAAGATGCGAGTGCAAATACAAATGTGCACTGTGACAGCCAAAGCCTGACCTTCCTTCAGTATCTTTATGCTCACAGCATGTCCTGCTCCATCCACTGAGTTTTCTATATAGATACAGAAAGCCCCTCCACCGTACAGCAGAAAGGTCATCTCTAACACAGGTCAGGAGAGCAGGATCCCAGTTTTCAGAAGAATGTAGAATACAAGAGACTAAACCCAGGTTTTGCCACTATCCCGATGCCTTACAGAAGATGGCTAAGGTTCGATCCGAGTACCGTAAGAGGATCAAGAACCTTATGAAAAAAAGGCAGCCTTTCTTTTAATTTACTAATTTAACTGCAAGTACAATCAGTGGCATTATCATGGTGCACACTCTTCACTAAAGATATCAACCTTAGAGATGCCGTGTAACTGAAAGGAGAAATCAACCCACAACTCCAGATGTAGTAGCACATGCCAACGCTCAGCCAGCACAATCCCTGGGAATTTTTAAGGTGCAATCTGACATGGGAAACTGGATTCCTCCAGTAACCACTGAGACATACTTTGGTGGCCATGATTACAAGTCCAGCAAAAGTTGGTAGGGTTACTGTATCCACGGTCTGGAAAGTATCACAGAAAATAGTGCTTAAAGCTAAGACATTTCTGTTACGTCTCACTAGGATACAAAACAAAAACTTCATACCAGTAGTCATAGCTCTCATCCCAGTTGTCAAAATGAACCAGAAACCGATTGTCTACCATGTCTGTTACCGTAGCAACACAAATGAAAGTCGGGTTCTTCTTGTCTACGGCTTCCAGCTTCATCCCCACTCGAAATCCCGACGGAATCACTGTCTACATAGAAAAAGACATTTAATTGAAGATAAATACTGTAAGTCCAGAAATCTCCCCAGAGTCCACCATCAATATATTCATATCATTTCTAAGTTTCCCAATTAGCTGCCCCAATAGAGTGGCAGCAACCTAATTAGTTGACATGAGAGATGCTCAAACACAGAGACTTGTGGTTTATAAAATAAAAAAAGCCCTAAACATGCTGCTAAAATTAAATATGTTGGTTTTAACTCTGTCTTAGATACTCTCTCTGAAAAACCATGCTTGTTCCACAATGTTATGGTGCGAGACACAGTACTAATAACAAGTCTTAAATTTCCTTTAACATACCACTTCTGAATGTGCCAGATCTGATGTTTAAACAGATTAGTAAAAAATTAAGGGATCAGAATTGCAGAGGAGAACTGAAGATTGTTACTGAATTTGCTTTAAACATTTTTATCTTATATTTCAGGTCTCAATTTTATCGTCACTGAAATATGTGGTGCGTCTCTACCACACACATGAGCACACTGATACCTTTCCACACCATTAGCAACAAGCCAGTACTTACTGCATTCTGGTTTTCGAACAGTGATTTAGGAGCAGCTTGAGCTTTGCACGCCTTCAGGTATGAGGGCCAGCTGAATTCTTCCTCCTTATATCCTAAATGAGGGTCATAGAAGAAGAGCAAGAAACGACAGGAATGAAACACAGGTGCGTGCAGGTGATTTGATCAATAATTGATGAAATTAATTTTTTCCATCCAGTTCTGAACCGTTTCTTGCTATTTCAGAACTGAAAAGATTATTAACTAATTTATTCCAATTTTATATAAGCTACACTGGGAAGATTTACTTTAAAACTACATATTAATTCTACCCCAAGATGAACTCAGTGAGTCTCTGACGGACCACTGGTTTGGATTACTAGAAATTTTAGCAGGACACACCTTAGAGGGACTTAGAGAGTTCAAAAGGAAGTAGAAGAAGCTTCTCTATTTTTATTTGGGCATCTGGTATTACAGAGAGGAATCACGTTCTTTATTTACGGCCGGCTGAGCTTCCTTACCAAAATGTCAAGCTTTCTTTACACTAACTGAGGAAAATACACTGCTTTCTTGAGCTGCATATTATTAGTTTCTTAGAGTTGGCTAGGAGACTGACATTTGAACTTTTCCTAATCTTCACCTGGGAGAAAGGATAGTCATAAAAATGGGCAAGAACTCAGGAGATTTCAGCTTAGTTTCAATTTCACCTTCAAAACAAGCTGGGGAGCATTTCTGACAAAATCACTGCTCTGTCCCTGATGTCCAACCTTGCAGTCACGGCTGTCAAGAGACCTGAAGGCCCTCAAGGGGCACAACACCTAAGGGCAGCCCAGAGACTCAAATCCACAATTCTACCAGATATCAAAAAAACAGTCTCAGTAAGATATCAGTTTTATACTACAATCTCCCTCCCTTCGAACAAACCTCTCCAAGTGGCACAAACTCTTTGCCTCTCCCCGATAAAACTACACCTTGCCACCTCTCTAACTAAAAAAATTTCCTCCTCCTAGTGTCTTTACCCTACCACATCCTCAGGCTATCACTAATCCAGTGCGATCACAACTAGCTTTAAAACAAACTCTCTAGGTTATATCAAAACAGTTGCTTACCCCATCAATGCCCCAGGGCCCCTTACGCAATTACAGCGTAAAACACCCCCCTGCGTGGACTTTCTGCATTTTTTATTCTGTGTCAACAGCACTCAGAAAGAAATCTAAGTTCCTGTTGATTTGTGTCTTCTAGTTTCTTAGGAAAAATAATTCATAATATATTGAACTGCATCAAGTAATTCACAAGAAACCATTTGTCCTTCTAATCTATCAAACAATGCTGAGTTGGAAGCAAATAGTCGTCTTCCTCTGTTCTCCTGTTAAATAATAGTTATAGAAACACCTATTTTAGTTCATATGTTACAATCTGGTAAAACAAGACCAAAACCACCACGAATTTCAGTGAGTGACTGCCTTTACTGAAACTCATTCCCTTCATCCCCATGTATTCCCTCCCAAAAGGGAGACCATTTATCCCGTTTTTCATGGTACAGTTCAATGCAGATGCACTCCATCTGCCAAAACAAGTGAGTTACATAAACTGAAACAGAATAATTAAGCAAGCAAATCACACATATTTCAACATGTGTATATCATTTACATAAGCTGTGTACAAATTACGCTTTCAGGCTTGTAATCTTACCACTTTTTCTCACTCCTTACCTGTTCATTCCTCTTTTTGTCTCTATTTCAAGCTTACTCTTTGTTGCAAGAGCACAACCTTTATCAGTCTGTGCCAACACATGTGCAATAATGGTGATAACTAGTAATGAAAACGTCCTAAGACCTTCCACTAAAGGATTCTCAGCTGCCTGTGAGACCTCAGTTGAAGCATCCATGTCAGCCGAACGCTGCAATTTTACTTGCAATAAGCATTCATTTGGGGTCTAGTTTTGTCGCTTAACTTTTCTTCCTAATGCCTTAAGAATTACTCTTATGGTTCACTTTTATTTCTTGTTTTCTCTGGATTTTCCAATGAATAAAAAAGGGCAGGATTTCAATCTCAAGATTTTAGCAAGACTTAAAGTAGAGTTTCATTTGCCATGTTCAAATGCTCTGACTAAATGAATGAAAAAGTTTCTGCCAAAAAAAAAAAACCTGCAGCATTACACAGATAGTCTTGATCTCAGAACTATGGAAAACACACACATTTCAAACCAAACAATACCTTTAGGTGGATGAAGCTTGTGACCTGTTTTCTCACACCATCCCACAGGATGAATGTCTGAAGAATCAGCGTTCACCCAGAAATCGTAACAATCTGGGTACCCATCAAAATGCAGTCGTATTCTGTAGCCACAAACCTAAAAGTAAGAACGTACAACATACAACACTATGTTTTAAGATGTTTGCCCTACACATAATAGTTTCTGTTCAGTATTACATCTATTAGTACACTTTCAGTCTGCCTTTTACTTCTGCTAAAGCCCGCACTCAATGAATAAATTCATTTAATAAAAAGGAAAGAATAAAAACCAAAAGCTATTCTTTATGTGAAAGCCTCCTCTTCTCATGAGAACAATTAACTAAAAACTGGATATTGCCATTAGTGTTCAAAAACTTGAAAACTGTTCAACGCAGCACCAGAATAGAACAGAAACCCTACAGAAGAGCATGAATACGTCTGATACAGTCATGGAGAAAGCGTGGATAATGATGCTCTCAAGCTATCCCAATTAATCAATACGCAAGAGAGCACTCAGCAGTAACTATGTTTAACAGGCTCTCCAGAGAGATACTGGGAACTGTTACTAAAGATGAGAAGTCAGTGGAGGTATCCTCCAGAACTTTGTTATTCCATAAAGTAGTAAGTTAACCACTAACAGGAAAACATACAATCCCTCTCTCTGTACAAAAGTTCTCCTGAGTGCCAAATGCTGTAACTTTCCCGCAGTCATTAGTGAAAGTCTCTGACATCAAGGTCACCCTATTTTAAATTTAATTTATACTGACAGAACTTTCAGTTTGCCATCTCAGAATTATGCCGAATTCAGTCACCCTGGAGTAAAACATGACCCATCGCTTAGTGACAAGCACAAGGTACAGAAGAGATACCCAACCACTGACACACCATCCACAAGAAGATGGAAGAGACATCCAAAGAAATGGTATATGTCTGTGGGCCATGAGGAGATCCAGACATGGGAAAACAAAAGCCTGGGCTATAAAAATATAAACTGCAAAATTACAGCTGCTTAGAATAACAGTGATACAGAGAAGAGCACCTACCCTATTCCTGTTTCCCCATTTTAATTCACAGGACGAAACCAAAAAAGAATCCTTGGTAAAACTACGTAAAAACTAATGTAAGACGTGTTTGAAAGACATAAAAAAAAAGGTCTCTGAGAAATGGGTTCTCATTTGTATTATTAAAAGCAAAGAAACTACTCATCAAACAGGTCCAGTGGAAGGCCACG
Organism: Numenius arquata; assembly: GCF_964106895.1. Classification (NCBI taxonomy): domain Eukaryota; kingdom Metazoa; phylum Chordata; class Aves; order Charadriiformes; family Scolopacidae; genus Numenius; species Numenius arquata. The sequence continues at coordinate 2,122,933 of NC_133577.1, read as the reverse complement.
AAAATGATCAGAGGACTGGAGCACCTCTCCTATGAAGACAGGCTGAGAGAGCTGGGGTTGTTCAACCTGGAGAAGAGAAAGCTCCAGGGAGACCTCATAACGGCCTTCCAGTACCTGAAGGGGGCTCCAGGAGAGATGGGGAGGGACTCTTCATCAGGGAGGGGAGCCATAGGATGAGGCGTAATGGTTTTAAACTGAAAGAGGGGAGATTTAGATGAGATACTAGAAAGAAATTCTTTACTGTGAGGGTGGTGAGATACTGGAAGGGGTTGCCCCGAGAAGCTGTGGCTGCCCCATCCCTGGAGGGGTTCAAGACCAGGCTGGATGGGGCTTTGAGCAACCTGATCTGGTGGGAGGTGTCCCTGCCCATGGCAGGGGGTTGGAACTGGATGATCTCTAAGGTCCCTTCCAACTCTAACCATTCTATGACCCTATGAAATAAAATACTTTGTAAATGGCAGCAAAAAGACAAACTGCGTTTATATGGTGTACTAATTTGTAGAAGTTGCCAATACAGGCAATTTCTGAGGTCATCAGCCTGAAAAAATTGTAGCACAAACGCAACACAAAAAAGTGTAAGGCATTTGTATCAGTGAATTGAGCAACTGTAAATAATATGAAACCTCTATAAAACCACTATAAAGTTGTCTTGCTCTTGTTTTTTCTGCCTTACTCCTGTAATCCCGCACGATGGCTGCTCTCAGCCTCGACCTACCTCGGCCACCGTGAGAACACAGTATATCGACTGGTGCTCGGGATCCACGCCCTCCAGCTTCATCCCCACTTTGAATCCGTTTTTGTTGTACGGGAAAGATTGATACTGCAATGGAAAAGAGTGGTTTCAATTCTTCTGGAAGTATACCAGAGAAAGACAGAATATCTTTAGAAGGAAAATGATTATTTATTACTCATGTTTCTGAAACAACTAATAAATTGCTTTAAAATAAGTTTTGCATTTTTAAAAACATACTGAGGAAAAAGAGAAATTGATGATTGAAAAACATGCTGACACCAGAATGACTTAAAACTTGAGAGTACTTATGAAATTTATAAAGAATTAGCAAAAAACTTATCCAAGGGAAAGAAGACAGCATGATTTGCTCTCAACTTTCTTCACTAATTGTAAATAAAATATTTTACCAATCTAATTGTTTGTTTTTCAGCCTGTACAGTGACACTGTGACCTGGTAGTTGTCATTCCTGTAACTATCACAACAATGATGCTCTATTTTGCCTTTTCATTTCCACATCTCAGGCCACCTAATTGCAAAGCAGAAATACAGAACATTGTTTATATACAGAGATGGCCTCTTTGATGCCATCTTCTCCTTTCCATGTTGGGTCTCAACTAGCTCATTTTCCAGGAATATTTTTGCATCACAGGAACATGACTACCCTTGTACCACATTACAATGAACACAGAAGAACATCTTTCAAAAAAAAGAAAGTGTAAACAAGACTAAGCATAAAAGGGTGTTTTCAATCAGAAGACACCAGCATCCCGTGTATTATGCTCCTTTTCTTCTATTAAAGAATAAAGGAAGCTAGCAGATACTAAAGTTAAATTGGAGAGAAAATCAGAACAAAAATGAAGTAAAACTCAAGAGGGTTTCCACAAGTTACCAAATCACAGCTAGACAGTTTTTATGTCCCAAGTGGTTACAAACAAAATCTTATATGCTCCTCCTTCCTTCTGTTCCAGTCTAAAAGCCACACATGCTCCCCACAGTACCTCTGCAGCCCACGGGAAGAGAAAGGTGCCAAGGGAGGTGCTCAGAGAGGTCTCACCCTACTTGGAAGGAAGAGAGATCCCTCTTTTTGGTGGCTTTGGCTGCAACTGATGTAACTGAATAATAAACCCAGAAGGAAAAAAACCCACAGTGCGTGACACAAGAGCAGGAATATGCAGTCAAGGAGAAGGGAAATGGAGAACCAGAGCAGCTTAAATCAGCCTAAAGTGGGCAGCTAAGAGATGTCCAACCACAGCTCTAGGTCCCTATCTAAACATAAGTTAGATCATTTTGTAGCCCTCAATTAAGGAATCAGAGTATCTCATGGCAGTACACGCATTTGAAAAGTTATTTCATCCTGACATCACACTTCACCATGCTTCACATTTTTATTATCAATGAAAGTTTAATGAAGTTACGCTATGCATAATTCTGGATACTTCCTCAACAGGAACGTAAAAGCAGAGTTTTTCTTTTAATAAATAAACTGAAAATTTTAAAGGTCATCTTGGTGCACAGACTTGCAACTAATGCCATCTATATCATAAATACCTTACAGATAAAAAACCTCAGTGGAAAACTGAAATGCTAGAAAGACTGACACATTGGCCACATCGACACAGCAGCCCAAAATAGAACTGAGATTTGGCAAAACCAAGCACAAATAAAATTACAAAGAAAGGAAACAATTAAATAGACACAGATTTGTTTATTCTCTCATTATTATAATAAACATTACTGTGCAAACAGTACAAAAATTCTACAAAACAATACACTAAAGATTAAGCTATTCTCACACAGGTATTTCCTGAAACTGAAGACATGAATTATTCACTATTCTTTCCACTGTCAAATCTAAAACTTCAAAAGCAACACAATCTTTAGTTTGGTTTCTGTTACAGCAAAAGAACAGGCAACTTTTAGAAGACTAATAACTTTAATACTATTTAACAGATTTCAATTTTGTGCATTATTCTCAATACCTCACCCAGGCAAAGCTATGAAAAACTTAGTAATCACACATTATTTTCATAATAAACATTTAAAGATACTTTGTTAAGGAGAGACACATGAACAAAATAAGAGTAAAGGTAAAAGGAGTCAGCAAATGAGCAGATGGCAGACTGAGGATTAGGAATGTTTATGTACAGTGCAAGAACATACACAAAACCCGAACAATTACATCAGGGGAGTTGGAGATTGAAAAATACAACATTCAAGGGCCAATAATTTTGTTTTACTGGAGCAACAACAGCTTGTCCATCACAGCCTAGAAATGACTCTAAGATTTAATTGCCAGGAAGTGCCAAGGACTCTCCATTATCCTGACCGTTCCTAACGAAGGGTTACAAAAAGAGTTACAAAAAAACACAGTGAAAAGTACTGCTTCTGAACGGGAAAAATAAGAGAAAAAAGTCTTCAGATGGACAGAGCAAGGCCCTGTAAATCTGCCTTCCACACAGAGGCACTACTTACCCGCATTTTTTTCTTGTCAATTTTTCAACCAGTATATAGCACAGGGAAATATAACTAAGGACAGTCAGGTAACTGTTGTTATTCCACCTACAAATCTACGGATTCTCTACATTCTTTAGTCTTGTACCTCAGTAATGGCTCAAAGCACCAATTAAAGCTCAGCATCACCCTCACATGTAAACTCAAAAGCTAATCCCTGCACAAGAGATCTAATGGTTGAAGTATAAAGCAACCAGGAAGAAATGGATGGAAGAACCAGACTATAAGTAAGAACAGAATTATCAAAAAATAACAGGGGATATATACAGTAGAAGTACAGCAGCTGAGACACGTTCATATGTTTTGCCAGGTTTTGCAAGAGAAGAGAAGAGCATGGAAGCTTTGTGGATTTGCAGACAGAGCTGCTTTCCGAGCAAGAGAGACAGCGCTACAGAAAGCACTGAACTGACAAACGACAAAGGCTGCCGTTGCAGGCAAAGGACAAGCAAGAGATGATGATGACGATGATGTGACATCCACTCAGATGACAGGCAAAATGAGAACAAGCCAAACCAGTATCTGATGTCACAAAACAATATGTCAGCAGGAGCTGCAAAAAGACAGGTCATATAATGAAAGTAACAAGCCAAAAGATGACCTTCGTACCACCTAGCTAAAGATATTTAAAGGGAATGAAAAACGGCGTGAAAAAATGAGGGTATCGTACATATCAGATTTTTAGCTTCAGGCCAGAAAGGAAAGGCTAGAACTTGCAGATTTTGGAAAAGCATCTGTCTTCTGTAGTCTCAGTTGACAGCATTCATCTACAACTACAGAATTCTTTGAAAAAAGCAGAGAAAGATAAATAATTTCACACATTTTGACTATCTTGACGATCGCTGATGGATAGCATTATTTTCATCAGGTAGGTTTTTCCCCAGCGAAGTGTAAAAATCTTCAAATTACTTTTTTTTTTTTAAATTGATTTTCTAAAAATCTTATGATCTTAAGTGGTTGATTGATTGCAAGTTCAGAAGGTCATACCTCTTTAAAAAGTTTCGTAGGCACTGCAACAGCCTTTTCTTCCTCCAGATAGGATGCCCAACACCACGCTTGCCTTCCTTTAGATGGCACAGCTGTAAAGAAGCGCACAACAGCAAAAGAATTCCATAATTCTTAACTTCTCAAGAAATAAAAAAACCTAACACTTCGAAGTTTATAACATACCTATCTCAAATCTACATTTTATTAAATGCGTTCATGGTGTTTCTCAGGACTTACTTCAGGAAACGAAGTAGCTCTGTAGGTTTAACAGCACGAGGAACATGAAGGCTCCTGGTTTGTACAGGAAGGTTTCCAACAGTTCACATCTTGATTAGTAACAAGAAAAAACTCTTTCAAGTGACAAGAACAACTTACAAAGTCTTGCGCCCTGTCCCTTTTCCCTTATTGCTCATAAGAAGCATTAAGATATACAATTTGTGTAAAATGATCAGTCCAAATCGCAAAGTACCTCAATAGTTTCATTTTTCTTTTCTCCACGAGTTTCTTTTCCTGGAAAGCATTTTCAACTGGTGATTTTTATTTTTTTTTAATCACAGTAGAAATCCTTTATTCTTTGTCAGTATTCAGGATGTTTCTAACCTACTCCATCACTTGAAATAAGCCCCTTAAGTAACAGTCTGGCTAAGCGTTGTTATGATTAAAACATGAACTATAACAGTAACGATGCCAAGCTCTCCTGAAGAAAGCTGATAATATAACCAAAAGATAACGAATTTCAGAATTGCAGCAATCGCTCAACACTATTAAAGCGCATTCATTTTATTTGTGATTTATCCCGTTTTTATCTATTCCGTTTAAGAGATGTGTTGCTCAGTACAATAATACACAGTTATATGCTTGGTTCTGCATATAAATTGCTCTTTTACACCCTCTTGCACTGAACTGACATTTTCCCCAAATAAAAAAACCAGCAGAAATGGGTACAGACCATTCTGTCAGTGGACAGCAGTGATTTCCATAGAGCACCAGCTTTGTGCTTGTACCTCACACGCTTCTTATCACCTCAGCTTTGGAAACAACTATAGAAATAATATTTATATTTCAGGAGTAATTCTACCTCAGGAGGGGGATCTTCTGTAACTTTTATGTTAGCAGAGCTACTTGGAGCTCTGTTCTGATTAGTGGCCCAGCAACTTCTGCTAATGGCTCCCATTCTACCGTAAGAAACAGTTTGGAGGGCAAGATGCAGGTTTGTGCTTGGTGTATCACTGAGGTGTAACAGCTGCTGATTCTCCCATTCCTCCTCAAAGTATCTATCATACAAATAGCTTGAAAAAACAGTACTCACTTAAAATATGTTTTATTACGCTGCTTGACGCAGCATATGTCCCTTTGGACTGATTATAACAATTACTCCTAAGCAGCTCCATAAACGTGTCTATTTCCAGCACATCCTGTAGATAGAGAATTGATCCCCAAGGAAACAAAAGTAAACTTTCATTTCTGCTTAATACATGTCTTTCAACATCTGGGAACTCAATGGGCCTGATTCCCTTTAACCCTGTTACTCTTTAGAGGGATGAAAAAACACCTAAGATGTGCATCGATCACATTTACACTCACTACATCCTCCTCCATGCTGCCGGAGGTATATGAACTGCAAAAGGTAATCAATCTCCCACTGATGGGTTTTTCCCCAGTTTTCACTTGGCTCTCTAAGTTCTTCAGGCTTTAAAACTTAATTACTATAAATAACAGTAGCACTCTCTTTTTACAAAGCTGACAAAAAAGTATTCGATAGGGAACGCAAATTCAGCGAAACGATGCTGGCAACCCCCAATAAGAGATGGGTAGCACCTAAAGAATTGATAGTTGAGATCTTTGTTTCATAAACTAACTTACTTTGTTTCAAAACTGTTATTTCCCCTTTTCTTTTTCTCCTGGTTCTCTGTGAGACCCTCAAGATCCTTCCTTCAGGTTTGTCCTCCTAAATTAAAAGAAGAGTACAAACATCTCATTAGTTCAGAAGTCTAATACAGTAAAAACGGAGGCACCCAAGGTTTAACTGTGACTTCATTTAAATGGCTACGGACATAGCCCTCTGCTATCTCAAACCAACCTGCAGATGTCTAATAAAACCAAAGCCATAAGGGACAAATCACAGCAAATAGGGTGAACATGACAGCCAGGAGGACACTCAGCATCCAGCGCTCAGCCAGCCTTGTCTAAACCAGGGACAGCCCACAAAGCCTTCAGCAGGCCTGGCTGCGCCAGGGATAAACAGCAGCATCTTTGACATGTTCATGGTTCCAAAATAATTTAAAGGAAAACCTCTCACAGTTTTAGTCTGCTTTTTTTTTTTTTCAAATGTACAACTGCTTTACTAAATACAAGGTGTCCCCTGACTTCTGCTACACAGAGAGCCACAAATTCCCTTCTGACTACTCCAGCGTCTTCAGCCTTTTGACAACTGGGCAGTTGCAGAGCTCTCCCCTTCTCCTGCCAGCAGCACCACAGCTCCTGAGAGGAAACCAGGTACTCCAGGAAAATGAACATGGTGGGAAGGTACTGTGATAAGTTTATTCTAAAATGAAGAATAAACCCAAAAGGAAAAAAAACAACAACAAAAGGTGCCTCAAAGCACATTACACTACCACACAAAATAAAACCAAACCTTTAGCTATGATTTTATTAGGCAAATTACACTAGGAAAATCAAATGTATTCTCTTCTTAACTGTAATGTAGCTTTCTTTGTAAATAAATTATCCGTCTATACTCATTTACTCATGTGCAGAGTCACAAAGTAACAGACGCTGGGAAAGATGTACTTCTATTTTTCTATGCTGAAGACATAGCAAGGCTAGGGTAGCATCATATTTCCTTTAAATTCTTTTTGTTCTTTTCTTAAAAAAGGAGGGAAAAGAGATAAAAATAACCAGCTGTTATCAGTTCATTGTCAATAATTACATATTATTGGCATAATTAAATTGGCAAGTGAACCAACTACTTATTGTGGCTCTGACAAGAGCGATGCCGTCACTTCTCTTTGCAGACTGGTAAAGTTACTGACATTGCGAAATGAGGCAAAATTCCCACCAAAATACTTGCAGGAATGGGTTTATGCTGCATACTAACACTTTCGTCGGTATTTTCTTTCTTCTCCCCGTTATCCCTGGACTCTTCTTTGAGAGGTAACTTCGTTTTTCTTTTCCGAATGCCTTTGGAATCATCTTCCCCGTTGCATTCCAGGCTGGACTTTTCTTCCTTTGGTTCTCTATTACGAGAGTAACACAGTGACACAAAGCCAAAACCCTCTTACTTCTCATATTCACAAATCAAGTAAAAAGTGAGTAAACCTGAAGGCCAAGTGTTTGTAGGTCCCAGGGCGTTATACTAAATATATGCTTGCAACTACTACTGAAAATTACATCTGTCAAAAGAATTAATCTGAGAGACACACTAGCAACCGTAGAAGGAAAGCCGTCGGCTTACGCTGAACAAGTTCTGCACGTCTTAAACGGTATCTTTTCCCATGTGCCATCAAGTCTCATGGAGAAGCAAACTGTGAAACGTTTAGGACCACAGGGCAGTTTACAGAGAGGAAGGCAAAGGTAATTGTTAAGACTAAAAAATCCAGTGGGAGAAAGCTGGTATGCAGCTGTACAAATTGCTAAACAAGCAAATCCGAACAGAAAAATTTTAGCTAAAAACTAAGGAAAACACACAAAATCACAGATGTTAAAAACTACCATAATGCAGTAATAGGCAAAACAGAATGGACTTACAAACACAAACCTTCTTTCTGGATGTTCATTCTGAGATGAGCTGCACCAGCTGAAGGAAAAGGAACTGAGAAACTACAGCACGCTCATGTTTTCACTCTCTGTCATCTACAACACAGCTCTTGCACTTAATTATAATTAGCTTACCACACCAACCAGCTCATTACTGATTATCTTAATTCCAATGATTATGAATCAGGGTGGGAGTCTGACACTGATTCACGCATCCCATAGACTGTTTCACCGCTTGCATCTGACAGCGGAACTCAGAGCAAAAAAGATCGCCTTCAACATCAGCGTTAGACAAAACCAAACGTTCTTAGTGAATTTACATGAAAAATAGTGAAAGAACATTATAAACCCATGGAGACTCACCAAAACATGGCTGCTTAATACCTCCCTCTGTCCCACCATTAACATTTTACCCCACCACTTGTATCTCATGCTGCATTTATGCCAAATTCTTTGTTTCTATGCTTCATAACGGCACCTACTTGTTTTTTACTTGCTGGGCACATTTCTGGCTGCAAAATTTCCCTTCAGGAACAAATTCTTCTATGGTACCATAGCGATAACAGTTTTCACAGAAAACAAGTCCATCCATTTTTGCAGTTTCCTTCAACCTTGTGGAGATCCCTGTCTTTTCTGAAAAGGCTGAACAATGAAAAAAGTTCACTTAGGTAAAGCCAACACATTTCCAAGCATCCTCAGCAGGCGCTGAGGCATTAAAACCACTGAGAAAGTCACACCACTCCTGTTAGAATGAAGGACTGGGGCCCATATTCCTGACAAGCACGTTGGGTTTTTCATATTGCAACACTAGAGAGAGGAATCCACCGATTTCATGCTTCTGTGACCAGCAGCACATCGACATTGCTTGATGTGGCTGCTCGTGGAAGGAGTGAGGTTTGTAACAGGCGCTGCGCTTACCACCCACGGAGTCATCACTGCACGGAGCTCATCACCTCATCTCCTGCTGACATGTCTCATTTTTGACCTATATATAGGGTCATTTGGGGAAAAGGTCTTGGGCGGAGTTATCTTTCAATAGGTGAACTTATTTCTGGAAGTAAATCAGACAACATTCTACAGTCTCCCACAGAGAGAGCAGTAGCTATTGCTCAACCTGCCTGAGGTCTACCAGAAGTAAAAAAATCACTAATCTGTAATGAAGAAATTTTCAAATACTAAGTTACTGCTCATCCTAAACTACAATTTCCCCGCAAGAGGCGTGTAGGCTAGGAGAGGATGCTGTTTCTTCACTTAGAGGTGACTATGGAACACTGTCAAGCTCTCCAGCTTCTAGAGCAGGTCTTTGCACCCCTCCAAAAGGCAAATTTCAAGTCAAAAACTATTTCTTTCAGTTGAACACTGTCTTTGAAAGTGGAGTCAAGTGAACTCTTGTGTGTAGGCTATCTCCACTAGAAGAATACATAATTTATGTGCTGTATTTACACCCCAGCATCATTAAGCTGTTCAAAACAACTATTTCCTCTCACAATGGAAAATTTTAGCACTGTTTTTATCTTTGGGAAGCGTTAAATTAGTCAAAGACAGTGTAAGGTAGTAGTAGGATGCTTCCTTGGTAGGTTTAGTAGTAGGATGCCTACTTGGTAGGTTTATGTGCCCACAAACACACTAAATTCAGTAGCAACATTTTTTTTTTTTAGGTTTACCAGAGCGTAGGGGATGAAGTTGTACACTTTGCTGTAGGTAACTGTCATCTCCCAGTCTAAGGGGAGAACCTGCTGTGCTATCACACTCTTCTCATCCTAACTGTAGCCTTTAATAACTATCATTGCCCTGGAGACAGACCTACAGAACACAGGAGCTGTGCTATGAAGCTTCAGACCTCCCAGCTGAGGCCCAAACCACTTTCCTACTGGTGTAAACATTTCACCTGTTCATAAAAGCCACATGACAATTAAGACTTAATGCGGGGAGAGTAGCAAAAGGAAAAATTTCATTGACTTTGCCTATCGTGCTTGTACTGATGATTATTCAACCAAAAATTTGAAGTCTGCTCTTCACAGGAGTTACAGAAAGCATACTGTAAAAGAAAACTGATAAAATATAGTATCAACAAGGAAAAAAACCACTAGGTAGTCGTAAGTAATCGTAAAACCCATTGTGATATTCTCTTTCATGCTACTCTGTCATTGCTGGAGTCAGCGTTATCACAATTTACAGGATTTATGACCATGTAAACCAACTTTCCTTGAACAAAAAAGGTGTTTCCTTACATCAATATTTTAAATCCAGGAAACATCTTATTTGGTAGACAGATACCACAACTATTAGAATTTTATCATTCAAGGTAAACATAAATGGCTACTACATGCTTCAGATATTTAACAGTGGAATTATTTCTTTTTAACTTAAAATGCATTCATTTTCATACTTATTCACACCACAAGAAATAGGTAGCATCATCAGAGATGCTCTGTGCATTAAAGCAAATAAGGGAGGGGTGTTTATTATTTTTGGGGGCAATCTTTAAGAAAAACTGATACACTAAACAAAATACAGTCTACCACAGAAAACGTTTACTGCCTCTTAACTGACCTTCTTGAGCAGTTGGAACCATCCACGTCGTGGTAGCAGTCGCCTTTTTAACACTTTCCATCTCAGTTTCATCTGTAATCACTTCCAGGGCCCCAAATTCATTTACCCTAAACTATAAGACAAAACAAATGGCAAAGAGTATAGTAAAAAGTTACTAATACTCTTTTATGACGCGTTCACCAAGATAGTTTTTACATGGTGTCCTCACCATATTATCTAATTTCTACGTGTTTCTGTTTATCCTCAAGGAATTAGAAACAAGCCTTTCTTGTTTCTTTCAAGCAGAATGAGAAGTCATTTTGCTATTGAAAAATATTAATTTCCAACAGATACTGATAAAGATGCCTCCACATGCAGATCGATATCTAACTTATACACGAGAAACAAAAAATCAGTACCAGAAATTCATGGGCAAATCTCCTAACCATACACTTTTCGTTGCCAGCAAAATAATGCGCTCCAGTCACTGAGTATTTCTGTCAAAGAATAGGGAACTGAACGTCAAATACAAATGCTTCACAGAAATTTCAGCATCCTCTGAAAACACAGTACTTCTCTGCTGTAAAGTGCACATAAACAAACATCTCAAGGCAGTTTATGAGCTGTTTAATTACACGCTGAACGTGGTATTACTGTCAGCCAGAAGCAAGGCTCAACAATACCCTACATGCTGTGCTTACACGGGAGCACCGGGAGTTCCATCCATCCTGCTGCCAGCAGAAACGCATCTTCCAAATGCGGTAATGATTCCAGTGCTACCGGATGAAAATAAACTTCAGCTTCCCAGTCTACTTGGTTTGCAGGTCCAGCCGGTTACATGGGTGGAACTGAAGGCAGCGTTTTGTCCATCTAAAGGGCGAAGGGGTGTCGCTCTCTGAGCTCTGCCACAGAGGACGGTCTCCAGCACTGAGGTGCTCCCACAGGTCAACAGGAAAAATTATGCCTGAGAGAGTGTTTCAAATCTCCCCAGCACCCACCTGGGAGAATACGCCTTTGGGGCAGCAGAACGAAGCCTATTTCTGTTTCTCGTCAGGCAACTTTACCTTGGGAAAATGAGATAGGAAACAACTGCAGCTGATCTCCTCTGTGCCTCCAGAAGCTGCAGGATGAATCACTCCCACTCACTTTGGACCCTGCTGTGGTATAGTACTGAAAATAAGCCGTTCTGACTGAAAGCAAAGGTAAGCCCCATGACGTCCATACCACAACAACGTGCTTTCGCTAATACAGTCCTTCCACCCTCAGCGTTTGTGAAGAGCCTCCAGGCCCTATGGAATGCAAGCAGCTCAGGGGAGAGAGAGAAAGAAGAGGAAGACCTCACACAGTCCTATGACTTCTGGAGCCAAGATTTTTACTTGCTATCAGCTACGCTCACAATAGATAACCCAAGTGTGGACAAATGCAGTAACACCACACTCCAGCGTGGTGGACATAACTCTAGTTTGTGGACAGACACGCAGTTCTACCCAAGGAAAAGCAGTGGAGTTACCACTCAGAAGCGGATCCCTGTGTCTTACAGCTGATATAGGTTCCTATTTTGCCTAAGCTCATTTTTGCTGCTGGTGCTTTGCTGTCACTGCAGTCGGCAGATGCCATAGGGAACCCTTTCCTTGCTTCCCAAAGCTCTAACTCTGCAGCAGTGATGATGCCCACCAACCCACAGGTCACAGGGAGCTTCCTAACCAGCTTCTGGAAACACTCTCCTGCACCCTCATACAACATCATAGAATGGTTTGGGTTGGAAGGGACCTTAAAGATCATCCAGTTCCAACCCCCTGCCCTGGGCAGGGACACCTCCCACCAGACCAGGTTGCTCCAAGCCCCATCCAGCCTGGTCTTGAACCCCTCCAGGGATGGGGCAGCCACAGCTTCTCTGGGCAACCTGGGCCAGTATCTCACCACCCTCACAGGAAAGAATTTCTTCCTGATATCTAATCTAAATTTCCCCTCTTTCAGTTTAAAACCGTTACCCCTCACCCTACGGCTCCACTCCCTCACAAAGAGTCCCTCTCTGGACTCTCAGGATCTCTCCTGGAGTCCCTTTAGGGACTGGAAGGGGCTCTAAGGTCTCTCTTGGGCCTTCTCTTCTCCAGGCTGCACAACCCCAACTCCCTCAGCCTGTCAATCAGCTGGAATATCCGTACAATGATGGTATTTCTGAAGGTATATCCCAATTAATACCTGGGATATTCCTGCATGATCTGACCGACGTTCAGCCCTGACACTATACACAGGTTCCTCCTCGACCGGGGCCTGCTGTGGTACCCCAGGATGTCACCCTCGGCGACGCGCCGGCCTTTCTGCCTTCAGAGGCCTCAAACGAGGAAAGATGGATGCCTGCAGGGAAGGCTGGGCCCAGCTACCCTTTCACTGGAGGCTGCTCACGGCAGAGAGAGCCGAACCCTGAAGGAAGGCATTCTCCAGAAGCCAGGCCACCACACTGAGCTGGCATCAGCCATGGAGAGCAACCACTTGCCATGGCCTTTGCGACAACGCTACCAGGCCGGCTGCACTATGGGGCCTCTGCATCTCCCGGTTCTGCCCTCATCCTGGCCTCCATCAGCATCAGAGGCCTCCGGCTCCTCCTCGGACACAATCTTGTAGCAGATATGTCTGCTTTCACCCCCTGCTTCGCAGCCCACAGGTACCTTGGCGTTGCTCGTGCACGCTGAGCTCTCCACAGCTCACCCAGAGAAACGCCTCAGACCTGGGGAGTCGTGCTCTGGTTTTAGTCGGGGAGGAAAGGCAACAACAACAAAAAAAACCCCATGACAGAGGTTAATTGCTGAAAAAGGGGATAAACAGATGTAGAGAGCGGCCTGCTGCACAAAGCCATCACAGGATAGAAGCTGGCAGAACAACGTGCCAAGTAGTGTCTACTGCTGGAAACATGACAAAAAGGGATCTAGACTAATGGTGGTTTATGAGTCCATGAAAAAATTCAATGCTTTCAGAAGCCTCTTCTACCCAGAAAGTAGGTGACAACAAAAAAACAAAGGTAAGGGTTCAGTCATAATATTTCCTCTACTTTGTGGTGTTTAATATAGCCAGAGCAGTCCCCCCATACATTTCCCTAGGTGTCCTGACAGTCTGGTGATACAGAGAAGGAAACAGTGCCATCAAGCCACCTTCTGAGGACAGACCAATAGCTTTCTGAAGTAAAAAATTGTTTCTAAGTCACCCAACTCCTTAAGTAAATATAAACATTTGCATCGGATGAAGGGATTTTCCTTAAACCTGTCTTCATTAGAGCAAACAGTAAAATTCCCACTGATGGAAACAAAGTCAGGCCCTTATCAAGTTCTTTTAAAATAATCTCACAAAGATGCCTGATTTTTGTCACTTCAGTGTTTAAAAGATAATAAATTATAAAGCTTGTTGGGTGTGAATTTAATCCACTTTACTTTTGTCAAGTGCCTCTGAGAATTTTAAGTAACCTCGTAAGAAGACAACACTCTATCCCACCCAGAGGAGCCAATGGCCTTAAAAGATCAGGAGGCAAAGAAGAAGAGGAGAAAGAAACCTCAGCAGCTTTCATAAGCAAATCCACAGCAAGATAAACAGAATATAAATATAACATTTAGATAGAAAATTTAAATTTTGAAGTTTTGTGTGCAGGTAAGCAACAATGGCAAAAATACACATTTCCAAGACGCTGCAGTTCTTTTAGCACAAATGTATGATAAACTGAGTTGGCAGGAGGAGTCCAACTATTAGTGGGTAAGTACACAACACAGAACTTAGCTGCCTTATTTAGCAGCTTCCACAAGAATCAAAAGGGACCTAAACAGCAACTTCCATCTAAACATCACTGGAGATTCCTTCCCCTCAGAGCTGAGAGGCTTTTTCATGTTCTCTGGAAACGACGCCCTGACATACCAGAACTTCAGTTTAAATGACTGTTAATTTAATCCCCAGGAACATTTTCATATTCATTCAAGAAATAAAGAACACATTGAGGGAAATCAAGGTTTACACAAATACTGATCAAACATTATAAATACTTTCTGAACCATTTCTGTCTGTCCACATGCTAACAGGGATCAAAATTGCTATCAGTAATTTTTTGTATTAAAATTAAATTGCATTAAAATTTACACAGGACTGGACCAACTACCGTTAAGTCACTGAGATGAAGCCTTTTTTTATTGCAGGCAACAGTATCACACAAAGTATTTCATAAATGTTTCAGCTGCAATGGAGAAGCGGACAGATTTTCTGTTACCAGCGCCTCTATCAAAAGCCCATTCCTGAATTTCCTTCTCAAAAAAGCCTTCTTCTAACCCTCCATTTACGTCTATTCACAGTCAGTTTATACCCATTTGTTCTTCTATTGGCAAGACATACACACAATCGAGTTTCAGACTAAGTCCCTGCTGTCGCGTGTGTCTAATTCAGAGCAACAAAGATCAGACTCTCTCCGTTTGCAGTTACTCGTGCCCTTTTAAGAATGTACAAGATCTCATCAGTACTGATACAGATCAAATCACAATAAAGGCCACTATTGTTTTCTACAGGGTAAAAATATTATTTGGGAGAGCAGGCTGAAAAAAAAAGGAAGAAAAGGGAGTGACAACTGAAGTGCAAAGGACAAAAAAGAAGAAAAAAGCCCCACACGTCTTAATGCACGACTTTAAAATAAATTAGAAAAAACAGCCAACACTACCATCTACTGGGCAAGGTAAGGACAAAGAGTTCATAGCAATAAATGCAATTGTTGCTGCATTCTGCCAGTAACGTCAGGAGTAAAACTTATCTTGACTACACAACACTGACCGTGGACTAGCTGAGAATAAACCTGGAAAATTTATATGATCCAAAGCAAAAATAAATGGAGCAAATGTTCTTCATGCCTACGACGTAACTAAACTGAAGCAACAGAGTTATACAGCAGTCTGTCAAGAGGGCCCACGCCTTAGGACTCCAGGGATAAAAGCCAAAGGACTACACTCAGATCTCTGGTCAGCGAACAGTTATCATCATTCTTCACTTTAATCACTGGGATTTCAGACAAATCAGAGCCTTTCTGGCACCTTACAGCTCCCCCTCCCTTTAAAGCAAGGGGAGCACCTAGAGACACTGTATTGTCCAACCCCATCCTGCTACACACTAAACCACTCCTTACATATTATTTAAGTTGAATAAGTTAGTAAATGCCAGAACTTGCCCATTCAACCATTCTCCTCTCCTGTGTGTGTGAGATACAAGCTTTACATGCAGGATCACATACTATTTTTTCCACAGAACCCCTGCCCCAGGCAGGGGCTGGATAGCATTCAGAAAATGAGGCAGCTGGTGTGTATTTTTATACTCTTTCTTCAAGCAGTAAAGCCATTCTTATTTACTCTACACAGTTGGAAAGTAGAATGACTGTTTATTTTCTTTAAAAAAAAAAAAAACCAACACTGAAATAACAAAGAGCAAGTATCTACAAAAGCTTTAGGCACTCTAGCAATTACTGTTACCGTGCCGTGCAAAGTAATTCCTGAAACAAAACCTCTGTTCTCAGCCACTTACAAAAGAAAATAGAAATATCTCTTTCCTAGCTCTTCATCCTTCTGCTCCCAGCTTATTTCAAAGCACTCAGTAAGTACATGACCCCCGACACTTGCCTGGGCACAGAATTTTGGCTCTTTCAGGGATGTGGAAGGGGAGTATGTCCCTACACCTGGCTGTTCCCCTTCTTTAATGCTGAGAAGGGACCCTGCCTGCACGCTCCTGCTCTGGCAGCTACGGCAAAAGACAACTTAAAGAGGATTCCAGGCTATTTAAGGCTCCCTAAATCATAATCAGCCGACATTAAATTCCACACCACGACCAAGGGGCAGGGCCAGACCCTCTCTCACTGGAATGATGCTGTCAGCAAGAAGTCAAGCACTGCAAGCAACCTTCGATTGATTTCAATGATGCATCGGTAATGCTGCAATAGGCTAATCCTGAAGTAACGAAGAAGAGAGGACAATTTGCATCCAAAAGGAAAGGGTTTTTTTTTTTTCCTATCTGGGCAGGCACAAGCAGGAAAGGATTACTATCAAATTACAACCTTCCAAAACAAAATAAAAATAAAATAATAGGAACGTTCTCTCATCACTTCTGAACTGAAAACTTAGGTATGACCAGGAAAAAATATAACTTTAACAAGAGAGACTGACATTTCCCCAGCAAAACGCTGATACTCCAGTCTCGTCTGCAGTAACGTTTATCTACTTTATTCTTACACACTCCTCGGGCTCTTCCAATCCCCCCCCCTCCATCCCGAGCGCTCAGGAATTATCGTAGTCCCAGACGGCTTCTCAATGATTTCTCTCCACGGCAAACTCAGTATGCCTTATTATCTCCACTTGAGTAGGAAACTGCAGCTGAACAGACTTTCTTAAGGTGACACATAAATCAGCGGCAGAGCCAGAAGCCAAGGCCTGCCAAGACGACGCTTATTGATCCAGAAGTTGACCTACAAAGCAACCCTGGCTCCCAATTACTTCGGCCAGCATATTTCTAAATACCAAAGGCTAATACCTCATGGGGAACCCAAGCAAGTGACAAATAAATAAAAAAAAAAAGAATGGCTACTTGCCAAAGTCTGGTTCCAGCGAGTCGATCGGCACCGCACAGGAAGGCTGCGGCAGAAGCAAGCGCAGCGCTAAGCTTTCCTGTGTGGGATTTACCTGCACTGATCACAAAACTACTCCTTTTTCCTTCCTGAAATCCTTTGCCCAGTTATTTACAAGTGTAACAGCACCTACAGCAAACAACGCAGTAGATTTTGAGGTAAAACAGCATGCGATCACTTAAGTGAAGACTCTACCATGACTACACATGAGGAAGCCCAATTAAAGATCCAAAGGCAAACTTAATTCTGACATTTCTTGGCTTTGGAGTTTTAGCAGTTTTAACAGTGAAATTTCCTTTTTTTAGGTCTTTTCTTTTTTTTTAATAAAATAAAACCATTTTAAGACAATGCAAAGTTTTAAACCAGAAATCAATGGTGATGAAACCCAGCGTGAGCTAATTAATTCCATTAGATTACAACAGAAGAAAGTTACTTCCACGTGGAAAAGACCAGGCCACTAAGTCCATCTGCTGGGGCTCACACGTGGTGGGAGAAGGTCTGTTCTGCCTTGTTTTCTCCACCCTGCGCTACCCCTTACCAGCTTCCCTGAAGGGAATCTGTCTTCCCTCCGGAATAGCGCCTCCCTGGTGGAGGCAGTGATTTAACCGGTTCTGGGTAGTTGATGTTTCCCATGGACACTCCCAGGGACTGTCCCCTAAGAGGGAAATGCCTCCCTGGATCCAGTGGAGCACATGCCACTGCGGGAGGACAGAAATAGCTCTGCACTAAAAAAAAAAAAAAAATCACTGTAGTTAGTGACTGCCTGAGACACTACTGGTATTCCTGATAGATAATCATGTGAGAAGCAAAAAAAAAAGTTGTTTTCAAAATGTTAATTATCTGGAGCAAGCCTGACTGCAATTCCAGAACGGGCAGGGAGAAGGATGCACTTTACTGCCTTGAGTTGCTGCTCCTCTGCATCCCGAAACACAGCCCCGTGAATCACCACCACCTTCCTACAACACGTCTGGAAATAAGCACCACTGACCGCTATCCCACCATTCACATTCCATTATTATAGCTGGTTTCCTACCGTATCAACTGCCCAGATTTATTTACAGCTCAATTTCTTCACCATCAAATTTATTTGTATTTTTTTTCCAATCAAGCACAATTTGCAAGCTGGAAATAATGACCAAAATTCTGTCCGTGCAGTATGTAACAGCTCACTTCCCAAACACAAGCACTAGAAAACTCATTACGAAGTACTTCATAAACTTCTGTCACTGCAGTAGGAAGTGACTGTAAATTATTACAGCTTTTCCAATTTAATGAGTACATTTAAATCTTGAAGCGATGGTGTTACTGCCTGCACTCGGCACAGATTTAAAAAAAAAAAAAAATAAAAAGGAGGAAAAAAGAAGAGTATTTCACATTTATATTCACACCATGCAGAGTAACTGGTAAGCAATGATGTTTTTCAGACGAGCATACATTACTTAGCCTGCCACATGGAGGCATTCTGTAATTTGTAAAATATTTTAAACTCGACTGGAATTCAAGTTTTCTGTTTTATTTAAACATTTTGAAAGAACTAATATACAATGCTAAAATTTTTGTTCTCAGGCTTCAGTGCATCACAGCGTACCATTTTTAATTCTCCCTATCCCCTGTATAATTTGAAATTCTAGCGTTTTCCGCAACCCCTCACTATTTATCTGTCACACAGCAGCGTTCAAAGCAGCGTTCAAGAAGAATTAACTATTTTATGACTGGTTTTGCTAAACAGTTTTAACAAAATCTGTATGAGGATGTATTTCCACAGCCTTTTGGCGGGTGACGAAAATCCGACAATCAACACCGCTGAAAGCAGTTTCAACCATTTCACGCTACTTACAACAGGGTTTTTTTCCAGCTTTTATTCATAGAGGAACTTATAGTCACAAAAATGAAGTGGTTCTTAAAAAAAAAAAAAACAACCAGTTGCTCAGATATTCTTTCCTGATGATCTGAGGAGGCCGGATATCAATACAGCACACGAGAAAAGAGGTTTCTTAAGAAATGTAAAAATAAGCGTGAAACTTCATCATGCAAGCAATAAAGAAAAGCAAGTGCCATATGACTTACAGGCCTAAAAATAAGGACTTCAAGTAGGTAACTCCCCAAAACTTCCGTATTAAAAAGCAGCATTTCAACATTTGGGTAGACGTTTAACTCAAAGCATGCTCATACAATACAGTTTACCAAAAATGAGTGTTCAAAGACAATTTTCCCCAACGTTTTATGGAGACAAAAGACTAAATGTGAGAATGTAAGCAATACATCACCTGCAGTGATTAGTTCAGCTTTTACTTATTATTTATCAATTTAAAAAAAGGCGTCACTGTAATCTATTATCAAGCTGTAAAAACAGAATCTTTGGACTTGTGCATCTTGCCACTACACCGTTTTCACCAGATTTTTCTATTTCATTTCAATGTCAATACATGGCAATTGTTTGGTATCTTTAGTGGAATAATTTATTATAGTTTTTTAAATCACACTCAAGCTTACAAGAAGTAACTGCTCTGTAAAGGCATTTTCTTTCCGTTTGGGACACGGTATTGAGACAGTCAGTTATCAGGACAGTTCAGGTAAACCACCCGCATTAACCCTATTCTGAGAATTCCACAAAGAGCGGAACGTATCTTCCATGATCACATTTACAGTTTCAAGGGATTAGTCACCCTTTTGACCATCAGCATTTAGAAGCAGCCCTGAAAAAATAAGTCATTACAATTATCTCGAAAGCTTAAAAATCCTTACTATTTTAAGACCTCAAATTGTTTCGGAATCTATATAAAGGCCTAGTCTTTCACCAAGTCATGATGCTCCCTGGTCCAGTGAGTTCCTCGGGCTGATTCTGCATTGTTAGAAAATATTCTTCCTTCAGTCAGTGTCAGAATGGCTCTGTTTCGATTCCATCCAGTAACCCCTTGCTTTCGTATTTAAAAAAAAAAAAAGACCAGAATGAGCTGCCTGGCCAATTCTCTCTGTACCTTTCATCATTCCAGGTACACTACCATTGCACCTCTGACTGTGTCTTCCCTAATGCCTGGACCAAAGAAAGAATCTCTGTCCAAAAATCAAATACCTGATTGTTTCCAAATAAAAATAAAAAGTAAAAAAAATAAAGCCAGAAGAGCAAGCTTCAAATGAAGCTCATGCTTTCCTGAACAGGACACAGTTATGAATCTTCTTACACGACTTCTTGAAGTTACCCTCAGCTACACCTCCCAGTCCTTCCCCTCCCTTTGTAGGGAAGCTTTCCCATTCCTTTGCTAATTAATTCCTTTACTAATTAACCAAACCTTTGCTTTGGTTTTGTTTCTTTTGACATAGGGTATCCAGAACTGAGCAAAGCACGTACCAGTGATTTATAAGAGATTATTGTATTTTCCTGCACTGTTCCCTTTTGTATTCCTCAAACATTTCAGTATTCTGTTTGCCATTCACACGCTGTTGCTTATTAAAATAAAATGGATTTTTTTAAAGCCTAGACTTTTAAAAAAAATGCAGAACTGGTCAGGGATGTGGAGGCTGATGATAGCCTGGGCAGCAGCGACCATGAGACGGTGAAGTCTGAAATCCCGAAAGAAGCGAGCAAAGCAAATACTGAAACAACAGCCCTGGACTTCAGGAGAGGCAGATTTTGGCTTGTTCACAGACCTGCTTGGCAGGATCTCACAGAGTAAATGGGCCCAGGAGATCTGGGTGTCTCTCCAGGGACCTCACACCAGGAGAAGGACGCGTGCCAACATGCTAGAAGTCGAGCAGACATGGATGGAGGCCAACATGAATGAACTAGGGACTCCTGACTTCGTTCAGATGGAAAAGGAGGTTCGCAGAAGCTGAAACTTGGGAAACATTACTCAGAGAATGTATATAGTGATATTGCTGTAGTGTACAATGATGGAATTTGGAAACCCAAAGCTCACCTGGGGAAGAAACTGAAGGCAACAAGAAAGGCTTCTATATGTGTATAGGCTGAAAAGCAAATCACCAAATTGGACGGAGCGGCTGATAAACTGAAGGAAAGGTTTGCTAATCGGAAAGATCTCAACAAGCTGAAGAAATAGGCTAAGAAGATCTCATGAAGCTCTATAAAAGCATCGCCCTGCACCTGGGATGGAACCCAGTTACACCAGTAGAGCCCAGGGACTGACTATCTGAAAGCAGCTTTGCAGAAGAAGACCTATGAGAAGAAGAACATGAGCCAGCAAAGGCGGCCACAGGCATCCAGGGGCTGCTTCAGCAAGAGGGCAACCAGCGGGTTGAGGGAACTGACTGTTCCCCTCCTTAAAATACTGATGAGACCATACACAGACTATGGTGTCCATCACAAGAAAGACAACGACGCCGTGCAGCAAGTCCAGCAGAGGTCCCCCCAAAACAAGTAGGGGCTGTAACAGATGACCACAAGATGCAAGGAGAAGCTGAGAGAACTTGTTTGCTCAGTCTTGAGGAGAGGTTTCACTACTGTCTTCCAGTAGTTAATGGGAGGATATACAGGGGATGGAGCCAGGTTCTAGACAAGAGGCAACAAGCACAAGCTGCAAAAGGGGAAATTCCAACTGAGTATCAGTAAAAGGAAAAAATCACTGTGAGGGTGGCCAACGCTGGAACAGGCTGCCCAAAGAGATCGTGGTTTCTCCAACCCTGGAGAGAACCAAATCTCTACTGGACATGGCCCTGAGCAACCCGGTCCAAGCCAGCCTGAGGCCTGGGGTGCTCAGTGGTCTCCTGAGGTCCTTTGCAAAGAAAGTTATTCTGTGAGTCTATTCTACGACTCTGTGATTAAAAAAAAAACCAAAAAAACCTGAAATACCACAAACCTATACTCACAACATCTGTATCCCAAATTTCAAACAATTTTTGACCCTTTACTTCAGCAACAGAAACTGCAACAGGCATGTAGGATATAAAGTTCTTTTAAAAAATACGTGCTTTCTAATTAATTTGTGAGGTTACATTCAAAAAATAAACTCTGAGAAAATCTCATCAATGCTAGTCTAAACAGGATTATACAAAAATATTGACTATAATTAAGAAGAAATAGGTGCAAGAAAGTCTCATATAGAAGTGTATTTTTAGCTAACACAGCAGAGGACATCTTCTGAGGACACAATAAAAAGTATCAGATAAAATATTTTGAAAACAAAATAGAATTGTTATAATTTACTTCATTACTATAACCAGTGTGAAAAATGTAATTAAAAGTACTATTCCAATATAATTCAAATTTCTAAACGATACCAAGCTCAGAAGCACTCACTTTATTCATATTTCTAGGTGCTCACCTGACAAAAGCTAAGCAAAAATAAACTGGTTTTAGAAATTAAAAGAACTAAGAATACGAGACCGTGAGAGTCAGTGACAGTGTAAAGCTCCGTAGTGAGACAGTGACATAATACTCAAAGTGGACTGAATTTTCACCCTTAACTTGGGAGATTTCTTTTGGATTTTGTGCCCTTGATTGCTGTCTATGCAGTGACGTGGCGCTAATTTACACCACCACCACGGCTGTCGACGCCAGCACCAGAAACTGCATCGAGAAACCACAGAGAGAAGAGCTACCAGGCTACAGTATCTTAACTCCGAGCTGCAGATCCATGTTTTATTCATAAAAACAGATATTCTGATTTCACCAGCTGGTGAAATGCATTCTTTTGGCATTTTAACATTTTTATTTCACTTATTAAAAAAAAAAAAAAAAAAAAAAAGATACATCTTACCTTTAGGTCACTCCCTGGCAAAGTACCTATGCCATCCTTCCAGTCCATAGCACTAAATACATCAAACTCTTGACCATTTCCACTAGAGGCAGATTCATTCATGATGCATGTACTGAAAAAAAAAAAAAAATAGTAAAAAATATTTAACATGAAAATGCTGTAATTGGTTTAATGCTTGTATCACCAGACATTTCTTCAAACGCACTTCATCGATTAGTATCAAATTTAGGGCTACAAAGATGATAAGAGAGATGCTCCAGGACCCTCATGAGGAAAGGCTGAGGGACTTGGGTCTTTTTAGTCTGGAGAAGAGAAGGCTGAGGGGGGATCTGATCAACACCTGTAAATACTCAAAGGGTGGGTGTCAGGAGGATGGGGCCAGTCTTTTTTCAGTGGTGCCCAGGGACAGGACAAGAGGGAACGGGCACAAACTTGAACATGGGAAGTTCCATCTCAACATGAGGAGGAACTTCTTTCCTGTGAGGGTGGCAGAGCCCTGGAAGAGGCTGCCCAGAGAGGTGGTGGAGTCTCCGTCTCTGGAGACATTCCAAACCCGCCTGGACACGTTCCTGTGGGACCTGCTCTGGGTGACGCTGCTCTGGCAGGGGGTTGGAGTGGATGATCTCCAGAGGTCCCTGCCAACCCCATAGCATTCTGTGATTCTGTGAAATGCTTCCCTCAGCACGCTGGCAATTGGGACAACTGTGACAATGACAATAATATACAGCAATGTAATAAAACCAAGGGGAAATCTTTGGAAAACTTTTAAAAATAATACCTGTTTTACGCAGTAGGAGGCTGTTAATGAGGCCATATTGGAGAGAAATGGAAAACCTCAAACCACAAATAAATTGACATGGGGAAAACACAGTTCAACTGCACCCAAGAAAAGGAGTTGTTCTGGGGAAGGCAAGAACATGAGTGCACGCCTAAAATAAATAACGTTAACCACTGATTAACAGAACTGCTTTGCCTTAACATCGGGTAACACGCTGATGTGGCTGCTTCACCCAAGTGCAAATTAAAATTTCAAAACGAATTTGAAACTTTCGTTTTCACCCTCACCCAAATATTCCTTGTCTGTTTCCGTACAGTTTCACTACATTTTGATTTGCATTTGTAAAACTTATTTCCAGGTGGAGACACACACATACACCAGAGAAAGGCGCTGCTTTGCAAGACTTCATTTTACTGTATCCCTCTGTTTCAGAACAGCGGAAGGAGAGGAGATAATATTTATCTTCAGAAACGGCGGATTTGGACATCCTCTTCTGCGGTAAGAGTTTATCCCAAATAACTTGCATGAGCAACAGATGCATAATAACACTTGCCACTGAGCCCTCCCTGGCTTTGGCCAGTGCTTGTCACTGCCACAAAGATGGCATCAGTTGCCCCGAACCACGAAATTCCTCCTTTCTGCTTCTCACAAACCCTGGAATCTTTAAATCTGTGGCCTGGCACCGAGTTTACTATTTGTTCCGTGTGAAATCTGATTCATTCCTTTTCTTTCCGAAGAACTTCTGCCCTGTGTCTGGCAGCCAAAACAATCTGTGGCAAAATTAGCTCTGTCTCTGGTTTGTGAACTATTAGCAAAAGCTCACCCCTTCTCAAATTGACACTTTCTGAACTTAATAACAAACACTTTCTAAGCCTCATGCTCTGCCTGCAGAACCACAACTTTTGCTGCAAGTATCAGTATTTGAAATTCAAACAGGTAGAGAGCTTCCTCAGTTTTCCAAAATTTCACTTCTAACTTAGGTCCCACTCGCAAAATTTGCAAATATCTATTAATGCTCTCTGGAAATGCGGAATTTCCACAAAAACAAAAAAAAAAAACCAAACAGTGATACTTGCTCACTCACGGATAACAGAAAAAGATGCAAACCAAGCAGAAGTACTCAGGTCGTCCAGAAGCTTTTTACTGGAAGTTTGAGGAGAAAGATGCTTAGATAGTTAACTCTGTTGCGTGAAAAATAAAGGAATTTGCATTTTTTTTCATTAGAAAAATTCTATCAATCACTGTAACACACCACTACAGACAGGTACTACTCTGGGTTGGGGTCGCAATGTGGACTCCTTGTATTTCTCTTTGGTTTCCTCCTCATTTCTAGCAGAATTCTTTAAAACCCTGAGCAACACCTTACTCCACGAGTACTTCTGTTACACTGCACCTACTACACACCGCCACCAGGATAACAGGAGCAGGACCTCTGCCAGTAACCACTACTGAGGGTGAAAGCTTTGGCATTCCCTTCTTTTGTTTGAGAAAACTTCATCTATTTCACATGACAAGTTTCAAGTAAGAACCACATGATTCGGTGTGTTTCTCCATGCCTAACTTCAGCAATCCTCTATGAGAAAATATTGAGAACCATACTGTCATTGCACATAAAATTCATTTTAAAATATGTTCATAAATCTGAACAAATTCAGTGCAAACTGAGAGGTTCCCCAAAGCCATAGGACTGTATCTTTTTAAATCATTCCCGGGCAAAATCCCCCACCCGCCCTACCTGAGGGCAGCTCCTGCAATACAACCTGGACCCTACCGGCCTTCCAGTACCTGAAGGGGGCTCCAGGAGAGACGGGGAGGGACTCTTGATCAGGGAATGTAGTGATAGGACGAGGGGTAATAGTTTTAAATTAAAGGAGGGCAGATTTAGATGAGATATTAGGAAGAAAATCTTTGCTGTGAGGGTGGTGAGACACTGGCCCAGGTTGCCCAGAGAAGCTGTGGCTGCCCCATCCCTGGAGGGGTTCAAGGCCAGGCTGG
The DNA here is from genome assembly GCF_964106895.1 of Numenius arquata. Classification (NCBI taxonomy): domain Eukaryota; kingdom Metazoa; phylum Chordata; class Aves; order Charadriiformes; family Scolopacidae; genus Numenius; species Numenius arquata. Next base: position 2,097,298 of record NC_133577.1, on the reverse strand, counting down.
ATGGGGCTTGGAGCAACCTGGTCTGGTGGGAGGTGTCCCTGCCCAGGGCAGGGGGCTGGAGCTGGATGATCTTCAAGGTCCTTCCAACCCAAACCATTCTATGATCTCTGACCCGATGACTGGCGTTATAGACACGCTTTGTAGCAGAATCACTTGGGAAAAAAATGGCATGGGGAATAAAAAAAAAAAAATCTTAGAGCCCACCCTACTTAGGCAGGATGTAAACTGTGAAAGTAAAAAAATAAATATAAATTGGTAACAGAATTCTTGAAGGCATATTTCTGTTTCTTTCAAGAAAACATACACATTTTAACTTAATTACACCTCACAAAGTTTCCTGAGGTAATAAATCATCAATAACGATACATTCTGTTGTTTGATAAGGCATTCATTATTGTTTTCCTTCTGAAATTAACTCGCCATGAGAAGGCACAATCTGTACTTTTACATTTTGCGGCCTTCAGAAGTGTTGTTAGCGAGGATGAAAAGGTCACGGGGCAACGCAGACAGAAACGAATTTACCGAAATGAATTACATTTAACAAAATATCTGTTTCCAGCTTTGCTGAGTTTGAACAGATGAAAGACAGGGCTATATCCCTCTACTAATGATAATAAGGAGGGAGATAGAAACCAATTAAATTGTTACAGCAATGAGGTACTAAAAAAGGATGAAATCATCGCAATATATACATCTAAACCACAGAACAAAGAAAACTACAGAATCTCTTCTTATTTTCGGTTGTAAAGCTCTGATGTTCTTTCTACTAGTATAACTCCTTCCATAACGATTTCATTTGCTATCATTCCTGTTGCTCCACTTCCCAAATAGTAGTAAAAATACTAGACGAGTAAGGGGCAAGATAACTAAAGCACTGTCCCCATGCCTGTCACCGAATGCCATCTGATGTGAAGAAAAGGACGTAATAGTAAGAACTTGGAGGTGTCACCTTCCAAAAGCATCCCCCAAATCCACTATTAGGGCTGTTAACTATCCCAGACTTCCCAGCCCTAAGCTGTAACATTTACAGAGGAGCGTGCTGCACGTTAATATTTCAACATTAACTTTGTTTTTAGACATACGGAATAAATCCATTAAAATAAGCAAGCATATAAGATAAGATCAGACGCATCCTTTAGAAAACCCTTCATTTTTACCAACTGGTTCAACAATAAAGGAGTACCTCACAGAGGAGAGATTTAATGAGAATAACAGCACTAAAAACAGGATAGTATTATCTGGTGAAAGACTCTCTAAAGCTGCAAAGCAAAGAAACAGGAGAGAATATGCCAATTTAACATTTTGAAATAATTACAGGGTTACGTATGGAACGCATCAAAAAGTACTAGTACAAGGGCTCCTTCTTTCAGTCGGTGCTTAAAAAAAAAAAAAAAAAAATAATCTGACACCTACCCAAATTTTGAAAAATCTAAGATGTCACCTGTGAAGTGTCCCTATGATTTCAAGACGGGGACAGGAGAGAGAGGAGATGTCAGCAGCAAAGCCACCAGTCAGGACTGCCTGATTGTCACAGCCTGTCTGCGACAGTCTGGGAAAGAAAATTCCTTGTCATTTTCATTTGGACTTTTGAGGATTTCTGTAGCCACCGCGACAGATCCGGTGCTGGTCCTCTCACCAGCTGACAGCTCCTGCCAGGAGAGGCAAAACAGGGCACGTGAACCCAGAGGAGATCTCAGCAAGCGCCACCAAGGGTGAGGTCCAAGGGACAGAGGTCGCAGATGTCCTCATGGAGCCAAGCCGTGGTCCCTCTTCCCCACCAGGCTGGGTGATACCAGCACTGATGGATGTTTAGAAATCACAGAATCATAGAACGGTTTGGGTTGGAAGGGACCTTAAAGATCATTGAGTTCCAACTCCCTGCCCTGGGCAGGGACACCTCCCACCAGACCAGGTTGCTCAAAGCCCCATCCAGCCTGGCCTTGAACCCCTCCAGGGATGGGGCAGCCACAGCTTCCTAATCTAAATCTCCCTTCTTTCAGTTTAAAACCGTTCCCCCTCATCCTATGCCTCCCCTCCCTGATCAAGAGTCCCTCCCCATCTCTCCTGAAGCCTCCTTCAGGTTCTGGAAGGCCGTTTGTTATAAGGTCTCCCCGGAGCCTTCTCCAGGATGAATAACCCCAGCTCTCTCTCCCTGTCTTCATAGCAGAGGTGCTCCAGCCCTTGGATCATTTTCATGGCCCTCCACTGGCCCTGCTCCAACACATCCATGTCCTTCCTGTGCTGAGGACTCCAAAGCTGGACGCGGTGCTCCAGGTGTCTCACAAGAGCAGAGTAGAGGGGCAGAATCACCTCCAACAGGTGACAAATAAAGGCGACAGGTGAGTTTTTTATCCTAGTACCATAGATGGTTATTTTGGACATCTCCAAGGAGGAGGCTGCTCGGCGTAGCACCCACGGGCTGAAGGGACACATTTAAAGCCACCGGGGCCAGCCCCGCTTTCCTCCTCGCAGCCCTCTCTCTGCGCTGGGTGCACCCCGCGCTCGTCTCTCTCTCACCCTCCGTCTTTTGAACTTGATTCTTCACTTGAAGAAAAACAACCACAACAGGCACGGCGCAGGAAATGGTAGAATGCTTTGAGGCGATCCACCACATTTTAATACGTACTTTGTTTTGCACCTGTTTAGTGTTCAATTATTTTAATATTTCATTAAAAGAAGTATCTGCAGATGACACATTTCCTCCAAAATCCCATTTTTCATTGTTCAGGGACCCCTTTACTAGTTCTGCCCTGTTTCTACTCTGTGCATTGCAGAGCTGCTTCAGGGGATTTCACTGTTCTGCCTGTTGCTCATGAAGTTTATTACAAGTAAGTTATTTTAACGGTGAGCTAAACAGCTTTTATATATATATTCACAAAGAGGCCACAGCTTAAAATTCTTTGCCATTCTTAAAATTTGTAACAGAAACGGACCGGATGCCCTACTGATGATGCCCATTTACCATTATTTCCTCTTATTTCTACCTGTTGCTACTCTTCTGCCTGCCGGATTCTCCAAGCACACCGTGTGTTTGCTCCTGCTTCTCAACACAACAGCTTTAAACCTTAAAAGCCAAAACAGTATTTCCTCTGCAACGCTTTCCTGACTCCTTTATTTCTGTTATCGCCTGTGCAGTCCCGACTGGAGGTTTAACCTACTCAGGTAGAAGACTCGAGTACAACAACTCTGAAATCCTATTTCTTAATTTCCCTTAATTCCTTGAACCAGGCCCAGAAAGTTACAGAAAACTTCTGCTTTTCTTTATTTGTGCCTCCTTCCACCCCCTACGCGGACACCTCCTGGAGAAGAACTCCGACGCGCCAAATCTTCACACTGAACAGCACCTGACCCGTTTCAAATCGTTATTTCTTACCCCAATTTATTCCGCGTACGCCTCAGCACTCCCTTTGTCTGACTCGTGCCCTCCTCTTCCTCTTCTGCCGCTTCTCGACAGCTTCCGTGAGCTCTGCTGTCCTTCAAAAATTAATTCACCGCTTTCTAGCTCCTAAGTGCACTCATTAGGTTATTGCGTTTATAGACTTTCCCTTCTCTCCCGTTCATAAAGAGCTCGTATCTCCCGTTGTGATGAGCGGTCCTACTACTGGAGCACTAATAAGCAACAACTACACACACAGAGTCACCTTCTCCGTGCCAGGTGGTCACTGGTCCCCTCACACCCATCACTCACCATCCACCATCCCACTTACCGGCACTATTAAAAACCCTAAAGAGTTAAAAAAAAAAAAACAAACCAGAATGGCCCACAAAAAGTCAACCGTCTCTCTCCACAGAAGAGGTGATGCCCCATAAACCCGAACAAGTCAGAGGGAGAGGACTCACCATGGAACCATTTTCTTAAGTTATTAGAACTTTTAAAAGCAGCGCTCTGGGAAAAGTTATTAAACTGCGGGTGAAACATACAGCGCCGCAACAAACACAACCGGAATTCACCGCCACGGCCCAACTGACAGCAAACAACACCCAAGAAGGCGGTTGCTTCAGGCACCTTCATTAGAGCAACCAGTACATGGGACCAACTGGAGCAGTCAGAGAATCATAGAATGGTCAGAGTCGGAAGGGACCTTAAAGACCATCCAGTTCCAACCCCCTGCCCTGGGCAGGGACACCTCCCACCAGACCAGGTTGCTCAAAGCCCCATCCAGCCTGGCCTTGAACCCCTCCAGGGATGGGGCAGCCACAGCTTCTCGGGGCAACCTGTTCCAGTGTCTCACCACCCTCACAGCAAAGAATTTCCTCCTAATATCTAATGTAAATCTCCCCTCTTCCAATTTAAAACCATTATCCCTTGTCCTGTCACTACATCTCCTGACAAAGAGTCCCTCTCCGGCTCTCCTGGAGGCTCCCTTCAGATATTGGAAGGCTGCTATGAGGTCTCCCCGGAGCCTTCTCTTCTCCGGGCTGAACAACCCCAGCTCTCTCAGCCTGTCTTCATAGGGGAGGTGCTCCATCCCTCTGATCAGTCAGAGCTGCTGAGGTCACACCAGGGAAACACCAGTACCCACCAGGGAAACACCAGTAGCCGGCACCACCCGGAGCCAAGCCGAGCGTTTTGCTGCCTTCAGCCACTAGTTTCAGGGAGTTTCTCTCCTACAGATGTCCCATCATACGAACTTCTGGGAAGGTGGTAACTTCCTGGGTAGAAAGCACCGGTTTCCCAACCAGCTTTCAAATTTTCATTAAAAAAACTGCGTCGTGATCCTGAACACAGACTGTTTCCTAGAACCGCACCGGCTGAAGTTTGCGTACCCGGAGTCTGAATCCCGCTCACCACCTGACTGCCAGCACCCGCCACCGGGCATCCATAAACGGCAAAAACGGCCACTCCGACGCCACCCGGCTGGGACGATTAAAAAGAAAGGGAAATTACAAAGAAAACGGAACAAAACCGAAAATACAACTCCTGCCACCCCTCGGGGCAAAGCCACGCAGTCGAGCCCGGGTGGTTAAAAGGGAGGGGAGAAGCTGCGCCCCTCACCACCCGCATCTCCCGGGGCCTCCCGCACCGGGGCTCAAACCCACGAGTGGGGGGCACAAGTGACACGCCCGCCCCCCCCCCCCCCCCGGGTCGCTCCGCGGGCAGTCGGGGGTTCGGCTTCCCCCCCCCCCCCCCCCGGGGGCGGCTGGGGAGCGTCGTGCCCCGGCGGCGGCCGCTGGGACCCGCTCCTGCCTCCGTCCCTCCCTCCGTCCCTCCCGGCGCGGCCGGAACGCGGCGGCGAGGCCCGGCGGGCGCGGCCACCGACCGGCCGCCAACCGCCAGAGGTCCCTCCTCGGCCAGTTTTTGCGCCGTCTTTTATGGTTTTTTTCCGTTGATTTTTTTTTTTTTTTTTTTTTCCTCCCTTTTGCTGCACTTGAAACTTTCTGGAGAAAACCCCCGCGCTCGGGTCCGCGTCCCCCCCACCCCGTCCCCCCCCCTCCGGGCTCGGGGCAGAACCCACCCAGGCAAAACCCCCCCACACACGGTTCTCAAGCTGCGTTTCTCTCCTAAATTTGCCTTTTTTTTTTTTTCCTCCTTTTTTTTTTTTTTTTCCCCTTCTTTCCCTCCGCCCCGGGCAATTAAATGGAGCGGGGAAGAGTAACACACCGATCCCCCCCCCCCCCTTCCCGCCCCGGCGCGGGGGCGGCGGCGGGGGCGAGCGCGGTGCGGGCGGGGGGGTGGGAGAGGAACTGGGTGTTAAGTGTTCCTGAGGAAGTTGCACAACGAGAGAGGGACTCTGCTTGTTTACCGGCTCCTTCGCCTTTTTTTTTTTTTTTTCCTTTCCCCCCCCCTCCCCGAGACCGGGATCCGGGAAAAGGAGCCTGCCTCCGAGTGGAAAGAAAAAAAAAAAAAAAAAAAAATTAAAATATAAGATGTTACCTTCTCCTCCCTCCTCCCCTCCCCCCGCGCAGAGGAGGAGGGGGGCGAGCTCTTTTTTTTTTTTTTTCCTCTTGTTTTTTTTTTTCCTGAAGGGGGGGTTCGCTCCGCGGGCATCCCTCGGAGGTTGGGGGGGGGGTGGGGGGGGTAGTCCCCCCTTCCCGCGGGAGGGGCCCCGCAGAAGCCGCCCCCGCCCGGCCCCGCCACAACTTTTTCTCTCACGCTCCGCCTCTCACGCTCACCCACGGGGAAACGGGGGGGGGGGAACCACGGGGATGGGATGGGATTGGATGGGGGGGGGGGAGCGAACCCCGACGCCGCGACCCCCGCCCCCGCCGACCATCCCCAGCCGCGGCCGGGCTCGGCGGGAGCGCCTTCCCGTCCTCCGCCGCTCGCTACCCCCCCCCGCCAAAAAATAATATATAAAATCGCTTTTTTCTCTTCCCCCCCCCCCCCCCCGGGTGAAAACCCATCGCCTCGCCCCACGTTAGCGAGAACAAGTGTGCCTATATCCTGTTGTTATATGCACCGGCTGCGGGGAGGGAGAGGACGGGCGTGTGCGCGGCCCCCCCCCCCCCCGCAATCCTCCGGCCGCACTTCAGGCGGGAGCGCGCAACTTCGCAGCAAGCCCGTGTCGTGTTCCCCCCCCCCCTCCCACCCCATCAAACCCCCACTGGCCTCTATGTGCACACACACGCTGCCGGCACCCCCCGGGGGCACACACACGCACCCCCCCCACTCACCACCACCCCCCCCCCGGGGGGGCTGAGGGGCGCCGATCTCCCCCCCCCCCCCCCCCCCCCCATCCCCCGGAGCGGGCAGGGGCCGTTCCCCCCCCCCGCCGCCTCACATGTCTGCCGCAGCGAGCGCGGCGCACGCACCGCACACAGGCAGGAACTGAGCACTCCAGCGAAAAGACTTTTTTTTTTTTTTTTCTTTTTTTCCGCCGCTTTAAGAAAAAAAAAAAATTAAAAAAAAAAAAATTTTTGCTGGGAGCTCGCTTTTTTGGGTTTTTTTTTTTTTTTTTTTTGGGTACGTGTATGTGTGTGCAAACTTTCCCCAAAATGGCGGAAATTGGGAGATGATTATATTTTAAATATCTCTCGCGCACGAAGCACACAAAGTGCAGGAGCGACGGCAAATAACACAAACTCTCCGCGGGCTGCGCGGGGGGGGGGGGGGGGGGGGGCCGCACACCGGCACCCCCGGCACATTCAACCGGTACATCCCGCCTCCCGCCGCCTCCCACCCCCCAAAAAATAAAAAAAAAAAACCCGGGGGGGTGTGGGGGGGGGATTTTTCGCACCCCCTTCCAGCTGTGCATCCATTGCCCCCCCCCGCCCCCCCCCGCCCGGCAGCCCGCACTGCTCCCCGTCCTTCAGCCTCTGTGAACAAAGAGCCGGGGATG